>NC_134397.1:239274478-239993680 GCF_050003625.1 Haematobia irritans | reverse complement strand
TGAAATTTTTATATGAAAAACTTGTTTTGCTCATATCTCCTAAACTATGCGTCCTAGAGCGAAAAGGAGCTTAATTCATGACCACCACCAAAAAATCGAAAATTCCAACCAAATCCTGAAAAAATTGAAATTTTTATATGAAAAACTTGTTTTGCTCATATCTCCTAAACTATGCGTCCTAGAGCGAAAAGGAGCTTAATTCATGACTACCCCCAAAAAATCGAAAATTCCATCCAAATCCTGAAAAAATTGAAATTTTGATATGAAAAACTTGTTTTGCTCATATCTCCCAAACTATGCGTCCTAGAGCGAAAAGGAGCTTAATTCATGACCACTCCCAAAAAATCGAAAATTCCATCCAAATCCTGAAAAAATTGAAATTTTTATATGAAAAACTTGTTTTGCTCATATCTCCTAAACTATGCGTCCTAGAGCGAAAAGGAGCTTAATTCATGACCACCACCAAAAAATCGAAAATTCCAACCAAATCCTGAAAAAATTGAAATTTTTATATGAAAAACTTGTTTTGCTCATATCTCCTAAACTATGCGTCCTAGAGCGAAATTCATGACCACCCCCAAAAAATCGAAAATTCCATCCAAATCCTGAAAAAATTGAAATTTTTATATGAAAAACTTGTTTTGCTCATATCTCCTAAACTATGCGTCCTACAGCGAAAAGGAGCTTAATTCATGACCACCCCCAAAAAATCGAAAATTCCATCCAAATCCTGAAAAAATTGAAATTTTTATATGAAAAACTTGTTTTGCTCATATCTCCTAAACTATGCGTCCTACAGCGAAAAGGAGCTTAATTCATGACTACCCCCAAAAAATCGAAAATTCCATCCAAATCCTGAAAAAATTTAAATTTTTATATGAAAAACTTGTTTTGCTCATATCTCCTAAACTATGCGTCCTAGAGCGAAAAGGAGCTTAATTCATGACCACCCCCAAAAAATCGAAAATTCCAACCAAATCCTGAAAAAATTGAAATTTTTATATGAAAAACTTAATTTGCTCATATCTCCTAAACTATGCGTCCTAGAGCGAAAAGGAGCTTAATTCATGACCACCCCCAAAAAATCGAAAATTCCAACCAAATCCTGAAAAAATTGAAATTTTTATATGAAAAACTTGTTTTGCTCATATCTCCTAAACTATGCGTCCTACAGCGAAAAGGAGCTTAATTCATGACCACCCCCAAAAAACGAAAATTCCATCCAAATCCTGTAAAAATTGGAATTTTTATATGAAAAACTTGTTTTGCTCATATCTCCTAAACTATGCGTCCTAGAGCGAAAAGGAGCTTAATTCATGACCACCCCCAAAAAATCGAAAATTCCATCCAAATCCTGAAAAAATTGAAATTTTTATATGAAAAACTTGTTTTGCTCATATCTCCTAAACTATGCGTCCTAGAGCGAAAAGGAGCTTAATTCATGACCACCCCCAAAAAACGAAAATTCCATCCAAATCCTGAAAAAATTTAAATTTTGATATGAAAAACTTGTTTTGCTCATATCTCCTAAACTATGCGTCCTAGAGCAAAAAGGAGCTTAATTCATGACCACCACCAAAAAATCGAAAATTCCATCCAAATCCTGAAAAAATTTAAATTTTTATATGAAAAACTTGTTTTGCTCATATCTCCTAAACTATGCGTCCTAGAGCGAAAAGGAGCTTAATTCATGACCACCCCCAAAAAATCGAAAATTCCAACCAAATCCTGAAAAAATTGAAATTTTTATATGAAAAACTTGTTTTGCTCATATCTCCTAAACTATGCGTCCTAGAGCGAAAAGGAGCTTAATTCATGACCACCCCCAAAAAATCGAAAATTCCATCCAAATCCTGAAAAAATTGAAATTTTTATATGAAAAACTTGTTTTGCTCATATTTCCTAAACTATGCGTCCTAGAGCGAAAAGGAGCTTAATTCATGACCACCCCCAAAAAATCGAAAATTCCATCCAAATCCTGAAAAAATTGAAATTTTTATATGAAAAACTTGTTTTGCTCATATCTCCTAAACTATGCGTCCTACAGCGAAAAGGAGCTTAATTCATGACCACCCCCAAAAAAATCGAAAATTCCATCCAAATCCTGAAAAAATTGAAATTTTTATATGAAAAACTTGTTTTGCTCATATCTCCTAAATTATGCGTCCTACAGCGAAAAGGAAAATTGAAAATTCCATCCAAATCCTGAAAAAATTTAAATTTTTATATGAAAAACTTGTTTTGCTCATATCTCCTAAACTATGCGTCCTAGAGCGAAAAGGAGCTTAATTCATGACCACCCCCAAAAAATCGAAAATTCCATCCAAATCCTGGAAAAAATTGAAATTTTTATATGAAAAACTTGTTTTGCTGATATCTCCTAAACTATGCGTCCTACAGCGAAAAGGAGCTTAATTCATGACCACCCCCAAAAAATCGAAAATTCCATCCAAATCCTGAAAAAATTGAAATTTTTATATGAAAAAATTGTTTTGCTCATATCTCCTAAATTATGCGTCCTACAGCGAAAAGGAGCTTAATTCATGACCAACCCCAAAAAATCGAAAATTCCATCCAAATCCTGAAAAAATGAAATTTTTATATGAAAAACTTGTTTTGCTCATATCTCCTAAACTATGCGTCCTACAGCGAAAAGGAGCTTAATTCATGACCACCCCCAAAAAATCGAAAATTCCATCCAAATCCTGAAAAAATTTAAATTTTTATATGAAAAACTTGTTTTGTTCATATCTCCTAAACTATGCGTCCTAGAGCGAAAAGGAGCTTAATTCATGACCACTCCCAAAAAATCGAAAATTCCATCCAAATCCTGAAAAATTGAAATTTTGATATGAAAAACTTGTTTTGTTCATATCTCCTAAACTATGCGTCCTAGAGCGAAAAGAAGCTTAATTCATGACTACCCCCAAAAAATCGAAAATTCCATCCAAATCCTGAAAAAATGAAATTTTTATATGAAAAACTTGTTTTGCTCATATCTCCTAAACTATGCGTCCTACAGCGAAAAGGAGCTTAATTCATGACCACCCCCAAAAAATCGAAAATTCCATCCAAATCCTGAAAAAATTGAAATTTTTATATGAAAAACTTGTTTTGTTCATATCTCCTAAACTATGCGTCCAGAGCGAAAAGGAGCTTAATTCATGACCACTCCCAAAAAATCGAAAATTCCATCCAAATCCTGAAAAAATTGAAATTTTTATATGAAAAACTTGTTTTGTTCATATCTCCTAAACTATGCGTCCTAGAGCGAAAAGGAGCTTAATTCATGACTACCCCCAAAAAATCGAAAATTCCATCCAAATCCTGAAAAAATTTAAATTTTTATATGAAAAACTTGTTTTGCTCATATCTCCTAAACTATGCGTCCTAGAGCGAAAAGGAGCTTAATTCATGACCACTCCCATAAAATCGAAAATTCCATCCAAATCCTGAAAAAATTTAAATTTTTATATGAAAAACTTGTTTTGCTCATATCTCCTAAACTATGCGTCCTAGAGCGAAAAGGAGCTTAATTCATGACCACCACCAAAAAATCGAAAATTCCAACCAAATCCTGAAAAAATTGAAATTTTTATATGAAAAACTTGTTTTGCTCATATCTCCTAAACTATGCGTCCTAGAGCGAAAAGGAGCTTAATTCATGACTACCCCCAAAAAATCGAAAATTCCATCCAAATCCTGAAAAAATTGAAATTTTGATATGAAAAACTTGTTTTGCTCATATCTCCTAAACTATGCGTCCTAGAGCGAAAAGGAGCTTAATTCATGACCACTCCCAAAAAATCGAAAATTCCATCCAAATCCTGAAAAAATTGAAATTTTTATATGAAAAACTTGTTTTGCTCATATCTCCTAAACTATGCGTCCTAGAGCGAAAAGGAGCTTAATTCATGACCACCACCAAAAAATCGAAAATTCCAACCAAATCCTGAAAAAATTGAAATTTTTATATGAAAAACTTGTTTTGCTCATATCTCCTAAACTATGCGTCCTAGAGCAAAAAGGAGCTTAATTCATGACCACCACCAAAAAATCGAAAATTCCATCCAAATCCTGAAAAAATTTAAATTTTTATATGAAAAACTTGTTTTGCTCATATCTCCTAAACTATGCGTCCTAGAGCGAAATTCATGACCACCCCCAAAAAATCGAAAATTCCATCCAAATCCTGAAAAAATTGAAATTTTTATATGAAAAACTTGTTTTGCTCATATCTACTAAACTATGCGTCCTACAGCGAAAAGGAGCTTAATTCATGACCACCCCCAAAAAATCGAAAATTCCATCCAAATCCTGAAAAAATTGAAATTTTTATATGAAAAACTTGTTTTGCTCATATCTCCTAAACTATGCGTCCTAGAGCGAAAAGGAGCTTAATTCATGACCACCACCAAAAAATCGAAAATTCCAACCAAATCCTGAAAAAATTGAAATTTTTATATGAAAAACTTGTTTTGCTCATATCTCCTAAACTATGCGTCCTAGAGCAAAAAGGAGCTTAATTCATGACCACCACCAAAAAATCGAAAATTCCATCCAAATCCTGAAAAAATTGAAATTTTTATATGAAAAACTTGTTTTGCTCATATCTCCTAAACTATGCGTCCTAGAGCGAAAAGGAGCTTAATTCATGACCACCCCCAAAAAATCGAAAATTCCAACCAAATCCTGAAAAAATTGAAATTTTTATATGAAAAACTTGTTTTGCTCATATCTCCTAAACTATGCGTCCTAGAGCGAAAAGGAGCTTAATTCATGACCACCCCCAAAAAATCGAAAATTCCATCCAAATCCTGAAAAAATTGAAATTTTTATATGAAAAACTTGTTTTGCTCATATCTCCTAAACTATGCGTCCTAGAGCGAAAAGGAGCTTAATTCATGACCACCCCCAAAAAATCGAAAATTCCATCCAAATCCTGAAAAAATTGAAATTTTTATATGAAAAACTTGTTTTGCTCATATCTCCTAAACTATGCGTCCTACAGCGAAAAGGAGCTTAATTCATGACCACCCCCAAAAAAATCGAAAATTCCATCCAAATCCTGAAAAAATTGAAATTTTTATATGAAAAACTTGTTTTGCTCATATCTCCTAAATTATGCGTCCTACAGCGAAAAGGAGCTTAATTCATGACTACCCCCAAAAAATCGAAAATTCCATCCAAATCCTGAAAAAATTGAAATTTTTATATGAAAAACTTGTTTTGCTCATATCTCCTAAACTATGCGTCCTAGAGCGAAAAGAAGCTTAATTCATGACCACCCCCTAAAAATCGAAAATTCCATCCAAATCCTGGAAAAAATGAAATTTTTATATGAAAAACTTAATTTGCTTATATCTCCTAAACTACACGTCCTAGAGCGAAAAGGAGCTTAATTCATGACCACCCCCAAAAAATCGAAAATTCCATCCAAATCCTGAAAAAATTGAAATTTTTATATGAAAAACTTGTTTTGCTCATATCTCCTAAACTATGCGTCCTAGAGCGAAAAGGAGCTTAATTCATGACCACCCCCAAAAAATCGAAAATTCCAACCAAATCCTGAAAAAATTGAAATTTTTATATGAAAAACTTAATTTGCTTATATCTCCTAAACTATGCGTCCTACAGCGAAAAGGAGCTTAATTCATGACCAACCCCAAAAAATCGAAAATTCCATCCAAATCCTGGAAAAAATGAAATTTTTATATGAAAAACTTGTTTTGCTCATATCTCCTAAACTATGCGTCCTAGAGCGAAAAGGAGCTTAATTCATGACCACCACCAAAAAATCGAAAATTCCATCCAAATCCTGAAAAAATTTATATTTTTATATGAAAAACTTGTTTTGCTCATATCTCCTAAACTATGCGTCCTAGAGCGAAAAGGAGCTTAATTCATGACCACCCCCAAAAAATCGAAAATTCCATCCAAATCCTGAAAAAATTGAATTTTTTATATGAAAAACTTGTTTTGCTCATATCTCCTAAACTATGCGTCCTAGAGCGAAAAGGAGCTTAATTCATGACTACCCCCAAAAAATCGAAAATTCCATCCAAATCCTGAAAAAATTGAAATTTTGATATGAAAAACTTGTTTTGCTCATATCTCCTAAACTATGCGTCCTAGAGCGAAAAGGAGCTTAATTCATGACCACTCCCAAAAAATCGAAAATTCCATCCAAATCCTGAAAAAATTGAAATTTTTATATGAAAAACTTGTTTTGCTCATATCTCCTAAACTATGCGTCCTAGAGCGAAAAGGAGCTTAATTCATGACCACCACCAAAAAATCGAAAATTCCAACCAAATCCTGAAAAAATTGAAATTTTTATATGAAAAACTTGTTTTGCTCATATCTCCTAAACTATGCGTCCTAGAGCAAAAAGGAGCTTAATTCATGACCACCACCAAAAAATCGAAAATTCCATCCAAATCCTGAAAAAATTTAAATTTTTATATGAAAAACTTGTTTTGCTCATATCTCCTAAACTATGCGTCCTAGAGCGAAAAGGAGCTTAATTCATGACCACCCCCAAAAAATCGAAAATTCCAACCAAATCCTGAAAAAATTGAAATTTTTATATGAAAAACTTGTTTTGCTCATATCTCCTAAACTATGCGTCCTAGAGCGAAAAGGAGCTTAATTCATGACCACCCCCAAAATATCGAAAATTCCATCCAAATCCTGAAAAAATTGAAATTTTTATATGAAAAACTTGTTTTGCTCATATCTCCTAAACTATGCGTCCTAGAGCGAAAAGGAGCTTAATTCATGACCACCCCCAAAAAATCGAAAATTCCATCCAAATCCTGAAAAAATTGAAATTTTTATATGAAAAACTTGTTTTGCTCATATCTCCTAAACTATGCGTCCTACAGCGAAAAGGAGCTTAATTCATGACCACCCCCAAAAAAATCGAAAATTCCATCCAAATCCTGAAAAAATTGAAATTTTTATATGAAAAACTTGTTTTGCTCATATCTCCTAAATTATGCGTCCTACAGCGAAAAGGAGCTTAATTCATGACTACCCCCAAAAAATCGAAAATTCCATCCAAATCCTGAAAAAATTGAAATTTTTATATGAAAAACTTGTTTTGCTCATATCTCCTAAACTATGCGTCCTAGAGCGAAAAGAAGCTTAATTCATGACCACCCCCTAAAAATCGAAAATTCCATCCAAATCCTGGAAAAAATGAAATTTTTATATGAAAAACTTAATTTGCTTATATCTCCTAAACTACACGTCCTAGAGCGAAAAGGAGCTTAATTCATGACCACCCCCAAAAAATCGAAAATTCCATCCAAATCCTGAAAAAATTGAAATTTTTATATGAAAAACTTGTTTTGCTCATATCTCCTAAACTATGCGTCCTAGAGCGAAAAGGAGCTTAATTCATGACCACCCCCAAAAAATCGAAAATTCCAACCAAATCCTGAAAAAATTGAAATTTTTATATGAAAAACTTAATTTGCTTATATCTCCTAAACTATGCGTCCTACAGCGAAAAGGAGCTTAATTCATGACCACCCCCAAAAAATCGAAAATTCCATCCAAATCCTGGAAAAAATGAAATTTTTATATGAAAAACTTGTTTTGCTCATATCTCCTAAACTATGCGTCCTAGAGCGAAAAGGAGCTTAATTCATGACCACCACCAAAAAATCGAAAATTCCATCCAAATCCTGAAAAAATTAATATTTTTATATGAAAAACTTGTTTTGCTCATATCTCCTAAACTATGCGTCCTAGAGCGAAAAGGAGCTTAATTCATGACCACCCCCAAAAAATCGAAAATTCCATCCAAATCCTGAAAAAATTGAATTTTTTATATGAAAAACTTGTTTTGCTCATATCTCCTAAACTATGCGTCCTAGAGCGAAAAGGAGCTTAATTCATGACCACCCCCAAAAAATCGAAAATTCCATCCAAATCCTGAAAAAATTGAAATTTTTATATGAAAAACTTGTTTTGCTCATATCTCCTAAACTATGCGTCCTAGAGCGAAAAGGAGCTTAATTCATGACCACCCCCAAAAAATCGAAAATTCCATCCAAATCCTGAAAAAATTGAAATTTTTATATGAAAAACTTGTTTTGCTCATATCTCCTAAACTATGCGTCCTAGAGCGAAAAGGAGCTTAATTCATGACCACCCCCAAAAAATCGAAAATTCCATCCAAATCCTGAAAAAATTGAAATTTTTATATGAAAAACTTGTTTTGCTCATATCTCCTAAACTATGCGTCCTAGAGCGAAAAGGAGCTTAATTCATGACCAACCCCAAAAAATCGAAAATTCCAACCAAATCCTGAAAAAATTGAAATTTTTATATGAAAAACTTAATTTGCTTATATCTCCTAAACTATGCGTCCTACAGCGAAAAGGAGCTTAATTCATGACCACCCCCAAAAAATCGAAAATTCCATCCAAATCCTGGAAAAAATGAAATTTTTATATGAAAAACTTGTTTTGCTCATATCTCCTAAACTATGCGTCCTAGAGCGAAAAGGAGCTTAATTCATGACCACCACCAAAAAATCGAAAATTCCATCCAAATCCTGAAAAAATTTATATTTTTATATGAAAAACTTGTTTTGCTCATATCTCCTAAACTATGCGTCCTAGAGCGAAAAGGAGCTTAATTCATGACCACCCCCAAAAAATCGAAAATTCCATCCAAATCCTGAAAAAATTGAATTTTTTATATGAAAAACTTGTTTTGCTCATATCTCCTAAACTATGCGTCCTAGAGCGAAAAGGAGCTTAATTCATGACCACCCCCAAAAAATCGAAAATTCCAACCAAATCCTGAAAAAATTGAAATTTTTATATGAAAAACTTGTTTTGCTCATATCTCCTAAACTATGCGTCCTAGAGCGAAAAGGAGCTTAATTCATGACCACCACCAAAAAATCGAAAATTCCATCCAAATCCTGAAAAAATTGAAATTTTTATATGAAAAACTTGTTTTGCTCATATCTCCTAAACTATGCGTCCTAGAGCAAAAAGGAGCTTAATTCATGACCACCACCAAAAAATCGAAAATTCCATCCAAATCCTGAAAAAATTTAAATTTTTATATGAAAAACTTGTTTTGCTCATATCTCCTAAACTATGCGTCCTAGAGCGAAAAGGAGCTTAATTCATGACCACCCCCAAAAAATCGAAAATTCCAACCAAATCCTGAAAAAATTGAAATTTTTATATGAAAAACTTGTTTTGCTCATATCTCCTAAACTATGCGTCCTAGAGCGAAAAGGAGCTTAATTCATGACCACCCCCAAAAAATCGAAAATTCCATCCAAATCCTGAAAAAATTGAAATTTTTATATGAAAAACTTGTTTTGCTCATATCTCCTAAACTATGCGTCCTAGAGCGAAAAGGAGCTTAATTCATGACCACCCCCAAAAAATCGAAAATTCCATCCAAATCCTGAAAAAATTGAAATTTTTATATGAAAAACTTGTTTTGCTCATATCTCCTAAACTATGCGTCCTACAGCGAAAAGGAGCTTAATTCATGACCACCCCCAAAAAAATCGAAAATTCCATCCAAATCCTGAAAAAATTGAAATTTTTATATGAAAAACTTGTTTTGCTCATATCTCCTAAATTATGCGTCCTACAGCGAAAAGGAGCTTAATTCATGACTACCCCCAAAAAATCGAAAATTCCATCCAAATCCTGAAAAAATTGAAATTTTTATATGAAAAACTTGTTTTGCTCATATCTCCTAAACTATGCGTCCTAGAGCGAAAAGAAGCTTAATTCATGACCACCCCCTAAAAATCGAAAATTCCATCCAAATCCTGGAAAAAATGAAATTTTTATATGAAAAACTTAATTTGCTTATATCTCCTAAACTACACGTCCTAGAGCGAAAAGGAGCTTAATTCATGACCACCCCCAAAAAATCGAAAATTCCATCCAAATCCTGAAAAAATTGAAATTTTTATATGAAAAACTTGTTTTGCTCATATCTCCTAAACTATGCGTCCTAGAGCGAAAAGGAGCTTAATTCATGACCACCCCCAAAAAATCGAAAATTCCAACCAAATCCTGAAAAAATTGAAATTTTTATATGAAAAACTTAATTTGCTTATATCTCCTAAACTATGCGTCCTACAGCGAAAAGGAGCTTAATTCATGACCACCCCCAAAAAATCGAAAATTCCATCCAAATCCTGGAAAAAATGAAATTTTTATATGAAAAACTTGTTTTGCTCATATCTCCTAAACTATGCGTCCTAGAGCGAAAAGGAGCTTAATTCATGACCACCACCAAAAAATCGAAAATTCCATCCAAATCCTGAAAAAATTAATATTTTTATATGAAAAACTTGTTTTGCTCATATCTCCTAAACTATGCGTCCTAGAGCGAAAAGGAGCTTAATTCATGACCACCCCCAAAAAATCGAAAATTCCATCCAAATCCTGAAAAAATTGAATTTTTTATATGAAAAACTTGTTTTGCTCATATCTCCTAAACTATGCGTCCTAGAGCGAAAAGGAGCTTAATTCATGACCACCCCCAAAAAATCGAAAATTCCATCCAAATCCTGAAAAAATTGAAATTTTTATATGAAAAACTTGTTTTGCTCATATCTCCTAAACTATGCGTCCTAGAGCGAAAAGGAGCTTAATTCATGACCACCCCCAAAAAATCGAAAATTCCATCCAAATCCTGAAAAAATTGAAATTTTTATATGAAAAACTTGTTTTGCTCATATCTCCTAAACTATGCGTCCTAGAGCGAAAAGGAGCTTAATTCATGACCACCCCCAAAAAATCGAAAATTCCATCCAAATCCTGAAAAAATTGAAATTTTTATATGAAAAACTTGTTTTGCTCATATCTCCTAAACTATCCGTCCTAGAGCGAAAAGGAGCTTAATTCATGACCACCCCCAAAAAATCGAAAATTCCATCCAAATCCTGAAAAAATTGAAATTTTTATATGAAAAACTTGTTTTGCTCATATCTCCTAAACTATGCGTCCTACAGCGAAAAGGAGCTTAATTCATGACCACCCCCAAAAAAATCGAAAATTCCATCCAAATCCTGAAAAAATTGAAATTTTTATATGAAAAACTTGTTTTGCTCATATCTCCTAAATTATGCGTCCTACAGCGAAAAGGAGCTTAATTCATGACTACCCCCAAAAAATCGAAAATTCCATCCAAATCCTGAAAAAATTGAAATTTTTATATGAAAAACTTGTTTTGCTCATATCTCCTAAACTATGCGTCCTAGAGCGAAAAGAAGCTTAATTCATGACCACCCCCTAAAAATTGAAAATTCCATCCAAATCCTGGAAAAAATGAAATTTTTATATGAAAAACTTAATTTGCTTATATCTCTTAAACTACACGTCCTAGAGCGAAAAGGAGCTTAATTCATGACCACCCCCAAAAAATCGAAAATTCCATCCAAATCCTGAAAAAATTGAAATTTTTATATGAAAAACTTGTTTTGCTCATATCTCCTAAACTATGCGTCCTAGAGCGAAAAGGAGCTTAATTCATGACCACCCCCAAAAAATCGAAAATTCCAACCAAATCCTGAAAAAATTGAAATTTTTATATGAAAAACTTAATTTGCTTATATCTCCTAAACTATGCGTCCTACAGCGAAAAGGAGCTTAATTCATGACCACCCCCAAAAAATCGAAAATTCCATCCAAATCCTGGAAAAAATGAAATTTTTATATGAAAAACTTGTTTTGCTCATATCTCCTAAACTATGCGTCCTAGAGCGAAAAGGAGCTTAATTCATGACCACCACCAAAAAATCGAAAATTCCATCCAAATCCTGAAAAAATTTATATTTTTATATGAAAAACTTGTTTTGCTCATATCTCCTAAACTATGCGTCCTAGAGCGAAAAGGAGCTTAATTCATGACCACCCCCAAAAAATCGAAAATTCCATCCAAATCCTGAAAAAATTGAATTTTTTATATGAAAAACTTGTTTTGCTCATATCTCCTAAACTATGCGTCCTAGAGCGAAAAGGAGCTTAATTCATGACCACCCCCAAAAAATCGAAAATTCCAACCAAATCCTGAAAAAATTGAAATTTTTATATGAAAAACTTGTTTTGCTCATATCTCCTAAACTATGCGTCCTAGAGCGAAAAGGAGCTTAATTCATGACCACCCCCAAAAAATCGAAAATTCCATCCAAATCCTGAAAAAATTGAATTTTTTATATGAAAAACTTGTTTTGCTCATATCTCCTAAACTATGCGTCCTAGAGCGAAAAGGAGCTTAATTCATGACCACCCCCAAAAAATCGAAAATTCCAACCAAATCCTGAAAAAATTGAAATTTTTATATGAAAAACTTGTTTTGCTCATATCTCCTAAACTATGCGTCCTACAGCGAAAAGGAGCTTAATTCATGACCACCCCCAAAAAACGAAAATTCCATCCAAATCCTGTAAAAATTGAAATTTTTATATGAAAAACTTGTTTTGCTCATATCTCCTAAACTATGCGTCCTAGAGCGAAAAGGAGCTTAATTCATGACCACCCCCAAAAAATCGAAAATTCCATCCAAATTCTGAAAAAATTGAAATTTTTATATGAAAAACTTGTTTTGCTCATATCTCCTAAACTATGCGTCCTAGAGCGAAAAGGAGCTTAATTCATGACCACCCCCAAAAAACGAAAATTCCATCCAAATCCTGAAAAAATTGAAATTTTTATATGAAAAACTTGTTTTGCTCATATCTCCTAAACTATGCGTCCTAGAGCGAAAAGGAGCTTAATTCATGACCACTCCCAAAAAATCGAAAATTCCATCCAAATCCTGAAAAAATTGAAATTTTTATATGAAAAACTTGTTTTGCTCATATCTCCTAAACTATGCGTCCTAGAGCGAAAAGGAGCTTAATTCATGACCACCACCAAAAAATCGAAAATTCCAACCAAATCCTGAAAAAATTGAAATTTTTATATGAAAAACTTGTTTTGCTCATATCTCCTAAACTATGCGTCCTAGAGCAAAAAGGAGCTTAATTCATGACCACCACCAAAAAATCGAAAATTCCATCCAAATCCTGAAAAAATTTAAATTTTTATATGAAAAACTTGTTTTGCTCATATCTCCTAAACTATGCGTCCTAGAGCGAAAAGGAGCTTAATTCATGACCACCCCCAAAAAATCGAAAATTCCAACCAAATCCTGAAAAAATTGAAATTTTTATATGAAAAACTTGTTTTGCTCATATCTCCTAAACTATGCGTCCTAGAGCGAAAAGGAGCTTAATTCATGACCACCCCCAAAAAATCGAAAATTCCATCCAAATCCTGAAAAAATTGAAATTTTTATATGAAAAACTTGTTTTGCTCATATCTCCTAAACTATGCGTCCTAGAGCGAAAAGGAGCTTAATTCATGACCACCCCCAAAAAAATCGAAAATTCCATCCAAATCCTGAAAAAATTGAAATTTTTATATGAAAAACTTGTTTTGCTCATATCTCCTAAATTATGCGTCCTACAGCGAAAAGGAGCTTAATTCATGACTACCCCCAAAAAATCGAAAATTCCATCCAAATCCTGAAAAAATTGAAATTTTTATATGAAAAACTTGTTTTGCTCATATCTCCTAAACTATGCGTCCTAGAGCGAAAAGGAGCTTAATTCATGACCACCCCCAAAAAATCGAAAATTCCATCCAACTCCTGAAAAAATTGAAATTTTTATATGAAAAACTTGTTTTGCTCATATCTCCTAAACTATGCGTCCTAGAGCGAAAAGGAGCTTAATTCATGACCACCCCCAAAAAATCGAAAATTCCTTCCAAATCCTGAAAAAATTGAAATTTTTATATGAAAAAGTTGTTTTGCTCATATCTCCTAAACTATGAGTCCTAGAGCGAAAAGGAGCTTAATTCATGACCACTCCCAAAAAATCGAAAATTCCATCCAAATCCTGAAAAAATTTAAATTTTTACTTGTTTTGCTCATATCTCCTAAACTATGCGTCCTAGAGCGAAAAGGAGCTTAATTCATGACCACCCCAAAAAATCGAAAATTCCAACCAAATCCTGAAAAAATTTAAATTTTTATATGAAAAACTTGTTTTGCTCATATCTCCTAAACTATGCGTCCTACAGCGAAAAGGAGCTTAATTCATGACCACCCCCAAAAAACGAAAATTCCATCCAAATCCTGAAAAAATTGAAATTTTTATATGAAAAACTTGTTTTGCTCATATCTCCTAAACTATGCGTCCTACAGCGAAAAGGAGCTTAATTCATGACCACCCCCAAAAAATCGAAAATTCCATCCAAATCCTGACAAAATTGAAATTTTTATATGAAAAACTTGTTTTGCTCATATCTCCTAAACTATGCGTCCTACAGCGAAAAGGAGCTTAATTCATGACCACCCCCAAAAAACGAAAATTCCATCCAAATCCTGTAAAAATTGAAATTTTTATATGAAAAACTTGTTTTGCTCATATCTCCTAAACTACGCGTCCTAGAGCGAAAAGGAGCTTAATTCATGACCACCCCCAAAAAATCGAAAATTCCATCCAAATCCTGAAAAAATTGAAATTTTTATATGAAAAACTTGTTTTGCTCATATCTCCTAAACTATGCGTCCTAGAGCGAAAAGGAGCTTAATTCATGACCACCCCCAAAAAATCGAAAATTCCATCCAAATCCTGAAAAAATTGAAATTTTTATATGAAAAACTTGTTTTGCTCATATCTCCTAAACTATGCGTCCTAGAGCGAAAAGGAGCTTAATTCATGACCACCCCCAAAAAATCGAAAATTCCTTCCAAATCCTGAAAAAATTGAAATTTTTATATGAAAAAGTTGTTTTGCTCATATCTCCTAAACTATGAGTCCTAGAGCTAAAAGGAGCTTAATTCATGACCACTCCCAAAAAATCAAAAATTCCATCCAAATCCTGAAAAAATTGAAATTTTTACTTGTTTTGCTCATATCTCCTAAACTATGCGTCCTAGAGCGAAAAGGAGCTTAATTCATGACCACCCCCAAAAAATCGAAAATTCCAACCAAATCCTGAAAAAATTTAAATTTTTATATGAAAAACTTGTTTTGCTCATATCTCCTAAACTATGCGTCCTACAGCGAAAAGGAGCTTAATTCATGACCACCCCCAAAAAACGAAAATTCCATCCAAATCCTGAAAAAATTGAAATTTTTATATGAAAAACTTGTTTTGCTCATATCTCCTAAACTATGCGTCCTACAGCGAAAAGGAGCTTAATTCATGACCACCCCCAAAAAATCGAAAATTCCATCCAAATCCTGACAAAATTGAAATTTTTATATGAAAAACTTGTTTTGCTCATATCTCCTAAACTATGCGTCCTACAGCGAAAAGGAGCTTAATTCATGACCACCCCCAAAAAACGAAAATTCCATCCAAATCCTGTAAAAATTGAAATTTTTATATGAAAAACTTGTTTTGCTCATATCTCCTAAACTACGCGTCCTAGAGCGAAAAGGAGCTTAATTCATGACCACCCCCAAAAAATCGAAAATTCCATCCAAATCCTGAAAAAATTGAAATTTTTATATGAAAAACTTGTTTTGCTCATATCTCCTAAACTATGCGTCCTAGAGCGAAAAGGAGCTTAATTCATGACCACCCCCAAAAAATCGAAAATTCCAACCAAATCCTGAAAAAATTGAAATTTTTATATGAAAAACTTGTTTTGCTCATATCTCCTAAACTATGCGTCCTAGAGCGAAAAGGAGCTTAATTCATGACCACCCCCAAAAAATCGAAAATTCCATCCAAATCCTGAAAAATTTGAAATTTTTATATGAAAAACTTGTTTTGCTCATATCTCCTAAACTATGCGTCCTAGAGCGAAAAGGAGCTTAATTCATGACCACCCCCAAAAAATTGAAAATTCCAACCAAATCCTGAAAAAATTGAAATTTTTATATGAAAAACTTGTTTTTCTCATATCTCCTAAACTATGCGTCCTACAGCGAAAAGGAGCTTAATTCATGACCACCCCAAAAAAATCGAAAATTCCATCCAAATCCTAAAAAATTGAAATTTTTATATGAAAAACTTGTTTTGCTCATATCTCCTAAACTATGCGTCCTAGAGCGAAAAGGAGCTTAATTCATGACCACCCCCAAAAAATCGAAAATTCCATCCAAATCCTGAAAAAATTGAAATTTTTATATGAAAAACTTGTTTTGCCCATATCTCCTAAACTATGCGTCCTACAGCGAAAAGGAGCTTAATTCATGACCACCCCCAAAAAATCGAAAATTCCAACCAAATCCTGAAAAAATTGAAATTTTTATATGAAAAACTTGTTTTGCTCATATCTCCTAATCTATACGTCCTAGAGCGAAAAGGAGCTTAATTCATGACCACCCCCAAAAAATCGAAAATTCCATCCAAATCCTGAAAAAATTGAAATTTTTATATGAAAAACTTGTTTTGCTCATATCTCCTAAACTATGCGTCCTACACCGAAAAGGAGCTTAATTCATGACCACCCCCAAAAAATCGAAAATTCCATCCAAATCCTGAAAAAAATGAAATTTTTATATGAAAAACTTGTTTTGCTCATATCTCCTAAACTATGCGTCCTAGAGCGAAAAGGAGCTTAATTCATGACCACCCCCAAAAAATCGAAAATTCCATCCAAATCCTGGAAAAAATGAAATTTTTATATGAAAAACTTGTTTTGCTCATATCTCCTAAACTATGCGTCCTAGAGCGAAAAGGAGCTTAATTCATAACCACCACCAAAAAATCGAAAATTCTATCCAAATCCTGAAAAAATTGAAATTTTTATATGAAAAACTTGTTTTGCTCATATCTCCTAAACTATGCGTCCTAGAGCGAAAAGGAGCTTAATTCATGACCACCCCCAAAAAATTGAAAATTCCAACCAAATCCTGAAAAAATTGAAATTTTTATATGAAAAACTTGTTTTGCTCATATCTCCTAAACTATGCGTCCTAGAGCGAAAAGGAGCTTAATTCATGACCACCCCCAAAAAATTGAAAATTCCATCCAAATCCTTAAATTTTTATATGAAAAACTTGTTTTTCTCATATCTCCTAAACTATGCGTCCTACAGCGAAAAGGAGCTTAATTCATGACCACCCCAAAAAATCGAAAATTCCATCCAAATCCTAAAAAAATGAAATTTTTATATGAAAAACTTGTTTTGCTCATATCTCCTAAACTATGCGTCCTAGAGCGAAAAGGAGCTTAATTCATGACCACCCCCAAAAAATCGAAAATTCCATCCAAATCCTGAAAAAATTGAAATTTGTATATGAAAAACTTGTTTTGCCCATATCTCCTAAACTATGCGTCCTAGAGCGAAAAGGAGCTTAATTCATGACCACCCCCAAAAAATCGAAAATTCTAACCAAATCCTGAAAAAATTGAAATTTTTATATGAAAAACTTGTTTTGCTCATATCTCCTAATCTATACGTCCTAGAGCGAAAAGGAGCTTAATTCATGACCACCCCCAAAAAATCGAAAATTCCATCCAAATCCTGAAAAAATTGAAATTTTTATATGAAAAACTTGTTTTGCTCATATCTCCTAAACTATGCGTCCTACACCGAAAAGGAGCTTAATTCATGACCACCCCCAAAAAATCGAAAATTCCATCCAAATCCTGAAAAAAATGAAATTTTTATATGAAAAACTTGTTTTGCTCATATCTCCTAAACTATGCGTCCTAGAGCGAAAAGGAGCTTAATTCATGACCACCCCCAAAAAATCGAAAATTCCATCCAAATCCTGGAAAAAATGAAATTTTTATATGAAAAACTTGTTTTGCTCATATCTCCTAAACTATGCGTCCTAGAGCGAAAAGGAGCTTAATTCATAACCACCACCAAAAAATCGAAAATTCTATCCAAATCCTGAAAAAATTGAAATTTTTATATGAAAAACTTGTTTTGCTCATATCTCCTAAACTATGCGTCCTAGAGCGCAAAGGAGCTTAATTCATGACCACCCCCAAAAAATCGAAAATTCCATCCAAATCCTGAAAAAATTGAAATTTTTATATGAAAAACTTGTTTTGCTCATATCTCCTAAACTATGCGTCCTAGAGCGAAAAGGAGCTTAATTCATGACCACCCCCTAAAAATCGAAAATTCCATCCAAATCCTGGAAAAAATGAAATTTTTATATGAAAAACTTAATTTGCTTATATCTCCTAAACTACACGTCCTAGAGCGAAAAGGAGCTTAATTCATGACCACCCCCAAAAAATCGAAAATTCCATCCAAATCCTGAAAAAATTGAAATTTTTATATGAAAAACTTGTTTTGCTCATATCTCCTAAACTATGCGTCCTACAGCGAAAAGGAGCTTAATTCATGACCACCCCCAAAAAATCGAAAATTCCATCCAAATCCTGGAAAAAATGAAATTTTTATATGAAAAACTTGTTTTGCTCATATCTCCTAAACTATGCGTCCTAGAGCGAAAAGGAGCTTAATTCATGACCACCACCAAAAAATCGAAAATTCCATCCAAATCCTGAAAAAATTTATATTTTTATATGAAAAACTTGTTTTGCTCATATCTCCTAAACTATGCGTCCTAGAGCGAAAAGGAGCTTAATTCATGACCACCTCCAAAAAATCGAAAATTCCATCCAAATCCTGAAAAATTGAAATTTTTATATGAAAAACTTGTTTTGCTCATATCTCCTAAACTATGCGTCCTAGAGCGAAAAGGAGCTTAATTCATGACCACCCCCAAAAAATCGAAAATTCCAACCAAATCCTGAAAAAATTGAAATTTTTATATGAAAAACTTGTTTTGCTCATATCTCCTAAACTATGCGTCCTAGAGCGAAAAGGAGCTTAATTCATGACCACCCCCAAAAAATCGAAAATTCCATCCAAATCCTGAAAAAATTGAAATTTTTATTTGAAAAACTTGTTTTGCTCATATCTCCTAAACTATGCGTCCTAGAGCGAAAAGGAGCTTAATTCATGACCACAACCAAAAAATCGAAAATTCCAACCAAATCCTGAAAAAATTGAAATTTTTATATGAAAAACTTGTTTTGCTCATATCTCCTAAACTATGCGTCCTAGAGCAAAAAGGAGCTTAATTCATGACCACCACCAAAAAATCGAAAATTCCATCCAAATCCTGAAAAAATTTAAATTTTTATATGAAAAACTTGTTTTGCTCATATCTCCTAAACTATGCGTCCTAGAGCGAAATTCATGACCACCCCCAAAAAATCGAAAATTCCATCCAAATCCTGAAAAAATTGAAATTTTTATATGAAAAACTTGTTTTGCTCATATCTCCTAAACTATGCGTCCTACAGCGAAAAGGAGCTTAATTCATGACCACCCCCAAAAAATCGAAAATTCCATCCAAATCCTGACAAAATTGAAATTTTTATATGAAAAACTTGTTTTGCTCATATCTCCTAAACTATGCGTCCTAGAGCGAAAAGGAGCTTAATTCATGACCACCCCCAACAAATCGAAAATTCCATCCAAATCCTGAAAAAAATTAAATTTTTATATGAAAAACTTGTTTTGCTCATATCTCCTAAACTATGCGTCCTAGAGCGAAAAGGAGCTTAATTCATGACCACCCCCAAAAAATCGAAAATTCCAACCAAATCCTGAAAAATTTGAAATTTTTATATGAAAAACTTGTTTTGCTCATATCTCCTAAACTATGCGTCCTAGAGCGAAAAGGAGCTTAATTCATGACCACCCCCAAAAAATCGAAAATTCCATCCAAATCCTGAAAAAATTGAAATTTTTATATGAAAAACTTGTTTTGCTCATATCTCCTAAACTATGCGTCCTACAGCGAAAAGGAGCTTAATTCATGACTAAACTATGCGTCCTAGAGCGAAAAGGAGCTTAATTCATGACCACCCCCAAAAAATCGAAAATTCCATCCAAATCCTGGAAAAACTTAAATTTTTATATGAAAAACTTGTTTTGCTCATATCTCCTAAACTATGCGTCCTAGAGCGAAAAGGAGCTTAATTCATGACCACCCCCAAAAAATCGAAAATTCCATCCAAATCCTGAAAAAATTTAAATTTTTATATGAAAAACTTGTTTTGCTCATATCTCCTAAACTATACGTCCTACAGCGAAAAGGAGCTTAATTCATGACCACCCCAAAAAAATCGAAAATTCCATCCAAATCCTGAAAAAATTGAAAATTTTTTATAAAAAACTTGTTTTGCTCATATCTCCTAACCTATGCGTCCTAGAGCGAAAAGGAGCTTAATTCATGACCACCCCCAAAAAATCGAAAATTCCATCCAAATTCTGAAAAAATTGAAATTTTTATATGAAAAACTTATTTTGCTCATATCTCCTAAACTATGCGTCCTACAGCGAAAAGGAGCTTAATCCATGACCACCCCCAAAAAATCGAAAATTCCATCCAAATCCTGAAAAAATTGAAATTTTTATATGAAAAACTTGTTTTGCTCATATCTCCTAACCTATGCGTCCTAGAGCGAAAAGGAGCTTAATTCATGACCACCCCCAAAAAATCGAAAATTCCATCCAAGTCCTGAAAAAATTGAAATTTTTATATGAAAAACTTGTTTTGCTCATATCTCCTAAACTATGCGTCCTACAGCGAAAAGGAGCTTAATTCATGACCACCCCCAAAAAATCGAAAATTCCAACCAAATCCTGAAAAAATTGAAATTTTTATATGAAAAACTTGTTTTGCTCATATCTCCTAAACTATGCGTCCTAGAGCGAAAAGGAGCTTAATTCATGACCACCCCCAAAAAATCGAAAATTCCACCAAACCCTGAAAAAATTGAAATTTTTATATGAAAAACTCGTTTTGCTCATATCTCCTAAACTATGCGTCCTAGAGCGAAAAGGAGCTTAATTCATGACCACCCCCAAAAAATTGAAAATTCCATCCAAATCTTGAAAAAATTGAAATTTTCATATGAAAAACTTGTTTTGCTCATATCTCCTAAATTATGCGTCCTAGAGCGAAAAGGAGCTTAATTCATGACCACCCCCAAAAAATTGAAAATTCCAACCAAATCCTGAAAAAATTGAAATTTTTATATGAAAAACTTGTTTTGCTCATATCTCCTAAACTATGCGTCCTAGAGCGAAAAGGAGCTTAATTCATGACCACCCCCAAAAACTTGAAAATTCCAACCAAATCCTGAAAAAATTGAAATTTTTATATGAAAAACTTGTTTTGCTCATATCTCCTAAACTATGCGTCCTAGAGCGAAAAGGAGCTTAATTCATGACCACCCCCAAAAAATCGAAAATTCCATCCAAATCCTGAAAAAAATGAAATTTTTATATGAAAAACTTGTTTTGCTCATATCTCCTAAACTATGCGTCCTAGAGCGAAAAGGAGCTTAATTCATGACCACCCCCAAAAAATCGACAATTCCAACCAAATCCTGAAAAAAATGAAATTTTTTATAAAAAACTTGTTTTGCTCATATCTCCTAAACTATGCGTCCTAGAGCGAAAAGGAGCTTAATTCATGACCACCCCCAAAAAATCGAAAATTCCATCCAAATCCTGAAAAAAATGAAATTTTTATATGAAAAACTTGTTTTTCTCATATCTCCTAAACTATGCGTCCTACAGCGAAAAGGAGCTTAATTCATGACCACCCCCAAAAAATCGAAAATTCTATCCAAATCCTGAAAAAATTTAAATTTTTATATGAAAAACTTGTTTTGCTCATATCTCCTAAACTATGCGTCCTAGAGCGAAAAGGAGCTTAATCCATGACCACCCCCAAAAAATCGAAAATTCGAAATATGAAAAACTTGTTTTGCTCATATCTCCTAAATTATGCGTCCTAGAGCGAAAAGGAGCTTAATTCATGACCACCCCCAAAAAATTGAAAATTCCAACCAAATCCTGAAAAAATTGAAATTTTTATATGAAAAACTTGTTTTGCTCATATCTCCTAAACTATGCGTCCTAGAGCGAAAAGGAGCTTAATTCATGACCACCCCCAAAAACTTGAAAATTCCAACCAAATCCTGAAAAAATTGAAATTTTTATATGAAAAACTTGTTTTGCTCATATCTCCTAAACTATGCGTCCTAGAGCGAAAAGGAGCTTAATTCATGACCACCCCCAAAAAATCGACAATTCCAACCAAATCCTGAAAAAAATGTAATTTTTTATAAAAAACTTGTTTTGCTCATATCTCCTAAACTATGCGTCCTAGAGCGAAAAGGAGCTTAATTCATGACCACCCCCAAAAAATCGAAAATTCCATCCAAATCCTGAAAAAAATGAAATTTTTATATGAAAAACTTGTTTTGCTCATATCTCCTAAACTATGCGTCCTACAGCGAAAAGGAGCTTAATTCATGACCACCCCCAAAAAATCGAAAATTCTATCCAAATCCTGAAAAAATTTAAATTTTTATATGAAAAACTTGTTTTGCTCATATCTCCTAAACTATGCGTCCTAGAGCGAAAAGGAGCTTAATTCATGACCACCCCCAAAAAATCGAAAATTCCATCCAAATCCTGAAAAAATTTAAATTTTTATATGAAAAACTTGTTTTGCTCATATCTCCTAAACTATGCGTCCTAGAGCGAAAAGGAGCTTAATACATGACCACCCCCAAAAAATCGAAAATTCCAACCAAATCCTGAAAAAATTGAAATTTTTATATGAAAAACTTGTTTTGCTCATATCTCCTAAACTATGCGTCCTAGAGCGAAAAGGAGCTTAATTCATGACCACCCCCAAAAAATCGAAAATTCCATCCAAATCCTGAAAAAATTGAAATTTTTATATGAAAAACTTGTTTTGCTCATATCTCCTAAACTATGCGTCCTAGAGCGAAAAGGAGCTTAATTCATGACCACCACCAAAAAATCGAAAATTCCATCCAAATCCTGAAAAAATTGAAATTTTTATATGAAAAACTTGTTTTGCTCATATCTCCTAAACTATGCGTCCTAGAGCGAAAAGGAGCTTAATTCATGACCACCCCCAAAAAATCGAAAATTCCAACCAAATCCTGAAAAAATTGAAATTTTTATATGAAAAACTTGTTTTGCTCATATCTCCTAAACTATGTGTCCTAGAGCGAAAAGGAGCTTAATTCATGACCACTCCCAAAAAATCGAAAATTCCAACCAAATCCTGAAAAAACTGAAATTTTTATATGAAAAACTTGTTTTGCTCATATCTCCTAAACTATGCGTCCTAGAGCGAAAAGGAGCTTAATTCATGACCACCACCAAAAAATTGAAAATTCCATCCAAATCCTGAAAAAATTGAAATTTTTATATGAAAAACTTGTTTTGCTCATATCTCCTAAACTATGCGTCCTAGAGCGAAAAGGAGCTTAATTCATGACCACCCCCAAAAAATCGAAAATTCCATCCAAATCCTGAAAAAAATGAAATTTTTATATGAAAAACTTGTTTTGCTCATATCTCCTAAACTATGCGTCCTAGAGCGAAAAGGAGCTTAATTCATGACCACCCCCAAAAAATCGAAAATTCCATCCAAATCCTGAAAAAATTGAAATTTTTATATGAAAAACTTGTTTTGCTCATATCTCCTAAACTATGCGTCCTAGAGCGAAAAGGAGCTTAATTCATTACCACCATCAAAAATTTGAAAATTCCATCCAAATCCTGAAAAAATTGAAATTTTTATATGAAAAACTTGTTTTGCTCATATCTCCTAAACTATGCGTCCTAGAGCGAAAAGGAGCTTAATTCATGACCACCCCCAAAAAATCGAAAATTCCAACCAAATCCTGAAAAAATTGAAATTTTTATATGAAAAACTTGTTTTGCTCATATCTCCTAAACTATGCGTCCTACAGCGAAAAGGAGCTTAATTCATGACCACCCCCAAAAAATCGAAAATTCCATCCAAATCCTGAAAAAATTGAAATTTTTATATGAAAAACTTGTTTTGCTCATATCTCCTAAACTATGCGTCCTACAGCGAAAAGGAGCTTAATTCATGACCACCCCCAAAAAATCGAAAATTCCAACCAAATCCTGAAAAAAATGAAATTTTTTGTAAAAAACTTGTTTTGCTCATATCTCCCAAACTATGCGTCCTAGAGCGAAAAGGAGCTTAATTCATGACCACCCCCAAAAAATCGAAAATTCCATCCAAATCCTGAAAAAAATGAAATTTTTATATGAAAAACTTATTTTGCTCATATCTCCTAAACTATGCGTCCTACAGCGAAAAGGAGCTTAATTCATGACCACCCCCAAAAAATCGAAAATTCTATCCAAATCCTGAAAAAATTTAAATTTTTATATGAAAAACTTGTTTTGCTCATATCTCCTAAACTATGCGTCCTAGAGCGAAAAGGAGCTTAATTCATGACCACCCCCAAAAAATCGAAAATTCCAACCAAATCCTGAAAAAATTGAAATTTTTATATGAAAAACTTGTTTTGCTCATATCTCCTAAACTATGCGTCCTAGAGCGAAAAGGAGCTTAATTCATGACCACCCCCAAAAAATCGAAAATTCCAACCAAATCCTGAAAAAATTGAAATTTTTATATGAAAAACTTGTTTTGCTCATATCTCCTAAACTATGCGTCCTAGAGCGAAAAGGAGCTTAATTCATGACCACCCCCAAAAAATCGAAAATTCCATCCAAATCCTGAAAAAATTGAAATTTTTATATGAAAAACTTGTTTTGCTCATATCTCCTAAACTATGCGTCCTAGAGCGAAAAGGAGCTTAATTCATGACCACCACCAAAAAATTGAAAATTCCATCCAAATCCTGAAAAAATTGAAATTTTTATATGAAAAACTTGTTTTGCTCATATCTCCTAAACTATGCGTCATAGAGCGAAAAGGAGCTTAATTCATGACCACCCCCAAAAAATCGAAAATTCCATCCAAATCCTGAAAAAGTTTCAATTTTTATATGAAAAACTTGTTTTGCTCATATCTCCTAAACTATGCGTCCTAGAGCGAAAAGGAGCTTAATTCATGACCACCCCCAAAAAATCGAAAATTCCATCCAAATCCTGAAAAAATTGAAATTTTTATATGAAAAACTTGTTTTGCTCATATCTCCTAAACTATGCGTCCTACAGCGCAAAGGAGCTTAATTCATGACCACCCCCAAAAAATCGAAAATTCCATCCAAGTCCTGAAAAAATTGAAATTTTTATATGAAAAACTTATTTTGCTCATATCTCCTAAACTATGCGTCCTACAGCGAAAAGGAGCTTAATCCATGACCACCCCCAAAAAATCGAAAATTCCATCCAAATCCTGAAAAAATTGAAATTTTTATATGAAAAACTTGTTTTGCTCATATCTCCTAACCTATGCGTCCTAGAGCGAAAAGGAGCTTAATTCATGACCACCCCCAAAAAGTCGAAAATTCCATCCAAGTCCTGAAAAAATTGAAATTTTTATATGAAAAACTTGTTTTGCTCATATCTCCTAAACTATGCGTCCTACAGCGAAAAGGAGCTTCATTCATGACCACCCCCAAAAAATCGAAAATTCCAACCAAATCCTGAAAAAATTGAAATTTTTATATGAAAAACTTGTTTTGTTCATATCTCCTAAACTATGCGTCCTAGAGCGAAAAGGAGCTTAATTCATGACCACCCCCAAAAAATCGAAAATTCCATCCAAATCCTGAAAAAATTGAAATTTTTATATGAAAAACTTGTTTTGCTCATATCTCCTAAACTATGCGTCCTAGAGCGAAAAGGAGCTTAATTCATGACCACCCCCAAAAAATTGAAAATTCCATCCAAATCTTGAAAAAATTGAAATTTTTATATGAAAAACTTGTTTTGCTCATATCTCCTAAACTATGCGTCCTAGAGCGAAAAGGAGCTTAATTCATGACCACCCCCAAAAAATTGAAAATTCCAACCAAATCCTGAAAAAATTGAAATTTTTATATGAAAAACTTGTTTTGCTCATATCTCCTAAACTATGCGTCCTAGAGCGAAAAGGAGCTTAATTCATGACCACCCCCAAAAAATTGAAAATTCCAACCAAATCCTGAGAAAATTGAAATTTTTATATGAAAAACTTGTTTTGCTCATATCTCCTAAACTATGCGTCCTAGAGCGAAAAGGAGCTTAATTCATGACCACCCCCAAAAAATTGAAAATTCCATCCAAATCCTGAAAAAATTGAAATTTTTATATGAAAAACTTGTTTTGCTCATATCTCCTAAACTATGCGTCCTACAGCGAAAAGGAGGTTAATTCATGACCACCCCAAAAAAATCGAAAATTCCATCCAAATCCTGAAAAAAATTAAATTTTTATATGAAAAACTTGTTTTGCTCATATCTCCTAAACTATGCGTCCTACAGCGAAAAGGAGCTTAATTCATGACCACCCCCAAAAAATTGAAAATTCCATCCAAATCCTGAAAAAATTGAAATTTTTATATGAAAAACTTGTTTTGCTCATATCTCCTAAACTATGCGTCCTACAGCGAAAAGGAGCTTAATTCATGACCACCCCCAAAAAATCGAAAATTCCATCCAAATCCTGAAAAAATTGAAATTTTTTATAAAAAACTTGTTTTGCTCATATCTCCTAAACTATGCGTCCTACAGCGAAAAGGAGCTTAATTCATGACCACCCCCAAAAAATCGAAAATTCCATCCAAATCCTGAAAAAAATGAAATTTTTATATGAAAAACTTGTTTTGCTCATATCTCCTATACTATGCGTCCTAGAGCGAAAAGGAGCTTAATTCATGACCACCCCCAAAAATTCGAAAATTCCATCCAAATCCTGAAAAAAATGAAATTTTTATATGAAAAACTTGTTTTGCTCATATCTCCTAAACTATGCGTCCTACAGCGAAAAGGAGCTTAATTCATGACCACCCCCAAAAAATCGAAAATTCCAACCAAATCCTGAAAAAATTGAAATTTTTATATGAAAAACTTGTTTTGCTCATATCTCCTAAACTATGCGTCCTAGAGCGAAAAAGAGCTTAATTCATGACCACCCCCAAAAAATCGAAAATTCCATCCAAATCCTGAAAAAATTGAAATTTTTATATGAAAAACTTGTTTTGCTCATATCTCCTAAACTATGCGTCCTAGAGCGAAAAGGAGCTTAATTCATGACCACCTCCAAAAAATCGAAAATTCCAACCAAATCCTGAAAAAATTGAAATTTTTATATGAAAAACTTGTTTTGCTCATATCTCCTAAACTATGCGTCCTAGAGCGAAAAGGAGCTTAATTCATGACCACCCCCAAAAAATCGAAAATTCCATCCAAATCCTGAAAAAATTGAAATTTTTATATGAAAAACTTGTTTTGCTCATATCTCCTATACTATGCGTCCTAGAGCGAAAAGGAGCTTAATTCATGGCCACCCCCAAAAAATTGAAAATTCCAACCAAATCCTGAAAAAATTGAAATTTTTATATGAAAAGCTTGTTTTGCTCATATCTCCTAAACTATGCGTCCTACAGCGAAAAGGAGCTTAATTCATGACCACCCCCAAGAAATCGAAAATTCCATCCAAATCCTGAAAAAATTGAAATTTTTATATGAAAAACTTGTTTTGCTCATATCTCCTAAACTATGCGTCCTACAGCGAAAAGGAGCTTAATTCATGACCACCCCAAAAAAATCGAAAATTCCATCCAAATCCTGAAAAAAATTAAATTTTTATATGAAAAACTTGTTTTGCTCATATCTCCTAAACTATGCGTCCTACAGCGAAAAGGAGGTTAATTCATGACCGCCCCCAAAAAATCGAAAATTCCATCCAAATCCTGAAAAAATTGAAATTTTTATATGAAAAACTTGTTTTGCTCATATCTCCTAAACTATGCGTCCTACAGCGAAAAGGAGCTTAATTCATGACCACCCCAAAAAAATCGAAAATTCCATCCAAATCCTGAAAAAATTGAAAATTTTTTATAAAAAACTTGTTTTGCTCATATCTCATAAACTATGCGTCCTAGAGCGAAAAGGAGCTTAATTCATGACCACCCCAAAAAAATCGAAAATTCCATCCAAATCCTGAAAAAATTGAAATTTTTATATGAAAAACTTGTTTTGCTCATATCTCCTAAACTATGCGTCCTACAGCGAAAAGGAGCTTAATTCATGACCGCCCCCAAAAAATCGAAAATTCCATCCAAATCCTGAAAAAATTGAAATTTTTATATGAAAAGCTTGTTTTGCTCATATCTCCTAAACTATGCGTCCTACAGCGAAAAGGAGCTTAATTCATGACCACCCCCAAAAAATCGAAAATTCCATCCAAATCCTGAAAAAAATTAAATTTTTTATAAAAAACTTGTTTTGCTCATATCTCCTAAACTATGCGTCCTATAGCGAAAAGGAGCTTAATTCATGACCACCCCCAAAAAATCGAAAATTCCATCCAAATCCTGAAAAAATTGAAATTTTTATATGAAAAACTTGTTTTGCTCATATCTCCTAAACTATGCGTCCTAGAGCGAAAAGGAGCTTAATTCATGACCACCCCCAAAAAATCGAAAATTCCCACCAAATCCTGAAAAAATTTAAATTTTTATATGAAAAACTTGTTTTGCTCATATCTCCTAAACTATGCGTCCTAGAGCGAAAAGGAGCTTAATTCATGACCACCCCCAAAAAATCGAAAATTCCATCCAAATCCTGAAAAAATTGAAATTTTTATATGAAAAACTTGTTTTGCTCATATCTCCTAACCTATGCGTCCTAGAGCGAAAAGGAGCTTAATTCATGACCACCACCAAAAAATCGAAAATTCCATCCAAATCCTGAAAAAATTGAAATTTTTATATGAAAAGCTTGTTTTGCTCATATCTCCTAAACTATGCGTCCTACAGCGAAAAGGAGCTTAATTCATGACCACCCCCAAAAAATCGAAAATTCCATCCAAATCCTGAAAAAATTGAAATTTTTTATAAAAAACTTGTTTTGCTCATATCTCCTAAACTATGCGTCCTAGAGCGAAAAGGAGCTTAATTCATGACCACCCCCAAAAAATCGAAAATTCCATCCAAATCCTGAAAAAATTGAAATTTTTATATGAAAAACTTGTTTTGCTCATATCTCCTAAACTATGCGTCCTAGAGCGAAAAGGAGCTTAATTCATGACCACCCCCAAAAAATCGAAAATTCCATCCAAATCCTGAAAAAATTGAAATTTTTATATGAAAAACTTGTTTTGCTCATATCTCCTAAACTATGCGTCCTACAGCGAAAAGGAGCTTAATTCATGACCACCCCCAAAAAATCGAAAATTCCATCCAAATCCTGAAAAAATTTAAATTTTAATATGAAAAACTTGTTTTGCTCATATCTCCTAAACTATGCGTCCTAGAGCGAAAAGGAGCTTAATTCATGACCACCCCCAAAAAATCGAAAATTCCATCCAAATCCTGAAAAAATTGAAATTTTTATATGAAAAACTTGTGTTGCTCATATCTCCTAAACTATGCGTCCTAGAGCGAAAAGGAGCCTAAACTATGCGTCCTACAGCGAAAAGGAGCTTAATTCATGACCAACCCCCAAAAAATCGAAAATTCCATCCAAATCCTGAAAAAAATTAAATTTTTTTATGAAAAACTTGTTTTGCTCATATCTCCTAAACTATGCGTCCTAGAGCGAAAATTCCAACCAAATCCTGAAAAAATTGAAATTTTTATATGAAAAACTTGTTTTGCTCATATCTCCTAAACTATGCGTCCTAGAGCGAAAAGGAGCTTAATTCATGACCACCCCCAAAAAATCGAAAATTCCATCCAAATCCTGAAAAAATTGAAATTTTTATATGAAAAACTTGTTTTGCTCATATCTCCTAAACTATGCGTCCTAGAGCGAAAAGGAGCTTAATTCATGACCACCCCCAAAAAATCGAAAATTCCATCCAAATCCTGAAAAAATTGAAATTTTTATATGAAAAACTTGTTTTGCTCATATCTCCTAAACTATGCGTCCTACAGCGAAAAGGAGCTTAATTCATGACCACCCCCAAAAAATCGAAAATTCCATCCAAATCCTGAAAAAATTGAAATTTTTATATGAAAAACTTGTTTTGCTCATATCTCCTAAACTATGCGTCCTACAGCGAAAAGGAGCTTAATTCATGACCACCCCCAAAAAATCGAAAATTCCATCCAAATCCTGAAAAAATTTAAATTTTTATATGAAAAACTTGTTTTGCTCATATCTCCTAAACTATGCGTCCTAGAGCGAAAAGGAGCTTAATTCATGACCACCCCCAAAAAATCGAAAATTCCATCCAAATCCTGAAAAAATTGAAATTTTTATATGAAAAACTTGTTTTGCTCATATCTCCTAAACTATGCGTCCTAGAGCGAAAAGGAGCTTAATTCATGACCACCCCCAAAAAATTGAAAATTCCAACCAAATCCTGAAAAAAATGAAATTTTTATATGAAAAACTTGTTTTGCTCATATCTCCTAAACTATGCGTCCTAGAGCGAAAAGGAGCTTAATTCATGACCACCCCCAAAAAATCGAAAATTCCATCCAAATCCTGAAAAAATCGAAATTTTTATATGAAAAACTTGTTTTGCTCATATCTCCTAAACTATGCGTCCTAGAGCGAAAAGGAGCTTAATTCATGACCACCCCCAAAAAATTGAAAATTCCAACCAAATCCTGAAAAAATTGAAATTTTTATATTAAAAACTTGTTTTGCTCATATCTCCTAAACTATGCGTCCTAGAGCGAAAAGGAGCTTAATTCATGACCACCCCCAAAAAATCGAAAATTCCATCCAAATCCTGAAAAAATTGAAATTTTTATATGAAAAACTTGTTTTGCTCATATCTCCTAAACTATGCGTCCTAGAGCGAAAAGGAGCTTAATTCATGACCACCACCAAAAAATCGAAAATTCCAACCAAATCCTGAAAAAATTGAAACTTTTATATGAAAAACTTGTTTTGCTCATATCTCCTAAACTATGCGTCCTACAGCGAAAAGGAGCTTAATTCATGACCACCCCCAAAAAATCGAAAATTACATCCAAATCCTGAAAAAATTTAAATTTTTATATGAAAAACTTGTTTTGCTCATATCTCCTAAACTATGCGTCCTAGAGCGAAAAGGAGCTTAATTCATGACCACCACCAAAAAATCGAAAATTCCATCCAAATCCTGAAAAAATTGAAATTTTTATATGAAAAACTTGTGTTGCTCATATCTCCTAAACTATGCGTCCTAGAGCGAAAAGGAGCTTAATTCATGAGCAGCACCAAAAAATCGAAAATTCTATCCAAATCCTGAAAAAATTGAAACTTTTATATGAAAAACTTGTGTTGCTCATATCTCCTAAACTATGCGTCCTACACCGAAAAGGAGCTTAATTCATGACCACCCCCAAAAAATCGAAAATTCCATCCAAATCCTGAAAAAATTGAAACTTTTATATGAAAAACTTGTTTTGCTCATATCTCCTAAACTCTGCGTCCTACAGCGAAAAGGAGCTTAATTCATGACCACCCCCAAAAAATCGAAAATTCCATCCAAATCCTGAAAAAATTGAAATTTTTATATGAAAAACTTGTTTTGCTCATATCTCCTAAACTATGCGTCCTAGAGCGAAAAGGAGCTTAATTCATGACCACCCCCAAAAATCGAAAATTCCATCCAAATCCTGGAAAAAATGAAATTTTTATATGAAAAACTTGTTTTGCTCATATCTCCTAAACTATGCGTCCTAGAGCGAAAAGGAGCTTAATTCATGACCACCCCCAAAAAATCGAAAATTCCATCCAAATCCTGAAAAAATTGAAACTTTTATATGAAAAACTTGTTTTGCTCATATCTCCTAAACTATGCGTCCTAGAGCGAAAAGGAGCTTAATTCATGACCACCACCAAAAAATCGAAAATGCCATCCAAATCCTGAAAAAATTGAAATTTTTATATGAAAAACTTGTTTTGCTCATATCTCCTAAACTATGCGTCCTAGAGCGAAAAGGAGCTTAATTCATGACCACCCCCAAAAATCGAAAATTCCATCCAAATCCTGGAAAAAATGAAATTTTTATATGAAAAACTTGTTTTGCTCATATCTCCTAAACTATGCGTCCTAGAGCGAAAAGGAGCTTAATTCATGACCACCACCAAAAAATCGAAAATTCCAACCAAATCCTGAAAAAATTGAAACTTTTATATGAAAAACTTGTTTTGCTCAAATCTCCTAAACTATGCGTCCTAGAGCGAAAAGGAGCTTAATTCATGACCACCCCCAAAAAATCGAAAATTCCATCCAAATCCTGAAAAAATTTAAATTTTTATATGAAAAACTTGTTTTGCTCATATCTCCTAAACTATGCGTCCTAGAGCGAAAAGGAGCTTAATTCATGACCACCCCCAAAAAATCGAAAATTCCAACCAAATCCTGAAAAAATTGAAATTTTTATATGAAAAACTTGTTTTGCTCATATCTCCTAAACTATGCGTCCTAGAGCGAAAAGGAGCTTAATTCATGACCACCCCCAAAAATCGAAAATTCCATCCAAATCCTGAAAAAAATTAAATTTTTATATGAAAAACTTGTTTTGCTCATATCTCCTAAACTATGCGTCCTAGAGCGAAAAGGAGCTTAATTCATGACCACCCCCAAAAAATCGAAAATTCCATCCAAATCCTGAAAAAATTTAAATTTTAATGTGAAAAACTTGTTTTGCTCATATCTCCTAAACTATGCGTCCTAGAGCGAAAAGGAGCTTAATTCATGACCACCCCCAAAAAAACGAAAATTCCATTCAAATCCTGAAAAAATTGAAATTTTTATATGAAAAACTTGTTTTGCTCATATCTCCTAAACTATGCGTCCTAGAGCGAAAAGGAGCTTAATTCATGACCACCCCCAAAAAATCGAAAATTCCATCCAAATCCTGAAAAAATTTAAATTTTTATATGAAAAACTTGTTTTGCTCATATCTCCTAAACCTAGAGCGAAAAGGAGCTTAATTCATGACCACCCCCAAAAAATCGAAAATTCCATCCAAATCCTGAAAAAATTGAAATTTTTATATGAAAAACTTGTTTTGCTCATATCTCCTAAACTATGCGTCCTAGAGCGAAAAGGAGCTTAATTCATGACCACCCCCAAAAAATCGAAAATTCCATTTAAATCCTGAAAAAATTGAAATTTTTATATGAAAAACTTGTTTTGCTCATATCTCCTAAACTATGCGTCCTAGAGCGAAAAGGAGCTTAATTCATGACCACCCCCAAAAAATCGAAAATTCCATCCAAATCCTGAAAAAATTGAAATTTTTATATCAAAAACTTGTTTTGCTCATATCTCCTAAACTATGCGTCCTAGAGCGAAAAGGAGCTTAATTCATGACCACCCCCAAAAAATCGAAAATTCCATCCAAATCCTGAAAAAATTGAAATTTTTATATCAAAAACTTGTTTTGCTCATATCTCCTAAACTATGCATCCTAGAGCGAAAAGGAGCTTAATTCATGACCACCCCCAAAAAATCGAAAATTCCATCCAAATCCTGAAAAAATTGAAATTTTTATATGAAAAACTTGTGTTGCTCATATCTCCTAAACTATGCGTCCTAGAGCGAAAAGGAGCCTAAACTATGCGTCCTACAGCGAAAAGGAGCTTAATTCATGACCAACCCCCAAAAAATCGAAAATTCCATCCAAATCCTGAAAAAATTTAAATTTTTATATGAAAAACTTGTTTTGCTCATATCTCCTAAACTATGCGTCCTAGAGCGAAAAGGAGCTTAATTCATGACCACCCCCAAAAAATCGAAAATTCCATCCAAATCCTGAAAAAAATTAAATTTTAATATGAAAAACTTGTTTTGCTCATATCTCCTAAACTATGCGTCCTAGAGCGAAAAGGAGCTTAATTCATGACCACCCCCAAAAAATCGAAAATTCCATCCAAATCCTGAAAAAATTTAAATTTTTATATGAAAAACTTGTGTTGTTCATATCTCCTAAACTATGCGTCCTAGAGCGAAAATTCCAACCAAATCCTGAAAAAATTGAAATTTTTATATGAAAAACTTGTTTTGCTCATATCTCCTAAACTATGCGTCCTAGAGCGAAAAGGAGCTTAATTCATGACCACCCCCAAAATATCGAAAATTCCATCCAAATCCTGAAAAAATTTAAATTTTTATATGAAAAACTTGTTTTGCTCATATCTCCTAAACTATGCGTCCTAGAGCGAAAAGGAGCTTAATCCATGACCACCCCCAAAAAATCGAAAATTCCATCCAAATCCTGAAAAAATTGAAATTTTTATATGAAAAACTTGTTTTGCTCATATCTCCTAAACTATGCGTCCTACAGCGAAAAGGAGCTTAATTCATGACCACCCCCAAAAAATCGAAAATTCCATCCAAATCCTGAAAAAATTGAAATTTTTATATGAAAAACTTGTTTTGCTCATATCTCCTAAACTATGCGTCCTACAGCGAAAAGGAGCTTAATTCATGACCACCCCCAAAAAATCGAAAATTCCATCCAAAGCCTGAAAAAATTTAAATTTTTATATGAAAAACTTGTTTTGCTCATATCTCCTAAACTATGCGTCCTAGAGCGAAAAGGAGCTTAATTCATGACCACCCCCAAAAAATCGAAAATTCCATCCAAATCCTGAAAAAATCGAAATTTTTATATGAAAAACTTGTTTTGCTCATATCTCCTAAACTATGCGTCCTAGAGCGAAAAGGAGCTTAATTCATGACCACCCCCAAAAAATTGAAAATTCCAACCAAATCCTGAAAAAATTTAAATTTTTATATTAAAAACTTGTTTTGCTCATATCTCCTAAACTATGCGTCCTAGAGCGAAAAGAAGCTTAATTCATGACCACCCCCAAAAAATCGAAAATTCCATCCAAATCCTGAAAAAATTTAAATTTTTATATGAAAAACTTGTTTTGCTCATATCTCCTAAACTATGCGTCCTAGAGCGAAAAGGAGCTTAATTCATGACCACCACCAAAGGAGCTTAATTCATGACCAACCCCCAAAAAATCGAAAATTCCAACCAAATCCTGAAAAAATTGAAATTTTTATATAAAAACTTGTTTTGCTCATATCTCCTAAACTATGCGTCCTAGAGCGAAAAGGAGCTTAATTCATGACCACCCCCAAAAAATCGAAAATTCCATCCAAATCCTGAAAAAATTGAAATTTTTATATGAAAAACTTATTTTTCTCATACCTCCTAAACTATGCGTCCTACAGCGAAAAGGAGCTTAATTCATGACCACCCCCAAAAAATCGAAAATTCCATCCAAATCCTGAAAAAATTGAAATTTTTTATAAAAAACTTGTTTTGCTCATATCTCCTAAACTATGCGTCCTAGAGCGAAAAGGAGTTTAATTCATGACCACCCCCAAAAATTCGAAAATTCCATCCAAATCCTGAAAAAAATGAAATTTTTATATGAAAAACTTGTTTTGCTCATATCTCCTAAACTATTCGTCCTACAGCGAAAAGGAGCTTAATTCATGACCACCCCCAAAAAATCGAAAATTCCAACCAAATCCTGAAAAAATTGAAATTTTTATATGAAAAACTTGTTTTGCTCATATCTCCTAAACTATGCGTCCTAGAGCGAAAAGGAGCTTAATTCATGACCACCCCCAAAAAATCGAAAATTCCAACCAAATCCTGAAAAAATTGAAATTTTTATATGAAAAACTTGTTTTGCTCATATCTCCTAAACTATGCGTCCTACAGCGAAAAGGAGCTTAATTCATGACCACCCCCAAAAAATCGAAAATTCCATCCAAATCCTGCAAAAATTTAAATTTTTATATGAAAAACTTGTTTTGCTCATATCTCCTAAACTATGCGTCCTAGAGCGAAAAGGAGCTTAATTCATGACCACCCCCAAAAAATCGAAAATTCCATCCAAATCCTGAAAAAATTGAAATTTTTATATGAAAAACTTGTTTTGCTCATATCTCCTAAACTATGCGTCCTAGAGCGAAAAGGAGCTTAATTCATGACCACCACCAAAAAATCGAAAATTCCATCCAAATCCTGAAAAAATTGAAATTTTTATATGAAAAACTTGTGTTGCTCATATCTCCTAAACTATGCGTCCTAGAGCGAAAAGGAGCTTAATTCATGAGCAGCACCAAAAAATCGAAAATTCCAACCAAATCCTGAAAAAATTGAAACTTTTATATGAAAAACTTGTTTTGCTCATATCTCCTAAACTATGCGTCCTACACCGAAAAGGAGCTTAATTCATGACCACCCCCAAAAAATCGAAAATTCCATCCAAATCCTGAAAAAATTGAAATTTTTATATGAAAAACTTGTTTTGCTCATATCTCCTAAACTATGCGTCCTAGAGCGAAAAGGAGCTTAATTCATGACCACCCCCAAAAATCGAAAATTCCATCCAAATCCTGGAAAAAATGAAATTTTTATATGAAAAACTTGTTTTGCTCATATCTCCTAAACTATGCGTCCTAGAGCGAAAAGGAGCTTAATTCATGACCACCACCAAAAAATCGAAAATTCCAACCAAATCCTGAAAAAATTGAAACTTTTGTATGAAAAACTTGTTTTGCTCATATCTCCTAAACTATGCGTCCTAGAGCGAAAAGGAGCTTAATTCATGACCACCCCCAAAAATCGAAAATTCCATCCAAATCCTGAAAAAAATTAAATTTTTATATGAAAAACTTGTTTTGCTCATATCTCCTAAACTATGCGTCCTAGAGCGAAAAGGAGCTTAATTCATGACCACCCCCAAAAAATCGAAAATTCCATCCAAATCCTGAAAAAATTTAAATTTTAATGTGAAAAACTTGTTTTGCTCATATCTCCTAAACTATGCGTCCTAGAGCGAAAAGGAGCTTAATTCATGACCACCCCCAAAAAAACGAAAATTCCATTCAAATCCTGAAAAAATTGAAATTTTTATATGAAAAACTTGTTTTGCTCATATCTCCTAAACTATGCGTCCTAGTGCGAAAAGGAGCTTAATTCATGACCACCCCCAAAAAATCGAAAATTCCATCCAAATCCTGAAAAAATTTAAATTTTTATATGAAAAACTTGTTTTGCTCATATCTCCTAAACCTAGAGCGAAAAGGAGCTTAATTCATGACCACCCCCAAAAAATCGAAAATTCCATCCAAATCCTGAAAAAATTGAAATTTTTATATGAAAAACTTGTTTTGCTCATATCTCCTAAACTATGCGTCCTAGAGCGAAAAGGAGCTTAATTCATGACCACCCCCAAAAAATCGAAAATTCCATCCAAATCCTGAAAAAATTGAAATTTTTATATGAAAAACTTGTTTTGCTCATATCTCCTAAACTATGCGTCCTAGAGCGAAAAGGAGCTTAATTCATGACCACCCCCAAAAAATTGAAAATTCCAACCAAATCCTGAAAAAATTGAAATTTTTATATAAAAACTTGTTTTGCTCATATCTCCTAAACTATGCGTCCTAGAGCGAAAAGGAGCTTAATTCATGACCACCCCCAAAAAATCGAAAATTCCATCCAAATCCTGAAAAAATTGAAATTTTTATATGAAAAACTTGTTTTGCTCATATCTCCTAAACTATGCGTCCTACAGCGAAAAGGAGCTTAATTCATGACCACCCCCAAAAAATCGAAAATTCCATCCAAATCCTGAAAAAATTTAAATTTTTATATGAAAAACTTGTTTTGCTCATATCTCCTAAACTATGCGTCCTACAGCGAAAAGGAGCTTAATTCATGACCACCCCCAAAAAATCGAAAATTCCATCCAAATCCTGAAAAAATTTAAATTTTAATATGAAAAACTTGTTTTGCTCATATCTCCTAAACTATGCGTCCTAGAGCGAAAAGGAGCTTAATTCATGACCATCCCCAAAAAATCGAAAATTCCATCCAAATCCTGAAAAAATTGAAATTTTAATATGAAAAACTTGTTTTGCTCATATCTCCTAAACTATGCGTCCTAGAGCGAAAAGGAGCTTAATTCATGACCACCCCCAAAAAATCGAAAATTCCATCCAAATCCTGAAAAAATTGAAATTTTTATATGAAAAACTTGTGTTGCTCATATCTCCTAAACTATGCGTCCTAGAGCGAAAAGGAACTTAATTCATGACCACCACCAAAAAATCGAAAATTCCAACCAAATCCTGAAAAAATTGAAATTTTTATATGAAAAACTTGTTTTGCTCATATCTCCTAAACTATGCGTCCTAGAGCGAAAAGGAGCTTAATTCATGACCACCACCAAAAAATCGAAAATTCCAACCAAATCCTAAAAAAATTGAAATTTTTATATGAAAAACTTGTTTTGCTCATATCTCCTAAACTATGCGTCCTAGAGCGAAAAGGAGCTTAATTCATGACCAACCCCAAAAAATCGAAAATTCCATCCAAATCCTGAAAAAATTGAAATTTTTATATGAAAAACTTGTTTTGCTCATATCTCCTAAACTATGCGTCCTACAGCGAAAAGGAGCTTAATTCATGACCACCCCCAAAAAATCGAAAATTCCATCCAAATCCTGAAAAAATTGAAATTTTTATATGAAAAACTTGTTTTGCTCATATCTCCTAAACTATGCGTCCTACAGCGAAAAGGAGCTTAATTCATGACCACCCCCAAAAAATCGAAAATTCCATCCAAATCCTGAAAAAATTGAAATTTTAATATGAAAAACTTGTTTTGCTCATATCTCCTAAACTATGCGTCCTAGAGCGAAAAGGAGCTTAATTCATGACCACCCCCAAAAAATCGAAAATTCCATCCAAATCCTGAAAAAATTGAAATTTTTATATGAAAAACTTGTGTTGCTCATATCTCCTAAACTATGCGTCCTAGAGCGAAAAGGAGCTTAATTCATGACCACCACCAAAAAATCGAAAATTCCAACCAAATCCTGAAAAAATTGAAATTTTTATATGAAAAACTTGTTTTGCTCATATCTCCTAAACTATGCGTCCTAGAGCGAAAAGGAGCTTAATTCATGACCACCCCCAAAAAATCGAAGATTCCATCCAAATCCTGAAAAAATTGAAATTTTTATATGAAAAACTTGTTTTGCTCATATCTCCTAAACTATGCGTCCTAGAGCGAAAAGGAGCTTAATTCATGACCACCCCCAAAAAATTGAAAATTCCAACCAAATCCTGAAAAAATTGAAATTTTTATATGAAAAAGTTGTTTTGCTCATATCTCCTAAACTATGCGTCCTAGAGCGAAAAGGAGCTTAATTCATGACCACCCCCAAAAAATCGAAAATTCCATCCAAATCCTGAAAAAATCGAAATTTTTATATGAAAAACTTGTTTTGCTCATATCTCCTAAACTATGCGTCCTAGAGCGAAAAGGAGCTTAATTCATGACCACCCCCAAAAAATCGAAAATTCCAACCAAATCCTGAAAAAATTGAAATTTTTATATTAAAAACTTGTTTTGCTCATATCTCCTAAACTATGCGTCCTAGAGCGAAAAGGAGCTTAATTCATGACCACCCCCAAAAAATCGAAAATTCCATCCAAATCCTGAAAAAATTGAAATTTTTATATGAAAAACTTGTTTTGCTCATATCTCCTAAACTATGCGTCCTAGAGCGAAAAGGAGTTTAATTCATGACCACCCCCAAAAAATCGAAAATTCCAACCAAATCCTGAAAAAATTGAAATTTTTATATGAAAAACTTGTTTTGCCCATATCTCCTAAACTATGCGTCCTAGAGCGAAAAGGAGCTTAATTCATGACCAACCCCCAAAAAATCGAAAATTCCATCCAAATCCTGAAAAAAATTAAATTTTTATATGAAAAACTTGTTTTGCTCATATCTCCTAAACTATGCGTCCTAGAGCGAAAAGGAGCTTAATTCATGACCACCCCCAAAAAATCGAAAATTCCATCCAAATCCTGAAAAAATTGAAATTTTAATATGAAAAACTTGTTTTGCTCATATCTCCTAAACTATGCGTCCTAGAGCGAAAAGGAGCTTAATTCATGACCACCCCCAAAAAATCGAAAATTCCATCCAAATCCTAAAAAAATTTAAATTTTTATATGAAAAACTTGTTTTGCTCATATCTCCTAAACTATGCGTCCTAGAGCGAAAAGGAGCTTAATTCATGACCACCACCAAAAAATCGAAAATTCCATCCAAATCCTGAAAAAATTGAAATTTTTATATGAAAAACTTGTGTTGCTCATATCTCCTAAACTATGCGTCATAGAGCGAAAAGGAGCTTAATTCATGAGCAGCACCAAAAAATCGAAAATTCCAACCAAATCCTGAAAAAATTGAAACTTTTATATGAAAAACTTGTTTTGCTCATATCTCCTAAACTATGCGTCCTACACCGAAAAGGAGCTTAATTCATGACCACCCCCAAAAAATCGAAAATTCCATCCAAATCCTGAAAAAATTGAAATTTTAATATGAAAAACTTGTTTTGCTCATATCTCCTAAACTATGCGTCCTAGAGCGAAAAGGAGCTTAATTCATGACCACCCCCAAAAAATCGAAAATTCCATCCAAATCCTGAAAAAATTGAAATTTTTATATGAAAAACTTGTTTTGCTCATATCTCCTAAACTATGCGTCCTAGAGCGAAAAGGAGCTTAATTCATGACCACCACCAAAAAATCGAAAATTCCATCCAAATCCTGGAAAAATTGAAATTTTTATAAGAAAACTTGTGTTGCTCATATCTCCTAAACTATGCGTCCTAGAGCAAAAAGGAACTTAATTCATGAGCAGCACCAAAAAATCGAAAATTCCAACCAAATCCTGAAAAAATTGAAACTTTTATATGAAAAACTTGTTTTGCTCATATCTCCTAAACTATGCGTCCTAGAGCGAAAAGGAGCTTAATTCATGACCACCCCCAAAAAATCGAAAATTCCATCCAAATCCTGAAAAAATTGAAATTTTTATATGAAAAACTTGTTTTGCTCATATCTCCTAAACTATGCGTCCTAGAGCGAAAAGGAGCTTAATTCATGACCACCCCCAAAAATCGAAAATTCCATCCAAATCCTGGAAAAAATGAAATTTTTATATGAAAAACTTGTTTGGCTCATATCTCCTAAACTATGCGTCCTAGAGCGAAAAGGAGCTTAATTCATGACCACCACCAAAAAATCGAAAATTCCAACCAAATCCTGAAAAAATTGAAACTTTTATATGAAAAACTTGTTTTGCTCATATCTCCTAAACTATGCGTCCTAGAGCGAAAAGGAGCTTAATTCATGACCACCCCCAAAAAATCGAAAATTCCATCCAAATCCTGAAAAAATTTAAATTTTTATATGAAAAACTTGTTTTGCTCATATCTCCTAAACTATGCGTCCTAGAGCGAAAAGGAGCTTAATTCATGACCACCACCAAAAAATCGAAAATTCCATCCAAATCCTGAAAAAATTGAAATTTTTATATGAAAAACTTGTGTTGCTCATATCTCCTAAACTATGCGTCCTAGAGCGAAAAGGAGCTTAATTCATGAGCAGCACCAAAAAATCGAAAATTCTATCCAAATCCTGAAAAAATTGAAACTTTTATATGAAAAACTTGTGTTGCTCATATCTCCTAAACTATGCGTCCTACACCGAAAAGGAGCTTAATTCATGACCACCCCCAAAAAATCGAAAATTCCATCCAAATCCTGAAAAAATTGAAACTTTTATATGAAAAACTTGTTTTGCTCATATCTCCTAAACTCTGCGTCCTACAGCGAAAAGGAGCTTAATTCATGACCACCCCCAAAAAATCGAAAATTCCATCCAAATCCTGAAAAAATTGAAATTTTTATATGAAAAACTTGTTTTGCTCATATCTCCTAAACTATGCGTCCTAGAGCGAAAAGGAGCTTAATTCACGACCACCCCCAAAAATCGAAAATTCCATCCAAATCCTGGAAAAAATGAAATTTTTATATGAAAAACTTGTTTTGCTCATATCTCCTAAACTATGCGTCCTAGAGCGAAAAGGAGCTTAATTCATGACCACCCCCAAAAAATCGAAAATTCCATCCAAATCCTGAAAAAATTGAAACTTTTATATGAAAAACTTGTTTTGCTCATATCTCCTAAACTATGCGTCCTAGAGCGAAAAGGAGCTTAATTCATGACCACCACCAAAAAATCGAAAATGCCATCCAAATCCTGAAAAAATTGAAATTTTTATATGAAAAACTTGTTTTGCTCATATCTCCTAAACTATGCGTCCTAGAGCGAAAAGGAGCTTAATTCATGACCACCCCCAAAAATCGAAAATTCCATCCAAATCCTGGAAAAAATGAAATTTTTATATGAAAAACTTGTTTTGCTCATATCTCCTAAACTATGCGTCCTAGAGCGAAAAGGAGCTTAATTCATGACCACCACCAAAAAATCGAAAATTCCAACCAAATCCTGAAAAAATTGAAACTTTTATATGAAAAACTTGTTTTGCTCAAATCTCCTAAACTATGCGTCCTAGAGCGAAAAGGAGCTTAATTCATGACCACCCCCAAAAAATCGAAAATTCCATCCAAATCCTGAAAAAATTTAAATTTTTATATGAAAAACTTGTTTTGCTCATATCTCCTAAACTATGCGTCCTAGAGCGAAAAGGAGCTTAATTCATGACCACCCCCAAAAAATCGAAAATTCCAACCAAATCCTGAAAAAATTGAAATTTTTATATGAAAAACTTGTTTTGCTCATATCTCCTAAACTATGCGTCCTAGAGCGAAAAGGAGCTTAATTCATGACCACCCCCAAAAATCGAAAATTCCATCCAAATCCTGAAAAAAATTAAATTTTTATATGAAAAACTTGTTTTGCTCATATCTCCTAAACTATGCGTCCTAGAGCGAAAAGGAGCTTAATTCATGACCACCCCCAAAAAATCGAAAATTCCATCCAAATCCTGAAAAAATTTAAATTTTAATGTGAAAAACTTGTTTTGCTCATATCTCCTAAACTATGCGTCCTAGAGCGAAAAGGAGCTTAATTCATGACCACCCCCAAAAAAACGAAAATTCCATTCAAATCCTGAAAAAATTGAAATTTTTATATGAAAAACTTGTTTTGCTCATATCTCCTAAACTATGCGTCCTAGAGCGAAAAGGAGCTTAATTCATGACCACCCCCAAAAAATCGAAAATTCCATCCAAATCCTGAAAAAATTTAAATTTTTATATGAAAAACTTGTTTTGCTCATATCTCCTAAACCTAGAGCGAAAAGGAGCTTAATTCATGACCACCCCCAAAAAATCGAAAATTCCATCCAAATCCTGAAAAAATTGAAATTTTTATATGAAAAACTTGTTTTGCTCATATCTCCTAAACTATGCGTCCTAGAGCGAAAAGGAGCTTAATTCATGACCACCCCCAAAAAATCGAAAATTCCATCCAAATCCTGAAAAAATTGAAATTTTTATATGAAAAACTTGTTTTGCTCATATCTCCTAAACTATGCGTCCTAGAGCGAAAAGGAGCTTAATTCATGACCACCCCCAAAAAATCGAAAATTCCATCCAAATCCTGAAAAAATTGAAATTTTTATATCAAAAACTTGTTTTGCTCATATCTCCTAAACTATGCGTCCTAGAGCGAAAAGGAGCTTAATTCATGACCACCCCCAAAAAATCGAAAATTCCATCCAAATCCTGAAAAAATTGAAATTTTTATATCAAAAACTTGTTTTGCTCATATCTCCTAAACTATGCATCCTAGAGCGAAAAGGAGCTTAATTCATGACCACCCCCAAAAAATCGAAAATTCCATCCAAATCCTGAAAAAATTGAAATTTTTATATGAAAAACTTGTGTTGCTCATATCTCCTAAACTATGCGTCCTAGAGCGAAAAGGAGCCTAAACTATGCGTCCTACAGCGAAAAGGAGCTTAATTCATGACCAACCCCCAAAAAATCGAAAATTCCATCCAAATCCTGAAAAAAATTAAATTTTTATATGAAAAACTTGTTTTGCTCATATCTCCTAAACTATGCGTCCTAGAGCGAAAAGGAGCTTAATTCATGACCACCCCCAAAAAATCGAAAATTCCATCCAAATCCTGAAAAAAATTAAATTTTAATATGAAAAACTTGTTTTGCTCATATCTCCTAAACTATGCGTCCTAGAGCGAAAAGGAGCTTAATTCATGACCACCCCCAAAAAATCGAAAATTCCATCCAAATCCTGAAAAAATTTAAATTTTTATATGAAAAACTTGTGTTGTTCATATCTCCTAAACTATGCGTCCTAGAGCGAAAATTCCAACCAAATCCTGAAAAAATTGAAATTTTTATATGAAAAACTTGTTTTGCTCATATCTCCTAAACTATGCGTCCTAGAGCGAAAAGGAGCTTAATTCATGACCACCCCCAAAATATCGAAAATTCCATCCAAATCCTGAAAAAATTTAAATTTTTATATGAAAAACTTGTTTTGCTCATATCTCCTAAACTATGCGTCCTAGAGCGAAAAGGAGCTTAATCCATGACCACCCCCAAAAAATCGAAAATTCCATCCAAATCCTGAAAAAATTGAAATTTTTATATGAAAAACTTGTTTTGCTCATATCTCCTAAACTATGCGTCCTACAGCGAAAAGGAGCTTAATTCATGACCACCCCCAAAAAATCGAAAATTCCATCCAAATCCTGAAAAAATTGAAATTTTTATATGAAAAACTTGTTTTGCTCATATCTCCTAAACTATGCGTCCTACAGCGAAAAGGAGCTTAATTCATGACCACCCCCAAAAAATCGAAAATTCCATCCAAAGCCTGAAAAAATTTAAATTTTTATATGAAAAACTTGTTTTGCTCATATCTCCTAAACTATGCGTCCTAGAGCGAAAAGAAGCTTAATTCATGACCACCCCCAAAAAATCGAAAATTCCATCCAAATCCTGAAAAAATTTAAATTTTTATATGAAAAACTTGTTTTGCTCATATCTCCTAAACTATGCGTCCTAGAGCGAAAAGGAGCTTAATTCATGACCACCACCAAAGGAGCTTAATTCATGACCAACCCCCAAAAAATCGAAAATTCCAACCAAATCCTGAAAAAATTGAAATTTTTATATAAAAACTTGTTTTGCTCATATCTCCTAAACTATGCGTCCTAGAGCGAAAAGGAGCTTAATTCATGACCACCCCCAAAAAATCGAAAATTCCATCCAAATCCTGAAAAAATTGAAATTTTTATATGAAAAACTTATTTTTCTCATATCTCCTAAACTATGCGTCCTACAGCGAAAAGGAGCTTAATTCATGACCACCCCCAAAAAATCGAAAATTCCATCCAAATCCTGAAAAAATTGAAATTTTTTATAAAAAACTTGTTTTGCTCATATCTCCTAAACTATGCGTCCTAGAGCGAAAAGGAGCTTAATTCATGACCACCCCCAAAAATTCGAAAATTCCATCCAAATCCTGAAAAAAATGAAATTTTTATATGAAAAACTTGTTTTGCTCATATCTCCTAAACTATTCGTCCTACAGCGAAAAGGAGCTTAATTCATGACCACCCCCAAAAAATCGAAAATTCCAACCAAATCCTGAAAAAATTGAAATTTTTATATGAAAAACTTGTTTTGCTCATATCTCCTAAACTATGCGTCCTAGAGCGAAAAGGAGCTTAATTCATGACCACCCCCAAAAAATCGAAAATTCCAACCAAATCCTGAAAAAATTGAAATTTTTATATGAAAAACTTGTTTTGCTCATATCTCCTAAACTATGCGTCCTACAGCGAAAAGGAGCTTAATTCATGACCACCCCCAAAAAATCGAAAATTCCATCCAAATCCTGCAAAAATTTAAATTTTTATATGAAAAACTTGTTTTGCTCATATCTCCTAAACTATGCGTCCTAGAGCGAAAAGGAGCTTAATTCATGACCACCCCCAAAAAATCGAAAATTCCATCCAAATCCTGAAAAAATTGAAATTTTTATATGAAAAACTTGTTTTGCTCATATCTCCTAAACTATGCGTCCTAGAGCGAAAAGGAGCTTAATTCATGACCACCACCAAAAAATCGAAAATTCCATCCAAATCCTGAAAAAATTGAAATTTTTATATGAAAAACTTGTGTTGCTCATATCTCCTAAACTATGCGTCCTAGAGCGAAAAGGAGCTTAATTCATGAGCAGCACCAAAAAATCGAAAATTCCAACCAAATCCTGAAAAAATTGAAACTTTTATATGAAAAACTTGTTTTGCTCATATCTCCTAAACTATGCGTCCTACACCGAAAAGGAGCTTAATTCATGACCACCCCCAAAAAATCGAAAATTCCATCCAAATCCTGAAAAAATTGAAATTTTTATATGAAAAACTTGTTTTGCTCATATCTCCTAAACTATGCGTCCTAGAGCGAAAAGGAGCTTAATTCATGACCACCCCCAAAAATCGAAAATTCCATCCAAATCCTGGAAAAAATGAAATTTTTATATGAAAAACTTGTTTTGCTCATATCTCCTAAACTATGCGTCCTAGAGCGAAAAGGAGCTTAATTCATGACCACCACCAAAAAATCGAAAATTCCAACCAAATCCTGAAAAAATTGAAACTTTTGTATGAAAAACTTGTTTTGCTCAAATCTCCTAAACTATGCGTCCTAGAGCGAAAAGGAGCTTAATTCATGACCACCCCCAAAAAATCGAAAATTCCAACCAAATCCTGAAAAAATTGAAATTTTTATATGAAAAACTTGTTTTGCTCATATCTCCTAAACTATGCGTCCTAGAGCGAAAAGGAGCTTAATTCATGACCACCCCCAAAAATCGAAAATTCCATCCAAATCCTGAAAAAAATTAAATTTTTATATGAAAAACTTGTTTTGCTCATATCTCCTAAACTATGCGTCCTAGAGCGAAAAGGAGCTTAATTCATGACCACCCCCAAAAAATCGAAAAGGAGCTTAATTCATGACCACCCCCAAAAAATCGAAAATTCCATCCAAATCCTGAAAAAATTGAAATTTTAATATGAAAAACTTGTTTTGCTCATATCTCCTAAACTATGCGTCCTAGAGCGAAAAGGAGCTTAATTCATGACCACCCCCAAAAAATCGAAAATTCCATCCAAATCCTGAAAAAATTGAAATTTTTATATGAAAAACTTGTGTTGCTCATATCTCCTAAACTATGCGTCCTAGAGCGAAAAGGAGCTTAATTCATGACCACCACCAAAAAATCGAAAATTCCAACCAAATCCTGAAAAAATTGAAATTTTTATATGAAAAACTTGTTTTGCTCATATCTCCTAAACTATGCGTCCTAGAGCGAAAAGGAGCTTAATTCATGACCACCACCAAAAAATCGAAAATTCCAACCAAATCCTGAAAAAATTGAAATTTTTATATGAAAAACTTGTTTTGCTCATATCTCCTAAACTATGCGTCCTAGAGCGAAAAGGAGCTTAATTCATGACCAACCCCAAAAAATCGAAAATTCCATCCAAATCCTGAAAAAATTGAAATTTTTATATGAAAAACTTGTTTTGCTCATATCTCCTAAACTATGCGTCCTACAGCGAAAAGGAGCTTAATTCATGACCACCCCCAAAAAATCGAAAATTCCATCCAAATCCTGAAAAAATTGAAATTTTTATATGAAAAACTTGTTTTGCTCATATCTCCTAAACTATGCGTCCTACAGCGAAAAGGAGCTTAATTCATGACCACCCCCAAAAAATCGAAAATTCCATCCAAATCCTGAAAAAATTGAAATTTTAATATGAAAAACTTGTTTTGCTCATATCTCCTAAACTATGCGTCCTAGAGCGAAAAGGAGCTTAATTCATGACCACCCCCAAAAAATCGAAAATTCCATCCAAATCCTGAAAAAATTGAAATTTTTATATGAAAAACTTGTGTTGCTCATATCTCCTAAACTATGCGTCCTAGAGCGAAAAGGAGCTTAATTCATGACCACCACCAAAAAATCGAAAATTCCAACCAAATCCTGAAAAAATTGAAATTTTTATATGAAAAACTTGTTTTGCTCATATCTCCTAAACTATGCGTCCTAGAGCGAAAAGGAGCTTAATTCATGACCACCCCCAAAAAATCGAAAATTCCATCCAAATCCTGAAAAAATTGAAATTTTTATATGAAAAACTTGTTTTGCTCATATCTCCTAAACTATGCGTCCTACAGCGAAAAGGAGCTTAATTCATGACCACCCCCAAAAAATCGAAGATTCCATCCAAATCCTGAAAAAATTGAAATTTTTATATGAAAAACTTGTTTTGCTCATATCTCCTAAACTATGCGTCCTAGAGCGAAAAGGAGCTTAATTCATGACCACCCCCAAAAAATTGAAAATTCCAACCAAATCCTGAAAAAATTGAAATTTTTATATGAAAAAGTTGTTTTGCTCATATCTCCTAAACTATGCGTCCTAGAGCGAAAAGGAGCTTAATTCATGACCACCCCCAAAAAATCGAAAATTCCATCCAAATCCTGAAAAAATCGAAATTTTTATATGAAAAACTTGTTTTGCTCATATCTCCTAAACTATGCGTCCTAGAGCGAAAAGGAGCTTAATTCATGACCACCCCCAAAAAATCGAAAATTCCAACCAAATCCTGAAAAAATTGAAATTTTTATATTAAAAACTTGTTTTGCTCATATCTCCTAAACTATGCGTCCTAGAGCGAAAAGGAGCTTAATTCATGACCACCCCCAAAAAATCGAAAATTCCATCCAAATCCTGAAAAAATTGAAATTTTTATATGAAAAACTTGTTTTGCTCATATCTCCTAAACTATGCGTCCTAGAGCGAAAAGGAGTTTAATTCATGACCACCCCCAAAAAATCGAAAATTCCAACCAAATCCTGGAAAAATTGAAATTTTTATATGAAAAACTTCTTTTGCCCATATCTCCTAAACTATGCGTCCTAGAGCGAAAAGGAGCTTAATTCATGACCAACCCCCAAAAAATCGAAAATTCCATCCAAATCCTGAAAAAAATTAAATTTTTATATGAAAAACTTGTTTTGCTCATATCTCCTAAACTATGCGTCCTAGAGCGAAAAGGAGCTTAATTCATGACCACCCCCAAAAAATCGAAAATTCCATCCAAATCCTGAAAAAATTGAAATTTTAATATGAAAAACTTGTTTTGCTCATATCTCCTAAACTATGCGTCCTAGAGCGAAAAGGAGCTTAATTCATGACCACCCCCAAAAAATCGAAAATTCCATCCAAATCCTAAAAAAATTTAAATTTTTATATGAAAAACTTGTTTTGCTCATATCTCCTAAACTATGCGTCCTAGAGCGAAAAGGAGCTTAATTCATGACCACCACCAAAAAATCGAAAATTCCATCCAAATCCTGAAAAAATTGAAATTTTTATATGAAAAACTTGTGTTGCTCATATCTCCTAAACTATGCGTCATAGAGCGAAAAGGAGCTTAATTCATGAGCAGCACCAAAAAATCGAAAATTCCAACCAAATCCTGAAAAAATTGAAACTTTTATATGAAAAACTTGTTTTGCTCATATCTCCTAAACTATGCGTCCTACACCGAAAAGGAGCTTAATTCATGACCACCCCCAAAAAATCGAAAATTCCATCCAAATCCTGAAAAAATTGAAATTTTAATATGAAAAACTTGTTTTGCTCATATCTCCTAAACTATGCGTCCTAGAGCGAAAAGGAGCTTAATTCATGACCACCCCCAAAAAATCGAAAATTCCATCCAAATCCTGAAAAAATTGAAATTTTTATATGAAAAACTTGTTTTGCTCATATCTCCTAAACTATGCGTCCTAGAGCGAAAAGGAGCTTAATTCATGACCACCACCAAAAAATCGAAAATTCCATCCAAATCCTGAAAAAATTGAAATTTTTATATGAAAACTTGTGTTGCTCATATCTCCTAAACTATGCGTCCTAGAGCAAAAAGGAACTTAATTCATGAGCAGCACCAAAAAATCGAAAATTCCAACCAAATCCTGAAAAAATTGAAACTTTTATATGAAAAACTTGTTTTGCTCATATCTCCTAAACTATGCGTCCTACACCGAAAAGGAGCTTAATTCATGACCACCCCCAAAAAATCGAAAATTCCATCCAAATCCTGAAAAAATTGAAATTTTTATATGAAAAACTTGTTTTGCTCATATCTCCTAAACTATGCGTCCTAGAGCGAAAAGGAGCTTAATTCATGACCACCCCCAAAAATCGAAAATTCCATCCAAATCCTGGAAAAAATGAAATTTTTATATGAAAAACTTGTTTGGCTCATATCTCCTAAACTATGCGTCCTAGAGCGAAAAGGAGCTTAATTCATGACCACCACCAAAAAATCGAAAATTCCAACCAAATCCTGAAAAAATTGAAACTTTTATATGAAAAACTTGTTTTGCTCATATCTCCTAAACTATGCGTCCTACAGCGAAAAGGAGCTTAATTCATGACCACCCCCAAAAAATCGAAAATTCCATCCAAATCCTGAAAAAATTTAAATTTTTATATGAAAAACTTGTTTTGCTCATATCTCCTAAACTATGCGTCCTAGAGCGAAAAGGAGCTTAATTTATGACCACCCCCAAAAAATCGAAAATTCCATCCAAATCCTGAAAAAATTTAAATTTTAATGTGAAAAACTTGTTTTGCTCATATCTCCTAAACTATGCGTCCTAGAGCGAAAAGGAGCTTAATTCATGACCACCCCCAAAAAATCGAAAATTCCATCCAAATCCTGAAAAAAATGAAATTTTTATATGAAAAACTTGTTTTGCTCATATCTCCTAAACTATGCGTCCTAGAGCGAAAAGGAGCTTAATTCATGACCACCCCCAAAAAATCGAAAATTCCAACCAAATCCTGAAAAAATTGAAATTTTTATATGAAAAACTTGTTTTGCTCATATCTCCTAAACTATGCGTCCTAGAGCGAAAAGGAGCTTAATTCATGACCACCCCCAAAAAATCTAAAATTCCAACCAAATCCTGAAAAAATTGAAATTTTTATATGAAAAACTTGTTTTGCTCATATCTTCTAAACTATGCGTCCTACAGCGAAAAGGAGCTTAATTCATGACCACCCCCAAAAAATCGAAAATTCCATCCAAATCCTGAAAAAATTGAAATTTTTATATGAAAAACTTGTTTTGCTCATATCTCCTATACTATGCGTCCTAGAGCGAAAAGGAGCTTAATTCATGACCACCCCCAAAAAATCGAAAATTCCATCCAAATCCTGAAAAAAATGAAATTTTTATATGAAAAACTTGTTTTGCTCATATCTCCTAAACTATGCGTCCTACAGCGAAAAGGAGCTTAATTCATGACCACCCCCAAAAAATCGAAAATTCCATCCAAATCCTGAAAAAAATGAAATTTTTATATGAAAAACTTGTTTTGCTCATATCTCCTAAACTATGCGTCCTAGAGCGAAAAGGAGCTTAATTCATGACCACCCCCAAAAAATCGAAAATTCCATCCAAATCCTGAAAAAATTTAAATTTTAATGTGAACAACTTGTTTTGCTCATATCTCCTAAACTATGCGTCCTAGAGCGAAAAGGAGCTTAATTCATGACCACCCCCAAAAAATCGAAAATTCCATCCAAATCCTGAAAAAATTTAAATTTTTATATGAAAAACTTGTTTTGCCCATATCTCCTAAACTATGCGTCCTAGAGCGAAAAGGAGCTTAATTCATGACCAACCCCCAAAAAATCGAAAATTCCATCCAAATCCTGAAAAAAATTAAATTTTTATATGAAAAACTTGTTTTGCTCATATCTCCTAAACTATGCGTCCTAGAGCGAAAAGGAGCTTAATTCATGACCACCCCCAAAAAATCGAAAATTCCATCCAAATCCTGAAAAAATTGAAATTTTAATATGAAAAACTTGTTTTGCTCATATCTCCTAAACTATGCGTCCTAGAGCGAAAAGGAGCTTAATTCATGACCACCCCCAAAAAATCGAAAATTCCATCCAAATCCTAAAAAAATTTAAATTTTTATATGAAAAACTTGTTTTGCTCATATCTCCTAAACTATGCGTCCTAGAGCGAAAAGGAGCTTAATTCATGACACCACCAAAAAATCGAAAATTCCATCCAAATCCTGAAAAAATTGAAATTTTTATATGAAAAACTTGTGTTGCTCATATCTCCTAAACTATGCGTCATAGAGCGAAAAGGAGCTTAATTCATGAGCAGCACCAAAAAATCGAAAATTCCAACCAAATCCTGAAAAAATTGAAACTTTTATATGAAAAACTTGTTTTGCTCATATCTCCTAAACTATGCGTCCTACACCGAAAAGGAGCTTAATTCATGACCACCCCCAAAAAATCGAAAATTCCATCCAAATCCTGAAAAAATTGAAATTTTAATATGAAAAACTTGTTTTGCTCATATCTCCTAAACTATGCGTCCTAGAGCGAAAAGGAGCTTAATTCATGACCACCCCCAAAAAATCGAAAATTCCATCCAAATCCTGAAAAAATTGAAATTTTTATATGAAAAACTTGTTTTGCTCATATCTCCTAAACTATGCGTCCTAGAGCAAAAAGGAGCTTAATTCATGACCACCACCAAAAAATCGAAAATTCCATCCAAATCCTGAAAAAATTGAAATTTTTATATGAAAACTTGTGTTGCTCATATCTCCTAAACTATGCGTCCTAGAGCAAAAAGGAACTTAATTCATGAGCAGCACCAAAAAATCGAAAATTCCAACCAAATCCTGAAAAAATTGAAACTTTTATATGAAAAACTTGTTTTGCTCATATCTCCTAAACTATGCGTCCTACACCGAAAAGGAGCTTAATTCATGACCACCCCCAAAAAATCGAAAATTCCATCCAAATCCTGAAAAAATTGAAATTTTTATATGAAAAACTTGTTTTGCTCATATCTCCTAAACTATGCGTCCTAGAGCGAAAAGGAGCTTAATTCATGACCACCCCCAAAAATCGAAAATTCCATCCAAATCCTGGAAAAAATGAAATTTTTATATGAAAAACTTGTTTGGCTCATATCTCCTAAACTATGCGTCCTAGAGCGAAAAGGAGCTTAATTCATGACCACCACCAAAAAATCGAAAATTCCAACCAAATCCTGAAAAAATTGAAACTTTTATATGAAAAACTTGTTTTGCTCATATCTCCTAAACTATGCGTCCTACAGCGAAAAGGAGCTTAATTCATGACCACCCCCAAAAAATCGAAAATTCCATCCAAATCCTGAAAAAATTTAAATTTTTATATGAAAAACTTGTTTTGCTCATATCTCCTAAACTATGCGTCCTAGAGCGAAAAGGAGCTTAATTTATGACCACCCCCAAAAAATCGAAAATTCCATCCAAATCCTGAAAAAATTTAAATTTTAATGTGAAAAACTTGTTTTGCTCATATCTCCTAAACTATGCGTCCTAGAGCGAAAAGGAGCTTAATTCATGACCACCCCCAAAAAATCGAAAATTCCATCCAAATCCTGAAAAAAATGAAATTTTTATATGAAAAACTTGTTTTGCTCATATCTCCTAAACTATGCGTCCTAGAGCGAAAAGGAGCTTAATTCATGACCACCCCCAAAAAATCGAAAATTCCAACCAAATCCTGAAAAAATTGAAATTTTTATATGAAAAACTTGTTTTGCTCATATCTCCTAAACTATGCGTCCTAGAGCGAAAAGGAGCTTAATTCATGACCACCCCCAAAAAATCTAAAATTCCAACCAAATCCTGAAAAAATTGAAATTTTTATATGAAAAACTTGTTTTGCTCATATCTTCTAAACTATGCGTCCTACAGCGAAAAGGAGCTTAATTCATGACCACCCCCAAAAAATCGAAAATTCCATCCAAATCCTGAAAAAATTGAAATTTTTATATGAAAAACTTGTTTTGCTCATATCTCCTATACTATGCGTCCTAGAGCGAAAAGGAGCTTAATTCATGACCACCCCCAAAAAATCGAAAATTCCATCCAAATCCTGAAAAAAATGAAATTTTTATATGAAAAACTTGTTTTGCTCATATCTCCTAAACTATGCGTCCTACAGCGAAAAGGAGCTTAATTCATGACCACCCCCAAAAAATCGAAAATTCCATCCAAATCCTGAAAAAAATGAAATTTTTATATGAAAAACTTGTTTTGCTCATATCTCCTAAACTATGCGTCCTAGAGCGAAAAGGAGCTTAATTCATGACCACCCCCAAAAAATCGAAAATTCCATCCAAATCCTGAAAAAATTTAAATTTTAATGTGAAAAACTTGTTTTGCTCATATCTCCTAAACTATGCGTCCTAGAGCGAAAAGGAGCTTAATTCATGACCACCCCCAAAAAATCGAAAATTCCATCCAAATCCTGAAAAAATTTAAATTTTTATATGAAAAACTTGTTTTGCTCATATCTCCTAAACTATGCGTCCTAGAGCGAAAAGGAGCTTAATTCATGACCAACCCCCAAAAAATCGAAAATTCCATCCAAATCCTGAAAAAAAATAAATTTTTATATGAAAAACTTGTTTTGCTCATATCTCCTAAACTATGCGTCCTAGAGCGAAAAGGAGCTTAATTCATGACCACCCCCAAAAATCGAAAATTCCATCCAAATCCTGAAAAAATTGAAATTTTTATATGAAAAACTTGTTTTGCTCATATCTCCTAAACTATGCGTCCTAGAGCGAAAAGGAGCTTAATTCATGACCACCCCCAAAAAATCGAAAATTCCATCCAAACCCTGAAAAAAATTTAAATTTTAATGTGAAAAACTTGTTTTGCTCATATCTCCTATACTATGCGTCCTAGAGCGAAAAGGAGCTTAATTCATGACCACCCCCAAAAAATCGAAAATTCCATCCAAATCCTGAAAAAATTTAAATTTTAATGTGAAAAACTTGTTTTGCTCATATCTCCTAAACTATGCGTCCTAGAGCGAAAAGGAGCTTAATTCATGACCAACCCCCAAAAAATCGAAAATTCCATCCAAATCCTGAAAAAAATTAAATTTTTATATGAAAAACTTGTTTTGCTCATATCTCCTAAACTATGCGTCCTAGAGCGAAAAGGAGCTTAATTCATGACCACCCCCAAAAAATCGAAAATTCCATCCAAATCCTGAAAAAATTGAAATTTTAATATGAAAAACTTGTTTTGCTCATATCTCCTAAACTATGCGTCCTAGAGCGAAAAGGAGCTTAATTCATGACCACCCCCAAAAAAATCGAAAATTCCATCCAAATCCTGAAAAAATTGAAATTTTTATATGAAAAACTTGTTTTGCTCATATCTCCTAAACTATGCGTCCTAGAGCGAAAAGGAGCTTAATTCATGACCACCACCAAAAAATCGAAAATTCCATCCAAATCCTGAAAAAATTGAAATTTTTATATGAAAAACTTGTGTTGCTCATATCTCCTAAACTATGCGTCCTAGAGCGAAAAGGAGCTTAATTCATGAGCAGCACCAAAAAATCGAAAATTCCAACCAAATCCTGAAAAAATTGAAACTTTTATATGAAAAACTTGTTTTGCTCAAAATTTCCATCCAAATCCTGAAAAAATTGAAATTTTTATATGAAAAACTTGTTTTGCTCATATCTCCTAAACTATGCGTCCTAGAGCGAAAAGGAGCTTAATTCATGACCACCACCAAAAAATCGAAAATTCCATCCAAATCCTGAAAAAATTGAAATTTTTATATGAAAAACTTGTGTTGCTCATATCTCCTAAACTATGCGTCCTAGAGCGAAAAGGAGCTTAATTCATGAGCAGCACCAAAAAATCGAAAATTCCAACCAAATCCTGAAAAAATTGAAACTTTTATATGAAAAACTTGTTTTGCTCAAAATTTCCATCCAAATCCTGAAAAAATTGAAATTTTTATATGAAAAACTTGTTTTGCTCATATCTCCTAAACTATGCGTCCTAGAGCGAAAAGGAGCTTAATTCATGACCACCACCAAAAAATCGAAAATTCCATCCAAATCCTGAAAAAATTGAAATTTTTATATGAAAAACTTGTGTTGCTCATATCTCCTAAACTATGCGTCCTAGAGCGAAAAGGAACTTAATTCATGAGCAGCACCAAAAAATCGAAAATTCCATCCAAATCCTGAAAAAATTGAAATTTTTATATGAAAAACTTGTTTTGCTCATATCTCCTAAACTATGCGTCCTAGAGCGAAAAGGAGCTTAATTCATGACCACCCCCAAAAATCGAAAATTCCATCCAAATCCTGGAAAAAATGAAATTTTTATATGAAAAACTTGTTTGGCTCATATCTCCTAAACTATGCGTCCTAGAGCGAAAAGGAGCTTAATTCATGACCACCACCAAAAAATCGAAAATTCCAACTAAATCCTGAAAAAATTGAAACTTTTATATGAAAAACTTGTTTTGCTCATATCTCCTAAACTATGCGTCCTACAGCGAAAAGGAGCTTAATTCATGACCACCCCCAAAAAATCGAAAATTCCATCCAAATCCTGAAAAAATTTAAATTTTTATATGAAAAACTTGTTTTGCTCATATCTCCTAAACTATGCGTCCTAGAGCGAAAAGGAGCTTAATTCATGACCACCCCCAAAAAATCGAAAATTCCATCCAAATCCTGAAAAAATTGAAATTTTTATATGAAAAACTTGTGTTGCTCATATCTCCTAAACTATGCGTCCTAGAGCGAAAATTCCAACCAAATCCTGAAAAAATTGAAATTTTTATATGAAAAACTTGTTTTGCTCATATCTCCTAAACTATGCGTCCTAGAGCGAAAAGGAGCTTAATTCTTGACCACCCCCAAAAAATCGAAAATTCCATCCAAATCCTGAAAAAATTTAAATTTTTATATGAAAAACTTGTTTTGCTCATATCTCCTAAACTATGCGTCCTAGAGCGAAAAGGAGCTTAATTCATGACCACCCCCAAAAAATCGAAAATTCCATCCAAATCCTGAAAAAATTGAAATTTTTATATGAAAAACTTGTTTTGCTCATATCTCCTAAACTATGCGTCCTACAGCGAAAAGGAGCTTAATTCATGACCACCCCCAAAAAATCGAAAATTCCATCCAAATCCTGAAAAAATTGAAATTTTTATATGAAAAACTTGTTTTGCTCATATCTCCTAAACTATGCGTCCTAGAGCGAAAAGGAGCTTAATTCATGACCACCCCCAAAAAATCGAAAATTCCATCCAAATCCTGAAAAAATTGAAATTTTTATATGAAAAACTTGTTTTGCTCATATCTCCTAAACTATGCGTCCTAGAGCGAAAAGGAGCTTAATTCATGACCACCCCCAAAAAATTGAAAATTCCATCCAAATCCTGAAAAAATTGAAATTTTTATATGAAAAACTTGTTTTGCTCATATCTCCTAAACTATGCGTCCTAGAGCGAAAAGGAGCTTAATTCATGACCACCCCCAAAAAATTGAAAATTCCAACTAAATCATATCTCCTAAACTATGCGTCCTAGAGCGAAAAGGAGCTTAATTCATGACCACCACCAAAAAATCGAAAATTCCATCCAAATCCTGAAAAAATTGAAATTTTTATATGAAAAACTTGTGTTGCTCATATCTCCTAAACTATGCGTCCTAGAGCGAAAAGGAGCTTAATTCATGACCACCACCAAAAAATCGAAAATTCCAACTAAATCCTGAAAAAATTGAAACTTTTATATGAAAAACTTGTTTTGCTCATATCTCCTAAACTATGCGTCCTACAGCGAAAAGGAGCTTAATTCATGACCACCCCCAAAAAATCGAAAATTCCATCCAAATCCTGAAAAAATTTAAATTTTTATATGAAAAACTTGTTTTGCTCATATCTCCTAAACTATGCGTCCTAGAGCGAAAAGGAGCTTAATTCATGACCACCCCCAAAAAATCGAAAATTCCATCCAAATCCTGAAAAAATTGAAATTTTTATATGAAAAACTTGTGTTGCTCATATCTCCTAAACTATGCGTCCTAGAGCGAAAATTCCAACCAAATCCTGAAAAAATTGAAATTTTTATATGAAAAACTTGTTTTGCTCATATCTCCTAAACTATGCGTCCTAGAGCGAAAAGGAGCTTAATTCTTGACCACCCCCAAAAAATCGAAAATTCCATCCAAATCCTGAAAAAATTTAAATTTTTATATGAAAAACTTGTTTTGCTCATATCTCCTAAACTATGCGTCCTAGAGCGAAAAGGAGCTTAATTCATGACCACCCCCAAAAAATCGAAAATTCCATGCAAATCCTGAAAAAATTGAAATTTTTATATGAAAAACTTGTTTTGCTCATATCTCCTAAACTATGCGTCCTACAGCGAAAAGGAGCTTAATTCATGACCACCCCCAAAAAATCGAAAATTCCATCCAAATCCTGAAAAAATTGAAATTTTTATATGAAAAACTTGTTTTGCTCATATCTCCTAAACTATGCGTCCTAGAGCGAAAAGGAGCTTAATTCATGACCACCCCCAAAAAATCGAAAATTCCATCCAAATCCTGAAAAAATTGAAATTTTTATATGAAAAACTTGTTTTGCTCATATCTCCTAAACTATGCGTCCTAGAGCGAAAAGGAGCTTAATTCATGACCACCCCCAAAAAATTGAAAATTCCATCCAAATCCTGAAAAAATTGAAATTTTTATATGAAAAACTTGATTTGCTCATATCTCCTAAACTATGCGTCCTAGAGCGAAAAGGAGCTTAATTCATGACCACCCCCAAAAAATTGAAAATTCCAACTAAATCATATCTCCTAAACTATGCGTCCTAGAGCGAAAAGGAGCTTAATTCATGACCACCCCCAAAAAATCTAAAATTCCAACCAAATCCTGAAAAAATTGAAATTTTTATATGAAAAACTTGTTTTGCTCATATCTCCTAAACTATGCGTCCTAGAGCGAAAAGGAGCTTAATTCATGACCACCCCAAAAAAATCGAAAATTCCATCCAAATCCTGAAAAAGTTGAAATTTTTATATGAAAAACTTGTTTTGCTCATATCTCCTAAACTATGCGTCCTACAGCGAAAAGGAGCTTAATTCATGACCACCCCCAAAAAATTGAAAATTCCATCCAAATCCTGAAAAAATTGAAATTTTTATATGAAAAACTTGTTTTGCTCATATCTCCTAAACTATGCGTCCTAGAGCGAAAAGGAGCTTAATTCATGACCACCCCCAAAAATCGAAAATTCCATCCAAATCCTGGAAAAAATGAAATTTTTATATGAAAAACTTGTTTGGCTCATATCTCCTAAACTATGCGTCCTAGAGCGAAAAGGAGCTTAATTCATGACCACCACCAAAAAATTGAAAATTCCAACTAAATCCTGAAAAAATTGAAACTTTTATATGAAAAACTTGTTTTGCTCATATCTCCTAAACTATGCGTCCTACAGCGAAAAGGAGCTTAATTCATGACCACCCCCAAAAAATCGAAAATTCCATCCAAATCCTGAAAAAATTGAAATTTTTATATGAAAAACTTGTTTTGCTCATATCTCCTAAACTATGCGTCCTAGAGCGAAAAGGAGCTTAATTCATGACCACCACCAAAAAATCGAAAATTCCATCCAAATCCTGAAAAAATTGAAATTTTTATATGAAAAACTTGTTTTGCTCATATCTCCTAACCTATGCGTCCTAGAGCGAAAAGGAGCTTAATTCATGACCACCACCAAAAAATCGAAAATTCCATCCAAATCCTGAAAAAATTGAAATTTTTATATGAAAAACTTGTTTTGCTCATATCTCCTAAACTATGCGTCCTAGAGCGAAAAGGAGCTTAATTCATGACCACCCCCAAAAAATCGAAAATTCCAACCAAATCCTGAAAAAATTGAAATTTTTATATGAAAAACTTGTTTTGCTCATATCTCCTAAACTATGCGTCCTACAGCGAAAAGGAGCTTAATTCATGACCACCCCCAAAAAATCGAAAATTCCATCCAAATCCTGAAAAAATTGAAATTTTTATATGAAAAACTTGTTTTGCTCATATCTCCTAAACTATGCGTCTTAGAGCGAAAAGGAGCTTAATTCATGGCCACCACCAAAAAATCGAAAATTCCATCCAAATCCTGAAAAAATTGAAATTTTTATATGAAAAACTTGTTTTGCTCATATCTCCTAAACTATGCGTCCTAGAGCGAAAAGGAGCTTAATTCATGACCACCCCCAAAAAATCGAAAATTCCAACCAAATCCTGAAAAAATTGAAATTTTTATATGAAAAACTTGTGTTGCTCATATCTCCTAAACTATGCGTCCTACAGCGCAAAGGAGCTTAATTCATGACCACCCCCAAAAAATCTAAAATTCCAACCAAATCCTGAAAAAATTGAAATTTTTATATGAAAAACTTGTTTTGCTCATATCTCCTAAACTATGCGTCCTAGAGCGAAAAGGAGCTTAATTCATGACCACCACCAAAAAATCGAAAATTCCATCCAAATCCTGAAAAAATTGAAATTTTTATATGAAAAACTTGTTTTGCTCATATCTCCTAACCTATGCGTCCTAGAGCGAAAAGGAGCTTAATTCATGACCACCACCAAAAAATCGAAAATTCCATCCAAATCCTGAAAAAATTTAAATTTTTATATGAAAAACTTGTTTTGCTCATATCTCCTAAACTATGCGTCCTAGAGCGAAAAGGAGCTTAATTCATGACCACCCCCAAAAAATCGAAAATTCCAACCAAATCCTGAAAAAATTGAAATTTTTATATGAAAAACTTGTTTTGCTCATATCTCCTAAACTATGCGTCCTAGAGCGAAAAGGAGCTTAATTCATGACCACCCCCAAAAAATCGAAAATTCCATCCAAATCCTGAAAAAATTGAAATTTTTATATGAAAAACTTGTTTTGCTCATATCTCCTAACCTATGCGTCTTAGAGCGAAAGGGAGCTTAATTCATGACCACCACCAAAAAATCGAAAATTCCATCCAAATCCTGAAAAAATTGAAATTTTTATATGAAAAACTTGTTTTGCTCATATCTCCTAAACTATGCGTCCTAGAGCGAAAAGGAGCTTAATTCATGACCACCCCCAAAATATCGAAAATTCCAACCAAATCCTGAAAAAATTGAAATTTTTATATGAAAAACTTGTTTTGCTCATATCTCCTAAACTATGCGTCCTAGAGCGAAAAGGAGCTTAATTCATGACCACCCCAAAAAAATCGAAAATTCCATCCAAATCCTGAAAAAATTGAAAATTTTTTATAAAAAACTTGTTTTGCTCATATCTCCTAAACTATGCGTCCTAGAGCGAAAAGGAGCTTAATTCATGACCACCCCCAAAAAATCGAAAATTCCATCCAAATCCTGAAAAAAATTGAAATTTTTATATGAAAAACTTGTTTTGCCCATATCTCCTAAACTATGCGTCCAAGAGCGAAAAGGAGCTTAATTCATGACCACCCCCAAAAATCGAAAATTCCACCCAAATCCCGAAAAAAATGAAATTTTTATATGAAAAACTTGTTTTGCTCATATCTCCTAAACTATGCGTCCTAGAGCGAAAAGGAGCTTAATTCATGACCACCCCCAAAAAATCGAAAATTCCAACCACATCCTGAAAAAATTGAAATTTTTATATGAAAAACTTGTTTTGCTCATATCTCCTAAACTATGCGTCCTAGAGCGAAGAGGAGCTTAATTCATGACCATCCCCAAAAAATCGAAAATTCCATCCAAATCCTGAAAAAATTGAAATTTTTATATGAAAAACTTGTTTTGCTCATATCTCCTAAACTATGCGTCCTAGAGCGAAAAGGAGCTTAATTCATGACCACCCCCAAAAAATTGAAAATTCCATCCAAATCCTGAAAAAATTGAAATTTTTATATGAAAAACTTGTTTTGCTCATATCTCCTAAACTATGCGTCCTAGAGCGAAAAGGAGCTTAATTCATGACCACCCCCAAAAAATCGAAAATTCCATCCAAATCCTGAAAAAATTAAAATTTTTATATGAAAAACTTGTTTTGCTCATATCTCCTAAACTATGCGTCCTAGAGCGAAAAGGAGCTTAATTCATGACCACCCCCAAAAAATTGAAAATTCCAACCAAATCATATCTCCTAAACTATGCGTCCTAGAGCGAAAAGGAGCTTAATTCATGACCACCCCCAAAAAATCTAAAATTCCAACCAAATCCTGAAAAAATTGAAATTTTTATATGAAAAACTTGTTTTGCTCATATCTCCTAAACTATGCGTCCTAGAGCGAAAAGGAGCTTAATTCATGACCACCCCAAAAAAATCGAAAATTCCATCCAAATCCTGAAAAAATTTAAAATTTTTTATAAAAAACTTGTTTTGCTCATATCTCCTAAACTATGCGTCCTAGAGCGAAAAGGAGCTTAATTCATGACCACCCCCAAAAAATTGAAAATTCCATCCAAATCCTGAAAAAATTGAAATTTTTATATGAAAAACTTGTTTTGCTCATATCTCCTAAACTATGCGTCCTAGAGCGAAAAGGAGCTTAATTCATGACCACCCCCAAAAAATCGAAAATTCCATCCAAATCCTGAAAAAATTGAAATTTTTATATGAAAAACTTGTTTTGCTCATATCTCCTAAACTATGCGTCCTACAGCGAAAAGGAGCTTAATTCATGACCACCCCCAAAAAATCGAAAATTCATTCCAAATCCTGAAAAAATTGAAATTTTTATATGAAAAACTTGTTTTGCTCATATCTCCTAAACTATGCGTCCTAGAGCGAAAAGGAGCTTAATTCATGGCCACCACCAAAAAATCGAAAATTCCATCCAAATCCTTGAAAAACTTGTTTTGCTCATATCTCCTAAACTATGCGTCCTAGAGCGAAAAGGAGCTTAATTCATGACCACCCCAAAAAAATCGAAAATTCCATCCAAATCCTGAAAAAATTGAAAATTTTTTATAAAAAACTTGTTTTGCTCATATCTCCTAAACTATGCGTCCTAGAGCGAAAAGGAGCTTAATTCATGACCATCCCCAAAAAATCGAAAATTCCATCCAAATCCTGAAAAAAATTGAAATTTTTATATGAAAAACTTGTTTTGCCCATATCTCCTAAACTATGCGTCCTAGAGCGAAAAGGAGCTTAATTCATGACCACCCCCAAAAAATCGAAAATTCCAACCAAATCCTGAAAAAATTGAAATTTTTATATGAAAAACTTGTTTTGCTCATATCTCCTAAACTATGCGTCCTAGAGCGAAAAGGAGCTTAATTCATGACCACCCCCAAAAAATCTAAAATTCCAACCACATCCTGAAAAAATTGAAATTTTTATATGAAAAACTTGTTTTGCTCATATCTCCTAAACTATGCGTCCTAGAGCGAAAAGGAGCTTAATTCATGACCACCCCCAAAAAATCGAAAATTCCATCCAAATCCTGAAAAAATTGAAATTTTTATATGAAAAACTTGTTTTGCTCATATCTCCTAAACTATGCGTCCTAGAGCGAAAAGGAGCTTAATTCATGACCACCCCCAAAAAATTGAAAATTCCATCCAAATCCTGAAAAAATTGAAATTTTTATATGAAAAACTTGTTTTGCTCATATCTCCTAAACTATGCGTCCTAGAGCGAAAAGGAGCTTAATTCATGACCACCCCCAAAAAATCGAAAATTCCATCCAAATCCTGAAAAAATTTAAATTTTTATATGAAAAACTTGTTTTGCTCATATCTCCTAAACTATGCGTCCTAGAGCGAAAAGGAGCTTAATTCATGACCACCCCCAAAAAATTGAAAATTCCAACCAAATCATATCTCCTAAACTATGCGTCCTAGAGCGAAAAGGAGCTTAATTCATGACCACCCCCAAAAAATCTAAAATTCCAACCAAATCCTGAAAAAATTGAAATTTTTATATGAAAAACTTGTTTTGCTCATATCTCCTAAACTATGCGTCCTAGAGCGAAAAGGAGCTTAATTCATGACCACCCCAAAAAAATCGAAAATTCCATCCAAATCCTGAAAAAATTGAAAATTTTTTATAAAAAACTTGTTTTGCTCATATCTCCTAAACTATGCGTCCTAGAGCGAAAAGGAGCTTAATTCATGACCACCCCCAAAAAATTGAAAATTCCATCCAAATCCTGAAAAAATTGAAATTTTTATATGAAAAACTTGTTTTGCTCATATCTCCTAAACTATGCGTCCTAGAGCGAAAAGGAGCTTAATTCATGACCACCCCCAAAAAATCGAAAATTCCATCCAAATCCTGAAAAAATTGAAATTTTTATATGAAAAACTTGTTTTGCTCATATCTCCTAAACTATGCGTCCTAGAGCGAAAAGGAGCTTAATTCATGACCACCCCCAAAAAATTGAAAATTCCAACCAAATCCTGAAAAAATTGAAATTTTTATATGAAAAACTTGTTTTGCTCATATCTCCTAAACTATGCGTCCTAGAGCGAAAAGGAGCTTAATTCATGACCACCCCCAAAAAATCGAAAATTCCATCCAAATCCTGAAAAAATTAAAATTTTTATATGAAAAACTTGTTTTGCTCATATCTCCTAAACTATGCGTCCTACAGCGAAAAGGAGCTTAATTCATGACCACCCCCAAAAAATCGAAAATTCCATCCAAATCCTGAAAAAATTGAAATTTTTATATGAAAAACTTGTTTTGCTCATATCTCCTAAACTATGCGTCCTAGAGCGAAAAGGAGCTTAATTCATGGCCACCACCAAAAAATCGAAAATTCCATCCAAATCCTGAAAAAATTGAAATTTTTATATGAAAAACTTGTTTTGCTCATATCTCCTAAACTATGCGTCCTAGAGCGAAAAGGAGCTTAATTCATGACCACCCCCAAAAAATCGAAAATTCCAACCAAATCCTGAAAAAATTGAAATTTTTATATGAAAAACTTGTTTTGCTCGTATCTCCTAAACTATGCGTCCTACAGCGAAAAGGAGCTTAATTCATGACCACCCCCAAAAAATCGAAAATTCTATCCAAATCCTGAAAAAATTGAAATTTTTATATGAAAAACTTGTTTTGCTCATATCTCCTAAACTATGCGTCCTACAGCGAAAAGGAGCTTAATTCATGGCCACCCCCAAAAAATCGAAAATTCCATCCAAATCCTGAAAAAATTGAAATTTTTATATGAAATCCTGAAAAAATTGAAATTTTTATATGAAAAACTTGTTTTGCTCATATCTCCTAACCTATGCGTCCTAGAGCGAAAAGGAGCTTAATTCATGACCACCACCAAAAAATCGAAAATTCCATCCAAATCCTGAAAAAATTGAAATTTTTATATGAAAAACTTGTTTTGCTCATATCTCCTAAACTATGCGTCCTAGAGCGAAAAGGAGCTTAATTCATGACCACCCCCAAAAAATCGAAAATTCAAACCAAATCCTGAAAAAATTGAAATTTTTATATGAAAAACTTGTTTTGCTCATATCTCCTAAACTATGCGTCCTAGAGCGAAAAGGAGCTTAATTCATGACCATTGGCGTAGCTAGGGGGGTGCTGGGGGGGGCTATGCCCCCCCCCAGAATAGTTCTTGCCCCCCCCCCGAATAATCAAAGCTACAGTTGTTTTATATTTTAATTCAAGCTTTGCGATGTGTTTAATCCAATTAAGATTGTGGCAGAGAGAGTATGTTAAGCATATTTTTTAGTATTGATATTTACATTACAACTAAAAACACGTAATAAAAACACTAAAAGGAAACTTGAGACGCACATTTTCAAAAATAGTCAATTTATAACTACGTTGATTAAAATCATAAATCGTCACATGCCCAATTTACCATCTAAAATCGTCAAAATCACGAAAAATCCACAGAGTTGGCACCGCTGCTCTCGACAGTTGCTTCGTTGTATTCTGTTCTCAGAGAATTTTTAAAAACTAATCGAAGATAGACGTTTTATAATATTCAATTTATTTTTTGCCTTTCATTTTATTTTTTATTCTTAGTATTTTTTATACACGATGAATATATTAAGTTTATGTTTTGCTTTATGATTTCTAGTCCTGTTTTAAAACACACATTTTAAACAAAATTTAAAAATCATATGTTTGTTGTCTTGAATTAAAAATAAATAACAAACAATATTTTTCAAACACATACTTAAAGCAATGCTTTTATTTTTTGTTATATTAAATAACGGTAAGTTGCTATTTGATTATTTATAGCGGTGTCGTGGAACCGGCTCCCACACACAATAAAGTATTTTTTGTCTTCAACCATGAAATTAATTGATCTAATTAATTATACCCTTCACCACTACTGTGGTACAGGGTATAATAAGTTTGTGCATTTGTATATAACGCCAAGAAATAGTGGTCATAGACCCATCTTTTAGTATACCGATCGGGTAAGAATTAAAATCTGAGTCGATTTAGCGATGTCCGTCTGTCTGTCTGTCTGTCCGTCCGTCTGTCTGTATATGTAATTTTGTGCACAAAGTACAGCTCGCAATTTAAGTCCGATCGTTCTCAGATTTGGCATAGGGCCGTTTCTTGAGACAGAGACAATTGCTATTGGTTTTGGAAAAAATCGGTTCAGATTTAGATATAGCTGCCATATATAATTATCTACGATGTGGTCATAGTTAGCGTGTTTATCAACCAATTTTCTTGAAATACCGTACATCCAAATATTTAATGAATCTCGCAAATCTTGCAAAATATCAGCCAAATCGGTTCAGATTTAGATATAGCTCCCATATATATCTTTCGTCCGATTTAGACTCATATGACCACAGAGCCCAAAATTTACTACCGATCTTCGTGAAATTTTGCACAGAGGGTAGAATTGGCATTCTACCAATGCTTGGTACACTTGATTGAAATCGGTTCAAATTTAGATAAAGCTCCCATATATATCTTTCGTCCGATTTGAACTTATATGGCCACAAAAGCCAGAGATTTGCCGTGATTTGCTTCAAATTTTGCACAAGGGGTACGTTTAATAGTATCGTTAAGTGTGTCAAATTTTGTTAAAATCGGTTCAGATTTAGATATAGCTCCCATATATATCTTTCGTCCGATTGAACTTATATGGCCTCAAAATCCAGGGTTTTGCCGTGCTTTGCTTCAAATTTCGCACAAGGAGTACGTTTAGTAGTATAGGTAATTGTGCCAAATTTGGTTGAAATCGATTCAGATTTAGATATGGCTCCCATATATATCTCCCGTCCGATTTGCACTCATATGACCAGGGGGGCCAAAGTTATACTCCCATTTACGTGAAATTTCGCATAGATAGCAGAATTATTATTCTAACTATACATGTCAAATTTATTCAAAATCGGTTCAGATTGTATATAGCTCCCATATATACGTACACCAGAGTTGGGGAAATATGGTCGACTGTTTCATATTTTAGACCCATTTTCAATGGGATTTTCCTCCAATTGACTGGATAGTTTCCACAGAGAATACAAATATGGCCAAAATTCTCACAGTTTACACAAAATTCTGTGATGATTTCCCCATATCCTACACACTGCAATGCCAAAATTTCCACAGAACGGATGAGTTTTAAATAAGGCTTCAAATCGCCCTACACATATCTTGGCGAGATCTAACCAATATCCTTGTAAAATCGCCATTGCTGAGTAGCAAACATTGTAAATATTACTCTAATTGTCCTATATCTCGAATACATATGTATCGCCTGAAAAATTAAAAATCTCTTTTGTACAATTGCATTAAAATTTCTCTCGCTTCATATTTCCCATATTTTTTACTAACATTGTGTATCATCCCAGGGCGTTAGCCGATTTAAATTTTAATTCTAGAGTTTTTGTAGAAGTACAAAAAATTGTTTCCATTAGAAGTATTTGTATCTGGAAATGCAAACCTTTATATAGCTCCCAGCAAATTTTAAGTAGTTGAGATGGTAACACAAATGTTTGTCTACATAGTGGTGAAGGGTATAATATAGTCGGCTCCGCCCGACTTTAGATTTTACTTACTTGTTTTTAATTGAAATGTATTCAATCAAAAAAAAAAATGATAGTATCAATCATCAAAGCCAATTAAAAAATTAATTGATACAACTAATTTTTGTGATTGAGTTTTTTTTGTTTTTGATTGATTTTGCTGCATATTGCCTTTAACACCGCAATAAAATTGCGAATGTATAGTTTTATCAATAGGGGTAATTTATCGCTTCGGAAATTTCGACAAAATTTCGAAGGATGTCTGGGGGGGCATAGCCCCCCCCAGAGAAAATTTCTAGCTCCGCCAATGTTCATGACCACCCCCAAAAAATCGAAAATTCTATCCAAATCCTGAAAAAATTTAAATTTTTATATTAAAAACTTGTTTTGCTCATATCTCCTAAACTATGCGTCCTAGAGCGAAAAGGAGCTTAATTCATGACCACCCCCAAAAAATTGAAAATTCCAACCAAATCCTGAAAAAATTGAAATTTTTATATGAAAAACTTGTTTTGCTCATATCTCCTAAACTATGCGTCCTAGAGCGAAAAGGAGCTTAATTCATGACCACCCCCAAAAAATCGAAAATTCCATCCAAATCCTGAAAAAATTGAAATTTTTATATGAAAAACTTGTTTTGCTCATATCTCCTAACCTATGCGTCTTAGAGCGAAAAGGAGCTTAATTCATGACCACCACCAAAAAATCGAAAATTCCATCCAAATCCTGAAAAAATTGAAATTTTTATATGAAAAACTTGTTTTGCTCATATCTCCTAAACTATGCGTCCTAGAGCGAAAAGGAGCTTAATTCATGACCACCCCCAAAAAATCGAAAATTCTATCCAAATCCTGAAAAAATTGAAATTTTTATATGAAAAACTTGTTTTGCTCATATCTCCTAAACTATGCGTCCTAGAGCGAAAAGGAGCTTAATTCATGACCACCCCCAAAAAATCTAAAATTCCAACCAAATCCTTAAAAAATTGAAATTTTTATATGAAAAACTTGTTTTGCTCATATCTCCTAAACTATGCGTCCTAGAGCGAAAAGGAGCTTAATTCATGACCACCCCAAAAAAATCGAAAATTCCATCCAAATCCTGAAAAAATTGAAAATTTTTTATAAAAAACTTGTTTTGCTCATATCTCCTAAACTATGCGTCCTAGAGCGAAAAGGAGCTTAATTCATGACCACCCCCAAAAAATCGAAAATTCCATCCAAATCCTGAAAAAAATTGAAATTTTTATATGAAAAACTTGTTTTGCCCATATCTCCTAAACTATGCGTCCTAGAGCGAAAAGGAGCTTAATTCATGACCACCCCCAAAAAATCGAAAATTCCAACCAAATCCTGAAAAAATTGAAATTTTTATATGAAAAACTTGTTTTGCTCATATCTCCTAAACTATGCGTCCTAGAGCGAAAAGGAGCTTAATTCATGACCACCCCCAAAAAATCTAAAATTCCAACCACATCCTGAAAAAATTGAAATTTTTATATGAAAAACTTGTTTTGCTCATATCTCCTAAACTATGCGTCCTAGAGCGAAAAGGAGCTTAATTCATGACCACCACCAAAAAATTGCGTCCTAGAGCGAAAAGGAGCTTAATTCACGGCCACCCCCAAAAAATCGAAAATTCCATCCAAATCCTGAAAAAATTGAAATTTTTATATGAAATCCTGAAAAAATTGAAATTTTTATATGAAAAACTTGTTTTGCTCATATCTCCTAAACTATGCGTCCTAGAGCGAAAAGGAGCTTAATTCATGACCACCCCCAAAAAATCGAAAATTCCATCCAAATCCTGAAAAAATTAAAATTTTTATATGAAAAACTTGTTTTGCTCATATCTCCTAAACTATGCGTCCTACAGCGAAAAGGAGCTTAATTCATGACCACCCCCAAAAAATCGAAAATTCCATCCAAATCCTGAAAAAATTGAAATTTTTATATGAAAAACTTGTTTTGCTCATATCTCCTAAACTATGCGTCCTAGAGCGAAAAGGAGCTTAATTCATGGCCACCACCAAAAAATCGAAAATTCCATCCAAATCCTGAAAAAATTTAAATTTTTATATGAAAAACTTGTTTTTCTCATATCTCCTAAACTATGCGTCCTAGAGCGAAAAGGAGCTTAATTCATGACCACCCCCAAAAAATCGAAAATTCCAACCAAATCCTGAAAAAATTGAAATTTTTATATGAAAAACTTGTTTTGCTCGTATCTCCTAAACTATGCGTCCTACAGCGAAAAGGAGCTTAATTCATGACCACCCCCAAAAAATCGAAAATTCCATCCAAATCCTGAAAAAATTGAAATTTTTATATGAAATCCTGAAAAAATTGAAATTTTTATATGAAAAACTTGTTTTGCTCATATCTCCTAACCTATGCGTCCTAGAGCGAAAAGGAGCTTAATTCATGACCACCACCAAAAAATCGAAAATTCCATCCAAATCCTGAAAAAATTGAAATTGTTATATGAAAAACTTGTTTTGCTCATATCTCCTAAACTATGCGTCCTAGAGCGAAAAGGAGCTTAATTCATGACCACCCCCAAAAAATCGAAAATTCAAACCAAATCCTGAAAAAATTGAAATTTTTATATGAAAAACTTGTTTTGCTCATATCTCCTAAACTATGCGTCCTAGAGCGAAAAGGAGCTTAATTCATGACCACCCCCAAAAAATCGAAAATTCTATCCAAATCCTGAAAAAATTTAAATTTTTATATTAAAAACTTGTTTTGCTCATATCTCCTAAACTATGCGTCCTAGAGCGAAAAGGAGCTTAATTCATGACCACCCCCAAAAAATCGAAAATTCCATCCAAATCCTGAAAAAATTGAAATTTTTATATGAAAAACTTGTTTTGCTCATATCTCCTAACCTATGCGTCTTAGAGCGAAAAGGAGCTTAATTCATGACCACCACCAAAAAATCGAAAATTCCATCCAAATCCTGAAAAAATTGAAATTTTTATATGAAAAACTTGTTTTGCTCATATCTCCTAAACTATGCGTCCTAGAGCGAAAAGGAGCTTAATTCATGACCACCCCCAAAAAATCGAAAATTCCAACCAAATCCTGAAAAAATTGAAATTTTTATATGAAAAACTTGTTTTGCTCATATCTCCTAAACTATGCGTCCTAGAGCGAAAAGGAGCTTAATTCATGACCACCCCCAAAAAATCGAAAATTCCATCCAAATCCTGAAAAAAATTGAAATTTTTATATGAAAAACTTGTTTTGCCCATATCTCCTAAACTATGCGTCCTAGAGCGAAAAGGAGCTTAATTCATGACCACCCCCAAAAAATCTAAAATTCCAACCACATCCTGAAAAAATTGAAATTTTTATATGAAAAACTTGTTTTGCTCATATCTCCTAAACTATGCGTCCTAGAGCGAAAAGGAGCTTAATTCATGACCACCACCAAAAAATTGAAAATTCCAACCAAATCCTGAAAAAATTGAAATTTTTATATGAAAAACTTGTTTTGCTCATATCTCCTAAACTATGCGTCCTAGAGCGAAAAGGAGCTTAATTCACGGCCACCCCCAAAAAATCGAAAATTCCATCCAAATCCTGAAAAAATTGAAATTTTTATATGAAATCCTGAAAAAATTGAAATTTTTATATGAAAAACTTGTTTTGCTCATATCTCCTAACCTATGCGTCCTAGAGCGAAAAGGAGCTTAATTCATGACCACCACCAACAAATCGAAAATTCCATCCAAATCCTGAAAAAATTGAAATTTTTATATGAAAAACTTGTTTTGCTCATATCTCCTAAACTATGCGTCCTAGAGCGAAAAGGAGCTTAATTCATGACCACCCCCAAAAAATCGAAAATTCCAACCAAATCCTGAAAAAATTGAAATTTTTATATGAAAAACTTGTTTTGCTCATATCTCCTAAACTATGCGTCCTAGAGCGAAAAGGAGCTTAATTCATGACCACCCCCAAAAAATCGAAAATTCCATCCAAATCCTGAAAAAATTTAAATTTTTATATTAAAAACTTGTTTTGCTCATATCTCCTAAACTATGCGTCCTAGAGCGAAAAGGAGCTTAATTCATGACCACCCCCAAAACATTGAAAATTCCAACCAAATCCTGAAAAAATTTAAATTTTTATATGAAAAACTTGTTTTGCTCATATCTCCTAAACTATGCGTCCTAGAGCGAAAAGGAGCTTAATTCATGACCACCCCCAAAAAATCGAAAATTCCATCCAAATCCTGAAAAAATTGAAATTTTTATATGAAAAACTTGTTTTGCTCATATCTCCTAACCTATGCGTCTTAGAGCGAAAAGGAGCTTAATTCATGACCACCACCAAAAAATCGAAAATTCCATCCAAATCCTGAAAAAATTGAAATTTTTATATGAAAAACTTGTTTTGCTCATATCTCCTAAACTATGCGTCCTAGAGCGAAAAGGAGCTTAATTCATGACCACCCCCAAAAAATCGAAAATTCCATCCAAATCCTGAAAAAAATTGAAATTTTTATATGAAAAACTTGTTTTGCCCATATCTCCTAAACTATGCGTCCTAGAGCGAAAAGGAGCTTAATTCATGACCACCCCCAAAAAATCGAAAATTCCAACCAAATCCTGAAAAAATTGAAATTTTTATATGATAAACTTGTTTTGCTCATATCTCCTAAACTATGCGTCCTAGAGCGAAAAGGAGCTTAATTCATGACCACCACCAAAAAATTGAAAATTCCAACCAAATCCTGAAAAAATTGAAATTTTTATATGAAAAATTTGTTTTGCTCATATCTCCTAAACTATGCGTCCTAGAGCGAAAAGGAGCTTAATACATGACCACCCCCAAAAAATCGAAAATTCCATCCAAATCCTGAAAAAATTTAAATTTTTACTTGTTTTGCTCATATCTCCTAAACTATGCGTCCTAGAGCGAAAAGGAGCTTAATTCATGACCACCCCCAAAAAATCGAAAATTCCATCCAAATCCTGAAAAAAATTAAATTTTTATATGAAAAACTTGTTTTGCTCATATCTCCTAAACTATGCGTCCTAGAGCGAAAAGGAGCTTAATTCATGACCACCCCCAAAAAATCGAAAATTCCATCCAAATCCTGAAAAAATTGAAATTTTTATATGAAAAACTTGTTTTGCTCATATCTCCTAACCTATGCGTCCTAGAGCGAAAAGGAGCTTAATTCATGACCACCACCAAAAAATCGAAAATTCCATCCAAATCCTGAAAAAATTGAAATTTTTATATGAAAAACTTGTTTTGCTCATATCTCCTAAACTATGCGTCCTACAGCGAAAAGGAGGTTAATTCATGACCGCCCCCAAAAAATCGAAAATTCCATCCAAATCCTGAAAAAATTGAAAATTTTTTATAAAAAACTTGTTTTGCTCATATCTCCTAAACTATGCGTCCTAGAGCGTTCATGACCACCACCAAAAAATTGAAAATTCCAACCAAATCCTGAAAAAATTGAAATTTTTATATGAAAAACTTGTTTTGCTCATATCTCCTAAACTATGCGTCCTAGAGCGAAAAGGAGCTTAATTCATGACCACCCCCAAAAAATCGAAAATTCCAACCAAATCCTGAAAAAATTGAAATTTTTATATGAAAAACTTGTTTTGCTCATATCTCCTAAACTATGCGTCCTAGAGCGAAAAGGAGCTTAATTCATGACCACCCCCAAAAAATCTAAAATTCCAACCAAATCCTGAAAAAATTGAAATTTTTATATGAAAAACTTGTTTTGCTCATATCTCCTAAACTATGCGTCCTAGAGCGAAAAGGAGCTTAATTCATGACCACCCCAAAAAAATCGAAAATTCCATCCAAATCCTGAAAAAATTGAAAATTTTTTATAAAAAACTTGTTTTGCTCATATCTCCTAAACTATGCGTCCTAGAGCGAAAAGGAGCTTAATTCATGACCACCCCCAAAAAATCGAAAATTCCATCCAAATCCTGAAAAAAATTGAAATTTTTATATGAAAAACTTGTTTTGCCCATATCTCCTAAACTATGCGTCCTAGAGCGAAAAGGAGCTTAATTCATGACCACCCCCAAAAAATCGAAAATTCCAACCAAATCCTGAAAAAATTGAAATTTTTATATGAAAAACTTGTTTTGCTCATATCTCCTAAACTATGCGTCCTAGAGCGAAAAGGAGCTTAATTCATGACCACCCCCAAAAAATCTAAAATTCCAACCAAATCCTGAAAAAATTTAAATTTTTACTTGTTTTGCTCATATCTCCTAAACTATGCGTCCTAGAGCGAAAAGGAGCTTAATTCATGACCACCCCCAAAAAATCGAAAATTCCATCCAAATCCTGAAAAAATTGAAATTTTTATATGAAAAACTTGTTTTGCTCATATCTCCTAAACTATGCGTCCTAGAGCGAAAAGGAGCTTAATTCATGACCACCCCCAAAAAATCGAAAATTCCATCCAAATCCTGAAAAAATTGAAATTTTTATATGAAAAACCTATGCGTCCTAGAGCGAAAAGGAGCTTAATTCATGACCACCACCAAAAAATCGAAAATTCCATCCAAATCCTGAAAAAATTTAAATTTTTATATGAAAAAATTGTTTTGCTCATATCTCCTAAACTATGAGTCCTAGACCGAAAAGGAGCTCAATTCATGACCACCCCCAAAAAATCGAAAATTCCAACCAAATCCTGAAAAAATTGAAATTTTTATATGAAAAACTTGTTTTGCTCATATCTCCTAAACTATGCGTCCTACAGCGAAAAGGAGGTTAATTCATGACCGCCCCCAAAAAATCGAAAATTCCATCCAAATCCTGAAAAAATTGAAAATTTTTTATAAAAAACTTGTTTTGCTCATATCTCCTAAACTATGCGTCCTAGAGCGAAAAGGAGCTTAATTCATGACCACCCCCAAAAAATCGAAAATTCCATCCAAATCCTGAAAAAATTGAAATTTTTATATGAAAAACTTGTTTTGCCCATATCTCCTAAACTATGCGTCCTAGAGCGAAAAGGAGCTTAATTCATGACCACCCCCAAAAAATCGAAAATTCCATCCAAATCCTGAAAAAATTTAAATTTTTACTTGTTTTGCTCATATCTCCTAAACTATGCGTCCTAGAGCGAAAAGGAGCTTAATTCATGACCACCCCCAAAAAATCGAAAATTCCATCCAAATCCTGAAAAAATTGAAATTTTTATATGAAAAACTTGTTTTGCTCATATCTCCTAAACTATGCGTCCTACAGCGAAAAGGAGCTTGATTCATGACCACCCCCAAAAAATCGAAAATTCCATCCAAATCCTGAAAAAATTGAAATTTTTATATGAAAAACTTGTTTTGCTCATATCTCCTAAACTATGCGTCCTAGAGCGAAAAGGAGCTTAATTCATGACCACCCCCAAAAAATCGAAAATTCCAACCAAATCCTGAAAAAATTGAAATTTTTATATGAAAAACTTGTTTTGCTCATATCTCCTAAACTATGCGTCCTAGAGCGAAAAGGAGCTTAATTCATGACCACCACCAAAAAATTGAAAATTCCAACCAAATCCTGAAAAAATTGAAATTTTTATATGAAAAACTTGTTTTGCTCATATCTCCTAAACTATGCGTCCTAGAGCGAAAAGGAGCTTAATTCACGGCCACCCCCAAAAAATCGAAAATTCCATCCAAATCCTGAAAAAATTGAAATTTTTATATGAAATCCTGAAAAAATTGAAATTTTTATATGAAAAACTTGTTTTGCTCATATCTCCTAACCTATGCGTCCTAGAGCGAAAAGGAGCTTAATTCATGACCACCACCAAAAAATCGAAAATTCCATCCAAATCCTGAAAAAATTGAAATTTTTATATGAAAAACTTGTTTTGCTCATATCTCCTAAACTATGCGTCCTAGAGCGAAAAGGAGCTTAATTCATGACCACCCCCAAAAAATCGAAAATTCCAACCAAATCCTGAAAAATTTTAAATTTTTATATGAAAAACTTGTTTTGCTCATATCTCCTAAACTATGCGTCCTAGAGCGAAAAGGAGCTTAATTCATGACCACCCCCAAAAAATCGAAAATTCCATCCAAATCCTGAAAAAATTTAAATTTTTATATTAAAAACTTGTTTTGCTCATATCTCCTAAACTATGCGTCCTAGAGCGAAAAGGAGCTTAATTCATGACCACCCCCAAAAAATTGAAAATTCCAACCAAATCCTGAAAAAATTGAAATTTTTATATGAAAAACTTGTTTTGCTCATATCTCCTAAACTATGCGTCCTAGAGCGAAAAGGAGCTTAATTCATGACCACCCCCAAAAAATCGAAAATTCCATCCAAATCCTGAAAAAATTGAAATTTTTATATGAAAAACTTGTTTTGCTCATATCTCCTAACCTATGCGTCTTAGAGCGAAAAGGAGCTTAATTCATGACCACCACCAAAAAATCGAAAATTCCATCCAAATCCTGAAAAAATTGAAATTTTTATATGAAAAACTTGTTTTGCTCATATCTCCTAAACTATGCGTCCTAGAGCGAAAAGGAGCTTAATTCATGACCACCCCCAAAAAATCGAAAATTCCATCCAAATCCTGAAAAAAATTGAAATTTTTATATGAAAAACTTGTTTTGCCCATATCTCCTAAACTATGCGTCCTAGAGCGAAAAGGAGCTTAATTCATGACCACCCCCAAAAAATCGAAAATTCCAACCAAATCCTGAAAAAATTGAAATTTTTATATGATAAACTTGTTGTGCTCATATCTCCTAAACTATGCGTCCTAGAGCGAAAAGGAGCTTAATTCATGACCACCACCAAAAAATTGAAAATTCCAACCAAATCCTGAAAAAATTGAAATTTTTATATGAAAAATTTGTTTTGCTCATATCTCCTAAACTATGCGTCCTAGAGCGAAAAGGAGCTTAATACATGACCACCCCCAAAAAATCGAAAATTCCATCCAAATCCTGAAAAAATTTAAATTTTTACTTGTTTTGCTCATATCTCCTAAACTATGCGTCCTAGAGCGAAAAGGAGCTTAATTCATGACCACCCCCAAAAAATCGAAAATTCCATCCAAATCCTGAAAAAAATTAAATTTTTATATGAAAAACTTGTTTTGCTCATATCTCCTAAACTATGCGTCCTAGAGCGAAAAGGAGCTTAATTCATGACCACCACCAAAAAATCGAAAATTCCAACCAAATCCTGAAAAAATTGAAACTTTTATATGAAAAACTTGTTTTGCTCAAATCTCCTAAACTATGCGTCCTAGAGCGAAAAGGAGCTTAATTCATGACCACCCCCAAAAAATCGAAAATTCCATCCAAATCCTGAAAAAATTTAAATTTTTATATGAAAAACTTGTTTTGCTCATATCTCCTAAACTATGCGTCCTAGAGCGAAAAGGAGCTTAATTCATGACCACCCCCAAAAAATCGAAAATTCCAACCAAATCCTGAAAAAATTGAAATTTTTATATGAAAAACTTGTTTTGCTCATATCTCCTAAACTATGCGTCCTAGAGCGAAAAGGAGCTTAATTCATGACCACCCCCAAAAATCGAAAATTCCATCCAAATCCTGAAAAAAATTAAATTTTTATATGAAAAACTTGTTTTGCTCATATCTCCTAAACTATGCGTCCTAGAGCGAAAAGGAGCTTAATTCATGACCACCCCCAAAAAATCGAAAATTCCATCCAAATCCTGAAAAAATTTAAATTTTAATGTGAAAAACTTGTTTTGCTCATATCTCCTAAACTATGCGTCCTAGAGCGAAAAGGAGCTTAATTCATGACCACCCCCAAAAAAACGAAAATTCCATTCAAATCCTGAAAAAATTGAAATTTTTATATGAAAAACTTGTTTTGCTCATATCTCCTAAACTATGCGTCCTAGAGCGAAAAGGAGCTTAATTCATGACCACCCCCAAAAAATCGAAAATTCCATCCAAATCCTGAAAAAATTTAAATTTTTATATGAAAAACTTGTTTTGCTCATATCTCCTAAACCTAGAGCGAAAAGGAGCTTAATTCATGACCACCCCCAAAAAATCGAAAATTCCATCCAAATCCTGAAAAAATTGAAATTTTTATATGAAAAACTTGTTTTGCTCATATCTCCTAAACTATGCGTCCTAGAGCGAAAAGGAGCTTAATTCATGACCACCCCCAAAAAATCGAAAATTCCATCCAAATCCTGAAAAAATTGAAATTTTTATATGAAAAACTTGTTTTGCTCATATCTCCTAAACTATGCGTCCTAGAGCGAAAAGGAGCTTAATTCATGACCACCCCCAAAAAATCGAAAATTCCATCCAAATCCTGAAAAAATTGAAATTTTTATATCAAAAACTTGTTTTGCTCATATCTCCTAAACTATGCGTCCTAGAGCGAAAAGGAGCTTAATTCATGACCACCCCCAAAAAATCGAAAATTCCATCCAAATCCTGAAAAAATTGAAATTTTTATATCAAAAACTTGTTTTGCTCATATCTCCTAAACTATGCATCCTAGAGCGAAAAGGAGCTTAATTCATGACCACCCCCAAAAAATCGAAAATTCCATCCAAATCCTGAAAAAATTGAAATTTTTATATGAAAAACTTGTGTTGCTCATATCTCCTAAACTATGCGTCCTAGAGCGAAAAGGAGCCTAAACTATGCGTCCTACAGCGAAAAGGAGCTTAATTCATGACCAACCCCCAAAAAATCGAAAATTCCATCCAAATCCTGAAAAAAATTAAATTTTTATATGAAAAACTTGTTTTGCTCATATCTCCTAAACTATGCGTCCTAGAGCGAAAAGGAGCTTAATTCATGACCACCCCCAAAAAATCGAAAATTCCATCCAAATCCTGAAAAAAATTAAATTTTAATATGAAAAACTTGTTTTGCTCATATCTCCTAAACTATGCGTCCTAGAGCGAAAAGGAGCTTAATTCATGACCACCCCCAAAAAATCGAAAATTCCATCCAAATCCTGAAAAAATTTAAATTTTTATATGAAAAACTTGTGTTGTTCATATCTCCTAAACTATGCGTCCTAGAGCGAAAATTCCAACCAAATCCTGAAAAAATTGAAATTTTTATATGAAAAACTTGTTTTGCTCATATCTCCTAAACTATGCGTCCTAGAGCGAAAAGGAGCTTAATTCATGACCACCCCCAAAATATCGAAAATTCCATCCAAATCCTGAAAAAATTTAAATTTTTATATGAAAAACTTGTTTTGCTCATATCTCCTAAACTATGCGTCCTAGAGCGAAAAGGAGCTTAATCCATGACCACCCCCAAAAAATCGAAAATTCCATCCAAATCCTGAAAAAATTGAAATTTTTATATGAAAAACTTGTTTTGCTCATATCTCCTAAACTATGCGTCCTACAGCGAAAAGGAGCTTAATTCATGACTACCCCCAAAAAATCGAAAATTCCATCCAAATCCTGAAAAAATTGAAATTTTTATATGAAAAACTTGTTTTGCTCATATCTCCTAAACTATGCGTCCTACAGCGAAAAGGAGCTTAATTCATGACCACCCCCAAAAAATCGAAAATTCCATCCAAAGCCTGAAAAAATTTAAATTTTTATATGAAAAACTTGTTTTGCTCATATCTCCTAAACTATGCGTCCTAGAGCGAAAAGAAGCTTAATTCATGACCACCCCCAAAAAATCGAAAATTCCATCCAAATCCTGAAAAAATTGAAATTTTTATATGAAAAACTTGTTTTGCTCATATCTCCTAAACTATGCGTCCTAGAGCGAAAAGGAGCTTAATTCATGACCACCACCAAAGGAGCTTAATTCATGACCAACCCCCAAAAAATCGAAAATTCCAACCAAATCCTGAAAAAATTGAAATTTTTATATAAAAACTTGTTTTGCTCATATCTCCTAAACTATGCGTCCTAGAGCGAAAAGGAGCTTAATTCATGACCACCCCCAAAAAATCGAAAATTCCATCCAAATCCTGAAAAAATTGAAATTTTTATATGAAAAACTTATTTTTCTCATATCTCCTAAACTATGCGTCCTACAGCGAAAAGGAGCTTAATTCATGACCACCCCCAAAAAATCGAAAATTCCATCCAAATCCTGAAAAAATTGAAATTTTTTATAAAAAACTTGTTTTGCTCATATCTCCTAAACTATGCGTCCTAGAGCGAAAAGGAGCTTAATTCATGACCACCCCCAAAAATTCGAAAATTCCATCCAAATCCTGAAAAAATTTAAATTTTTATATGAAAAACTTGTTTTGCTCATATCTCCTAAACTATTCGTCCTACAGCGAAAAGGAGCTTAATTCATGACCACCCCCAAAAAATCGAAAATTCCAACCAAATCCTGAAAAAATTGAAATTTTTATATGAAAAACTTGTTTTGCTCATATCTCCTAAACTATGCGTCCTAGAGCGAAAAGGAGCTTAATTCATGACCACCCCCAAAAAATCGAAAATTCCAACCAAATCCTGAAAAAATTGAAATTTTTATATGAAAAACTTGTTTTGCTCATATCTCCTAAACTATGCGTCCTACAGCGAAAAGGAGCTTAATTCATGACCACCCCCAAAAAATCGAAAATTCCATCCAAATCCTGCAAAAATTTAAATTTTTATATGAAAAACTTGTTTTGCTCATATCTCCTAAACTATGCGTCCTAGAGCGAAAAGGAGCTTAATTCATGACCACCCCCAAAAAATCGAAAATTCCATCCAAATCCTGAAAAAATTGAAATTTTTATATGAAAAACTTGTGTTGCTCATATCTCCTAAACTATGCGTCCTAGAGCGAAAAGGAGCTTAATTCATGAGCAGCACCAAAAAATCGAAAATTCCAACCAAATCCTGAAAAAATTGAAACTTTTATATGAAAAACTTGTTTTGCTCATATCTCCTAAACTATGCGTCCTACACCGAAAAGGAGCTTAATTCATGACCACCCCCAAAAAATCGAAAATTCCATCCAAATCCTGAAAAAATTGAAATTTTTATATGAAAAACTTGTTTTGCTCATATCTCCTAAACTATGCGTCCTAGAGCGAAAAGGAGCTTAATTCATGACCACCCCCAAAAATCGAAAATTCCATCCAAATCCTGGAAAAAATGAAATTTTTATATGAAAAACTTGTTTTGCTCATATCTCCTAAACTATGCGTCCTAGAGCGAAAAGGAGCTTAATTCATGACCACCACCAAAAAATCGAAAATTCCAACCAAATCCTGAAAAAATTGAAACTTTTGTATGAAAAACTTGTTTTGCTCAAATCTCCTAAACTATGCGTCCTAGAGCGAAAAGGAGCTTAATTCATGACCACCCCCAAAAAATCGAAAATTCCAACCAAATCCTGAAAAAATTGAAATTTTTATATGAAAAACTTGTTTTGCTCATATCTCCTAAACTATGCGTCCTAGAGCGAAAAGGAGCTTAATTCATGACCACCCCCAAAAATCGAAAATTCCATCCAAATCCTGAAAAAAATTAAATTTTTATATGAAAAACTTGTTTTGCTCATATCTCCTAAACTATGCGTCCTAGAGCGAAAAGGAGCTTAATTCATGACCACCCCCAAAAAATCGAAAAGGAGCTTAATTCATGACCACCCCCAAAAAATCGAAAATTCCATCCAAATCCTGAAAAAATTGAAATTTTAATATGAAAAACTTGTTTTGCTCATATCTCCTAAACTATGCGTCCTAGAGCGAAAAGGAGCTTAATTCATGACCACCCCCAAAAAATCGAAAATTCCATCCAAATCCTGAAAAAATTGAAATTTTTATATGAAAAACTTGTGTTGCTCATATCTCCTAAACTATGCGTCCTAGAGCGAAAAGGAGCTTAATTCATGACCACCACCAAAAAATCGAAAATTCCAACCAAATCCTGAAAAAATTGAAATTTTTATATGAAAAACTTGTTTTGCTCATATCTCCTAAACTATGCGTCCTAGAGCGAAAAGGAGCTTAATTCATGACCACCACCAAAAAATCGAAAATTCCAACCAAATCCTGAAAAAATTGAAATTTTTATATGAAAAACTTGTTTTGCTCATATCTCCTAAACTATGCGTCCTAGAGCGAAAAGGAGCTTAATTCATGACCAACCCCAAAAAATCGAAAATTCCATCCAAATCCTGAAAAAATTGAAATTTTTATATGAAAAACTTGTTTTGCTCATATCTCCTAAACTATGCGTCCTACAGCGAAAAGGAGCTTAATTCATGACCACCCCCAAAAAATCGAAAATTCCATCCAAATCCTGAAAAAATTGAAATTTTTATATGAAAAACTTGTTTTGCTCATATCTCCTAAACTATGCGTCCTACAGCGAAAAGGAGCTTAATTCATGACCACCCCCAAAAAATCGAAAATTCCATCCAAATCCTGAAAAAATTGAAATTTTAATATGAAAAACTTGTTTTGCTCATATCTCCTAAACTATGCGTCCTAGAGCGAAAAGGAGCTTAATTCATGACCACCCCCAAAAAATCGAAAATTCCATCCAAATCCTGAAAAAATTGAAATTTTTATATGAAAAACTTGTGTTGCTCATATCTCCTAAACTATGCGTCCTAGAGCGAAAAGGAGCTTAATTCATGACCACCACCAAAAAATCGAAAATTCCAACCAAATCCTGAAAAAATTGAAATTTTTATATGAAAAACTTGTTTTGCTCATATCTCCTAAACTATGCGTCCTAGAGCGAAAAGGAGCTTAATTCATGACCAACCCCAAAAAATCGAAAATTCCATCCAAATCCTGAAAAAATTGAAATTTTTATATGAAAAACTTGTTTTGCTCATATCTCCTAAACTATGCGTCCTACAGCGAAAAGGAGCTTAATTCATGACCACCCCCAAAAAATCGAAAATTCCATCCAAATCCTGAAAAAATTGAAATTTTTATATGAAAAACTTGTTTTGCTCATATCTCCTAAACTATGCGTCCTACAGCGAAAAGGAGCTTAATTCATGACCACCCCCAAAAAATCGAAGATTCCATCCAAATCCTGAAAAAATTGAAATTTTTATATGAAAAACTTGTTTTGCTCATATCTCCTAAACTATGCGTCCTAGAGCGAAAAGGAGCTTAATTCATGACCACCCCCAAAAAATTGAAAATTCCAACCAAATCCTGAAAAAATTGAAATTTTTATATGAAAAAGTTGTTTTGCTCATATCTCCTAAACTATGCGTCCTAGAGCGAAAAGGAGCTTAATTCATGACCACCCCCAAAAAATCGAAAATTCCATCCAAATCCTGAAAAAATCGAAATTTTTATATGAAAAACTTGTTTTGCTCATATCTCCTAAACTATGCGTCCTAGAGCGAAAAGGAGCTTAATTCATGACCACCCCCAAAAAATCGAAAATTCCAACCAAATCCTGAAAAAATTGAAATTTTTATATTAAAAACTTGTTTTGCTCATATCTCCTAAACTATGCGTCCTAGAGCGAAAAGGAGCTTAATTCATGACCACCCCCAAAAAATCGAAAATTCCATCCAAATCCTGAAAAAATTGAAATTTTTATATGAAAAACTTGTTTTGCTCATATCTCCTAAACTATGCGTCCTAGAGCGAAAAGGAGTTTAATTCATGACCACCCCCAAAAAATCGAAAATTCCAACCAAATCCTGAAAAAATTGAAATTTTTATATGAAAAACTTGTTTGCCCATATCTCCTAAACTATGCGTCCTAGAGCGAAAAGGAGCTTAATTCATGACCAACCCCCAAAAAATCGAAAATTCCATCCAAATCCTGAAAAAAATTAAATTTTTATATGAAAAACTTGTTTTGCTCATATCTCCTAAACTATGCGTCCTAGAGCGAAAAGGAGCTTAATTCATGACCACCCCCAAAAAATCGAAAATTCCATCCAAATCCTGAAAAAATTGAAATTTTAATATGAAAAACTTGTTTTGCTCATATCTCCTAAACTATGCGTCCTAGAGCGAAAAGGAGCTTAATTCATGACCACCCCCAAAAAATCGAAAATTCCATCCAAATCCTGAAAAAATTGAAATTTTAATATGAAAAACTTGTTTTGCTCATATCTCCTAAACTATGCGTCCTAGAGCGAAAAGGAGCTTAATTCATGACCACCCCCAAAAAATCGAAAATTCCATCCAAATCCTAAAAAAATTTAAATTTTTATATGAAAAACTTGTTTTGCTCATATCTCCTGAACTATGCGTCCTAGAGCGAAAAGGAGCTTAATTCATGACCACCACCAAAAAATCGAAAATTCCATCCAAATCCTGAAAAAATTGAAATTTTTATATGAAAAACTTGTGTTGCTCATATCTCCTAAACTATGCGTCATAGAGCGAAAAGGAGCTTAATTCATGAGCAGCACCAAAAAATCGAAAATTCCAACCAAATCCTGAAAAAATTGAAACTTTTATATGAAAAACTTGTTTTGCTCATATCTCCTAAACTATGCGTCCTACACCGAAAAGGAGCTTAATTCATGACCACCCCCAAAAAATCGAAAATTCCATCCAAATCCTGAAAAAATTGAAATTTTAATATGAAAAACTTGTTTTGCTCATATCTCCTAAACTATGCGTCCTAGAGCGAAAAGGAGCTTAATTCATGACCACCCCCAAAAAATCGAAAATTCCATCCAAATCCTGAAAAAATTGAAATTTTTATATGAAAAACTTGTTTTGCTCATATCTCCTAAACTATGCGTCCTAGAGCGAAAAGGAGCTTAATTCATGACCACCACCAAAAAATCGAAAATTCCATCCAAATCCTGAAAAAATTGAAATTTTTATATGAAAACTTGTGTTGCTCATATCTCCTAAACTATGCGTCCTAGAGCAAAAAGGAACTTAATTCATGAGCAGCACCAAAAAATCGAAAATTCCAACCAAATCCTGAAAAAATTGAAACTTTTATATGAAAAACTTGTTTTGCTCATATCTCCTAAACTATGCGTCCTACACCGAAAAGGAGCTTAATTCATGACCACCCCCAAAAAATCGAAAATTCCATCCAAATCCTGAAAAAATTGAAATTTTTATATGAAAAACTTGTTTTGCTCATATCTCCTAAACTATGCGTCCTAGAGCGAAAAGGAGCTTAATTCATGACCACCCCCAAAAATCGAAAATTCCATCCAAATCCTGGAAAAAATGAAATTTTTATATGAAAAACTTGTTTGGCTCATATCTCCTAAACTATGCGTCCTAGAGCGAAAAGGAGCTTAATTCATGACCACCACCAAAAAATCGAAAATTCCAACCAAATCCTGAAAAAATTGAAACTTTTATATGAAAAACTTGTTTTGCTCATATCTCCTAAACTATGCGTCCTACAGCGAAAAGGAGCTTAATTCATGACCACCCCCAAAAAATCGAAAATTCCATCCAAATCCTGAAAAAATTTAAATTTTTATATGAAAAACTTGTTTTGCTCATATCTCCTAAACTATGCGTCCTAGAGCGAAAAGGAGCTTAATTTATGACCACCCCCAAAAAATCGAAAATTCCATCCAAATCCTGAAAAAATTTAAATTTTAATGTGAAAAATTTGTTTTGCTCATATCTCCTAAACTATGCGTCCTAGAGCGAAAAGGAGCTTAATTCATGACCACCCCCAAAAAATCGAAAATTCCATCCAAATCCTGAAAAAAATGAAATTTTTATATGAAAAACTTGTTTTGCTCATATCTCCTAAACTATGCGTCCTAGAGCGAAAAGGAGCTTAATTCATGACCACCCCCAAAAAATCGAAAATTCCAACCAAATCCTGAAAAAATTGAAATTTTTATATGAAAAACTTGTTTTGCTCATATCTCCTAAACTATGCGTCCTAGAGCGAAAAGGAGCTTAATTCATGACCACCCCCAAAAAATCTAAAATTCCAACCAAATCCTGAAAAAATTGAAATTTTTATATGAAAAACTTGTTTTGCTCATATCTTCTAAACTATGCGTCCTACAGCGAAAAGGAGCTTAATTCATGACCACCCCCAAAAAATCGAAAATTCCATCCAAATCCTGAAAAAATTGAAATTTTTATATGAAAAACTTGTTTTGCTCATATCTCCTATACTATGCGTCCTAGAGCGAAAAGGAGCTTAATTCATGACCACCCCCAAAAAATCGAAAATTCCATCCAAATCCTGAAAAAAATGAAATTTTTATATGAAAAACTTGTTTTGCTCATATCTCCTAAACTATGCGTCCTACAGCGAAAAGGAGCTTAATTCATGACCACCCCCAAAAAATCGAAAATTCCATCCAAATCCTGAAAAAAATGAAATTTTTATATGAAAAACTTGTTTTGCTCATATCTCCTAAACTATGCGTCCTAGAGCGAAAAGGAGCTTAATTCATGACCACCCCCAAAAAATCGAAAATTCCATCCAAATCCTGAAAAAATTTAAATTTTAATGTGAAAAACTTGTTTTGCTCATATCTCCTAAACTATGCGTCCTAGAGCGAAAAGGAGCTTAATTCATGACCACCCCCAAAAAATCGAAAATTCCATCCAAATCCTGAAAAAATTTAAATTTTTATATGAAAAACTTGTTTTGCTCATATCTCCTAAACTATGCGTCCTAGAGCGAAAAGGAGCTTAATTCATGACCAACCCCCAAAAAATCGAAAATTCCATCCAAATCCTGAAAAAAAATAAATTTTTATATGAAAAACTTGTTTTGCTCATATCTCCTAAACTATGCGTCCTAGAGCGAAAAGGAGCTTAATTCATGACCACCCCCAAAAAATCGAAAATTCCATCCAAATCCTGAAAAAATTGAAATTTTAATATGAAAAACTTGTTTTGCTCATATCTCCTAAACTATGCGTCCTACAGCGAAAAGGAGGTTAATTCATGACCACCCCCAAAAAATCGAAAATTCCATCCAAATCCTGAAAAAATTGAAATTTTTATATGAAAAACTTGTTTTGCTCATATCTCCTAAACTATGCGTCCTAGAGCGAAAAGGAGCTTAATTCATGACCACCACCAAAAAATCGAAAATTCCATCCAAATCCTGAAAAAATTGAAAGTTTTATATGAAAAACTTGTGTTGCTCATATCTCCTAAACTATGCGTCCTAGAGCGAAAAGGAGCTTAATTCATGAGCAGCACCAAAAAATCGAAAATTCCAACCAAATCCTGAAAAAATTGAAACTTTTATATGAAAAACTTGTTTTGCTCATATCTCCTAAACTATGCGTCCTACACCGAAAAGGAGCTTAATTCATGACCACCCCCAAAAAATCGAAAATTCCATCCAAATCCTGAAAAAATTGAAATTTTAATATGAAAAACTTGTTTTGCTCATATCTCCTAAACTATGCGTCCTAGAGCGAAAAGGAGCTTAATTCATGACCACCCCCAAAAAATCGAAAATTCCATCCAAATCCTGAAAAAATTGAAATTTTTATATGAAAAACTTGTTTTGCTCATATCTCCTAAACTATGCGTCCTAGAGCGAAAAGGAGCTTAATTCATGACCACCACCAAAAAATCGAAAATTCCATCCAAATCCTGAAAAAATTGTAATTTTTATATGAAAAACTTGTGTTGCTCATATCTCCTAAACTATGCGTCCTAGAGCGAAAAGGAACTTAATTCATGAGCAGCACCAAAAAATCGAAAATTCCAATCAAATCCTGAAAAAATTGAAACTTTTATATGAAAAACTTGTTTTGCTCATATCTCCTAAACTATGCGTCCTACACCGAAAAGGAGCTTAATTCATGACCACCCCCAAAAAATCGAAAATTCCATCCAAATCCTGAAAAAATTGAAATTTTTATATGAAAAACTTGTTTTGCTCATATCTCCTAAACTATGCGTCCTAGAGCGAAAAGGAGCTCAATTCATGACCACCCCCAAAAATCGAAAATTCCATCCAAATCCTGGAAAAAATGAAATTTTTATATGAAAAACTTGTTTGGCTCATATCTCCTAAACTATGCGTCCTAGAGCGAAAAGGAGCTTAATTCATGACCACCACCAAAAAATCGAAAATTCCAACTAAATCCTGAAAAAATTGAAACTTTTATATGAAAAACTTGTTTTGCTCATATCTCCTAAACTATGCGTCCTACAGCGAAAAGGAGCTTAATTCATGACCACCCCCAAAAAATCGAAAATTCCATCCAAATCCTGAAAAAATTTAAATTTTTATATGAAAAACTTGTTTTGCTCATATCTTCTAAACTATGCGTCCTACAGCGAAAAGGAGCTTAATTCATGACCACCCCCAAAAAATCGAAAATTCCATCCAAATCCTAAAAAAAATGAAATTTTTATATGAAAAACTTGTTTTGCTCATATTTCCTAAACTATGCGTCCTAGAGCGAAAAGGAGCTTAATTCATGACCACCCCCAAAAAATCGAAAATTCCATCCAAATCCTGAAAAAATTTAAATTTTAATGTGAAAAACTTGTTTTGCTCATATCTCCTAAACTATGCGTCCTAGAGCGAAAAGGAGCTTAATTCATGACCACCCCCAAAAAATCGAAAATTCCATCCAAATCCTGAAAAAAATTAAATTTTTATATGAAAAACTTGTTTTGCTCATATCTCCTAAACTATGCGTCCTAGAGCGAAAAGGAGCTTAATTCATGACCACCCCCAAAAAATCGAAAATTCCATCCAAATCCTGAAAAAATTGAAATTTTAATATGAAAAACTTGTTTTGCTCATATCTCCTAAACTATGCGTCCTAGAGCGAAAAGGAGCTTAATTCATGACCACCCCCAAAAATCGAAAATTCCATCCAAATCCTGGAAAAAATGAAATTTTTATATGAAAAACTTGTTTGGCTCATATCTCCTAAACTATGCGTCCTAGAGCGAAAAGGAGCTTAATTCATGACCACCACCAAAAAATCGAAAATTCCAACTAAATCCTGAAAAAATTGAAACTTTTATATGAAAAACTTGTTTTGCTCATATCTCCTAAACTATGCGTCCTAGAGCGAAAAGGAGCTTAATTCATTCTCCTAAACTATGCGTCCTAGAGCGAAAAGGAGCTTAATTCATGACCACCCCCAAAAATCGAAAATTCCATCCAAATCCTGGAAAAAATGAAATTTTTATATGAAAAACTTGTTTGGCTCATATCTCCTAAACTATGCGTCCTAGAGCGAAAAGGAGCTTAATTCATGACCACCACCAAAAAATCGAAAATTCCAACTAAATCCTGAAAAAATTGAAACTTTTATATGAAAAACTTGTTTTGCTCATATCTCCTAAACTATGCGTCCTAGAGCGAAAAGGAGCTTAATTCATGACCACCCCCAAAAAATCGAAAATTCCATCCAAATCCTGAAAAAATTGAAATTTTTATATGAAAAACTTGTGTTGCTCATATCTCCTAAACTATGCGTCCTAGAGCGAAAAGGAGCTTAATTCATGACCACCACCAAAAAATCGAAAATTCCAACCAAATCCTGAAAAAATTGAAATTTTTATATGAAAAACTTGTTTTGCTCATATCTCCTAAACTATGCGTCCTAGAGCGAAAAGGAGCTTAATTCATGACCAACCCCAAAAAATCGAAAATTCCATCCAAATCCTGAAAAAATTGAAATTTTTATATGAAAAACTTGTTTTGCTCATATCTCCTAAACTATGCGTCCTACAGCGAAAAGGAGCTTAATTCATGACCACCCCCAAAAAATCGAAAATTCCATCCAAATCCTGAAAAAATTGAAATTTTTATATGAAAAACTTGTTTTGCTCATATCTCCTAAACTATGCGTCCTACAGCGAAAAGGAGCTTAATTCATGACCACCCCCAAAAAATCGAAGATTCCATCCAAATCCTGAAAAAATTGAAATTTTTATATGAAAAACTTGTTTTGCTCATATCTCCTAAACTATGCGTCCTAGAGCGAAAAGGAGCTTAATTCATGACCACCCCCAAAAAATTGAAAATTCCAACCAAATCCTGAAAAAATTGAAATTTTTATATGAAAAAGTTGTTTTGCTCATATCTCCTAAACTATGCGTCCTAGAGCGAAAAGGAGCTTAATTCATGACCACCCCCAAAAAATCGAAAATTCCATCCAAATCCTGAAAAAATCGAAATTTTTATATGAAAAACTTGTTTTGCTCATATCTCCTAAACTATGCGTCCTAGAGCGAAAAGGAGCTTAATTCATGACCACCACCAAAAAATCGAAAATTCCAACTAAATCCTGAAAAAATTGAAACTTTTATATGAAAAACTTGTTTTGCTCATATCTCCTAAACTATGCGTCCTAGAGCGAAAAGGAGCTTAATTCATTCTCCTAAACTATGCGTCCTAGAGCGAAAAGGAGCTTAATTCATGACCACCCCCAAAAATCGAAAATTCCATCCAAATCCTGAAAAAATTGAAATTTTTATATGAAAAACTTGTTTTGCTCATATCTCCTAAACTATGCGTCCTAGAGCGAAAAGGAGCTTAATTCATGACCACCCCCAAAAAATCGAAAATTCCATCCAAACCCTGAAAAAAATTTAAATTTTAATGTGAAAAACTTGTTTTGCTCATATCTCCTATACTATGCGTCCTAGAGCGAAAAGGAGCTTAATTCATGACCACCCCCAAAAAATCGAAAATTCCATCCAAATCCTGAAAAAATTTAAATTTTAATGTGAAAAACTTGTTTTGCTCATATCTCCTAAACTATGCGTCCTAGAGCGAAAAGGAGCTTAATTCATGACCAACCCCCAAAAAATCGAAAATTCCATCCAAATCCTGAAAAAAATTAAATTTTTATATGAAAAACTTGTTTTGCTCATATCTCCTAAACTATGCGTCCTAGAGCGAAAAGGAGCTTAATTCATGACCACCCCCAAAAAATCGAAAATTCCATCCAAATCCTGAAAAAATTGAAATTTTAATATGAAAAACTTGTTTTGCTCATATCTCCTAAACTATGCGTCCTAGAGCGAAAAGGAGCTTAATTCATGACCACCCCCAAAAAAATCGAAAATTCCATCCAAATCCTGAAAAAATTGAAATTTTTATATGAAAAACTTGTTTTGCTCATATCTCCTAAACTATGCGTCCTAGAGCGAAAAGGAGCTTAATTCATGACCACCACCAAAAAATCGAAAATTCCATCCAAATCCTGAAAAAATTGAAATTTTTATATGAAAAACTTGTGTTGCTCATATCTCCTAAACTATGCGTCCTAGAGCGAAAAGGAGCTTAATTCATGAGCAGCACCAAAAAATCGAAAATTCCAACCAAATCCTGAAAAAATTGAAACTTTTATATGAAAAACTTGTTTTGCTCAAAATTTCCATCCAAATCCTGAAAAAATTGAAATTTTTATATGAAAAACTTGTTTTGCTCATATCTCCTAAACTATGCGTCCTAGAGCGAAAAGGAGCTTAATTCATGACCACCACCAAAAAATCGAAAATTCCATCCAAATCCTGAAAAAATTGAAATTTTTATATGAAAAACTTGTGTTGCTCATATCTCCTAAACTATGCGTCCTAGAGCGAAAAGGAGCTTAATTCATGAGCAGCACCAAAAAATCGAAAATTCCAACCAAATCCTGAAAAAATTGAAACTTTTATATGAAAAACTTGTTTTGCTCAAAATTTCCATCCAAATCCTGAAAAAATTGAAATTTTTATATGAAAAACTTGTTTTGCTCATATCTCCTAAACTATGCGTCCTAGAGCGAAAAGGAGCTTAATTCATGACCACCACCAAAAAATCGAAAATTCCATCCAAATCCTGAAAAAATTGAAATTTTTATATGAAAAACTTGTGTTGCTCATATCTCCTAAACTATGCGTCCTAGAGCGAAAAGGAACTTAATTCATGAGCAGCACCAAAAAATCGAAAATTCCATCCAAATCCTGAAAAAATTGAAATTTTTATATGAAAAACTTGTTTTGCTCATATCTCCTAAACTATGCGTCCTAGAGCGAAAAGGAGCTTAATTCATGACCACCCCCAAAAATCGAAAATTCCATCCAAATCCTGGAAAAAATGAAATTTTTATATGAAAAACTTGTTTGGCTCATATCTCCTAAACTATGCGTCCTAGAGCGAAAAGGAGCTTAATTCATGACCACCACCAAAAAATCGAAAATTCCAACTAAATCCTGAAAAAATTGAAACTTTTATATGAAAAACTTGTTTTGCTCATATCTCCTAAACTATGCGTCCTACAGCGAAAAGGAGCTTAATTCATGACCACCCCCAAAAAATCGAAAATTCCATCCAAATCCTGAAAAAATTTAAATTTTTATATGAAAAACTTGTTTTGCTCATATCTCCTAAACTATGCGTCCTAGAGCGAAAAGGAGCTTAATTCATGACCACCCCCAAAAAATCGAAAATTCCATCCAAATCCTGAAAAAATTGAAATTTTTATATGAAAAACTTGTGTTGCTCATATCTCCTAAACTATGCGTCCTAGAGCGAAAATTCCAACCAAATCCTGAAAAAATTGAAATTTTTATATGAAAAACTTGTTTTGCTCATATCTCCTAAACTATGCGTCCTAGAGCGAAAAGGAGCTTAATTCTTGACCACCCCCAAAAAATCGAAAATTCCATCCAAATCCTGAAAAAATTTAAATTTTTATATGAAAAACTTGTTTTGCTCATATCTCCTAAACTATGCGTCCTAGAGCGAAAAGGAGCTTAATTCATGACCACCCCCAAAAAATCGAAAATTCCATCCAAATCCTGAAAAAATTGAAATTTTTATATGAAAAACTTGTTTTGCTCATATCTCCTAAACTATGCGTCCTACAGCGAAAAGGAGCTTAATTCATGACCACCCCCAAAAAATCGAAAATTCCATCCAAATCCTGAAAAAATTGAAATTTTTATATGAAAAACTTGTTTTGCTCATATCTCCTAAACTATGCGTCCTAGAGCGAAAAGGAGCTTAATTCATGACCACCCCCAAAAAATCGAAAATTCCATCCAAATCCTGAAAAAATTGAAATTTTTATATGAAAAACTTGTTTTGCTCATATCTCCTAAACTATGCGTCCTAGAGCGAAAAGGAGCTTAATTCATGACCACCCCCAAAAAATTGAAAATTCCATCCAAATCCTGAAAAAATTGAAATTTTTATATGAAAAACTTGTTTTGCTCATATCTCCTAAACTATGCGTCCTAGAGCGAAAAGGAGCTTAATTCATGACCACCCCCAAAAAATTGAAAATTCCAACTAAATCATATCTCCTAAACTATGCGTCCTAGAGCGAAAAGGAGCTTAATTCATGACCACCACCAAAAAATCGAAAATTCCATCCAAATCCTGAAAAAATTGAAATTTTTATATGAAAAACTTGTGTTGCTCATATCTCCTAAACTATGCGTCCTAGAGCGAAAAGGAGCTTAATTCATGAGCAGCACCAAAAAATCGAAAATTCCAACCAAATCCTGAAAAAATTGAAACTTTTATATGAAAAACTTGTTTTGCTCAAAATTTCCATCCAAATCCTGAAAAAATTGAAATTTTTATATGAAAAACTTGTTTTGCTCATATCTCCTAAACTATGCGTCCTAGAGCGAAAAGGAGCTTAATTCATGACCACCACCAAAAAATAGAAAATTCCATCCAAATCCTGAAAAAATTGAAATTTTTATATGAAAAACTTGTGTTGCTCATATCTCCTAAACTATGCGTCCTAGAGCGAAAAGGAACTTAATTCATGAGCAGCACCAAAAAATCGAAAATTCCATCCAAATCCTGAAAAAATTGAAATTTTTATATGAAAAACTTGTTTTGCTCATATCTCCTAAACTATGCGTCCTAGAGCGAAAAGGAGCTTAATTCATGACCACCCCCAAAAATCGAAAATTCCATCCAAATCCTGGAAAAAATGAAATTTTTATATGAAAAACTTGTTTGGCTCATATCTCCTAAACTATGCGTCCTAGAGCGAAAAGGAGCTTAATTCATGACCACCACCAAAAAATCGAAAATTCCAACTAAATCCTGAAAAAATTGAAACTTTTATATGAAAAACTTGTTTTGCTCATATCTCCTAAACTATGCGTCCTACAGCGAAAAGGAGCTTAATTCATGACCACCCCCAAAAAATCGAAAATTCCATCCAAATCCTGAAAAAATTTAAATTTTTATATGAAAAACTTGTTTTGCTCATATCTCCTAAACTATGCGTCCTAGAGCGAAAAGGAGCTTAATTCATGACCACCCCCAAAAAATCGAAAATTCCATCCAAATCCTGAAAAAATTGAAATTTTTATATGAAAAACTTGTGTTGCTCATATCTCCTAAACTATGCGTCCTAGAGCGAAAATTCCAACCAAATCCTGAAAAAATTGAAATTTTTATATGAAAAACTTGTTTTGCTCATATCTCCTAAACTATGCGTCCTAGAGCGAAAAGGAGCTTAATTCTTGACCACCCCCAAAAAATCGAAAATTCCATCCAAATCCTGAAAAAATTTAAATTTTTATATGAAAAACTTGTTTTGCTCATATCTCCTAAACTATGCGTCCTAGAGCGAAAAGGAGCTTAATTCATGACCACCCCCAAAAAATCGAAAATTCCATCCAAATCCTGAAAAAATTGAAATTTTTATATGAAAAACTTGTTTTGCTCATATCTCCTAAACTATGCGTCCTACAGCGAAAAGGAGCTTAATTCATGACCACCCCCAAAAAATCGAAAATTCCATCCAAATCCTGAAAAAATTGAAATTTTTATATGAAAAACTTGTTTTGCTCATATCTCCTAAACTATGCGTCCTAGAGCGAAAAGGAGCTTAATTCATGACCACCCCCAAAAAATCGAAAATTCCATCCAAATCCTGAAAAAATTGAAATTTTTATATGAAAAACTTGTTTTGCTCATATCTCCTAAACTATGCGTCCTAGAGCGAAAAGGAGCTTAATTCATGACCACCCCCAAAAAATTGAAAATTCCATCCAAATCCTGAAAAAATTGAAATTTTTATATGAAAAACTTGTTTTGCTCATATCTCCTAAACTATGCGTCCTAGAGCGAAAAGGAGCTTAATTCATGACCACCCCCAAAAAATTGAAAATTCCAACTAAATCATATCTCCTAAACTATGCGTCCTAGAGCGAAAAGGAGCTTAATTCATGACCACCCCCAAAAAATCTAAAATTCCAACCAAATCCTGAAAAAATTGAAATTTTTATATGAAAAACTTGTTTTGCTCATATCTCCTAAACTATGCGTCCTAGAGCGAAAAGGAGCTTAATTCATGACCACCCCAAAAAAATCGAAAATTCCATCCAAATCCTGAAAAAATTGAAATTTTTATATGAAAAACTTGTTTTGCTCATATCTCCTAAACTATGCGTCCTACAGCGAAAAGGAGCTTAATTCATGACCACCCCCAAAAAATTGAAAATTCCATCCAAATCCTGAAAAAATTGAAATTTTTATATGAAAAACTTGTTTTGCTCATATCTCCTAAACTATGCGTCCTAGAGCGAAAAGGAGCTTAATTCATGACCACCCCCAAAAATCGAAAATTCCATCCAAATCCTGGAAAAAATGAAATTTTTATATGAAAAACTTGTTTGGCTCATATCTCCTAAACTATGCGTCCTAGAGCGAAAAGGAGCTTAATTCATGACCACCACCAAAAAATCGAAAATTCCAACTAAATCCTGAAAAAATTGAAACTTTTATATGAAAAACTTGTTTTGCTCATATCTCCTAAACTATGCGTCCTACAGCGAAAAGGAGCTTAATTCATGACCACCCCCAAAAAATCGAAAATTCCATCCAAATCCTGAAAAAATTGAAATTTTTATATGAAAAACTTGTTTTGCTCATATCTCCTAAACTATGCGTCCTAGAGCGAAAAGGAGCTTAATTCATGACCACCACCAAAAAATCGAAAATTCCATCCAAATCCTGAAAAAATTGAAATTTTTATATGAAAAACTTGTTTTGCTCATATCTCCTAACCTATGCGTCCTAGAGCGAAAAGGAGCTTAATTCATGACCACCACCAAAAAATCGAAAATTCCATCCAAATCCTGAAAAAATTGAAATTTTTATATGAAAAACTTGTTTTGCTCATATCTCCTAAACTATGCGTCCTAGAGCGAAAAGGAGCTTAATTCATGACCACCCCCAAAAAATCGAAAATTCCAACCAAATCCTGAAAAAATTGAAATTTTTATATGAAAAACTTGTTTTGCTCATATCTCCTAAACTATGCGTCCTACAGCGAAAAGGAGCTTAATTCATGACCACCCCCAAAAAATCGAAAATTCCATCCAAATCCTGAAAAAATTGAAATTTTTATATGAAAAACTTGTTTTGCTCATATCTCCTAAACTATGCGTCTTAGAGCGAAAAGGAGCTTAATTCATGGCCACCACCAAAAAATCGAAAATTCCATCCAAATCCTGAAAAAATTGAAATTTTTATATGAAAAACTTGTTTTGCTCATATCTCCTAAACTATGCGTCCTAGAGCGAAAAGGAGCTTAATTCATGACCACCCCCAAAAAATCGAAAATTCCAACCAAATCCTGAAAAAATTGAAATTTTTATATGAAAAACTTGTGTTGCTCATATCTCCTAAACTATGCGTCCTACAGCGCAAAGGAGCTTAATTCATGACCACCCCCAAAAAATCTAAAATTCCAACCAAATCCTGAAAAAATTGAAATTTTTATATGAAAAACTTGTTTTGCTCATATCTCCTAAACTATGCGTCCTAGAGCGAAAAGGAGCTTAATTCATGACCACCACCAAAAAATCGAAAATTCCATCCAAATCCTGAAAAAATTGAAATTTTTATATGAAAAACTTGTTTTGCTCATATCTCCTAACCTATGCGTCCTAGAGCGAAAAGGAGCTTAATTCATGACCACCACCAAAAAATCGAAAATTCCATCCAAATCCTGAAAAAATTTAAATTTTTATATGAAAAACTTGTTTTGCTCATATCTCCTAAACTATGCGTCCTAGAGCGAAAAGGAGCTTAATTCATGACCACCCCCAAAAAATCGAAAATTCCAACCAAATCCTGAAAAAATTGAAATTTTTATATGAAAAACTTGTTTTGCTCATATCTCCTAAACTATGCGTCCTAGAGCGAAAAGGAGCTTAATTCATGACCACCCCCAAAAAATCGAAAATTCCATCCAAATCCTGAAAAAATTGAAATTTTTATATGAAAAACTTGTTTTGCTCATATCTCCTAACCTATGCGTCTTAGAGCGAAAGGGAGCTTAATTCATGACCACCACCAAAAAATCGAAAATTCCATCCAAATCCTGAAAAAATTGAAATTTTTATATGAAAAACTTGTTTTGCTCATATCTCCTAAACTATGCGTCCTAGAGCGAAAAGGAGCTTAATTCATGACCACCCCCAAAATATCGAAAATTCCAACCAAATCCTGAAAAAATTTAAATTTTTATATGAAAAACTTGTTTTGCTCATATCTCCTAAACTATGCGTCCTAGAGCGAAAAGGAGCTTAATTCATGACCACCCCCAAAAAATCTAAAATTCCAACCAAATCCTGAAAAAATTGAAATTTTTATATGAAAAACTTGTTTTGCTCATATCTCCTAAACTATGCGTCCTAGAGCGAAAAGGAGCTTAATTCATGACCACCCCAAAAAAATCGAAAATTCCATCCAAATCCTGAAAAAATTGAAAATTTTTTATAAAAAACTTGTTTTGCTCATATCTCCTAAACTATGCGTCCTAGAGCGAAAAGGAGCTTAATTCATGACCACCCCCAAAAAATCGAAAATTCCATCCAAATCCTGAAAAAAATTGAAATTTTTATATGAAAAACTTGTTTTGCCCATATCTCCTAAACTATGCGTCCTAGAGCGAAAAGGAGCTTAATTCATGACCACCCCCAAAAAATCGAAAATTCCAACCAAATCCCGAAAAAAATGAAATTTTTATATGAAAAACTTGTTTTGCTCATATCTCCTAAACTATGCGTCCTAGAGCGAAAAGGAGCTTAATTCATGACCACCCCCAAAAAATCTAAAATTCCAACCACATCCTGAAAAAATTGAAATTTTTATATGAAAAACTTGTTTTGCTCATATCTCCTAAACTATGCGTCCTAGAGCGAAAAGGAGCTTAATTCATGACCATCCCCAAAAAATCGAAAATTCCATCCAAATCCTGAAAAAATTGAAATTTTTATATGAAAAACTTGTTTTGCTCATATCTCCTAAACTATGCGTCCTAGAGCGAAAAGGAGCTTAATTCATGACCACCCCCAAAAAATTGAAAATTCCATCCAAATCCTGAAAAAATTGAAATTTTTATATGAAAAACTTGTTTTGCTCATATCTCCTAAACTATGCGTCCTAGAGCGAAAAGGAGCTTAATTCATGACCACCCCCAAAAAATCGAAAATTCCATCCAAATCCTGAAAAAATTTAAATTTTTATATGAAAAACTTGTTTTGCTCATATCTCCTAAACTATGCGTCCTAGAGCGAAAAGGAGCTTAATTCATGACCACCCCCAAAAAATTGAAAATTCCAACCAAATCATATCTCCTAAACTATGCGTCCTAGAGCGAAAAGGAGCTTAATTCATGACCACCCCCAAAAAATCTAAAATTCCAACCAAATCCTGAAAAAATTGAAATTTTTATATGAAAAACTTGTTTTGCTCATATCTCCTAAACTATGCGTCCTAGAGCGAAAAGGAGCTTAATTCATGACCACCCCAAAAAAATCGAAAATTCCATCCAAATCCTGAAAAAATTTAAAATTTTTTATAAAAAACTTGTTTTGCTCATATCTCCTAAACTATGCGTCCTACAGCGAAAAGGAGCTTAATTCATGACCACCCCCAAAAAATTGAAAATTCCATCCAAATCCTGAAAAAATTGAAATTTTTATATGAAAAACTTGTTTTGCTCATATCTCCTAAACTATGCGTCCTAGAGCGAAAAGGAGCTTAATTCATGACCACCCCCAAAAAATCGAAAATTCCATCCAAATCCTGAAAAAATTGAAATTTTTATATGAAAAACTTGTTTTGCTCATATCTCCTAAACTATGCGTCCTACAGCGAAAAGGAGCTTAATTCATGACCACCCCCAAAAAATCGAAAATTCATTCCAAATCCTGAAAAAATTGAAATTTTTATATGAAAAACTTGTTTTGCTCATATCTCCTAAACTATGCGTCCTAGAGCGAAAAGGAGCTTAATTCATGGCCACCACCAAAAAATCGAAAATTCCATCCAAATCCTTGAAAAACTTGTTTTGCTCATATCTCCTAAACTATGCGTCCTAGAGCGAAAAGGAGCTTAATTCATGACCACCCCAAAAAAATCGAAAATTCCATCCAAATCCTGAAAAAATTGAAAATTTTTTATAAAAAACTTGTTTTGCTCATATCTCCTAAACTATGCGTCCTAGAGCGAAAAGGAGCTTAATTCATGACCATCCCCAAAAAATCGAAAATTCCATCCAAATCCTGAAAAAAATTGAAATTTTTATATGAAAAACTTGTTTTGCCCATATCTCCTAAACTATGCGTCCTAGAGCGAAAAGGAGCTTAATTCATGACCACCCCCAAAAAATCGAAAATTCCAACCAAATCCTGAAAAAATTGAAATTTTTATATGAAAAACTTGTTTTGCTCATATCTCCTAAACTATGCGTCCTAGAGCGAAAAGGAGCTTAATTCATGACCACCCCCAAAAAATCTAAAATTCCAACCACATCCTGAAAAAATTGAAATTTTTATATGAAAAACTTGTTTTGCTCATATCTCCTAAACTATGCGTCCTAGAGCGAAAAGGAGCTTAATTCATGACCACCCCCAAAAAATCGAAAATTCCATCCAAATCCTGAAAAAATTGAAATTTTTATATGAAAAACTTGTTTTGCTCATATCTCCTAAACTATGCGTCCTAGAGCGAAAAGGAGCTTAATTCATGACCACCCCCAAAAAATTGAAAATTCCATCCAAATCCTGAAAAAATTGAAATTTTTATATGAAAAACTTGTTTTGCTCATATCTCCTAAACTATGCGTCCTAGAGCGAAAAGGAGCTTAATTCATGACCACCCCCAAAAAATCGAAAATTCCATCCAAATCCTGAAAAAATTTAAATTTTTATATGAAAAACTTGTTTTGCTCATATCTCCTAAACTATGCGTCCTAGAGCGAAAAGGAGCTTAATTCATGACCACCCCCAAAAAATTGAAAATTCCAACCAAATCATATCTCCTAAACTATGCGTCCTAGAGCGAAAAGGAGCTTAATTCATGACCACCCCCAAAAAATCTAAAATTCCAACCAAATCCTGAAAAAATTGAAATTTTTATATGAAAAACTTGTTTTGCTCATATCTCCTAAACTATGCGTCCTAGAGCGAAAAGGAGCTTAATTCATGACCACCCCAAAAAAATCGAAAATTCCATCCAAATCCTGAAAAAATTGAAAATTTTTTATAAAAAACTTGTTTTGCTCATATCTCCTAAACTATGCGTCCTAGAGCGAAAAGGAGCTTAATTCATGACCACCCCCAAAAAATTGAAAATTCCATCCAAATCCTGAAAAAATTGAAATTTTTATATGAAAAACTTGTTTTGCTCATATCTCCTAAACTATGCGTCCTAGAGCGAAAAGGAGCTTAATTCATGACCACCCCCAAAAAATCGAAAATTCCATCCAAATCCTGAAAAAATTGAAATTTTTATATGAAAAACTTGTTTTGCTCATATCTCCTAAACTATGCGTCCTAGAGCGAAAAGGAGCTTAATTCATGACCACCCCCAAAAAATTGAAAATTCCAACCAAATCCTGAAAAAATTGAAATTTTTATATGAAAAACTTGTTTTGCTCATATCTCCTAAACTATGCGTCCTAGAGCGAAAAGGAGCTTAATTCATGACCACCCCCAAAAAATCGAAAATTCCATCCAAATCCTGAAAAAAGTAAAATTTTTATATGAAAAACTTGTTTTGCTCATATCTCCTAAACTATGCGTCCTACAGCGAAAAGGAGCTTAATTCATGACCACCCCCAAAAAATCGAAAATTCCATCCAAATCCTGAAAAAATTGAAATTTTTATATGAAAAACTTGTTTTGCTCATATCTCCTAAACTATGCGTCCTAGAGCGAAAAGGAGCTTAATTCATGGCCACCACCAAAAAATCGAAAATTCCATCCAAATCCTGAAAAAATTGAAATTTTTATATGAAAAACTTGTTTTGCTCATATCTCCTAAACTATGCGTCCTAGAGCGAAAAGGAGCTTAATTCATGACCACCCCCAAAAAATCGAAAATTCCAACCAAATCCTGAAAAAATTGAAATTTTTATATGAAAAACTTGTTTTGCTCGTATCTCCTAAACTATGCGTCCTACAGCGAAAAGGAGCTTAATTCATGACCACCCCCAAAAAATCGAAAATTCTATCCAAATCCTGAAAAAATTGAAATTTTTATATGAAAAACTTGTTTTGCTCATATCTCCTAAACTATGCGTCCTACAGCGAAAAGGAGCTTAATTCATGACCACCCCCAAAAAATCGAAAATTCTATCCAAATCCTGAAAAAATTGAAATTTTTATATGAAAAACTTGTTTTGCTCATATCTCCTAAACTATGCGTCCTACAGCGAAAAGGAGCTTAATTCATGGCCACCCCCAAAAAATCGAAAATTCCATCCAAATCCTGAAAAAATTGAAATTTTTATATGAAATCCTGAAAAAATTGAAATTTTTATATGAAAAACTTGTTTTGCTCATATCTCCTAACCTATGCGTCCTAGAGCGAAAAGGAGCTTAATTCATGACCACCACCAAAAAATCGAAAATTCCATCCAAATCCTGAAAAAATTGAAATTTTTATATGAAAAACTTGTTTTGCTCATATCTCCTAAACTATGCGTCCTAGAGCGAAAAGGAGCTTAATTCATGACCACCCCCAAAAAATCGAAAATTCAAACCAAATCCTGAAAAAATTGAAATTTTTATATGAAAAACTTGTTTTGCTCATATCTCCTAAACTATGCGTCCTAGAGCGAAAAGGAGCTTAATTCATGACCACCCCCAAAAAATCGAAAATTCTATCCAAATCCTGAAAAAATTTAAATTTTTATATTAAAAACTTGTTTTGCTCATATCTCCTAAACTATGCGTCCTAGAGCGAAAAGGAGCTTAATTCATGACCACCCCCAAAAAATTGAAAATTCCAACCAAATCCTGAAAAAATTGAAATTTTTATATGAAAAACTTGTTTTGCTCATATCTCCTAAACTATGCGTCCTAGAGCGAAAAGGAGCTTAATTCATGACCACCCCCAAAAAATCGAAAATTCCATCCAAATCCTGAAAAAATTGAAATTTTTATATGAAAAACTTGTTTTGCTCATATCTCCTAACCTATGCGTCTTAGAGCGAAAAGGAGCTTAATTCATGACCACCACCAAAAAATCGAAAATTCCATCCAAATCCTGAAAAAATTGAAATTTTTATATGAAAAACTTGTTTTGCTCATATCTCCTAAACTATGCGTCCTAGAGCGAAAAGGAGCTTAATTCATGACCACCCCCAAAAAATCGAAAATTCCAACCAAATCCTGAAAAAATTGAAATTTTTATATGAAAAACTTGTTTTGCTCATATCTCCTAAACTATGCGTCCTAGAGCGAAAAGGAGCTTAATTCATGACCACCCCCAAAAAATCTAAAATTCCAACCAAATCCTTAAAAAATTGAAATTTTTATATGAAAAACTTGTTTTGCTCATATCTCCTAAACTATGCGTCCTAGAGCGAAAAGGAGCTTAATTTATGACCACCCCAAAAAAATCGAAAATTCCATCCAAATCCTGAAAAAATTGAAAATTTTTTATAAAAAACTTGTTTTGCTCATATCTCCTAAACTATGCGTCCTAGAGCGAAAAGGAGCTTAATTCATGACCACCCCCAAAAAATCGAAAATTCCATCCAAATCCTGAAAAAAATTGAAATTTTTATATGAAAAACTTGTTTTGCCCATATCTCCTAAACTATGCGTCCTAGAGCGAAAAGGAGCTTAATTCATGACCACCCCCAAAAAATCGAAAATTCCAACCAAATCCTGAAAAAATTGAAATTTTTATATGAAAAACTTGTTTTGCTCATATCTCCTAAACTATGCTTCCTAGAGCGAAAAGGAGCTTAATTCATGACCACCCCCAAAAAATCTAAAATTCCAACCACATCCTGAAAAAATTGAAATTTTTATATGAAAAACTTGTTTTGCTCATATCTCCTAAACTATGCGTCCTAGAGCGAAAAGGAGCTTAATTCATGACCACCACCAAAAAATTGAAAATTCCAACCAAATCCTGAAAAAATTGAAATTTTTATATGAAAAACTTGTTTTGCTCATATCTCCTAAACTATGCGTCCTAGAGCGAAAAGGAGCTTAATTCACGGCCACCCCCAAAAAATCGAAAATTCCATCCAAATCCTGAAAAAATTGAAATTTTTATATGAAATCCTGAAAAAATTGAAATTTTTATATGAAAAACTTGTTTTGCTCATATCTCCTAACCTATGCGTCCTAGAGCGAAAAGGAGCTTAATTCATGACCACCACCAACAAATCGAAAATTCCATCCAAATCCTGAAAAAATTGAAATTTTTATATGAAAAACTTGTTTTGCTCATATCTCCTAAACTATGCGTCCTAGAGCGAAAAGGAGCTTAATTCATGACCACCCCCAAAAAATCGAAAATTCCATCCAAATCCTGAAAAAATTAAAATTTTTATATGAAAAACTTGTTTTGCTCATATCTCCTAAACTATGCGTCCTACAGCGAAAAGGAGCTTAATTCATGACCACCCCCAAAAAATCGAAAATTCCATCCAAATCCTGAAAAAATTGAAATTTTTATATGAAAAACTTGTTTTGCTCATATCTCCTAAACTATGCGTCCTAGAGCGAAAAGGAGCTTAATTCATGGCCACCACCAAAAAATCGAAAATTCCATCCAAATCCTGAAAAAATTGAAATTTTTATATGAAAAACTTGTTTTGCTCATATCTCCTAAACTATGCGTCCTAGAGCGAAAAGGAGCTTAATTCATGACCACCCCCAAAAAATCGAAAATTCCAACCAAATCCTGAAAAAATTGAAATTTTTATATGAAAAACTTGTTTTGCTCGTATCTCCTAAACTATGCGTCCTACAGCGAAAAGGAGCTTAATTCATGACCACCCCCAAAAAATCGAAAATTCTATCCAAATCCTGAAAAAATTGAAATTTTTATATGAAAAACTTGTTTTGCTCATATCTCCTAAACTATGCGTCCTACAGCGAAAAGGAGCTTAATTCATGACCACCCCCAAAAAATCGAAAATTCTATCCAAATCCTGAAAAAATTGAAATTTTTATATGAAAAACTTGTTTTGCTCATATCTCCTAAACTATGCGTCCTACAGCGAAAAGGAGCTTAATTCATGGCCACCCCCAAAAAATCGAAAATTCCATCCAAATCCTGAAAAAATTGAAATTTTTATATGAAATCCTGAAAAAATTGAAATTTTTATATGAAAAACTTGTTTTGCTCATATCTCCTAAACTATGCGTCCTAGAGCGAAAAGGAGCTTAATTCACGGCCACCCCCAAAAAATCGAAAATTCCATCCAAATCCTGAAAAAATTGAAATTTTTATATGAAATCCTGAAAAAATTGAAATTTTTATATGAAAAACTTGTTTTGCTCATATCTCCTAACCTATGCGTCCTAGAGCGAAAAGGAGCTTAATTCATGACCACCACCAACAAATCGAAAATTCCATCCAAATCCTGAAAAAATTGAAATTTTTATATGAAAAACTTGTTTTGCTCATATCTCCTAAACTATGCGTCCTAGAGCGAAAAGGAGCTTAATTCATGACCACCCCCAAAAAATCGAAAATTCCAACCAAATCCTGAAAAAATTGAAATTTTTATATGAAAAACTTGTTTTGCTCATATCTCCTAAACTATGCGTCCTAGAGCGAAAAGGAGCTTAATTCATGACCACCCCCAAAAAATCGAAAATTCCATCCAAATCCTGAAAAAATTTAAATTTTTATATTAAAAACTTGTTTTGCTCATATCTCCTAAACTATGCGTCCTAGAGCGAAAAGGAGCTTAATTCATGACCACCCCCAAAAAATTGAAAATTCCAACCAAATCCTGAAAAAATTTAAATTTTTATATGAAAAACTTGTTTTGCTCATATCTCCTAAACTATGCGTCCTAGAGCGAAAAGGAGCTTAATTCATGACCACCCCCAAAAAATCGAAAATTCCATCCAAATCCTGAAAAAATTGAAATTTTTATATGAAAAACTTGTTTTGCTCATATCTCCTAACCTATGCGTCTTAGAGCGAAAAGGTGCTTAATTCATGACCACCACCAAAAAATCGAAAATTCCATCCAAATCCTGAAAAAATTGAAATTTTTATATGAAAAACTTGTTTTGCTCATATCTCCTAAACTATGCGTCCTAGAGCGAAAAGGAGCTTAATTCATGACCACCCCCAAAAAATCGAAAATTCCATCCAAATCCTGAAAAAAATTGAAATTTTTATATGAAAAACTTGTTTTGCCCATATCTCCTAAACTATGCGTCCTAGAGCGAAAAGGAGCTTAATTCATGACCACCCCCAAAAAATCGAAAATTCCAACCAAATCCTGAAAAAATTGAAATTTTTATATGATAAACTTGTTTTGCTCATATCTCCTAAACTATGCGTCCTAGAGCGAAAAGGAGCTTAATTCATGACCACCACCAAAAAAATGAAAATTCCAACCAAATCCTGAAAAAATTGAAATTTTTATATGAAAAATTTGTTTTGCTCATATCTCCTAAACTATGCGTCCTAGAGCGAAAAGGAGCTTAATACATGACCACCCCCAAAAAATCGAAAATTCCATCCAAATCCTGAAAAAATTTAAATTTTTACTTGTTTTGCTCATATCTCCTAAACTATGCGTCCTAGAGCGAAAAGGAGCTTAATTCATGACCACCCCCAAAAAATCGAAAATTCCAACCAAATCCTGAAAAAATTGAAATTTTTATATGAAAAACTTGTTTTGCTCATATCTCCTAAACTATGCGTCCTAGAGCGAAAAGGAGCTTAATTCATGACCACCCCCAAAAAATCGAAAATTCCAACCAAATCCTGAAAAAATTGAAATTTTTATATGAAAAACTTGTTTTGCTCATATCTCCTAAACTATGCGTCCTAGAGCGTTCATGACCACCACCAAAAAATTGAAAATTCCAACCAAATCCTGAAAAAATTGAAATTTTTATATGAAAAACTTGTTTTGCTCATATCTCCTAAACTATGCGTCCTAGAGCGTTCATGACCACCACCAAAAAATTGAAAATTCCAACCAAATCCTGAAAAAATTGAAATTTTTATATGAAAAACTTGTTTTGCTCATATCTCCTAAACTATGCGTCCTAGAGCGAAAAGGAGCTTAATTCATGACCACCCCCAAAAAATCGAAAATTCCAACCAAATCCTGAAAAAATTGAAATTTTTATATGAAAAACTTGTTTTGCTCATATCTCCTAAACTATGCGTCCTAGAGCGAAAAGGAGCTTAATTCATGACCACCCCCAAAAAATCTAAAATTCCAACCAAATCCTGAAAAAATTGAAATTTTTATATGAAAAACTTGTTTTGCTCATATCTCCTAAACTATGCGTCCTAGAGCGAAAAGGAGCTTAATTCATGACCACCCCAAAAAAATCGAAAATTCCATCCAAATCCTGAAAAAATTGAAAATTTTTTATAAAAAACTTGTTTTGCTCATATCTCCTAAACTATGCGTCCTAGAGCGAAAAGGAGCTTAATTCATGACCACCCCCAAAAAATCGAAAATTCCATCCAAATCCTGAAAAAAATTGAAATTTTTATATGAAAAACTTGTTTTGCCCATATCTCCTAAACTATGCGTCCTAGAGCGAAAAGGAGCTTAATTCATGACCACCCCCAAAAAATCGAAAATTCCAACCAAATCCTGAAAAAATTGAAATTTTTATATGAAAAACTTGTTTTGCTCATATCTCCTAAACTATGCGTCCTAGAGCGAAAAGGAGCTTAATTCATGACCACCCCCAAAAAATCTAAAATTCCAACCAAATCCTGAAAAAATTTAAATTTTTACTTGTTTTGCTCATATCTCCTAAACTATGCGTCCTAGAGCGAAAAGGAGCTTAATTCATGACCACCCCCAAAAAATCGAAAATTCCATCCAAATCCTGAAAAAATTGAAATTTTTATATGAAAAACTTGTTTTGCTCATATCTCCTAAACTATGCGTCCTAGAGCGAAAAGGAGCTTAATTCATGACCACCCCCAAAAAATCGAAAATTCCATCCAAATCCTGAAAAAATTGAAATTTTTATATGAAAAACCTATGCGTCCTAGAGCGAAAAGGAGCTTAATTCATGACCACCACCAAAAAATCGAAAATTCCATCCAAATCCTGAAAAAATTTAAATTTTTATATGAAAAAATTGTTTTGCTCATATCTCCTAAACTATGCGTCCTAGACCGAAAAGGAGCTCAATTCATGACCACCCCCAAAAAATCGAAAATTCCAACCAAATCCTGAAAAAATTGAAATTTTTATATGAAAAACTTGTTTTGCTCATATCTCCTAAACTATGCGTCCTACAGCGAAAAGGAGGTTAATTCATGACGGCCCCAAAAAATCGAAAATTCCATCCAAATCCTGAAAAAATTGAAAATTTTTTATAAAAAACTTGTTTTGCTCATATCTCCTAAACTATGCGTCCTAGAGCGAAAAGGAGCTTAATTCATGACCACCCCCAAAAAATCGAAAATTCCATCCAAATCCTGAAAAAATTGAAATTTTTATATGAAAAACTTGTTTTGCCCATATCTCCTAAACTATGCGTCCTAGAGCGAAAAGGAGCTTAATTCATGACCACCCCCAAAAAATCGAAAATTCCATCCAAATCCTGAAAAAATTTAAATTTTTACTTGTTTTGCTCATATCTCCTAAACTATGCGTCCTAGAGCGAAAAGGAGCTTAATTCATGACCACCCCCAAAAAATCGAAAATTCCATCCAAATCCTGAAAAAATTGAAATTTTTATATGAAAAACTTGTTTTGCTCATATCTCCTAAACTATGCGTCCTACAGCGAAAAGGAGCTTGATTCATGACCACCCCCAAAAAATCGAAAATTCCATCCAAATCCTGAAAAAATTGAAATTTTTATATGAAAAACTTGTTTTGCTCATATCTCCTAAACTATGCGTCCTAGAGCGAAAAGGAGCTTAATTCATGACCACCCCCAAAAAATCGAAAATTCCAACCAAATCCTGAAAAAATTGAAATTTTTATATGAAAAACTTGTTTTGCTCATATCTCCTAAACTATGCGTCCTAGAGCGAAAAGGAGCTTAATTCATGACCACCACCAAAAAATTGAAAATTCCAACCAAATCCTGAAAAAATTGAAATTTTTATATGAAAAACTTGTTTTGCTCATATCTCCTAAACTATGCGTCCTAGAGCGAAAAGGAGCTTAATTCACGGCCACCCCCAAAAAATCGAAAATTCCATCCAAATCCTGAAAAAATTGAAATTTTTATATGAAATCCTGAAAAAATTGAAATTTTTATATGAAAAACTTGTTTTGCTCATATCTCCTAACCTATGCGTCCTAGAGCGAAAAGGAGCTTAATTCATGACCACCACCAAAAAATCGAAAATTCCATCCAAATCCTGAAAAAATTGAAATTTTTATATGAAAAACTTGTTTTGCTCATATCTCCTAAACTATGCGTCCTAGAGCGAAAAGGAGCTTAATTCATGACCACCCCCAAAAAATCGAAAATTCCAACCAAATCCTGAAAAAATTTAAATTTTTATATGAAAAACTTGTTTTGCTCATATCTCCTAAACTATGCGTCCTAGAGCGAAAAGGAGCTTAATTCATGACCACCCCCAAAAAATCGAAAATTCCATCCAAATCCTGAAAAAATTTAAATTTTTATATTAAAAACTTGTTTTGCTCATATCTCCTAAACTATGCGTCCTAGAGCGAAAAGGAGCTTAATTCATGACCACCCCCAAAAAATTGAAAATTCCAACCAAATCCTGAAAAAATTGAAATTTTTATATGAAAAACTTGTTTTGCTCATATCTCCTAAACTATGCGTCCTAGAGCGAAAAGGAGCTTAATTCATGACCACCCCCAAAAAATCGAAAATTCCATCCAAATCCTGAAAAAATTGAAATTTTTATATGAAAAACTTGTTTTGCTCATATCTCCTAACCTATGCGTCTTAGAGCGAAAAGGAGCTTAATTCATGACCACCACCAAAAAATCGAAAATTCCATCCAAATCCTGAAAAAATTGAAATTTTTATATGAAAAACTTGTTTTGCTCATATCTCCTAAACTATGCGTCCTAGAGCGAAAAGGAGCTTAATTCATGACCACCCCCAAAAAATCGAAAATTCCATCCAAATCCTGAAAAAAATTGAAATTTTTATATGAAAAACTTGTTTTGCCCATATCTCCTAAACTATGCGTCCTAGAGCGAAAAGGAGCTTAATTCATGACCACCCCCAAAAAATCGAAAATTCCAACCAAATCCTGAAAAAATTGAAATTTTTATATGATAAACTTGTTTTGCTCATATCTCCTAAACTATGCGTCCTAGAGCGAAAAGGAGCTTAATTCATGACCACCACCAAAAAATTGAAAATTCCAACCAAATCCTGAAAAAATTGAAATTTTTATATGAAAAATTTGTTTTGCTCATATCTCCTAAACTATGCGTCCTAGAGCGAAAAGGAGCTTAATACATGACCACCCCCAAAAAATCGAAAATTCCATCCAAATCCTGAAAAAATTTAAATTTTTACTTGTTTTGCTCATATCTCCTAAACTATGCGTCCTAGAGCGAAAAGGAGCTTAATTCATGACCACCCCCAAAAAATCGAAAATTCCATCCAAATCCTGAAAAAAATTAAATTTTTATATGAAAAACTTGTTTTGCTCATATCTCCTAAACTATGCGTCCTAGAGCGAAAAGGAGCTTAATTCATGACCACCCCCAAAAAATCGAAAATTCCATCCAAATCCTGAAAAAATTGAAATTTTTATATGAAAAACTTGTTTTGCTCATATCTCCTAACCTATGCGTCCTAGAGCGAAAAGGAGCTTAATTCATGACCACCACCAAAAAATCGAAAATTCCATCCAAATCCTGAAAAAATTTAAATTTTTATATGAAAAACTTGTTTTGCTCATATCTCCTAACCTATGCGTCCTAGACCGAAAAGGAGCTCAATTCATGACCACCCCCAAAAAATCGAAAATTCCAACCAAATCCTGAAAAAATTGAAATTTTTATATGAAAAACTTGTTTTGCTCATATCTCCTAAACTATGCGTCCTACAGCGAAAAGGAGGTTAATTCATGACCGCCCCCAAAAAATCGAAAATTCCATCCAAATCCTGAAAAAATTGAAAATTTTTTATAAAAAACTTGTTGTGCTCATATCTCCTAAACTATGCGTCCTAGAGCGAAAAGGAGCTTAATTCATGACCACCCCCAAAAAATCGAAAATTCCAACCAAATCCTGAAAAAATTGAAATTTTTATATGAAAAACTTGTTTTGCTCATATCTCCTAAACTATGCGTCCTAGAGCGAAAAGGAGCTTAATTCATGACCACCCCCAAAAAATCGAAAATTCCAACCAAATCCTGAAAAAATTGAAATTTTTATATGAAAAACTTGTTTTGCTCATATCTCCTAAACTATGCGTCCTAGAGCGAAAAGGAGCTTAATTCATGACCACCACCAAAAAATTTAAAATTCCAACCAAATCCTGAAAAAATTGAAATTTTTATATGAAAAACTTGTTTTGCTCATATCTCCTAAACTATGCGTCCTAGAGCGAAAAGGAGCTTAATTCATGACCACCCCCAAAAAATCGAAAATTCCAACCAAATCCTGAAAAAATTGAAATTTTTATATGAAAAACTTGTTTTGCTCATATCTCCTAAACTATGCGTCCTAGAGCGAAAAGGAGCTTAATTCATGACCACCCCCAAAAAATCTAAAATTCCAACCAAATCCTGAAAAAATTGAAATTTTTATATAAAAACTTGTTTTGCTCATATCTCCTAAACTATGCGTCCTAGAGCGAAAAGGAGCTTAATTCATGACCACCCCAAAAAAATCGAAAATTCCATCCAAATCCTGAAAAAATTGAAAATTTTTTATAAAAAACTTGTTTTGCTCATATCTCCTAAACTATGCGTCCTAGAGCGAAAAGGAGCTTAATTCATGACCACCCCCAAAAAATCGAAAATTCCATCCAAATCCTGAAAAAAATTGAAATTTTTATATGAAAAACTTGTTTTGCCCATATCTCCTAAACTATGCGTCCTAGAGCGAAAAGGAGCTTAATTCATGACCACCCCCAAAAAATCGAAAATTCCAACCAAATCCTGAAAAAATTGAAATTTTTATATGAAAAACTTGTTTTGCTCATATCTCCTAAACTATGCGTCCTAGAGCGAAAAGGAGCTTAATTCATGACCACCCCCAAAAAATCTAAAATTCCAACCAAATCCTGAAAAAATTTAAATTTTTACTTGTTTTGCTCATATCTCCTAAACTATGCGTCCTAGAGCGAAAAGGAACTTAATTCATGACCACCCCCAAAAAATCGAAAATTCCATCCAAACATGAAAAATTGAAATTTTTATATGAAAAACTTGTTTTGCTCATATCTCCTAAACTATGCGTCCTAGAGCGAAAAGGAGCTTAATTCATGACCACCCCCAAAAAATCGAAAATTCCATCCAAATCCTGAAAAAATTGAAATTTTTATATGAAAAACCTATGCGTCCTAGAGCGAAAAGGAGCTTAATTCATGACCACCACCAAAAAATCGAAAATTCCATCCAAATCCTGAAAAAATTTAAATTTTTATATGAAAAACTTGTTTTGCTCATATCTCCTAAACTATGCGTCCTAGACCGAAAAGGAGCTCAATTCATGACCACCCCCAAAAAATCGAAAATTCCAACCAAATCCTGAAAAAATTGAAATTTTTATATGAAAAACTTGTTTTGCTCATATCTCCTAAACTATGCGTCCTACAGCGACAAGGAGGTTAATTCATGACCGCCCCCAAAAAATCGAAAATTCCATCCAAATCCTGAAAAAATTGAAAATTTTTTATAAAAAACTTGTTTTGCTCATATCTCCTAAACTATGCGTCCTAGAGCGAAAAGGAGCTTAATTCATGACCACCCCCAAAAAATCGAAAATTCCATCCAAATCCTGAAAAAATTGAAATTTTTATATGAAAAACTTGTTTTGCCCATATCTCCTAAACTATGCGTCCTAGAGCGAAAAGGAGCTTAATTCATGACCACCCCCAAAAAATCGAAAATTCCATCCAAATCCTGAAAAAATTTAAATTTTTACTTGTTTTGCTCATATCTCCTAAACTATGCGTCCTAGAGCGAAAAGGAGCTTAATTCATGACCACCCCCAAAAAATCGAAAATTCCATCCAAATCCTGAAAAAATTGAAATTTTTATATGAAAAACTTGTTTTGCTCATATCTCCTAAACTATGCGTCCTACAGCGAAAAGGAGCTTGATTCATGACCACCCCCAAAAAATCGAAAATTCCATCCAAATCCTGAAAAAATTGAAATTTTTATATGAAAAACTTGTTTTGCTCATATCTCCTAAACTATGCGTCCTAGAGCGAAAAGGAGCTTAATTCATGACCACCCCCAAAAAATCGAAAATTCCAACCAAATCCTGAAAAAATTGAAATTTTTATATGAAAAACTTGTTTTGCTCATATCTCCTAAACTATGCGTCCTAGAGCGAAAAGGAGCTTAATTCATGACCACCCCCAAAAAATCGAAAATTCCAACCAAATCCTGAAAAAATTGAAATTTTTATATGAAAAACTTGTTTTGCTCATATCTCCTAAACTATGCGTCCTAGAGCGAAAAGGAGCTTAATTCATGACCACCCCCAAAAAATCGAAAATTCCATCCAAATCCTGAAAAAATTTAAATTTTTACTTGTTTTGCTCATATCTCCTAAACTATGCGTCCTAGAGCGAAAAGGAGCTTAATTCATGACCACCCCCAAAAAATCGAAAATTCCATCCAAATCCTGAAAAAATTGAAATTTTTATATGAAAAACTTGTTTTGCTCATATCTCCTAACCTATGCGTCCTAGAGCGAAAAGGAGCTTAATTCATGACCACCACCAAAAAATCGAAAATTCCATCCAAATCCTGAAAAAATTTAAATTTTTACTTGTTTTGCTCATAAACTATGCGTCCTAGACCGAAAAGGAGCTCAATTCATGACCATCCCCAAAAAATCGAAAATTCCAACCAAATCCTGAAAAAATTGAAATTTTTATATGAAAAACTTGTTTTGCTCATATCTCCTAAACTATGCGTCCTACAGCGAAAAGGAGGTTAATTCATGACCGCCCCCCAAAAAATCGAAAATTCCATCCAAATCCTGAAAAAATTGAAAATTTTTTATAAAAAACTTGTTTTGCTCATATCTCCTAAACTATGCGTCCTAGAGCGAAAAGGAGCTTAATTCATGACCACCCCCAAAAAATCGAAAATTCCATCCAAATCCTGAAAAAATTGAAATTTTTATATGAAAAACTTGTTTTGCTCATATCTCCTAAACTATGCGTCCTAGAGCGAAAAGGAGCTTAATTCATGACCACCCCCAAAAAATTGAAAATTCCAACCAAATCCTGAAAAAATTGAAATTTTTATATGAAAAACTTGTTGTGCTCATATCTCCTAAACTATGCGTCCTAGAGCGAAAAGGAGCTTAATTCATGACCACCCCCAAAAAATCGAAAATTCCATCCAAATCCTGAAAAAATTTAAATTTTTACTTGTTTTGCTCATATCTCCTAAACTATGCGTCCTAGAGCGAAAAGGAGCTTAATTCATGACCACCCCCAAAAAATCGAAAATTCCATCCAAATCCTGAAAAAATTGAAATTTTTATATGAAAAACTTGTTTTGCTCATATCTCCTAAACTATGCGTCCTATAGCGAAAAGGAGCTTAATTCATGACCACCCCCAAAAAATCGAAAATTCCATCCAAATCCTGAAAAAATTGAAATTTTTACTTGTTTTGCTCATATCTCCTAAACTATGCGGCCTAGACCGAAAAGGAGCTCAATTCATGACCACCCCCAAAAAATCTAAAATTCCAACCAAATCCTGAAAAAATTGAAATTTTTATATGAAAAACTTGTTTTGCTCATATCTCCTAAACTATGCGTCCTAGAGCGAAAAGGAGCTTAATTCATGACCACCCCCAAAAAATCGAAAATTCCATCCAAATCCTGAAAAAATTGAAATTTTTACTTGTTTTGCTCATATCTCCTAAACTATGCGTCCTAGAGCGAAAAGGAGCTTAATTCATGACCACCCCCACAAAATCGAAAATTCCATCCAAATCCTGAAAAAATTGAAATTTTTATATGAAAAACTTGTTTTGCTCATATCTCCTAAACTATGCGTCCTACAGCGAAAAGGAGCTTGATTCATGACCACCCCCAAAAAATCGAAAATTCCATCCAAATCCTGAAAAAATTGAAATTTTTACTTGTTTTGCTCATATCTCCTAAACTATGCGTCCTAGAGCGAAAAGGAGCTTAATTCATGACCACCCCCAAAAAATCGAAAATTCCAACCAAATCCTGAAAAAATTGAAATTTTTATATGAAAAACTTGTTTTGCTCATATCTCCTAAACTATGCGTCCTAGAGCGAAAAGGAGCTTAATTCATGACCACCCCCAAAAAATCGAAAACTCCATCCAAATCCTGAAAAAATTGAAATTTTTATATGAAAAACTTGTTTTGCCCATATCTCCTAAACTATGCGTCCTAGAGCGAAAAGGAGCTTAATTCATGACCACCCCCAAAAAATCGAAAATTCCAACCAAATCCTGAAAAAATTGAAATTTTTATATGAAAAACTTGTTTTGCTCATATCTCCTAAACTATGCGTCCTACAGCGAAAAGGAGCTTAATTCATGACCACCACCAAAAAATTGAAAATTCCAACCAAATCCTGAAAAAATTGAAATTTTTATATGAAAAACTTGTTTTGCTCATATCTCCTAAACTATGCGTCCTAGAGCGAAAATGAGCTTAATTCATGACCACCCCCAAAAAATCGAAAATTCCATCCAAATCCTGAAAAAATTTAAATTTTTACTTGTTTTGCTCATATCTCCTAAACTATGCGTCCTAGAGCGAAAAGGAGCTTAATTCATGACCACCCCCAAAAAATCGAAAATTCCATCCAAATCCTGAAAAAATTGAAATTTTTATATATATATTTTTATATATATACTTGTTTTGCTCATATCTCCTAAACTATGCGTCCTAGAGCGAAAAGGAGCTTAATTCATGACCACCCCCAAAAAATCGAAAATTCCATCCAAATCCTGAAAAAATTGAAATTTTTACTTGTTTTGCTCATATCTCCTAAACTATGCGTCCTAGAGCGAAAAGGAGCTTAATTCATGACCACCCCCACAAAATCGAAAATTCCATCCAAATCCTGAAAAAATTGAAATTTTTATATGAACAACTTGTTTTGCTCATATCTCCTAAACTATGCGTCCTACAGCGAAAAGGAGCTTGATTCATGACCACCCCCAAAAAATCGAAAATTCCATCCAAATCCTGAAAAAATTGAAATTTTTATATGAAAAACTTGTTTTGCTCATATCTCCTAAACTATGCGTCCTAGAGCGAAAAGGAGCTTAATTCATGACCACCCCCAAAAAATCGAAAATTCCAACCAAATCCTGAAAAAATTGAAATTTTTATATGAAAAACTTGTTTTGCTCATATATCCTAAACTATGCGTCCTAGAGCGAAAAGGAGCTTAATTCATGACCACCCCCAAAAAATCGAAAATTCCAACCAAATCCTGAAAAAATTGAAATTTTTATATGAAAAACTTGTTTTGCTCATATCTCCTAAACTATGCGTCCTAGAGCGAAAAGGAGCTTAATTCATGACCACCCCCAAAAAATCGAAAATTCCATCCAAATCCTGAAAAAATTTAAATTTTTACTTGTTTTGCTCATATCTCCTAAACTATGCGTCCTAGAGCGAAAAGGAGCTTAATTCATGACCACCCCCAAAAAATCGAAAATTCCATCCAAATCCTGAAAAAATTGAAATTTTTATATGAAAAACTTGTTTTGCTCATATCTCCTAACCTATGCGTCCTAGAGCGAAAAGGAGCTTAATTCATGACCACCACCAAAAAATCGAAAATTCCATCCAAATCCTGAAAAAATTTAAATTTTTACTTGTTTTGCTCATAAACTATGCGTCCTAGACCGAAAAGGAGCTCAATTCATGACCATCCCCAAAAAATCGAAAATTCCAACCAAATCCTGAAAAAATTGAAATTTTTATATGAAAAACTTGTTTTGCTCATATCTCCTAAACTATGCGTCCTACAGCGAAAAGGAGGTTAATTCATGACCGCCCCCCAAAAAATCGAAAATTCCATCCAAATCCTGAAAAAATTGAAAATTTTTTATAAAAAACTTGTTTTGCTCATATCTCCTAAACTATGCGTCCTAGAGCGAAAAGGAGCTTAATTCATGACCACCCCCAAAAAATCGAAAATTCCATCCAAATCCTGAAAAAATTGAAATTTTTATATGAAAAACTTGTTTTGCTCATATCTCCTAAACTATGCGTCCTAGAGCGAAAAGGAGCTTAATTCATGACCACCACCAAAAAATTGAAAATTCCAACCAAATCCTGAAAAAATTGAAATTTTTATATGAAAAACTTGTTGTGCTCATATCTCCTAAACTATGCGTCCTAGAGCGAAAAGGAGCTTAATTCATGACCACCCCCAAAAAATCGAAAATTCCATCCAAATCCTGAAAAAATTTAAATTTTTACTTGTTTTGCTCATATCTCCTAAACTATGCGTCCTAGAGCGAAAAGGAGCTTAATTCATGACCACCCCCAAAAAATCGAAAATTCCAACCAAATCCTGAAAAAATTGAAATTTTTATATGAAAAACTTGTTTTGCTCATATCTCCTAAACTATGCGTCCTAGAGCGAAAAGGAGCTTAATTCATGACCACCCCCAAAAAATCGAAAATTCCATCCAAATCCTGAAAAAATTTAAATTTTTACTTGTTTTGCTCATATCTCCTAAACTATGCGTCCTAGAGCGAAAAGGAGCTTAATTCATGACCACCCCCAAAAAATCGAAAATTCCATCCAAATCCTGAAAAAATTGAAATTTTTATATGAAAAACTTGTTTTGCTCATATCTCCTAACCTATGCGTCCTAGAGCGAAAAGGAGCTTAATTCATGACCACCACCAAAAAATCGAAAATTCCATCCAAATCCTGAAAAAATTTAAATTTTTACTTGTTTTGCTCATAAACTATGCGTCCTAGACCGAAAAGGAGCTCAATTCATGACCATCCCCAAAAAATCGAAAATTCCAACCAAATCCTGAAAAAATTGAAATTTTTATATGAAAAACTTGTTTTGCTCATATCTCCTAAACTATGCGTCCTACAGCGAAAAGGAGGTTAATTCATGACCGCCCCCCAAAAAATCGAAAATCCCATCCAAATCCTGAAAAAATTAAAAATTTTTTATAAAAAACTTGTTTTGCTCATATCTCCTAAACTATGCGTCCTAGAGCGAAAAGGAGCTTAATTCATGACCACCCCCAAAAAATCGAAAATTCCATCCAAATCCTGAAAAAATTGAAATTTTTATATGAAAAACTTGTTTTGCTCATATCTCCTAAACTATGCGTCCTAGAGCGAAAAGGAGCTTAATTCATGACCACCACCAAAAAATTGAAAATTCCAACCAAATCCTGAAAAAATTGAAATTTTTATATGAAAAACTTGTTGTGCTCATATCTCCTAAACTATGCGTCCTAGAGCGAAAAGGAGCTTAATTCATGACCACCCCCAAAAAATCGAAAATTCCATCCAAATCCTGAAAAAATTTAAATTTTTACTTGTTTTGCTCATATCTCCTAAACTATGCGTCCTAGAGCGAAAAGGAGCTTAATTCATGACCACCCCCAAAAAATCGAAAATTCCATCCAAATCCTGAAAAAATTGAAATTTTTATATGAAAAACTTGTTTTGCTCATATCTCCTAAACTATGCGTCCTATAGCGAAAAGGAGCTTAATTCATGACCACCCCCAAAAAATCGAAAATTCCATCCAAATCCTGAAAAAATTGAAATTTTTACTTGTTTTGCTCATATCTCCTAAACTATGCGGCCTAGACCGAAAAGGAGCTCAATTCATGACCACCCCCAAAAAATCTAAAATTCCAACCAAATCCTGAAAAAATTGAAATTTTTATATGAAAAACTTGTTTTGCTCATATCTCCTAAACTATGCGTCCTAGAGCGAAAAGGAGCTTAATTCATGACCACCCCCAAAAAATCGAAAATTCCATCCAAATCCTGAAAAAATTGAAATTTTTACTTGTTTTGCTCATATCTCCTAAACTATGCGTCCTAGAGCGAAAAGGAGCTTAATTCATGACCACCCCCACAAAATCGAAAATTCCATCCAAATCCTGAAAAAATTGAAATTTTTATATGAAAAACTTGTTTTGCTCATATCTCCTAAACTATGCGTCCTAGAGCGAAAAGGAGCTTGATTCATGACCACCCCCAAAAAATCGAAAATTCCATCCAAATCCTGAAAAAATTGAAATTTTTACTTGTTTTGCTCATATCTCCTAAACTATGCGTCCTAGAGCGAAAAGGAGCTTAATTCATGACCACCCCCAAAAAATCGAAAATTCCAACCAAATCCTGAAAAAATTGAAATTTTTATATGAAAAACTTGTTTTGCTCATATCTCCTAAACTATGCGTCCTAGAGCGAAAAGGAGCTTAATTCATGACCACCCCCAAAAAATCGAAAACTCCATCCAAATCCTGAAAAAATTGAAATTTTTATATGAAAAACTTGTTTTGCCCATATCTCCTAAACTATGCGTCCTAGAGCGAAAAGGAGCTTAATTCATGACCACCCCCAAAAAATCGAAAATTCCAACCAAATCCTGAAAAAATTGAAATTTTTATATGAAAAACTTGTTTTGCTCATATCTCCTAAACTATGCGTCCTACAGCGAAAAGGAGCTTAATTCATGACCACCACCAAAAAATTGAAAATTCCAACCAAATCCTGAAAAAATTGAAATTTTTATATGAAAAACTTGTTTTGCTCATATCTCCTAAACTATGCGTCCTAGAGCGAAAATGAGCTTAATTCATGACCACCCCCAAAAAATCGAAAATTCCATCCAAATCCTGAAAAAATTTAAATTTTTACTTGTTTTGCTCATATCTCCTAAACTATGCGTCCTAGAGCGAAAAGGAGCTTAATTCATGACCACCCCCAAAAAATCGAAAATTCCATCCAAATCCTGAAAAAATTGAAATTTTTATATATATATTTTTATATATATACTTGTTTTGCTCATATCTCCTAAACTATGCGTCCTAGAGCGAAAAGGAGCTTAATTCATGACCACCCCCAAAAAATCGAAAATTCCATCCAAATCCTGAAAAAATTGAAATTTTTACTTGTTTTGCTCATATCTCCTAAACTATGCGTCCTAGAGCGAAAAGGAGCTTAATTCATGACCACCCCCACAAAATCGAAAATTCCATCCAAATCCTGAAAAAATTGAAATTTTTATATGAAAAACTTGTTTTGCTCATATCTCCTAAACTATGCGTCCTACAGCGAAAAGGAGCTTGATTCATGACCACCCCCAAAAAATCGAAAATTCCATCCAAATCCTGAAAAAATTGAAATTTTTACTTGTTTTGCTCATATCTCCTAAACTATGCGTCCTAGAGCGAAAAGGAGCTTAATTCATGACCACCCCCAAAAAATCGAAAATTCCAACCAAATCCTGAAAAAATTGAAATTTTTATATGAAAAACTTGTTTTGCCCATATCTCCTAAACTATGCGTCCTAGAGCGAAAAGGAGCTTAATTCATGACCACCCCCAAAAAATCGAAAACTCCATCCAAATCCTGAAAAAATTGAAATTTTTATATGAAAAACTTGTTTTGCCCATATCTCCTAAACTATGCGTCCTACAGCGAAAAGGAGCTTGATTCATGACCACCCCCAAAAAATCGAAAATTCCATCCAAATCCTGAAAAAATTGAAATTTTTATATGAAAAACTAAACTATGCGTCCTAGAGCGAAAAGGAGCTTAATTCATGACCACCCCCAAAAAATCGAAAATTCCAACCAAATCCTGAAAAAATTGAAATTTTTATATGAAAAACTTGTTTTGCTCATATCTCCTAAACTATGCGTCCTACAGCGAAAAGGAGCTTAATTCATGACCACCACCAAAAAATTGAAAATTCCAACCAAATCCTGAAAAAATTGAAATTTTTATATGAGACCACCAAAAAATCGAAAATTCCATCCAAATCCTGAAAAAATTGAAATTTTTATATGAAAAACTTGTCTTGCTCATATCTCCTAAACTATGCGTCCTAGAGCGAAAAGGAGCTTAATTCATGACCACCCCCAAAAAATCGAAAATTCCATCCCAGTCCTGAAAAAATTGAAATTTTTATATGAAAAACTTGTTTTGCTCATATCTCCTAAACTATGCGTCCTAGAGCGAAAAGGAGCTTAATTCATGACCACCCCCAAAAAATCGAAAATTCCAACCAAATCCTGAAAAAATTGAAATTTTTATATGAAAAACTTGTTGTGCTCATATCTCCTAAACTATGCGTCCTAGAGCGAAAAGGAGCTTAATTCATGACCACCCCCAAAAAATCGAAAATTCCATCCAAATCCTGAAAAAATTTAAATTTTTACTTGTTTTGCTCATATCTCCTAAACTATGCGTCCTAGAGCGAAAAGGAGCTTAATTCATGACCACCCCCAAAAAATCGAAAATTCCATCCAAATCCTGAAAAAATTGAAATTTTTATATGAAAAACTTGTTTTGCTCATATCTCCTAAACTATGCGTCCTATAGCGAAAAGGAGCTTAATTCATGACCACCCCCAAAAAATCGAAAATTCCATCCAAATCCTGAAAAAATTGAAATTTTTACTTGTTTTGCTCATATCTCCTAAACTATGCGGCCTAGACCGAAAAGGAGCTCAATTCATGACCACCCCCAAAAAATCTAAAATTCCAACCAAATCCTGAAAAAATTGAAATTTTTATATGAAAAACTTGTTTTGCTCATATCTCCTAAACTATGCGTCCTAGAGCGAAAAGGAGCTTAATTCATGACCACCCCCAAAAAATCGAAAATTCCATCCAAATCCTGAAAAAATTGAAATTTTTACTTGTTTTGCTCATATCTCCTAAACTATGCGTCCTAGAGCGAAAAGGAGCTTAATTCATGACCACCCCCACAAAATCGAAAATTCCATCCAAATCCTGAAAAAATTGAAATTTTTATATGAAAAACTTGTTTTGCTCATATCTCCTAAACTATGCGTCCTACAGCGAAAAGGAGCTTGATTCATGACCACCCCCAAAAAATCGAAAATTCCATCCAAATCCTGAAAAAATTGAAATTTTTACTTGTTTTGCTCATATCTCCTAAACTATGCGTCCTAGAGCGAAAAGGAGCTTAATTCATGACCACCCCCAAAAAATCGAAAATTCCAACCAAATCCTGAAAAAATTGAAATTTTTATATGAAAAACTTGTTTTGCTCATATCTCCTAAACTATGCGTCCTAGAGCGAAAAGGAGCTTAATTCATGACCACCCCCAAAAAATCGAAAACTCCATCCAAATCCTGAAAAAATTGAAATTTTTATATGAAAAACTTGTTTTGCCCATATCTCCTAAACTATGCGTCCTAGAGCGAAAAGGAGCCATGACCACCCCCAAAAAATCGAAAATTCCAACCAAATCCTGAAAAAATTGAAATTTTTATATGAAAAACTTGTTTTGCTCATATCTCCTAAACTATGCGTCCTACAGCGAAAAGGAGCTTAATTCATGACCACCACCAAAAAATTGAAAATTCCAACCAAATCCTGAAAAAATTGAAATTTTTATATGAAAAACTTGTTTTGCTCATATCTCCTAAACTATGCGTCCTAGAGCGAAAATGAGCTTAATTCATGACCACCCCCAAAAAATCGAAAATTCCATCCAAATCCTGAAAAAATTTAAATTTTTACTTGTTTTGCTCATATCTCCTAAACTATGCGTCCTAGAGCGAAAAGGAGCTTAATTCATGACCACCCCCAAAAAATCGAAAATTCCATCCAAATCCTGAAAAAATTGAAATTTTTATATATATATTTTTATATATATACTTGTTTTGCTCATATCTCCTAAACTATGCGTCCTAGAGCGAAAAGGAGCTTAATTCATGACCACCCCCAAAAAATCGAAAATTCCATCCAAATCCTGAAAAAATTGAAATTTTTACTTGTTTTGCTCATATCTCCTAAACTATGCGTCCTAGAGCGAAAAGGAGCTTAATTCATGACCACCCCCACAAAATCGAAAATTCCATCCAAATCCTGAAAAAATTGAAATTTTTATATGAAAAACTTGTTTTGCTCATATCTCCTAAACTATGCGTCCTACAGCGAAAAGGAGCTTGATTCATGACCACCCCCAAAAAATCGAAAATTCCATCCAAATCCTGAAAAAATTGAAATTTTTACTTGTTTTGCTCATATCTCCTAAACTATGCGTCCTAGAGCGAAAAGGTGCTTAATTCATGACCACCCCCAAAAAATCGAAAATTCCAACCAAATCCTGAAAAAATTGAAATTTTTATATGAAAAACTTGTTTTGCCCATATCTCCTAAACTATGCGTCCTAGAGCGAAAAGGAGCTTAATTCATGACCACCCCCAAAAAATCGAAAACTCCATCCAAATCCTGAAAAAATTGAAATTTTTATATGAAAAACTTGTTTTGCCCATATCTCCTAAACTATGCGTCCTACAGCGAAAAGGAGCTTGATTCATGACCACCCCCAAAAAATCGAAAATTCCATCCAAATCCTGAAAAAATTGAAATTTTTATATGAAAAACTTGTTTTGCTCATATCTCCTAAACTATGCGTCCTAGAGCGAAAAGGAGCTTAATTCATGACCACCCCCAAAAAATCGAAAATTCCAACCAAATCCTGAAAAAATTGAAATTTTTATATGAAAAACTTGTTTTGCTCATATCTCCTAAACTATGCGTCCTACAGCGAAAAGGAGCTTAATTCATGACCACCACCAAAAAATTGAAAATTCCAACCAAATCCTGAAAAAATTGAAATTTTTATATGAGACCACCAAAAAATCGAAAATTCCATCCAAATCCTGAAAAAATTGAAATTTTTATATGAAAAACTTGTCTTGCTCATATCTCCTAAACTATGCGTCCTACAGCGAAAAGGAGCTTAATTCATCCAAATCCTGAAAAAATTGAAATTTTCATATGAAAAACTTGTTTTGCTCATATCTCCTAAACTATGCGTCCTAGAGCGAAAAGGAGCTTAATTCATGACCACCCCCAAAAAATCGAAAATTCCATCCCAGTCCTGAAAAAATTGAAATTTTTATATGAAAAACTTGTTTTGCTCATATCTCCTAAACTATGCGTCCTAGAGCGAAAAGGAGCTTAATTCATGACCACCCCCAAAAAATCGAAAATTCCATCCAAATCCTGAAAAAATTGAAATTTTTATATGAAAAACTTGTTTTGCTCATATCTCCTAAACTATGCGTCCTACAGCGAAAAGGAGGTTAATTCATGACCGCCCCCAAAAAATCGAAAATTCCATCCAAACCCTGAAAAAATTGAAATTTTTATATGAAAAACTTGTTTTGCCCATATCTCCTAAACTATGCGTCCTAGAGCGAAAAGGAGCTTAATTCATGACCACCCCCAAAAAATCGAAAATTCCATCCAAATCCTGAAAAAATTGAAATTTTTATATGAAAAACTTGTTTTGCTCATATCTCCTAAACTATGCGTCCTACAGCGAAAAGGAGCTTGATTCATGACCACCCCCAAAAAATCGAAAATTCCATCCAAATCCTGAAAAAATTGAAATTTTTATATGAAAAACTTGTTTTGCTCATATCTCCTAAACTATGCGTCCTAGAGCGAAAAGGAGCTTAATTCATGACCACCCCCAAAAAATCGAAAATTCCAACCAAATCCTGAAAAAATTGAAATTTTTATATGAAAAACTTGTTTTGCTCATATCTCCTAAACTATGCGTCCTAGAGCGAAAAGGAGCTTAATTCATGACCACCACCAAAAAATTGAAAATTCCAACCAAATCCTGAAAAAATTTAAATTTTTATATGAGACCACCAAAAAATCGAAAATTCCATCCAAATCCTGAAAAAATTTGAAATTTTTATATGAAAAACTTGTTTTGCTCATATCTCCTAAACTATGCGTCCTAGAGCGAAAAGGAGCTTAATTCATGACCACCCCAAAAAATCGAAAATTCCATCCAAATCCTGAAAAAATTGAAAATTTTTTATAAAAAACTTGTTTTGCTCATATCTCCTAAACTATGCGTCCTATACCGAAAAGGAGCTTAATTCATGACCACCCCCAAAAAATCGAAAATTCCATCCAAATCCTGAAAAAATTGAAATTTTTATATGAAAAACTTGTTTTGCCCATATCTCCTAAACTATGCGTCCTAGAGCGAAAAGGAGCTTAATTCATGACCACCCCCAAAAAATCGAAAATTCCAACCAAATCCTGAAAAAATTGAAATTTTTATATGAAAAACTTGTTTTGCTCATATCTCCTAAACTATGCGTCCTAGAGCGAAAAGGAGCTTAATTCATGACCACCCCCAAAAAATCGAAAATTCCAACCAAATCCTGAAAAAATTGAAATTTTTATATGAAAAACTTGTTTTGCTCATATCTCCTAAACTATGCGTCCTAAAGCGAAAAGGAGCTTAATTCATGACCACCACCAAAAAATTGAAAATTCCAACCAAATCCTGAAAAAATTGAAATTTTTATATGAAAAACTTGTTTTGCTCATATCTCCTAAACTATGCGTCCTAGAGCTAAAAGGAGCTTAATTCATGACCACCCCCAAAAAATCGAAAATTCCATCCAAATCCTGAAAAAATTGAAATTTTTATATGAAAAACTTGTTTTGCTCATATCTCCTAAACTATGCGTCCTAGAGCGAAAAGGAGCTTAATTCATGACCACCCCCAAAAAATCGAAAATTCCATCCAAGTCCTGAAAAAATTGAATTTTTTATATGAAAAACTTGTTTTGCTCATATCTCCTAACCTATGCGTCCTAGAGCGAAAAGGAGCTTAATTCATGACCACCACCAAAAAATCGAAAATTCCATCCAAATCCTGAAAAAATTGAAATTTTTATATGAAAAACTTGTTTTGCTCATATCTCCTAAACTATGCGTCCTAGAGCGAAAAGGAGCTTAATTCATGACCACCCCCAAAAAATCGAAAATTCCATCCAAATCCTGAAAAAATTGAAATTTTTATATGAAAAACTTGTTTTGCTCATATCTCCTAAACTATGCGTCCTACAGCGAAAAGGAGCTTAATTCATGACCACCCCCAAAAAATCGAAAATTCCATCCAAATCCTGAAAAAATTGAAATTTTTATATGAAAAACTTGTTTTGCCCATATCTCCTAAACTATGCGTCCTAGAGCGAAAAGGAGCTTAATTCATGACCACCCCCAAAAAATCGAAAATTCCAACCAAATCCTGAAAAAATTGAAATTTTTATATGAAAAACTTGTTTTGCTCATATCTCCTAAACTATGCGTCCTAGAGCGAAAAGGAGCTTAATTCATGACCACCCCCAAAAAATCGAAAATTCCAACCAAATCCTGAAAAAATTGAAATTTTTATATGAAAAACTTGTTTTGCTCATATCTCCTAAACTATGCGTCCTAGAGCGAAAAGGAGCTTAATTCATGACCACCACCAAAAAATTGAAAATTCCAACCAAATCCTGAAAAAATTGAAATTTTTATATGAAAAACTTGTTTTGCTCATATCTCCTAAACTATGCGTCCTAGAGCGAAAAGGAGCGTAATTCATGACCACCCCCAAAAAATCGAAAATTCCATCCAAATCCTGAAAAAATTGAAATTTTTATATGAAAAACTTGTTTTGCTCATATCTCCTAAACTATGCGTCCTAGAGCGAAAAGGAGCTTAATTCATGACCACCCCCAAAAAATCGAAAATTCCATCCAAATCCTGAAAAAATTGAAATTTTTATATGAAAAACTTGTTTTGCTCATATCTCCTAAACTATGCGTCCTAGAGCGAAAAGGAGCTTAATTCATGACCACCCCCAAAAAATCGAAAATTCCATCCAAATCCTGAAAAAATTGAAATTTTTATATGAAAAACTTGTTTTGCTCATATCTCCTAAACTATGCGTCCTACAGCGAAAAGGAGGTTAATTCATGACCGCCCCCAAAAAATCGAAAATTCCATCCAAATCCTGAAAAAATTGAAATTTTTATATGAAAAACTTGTTTTGCTCATATCTCCTAAACTATGCGTCCTAGAGCGAAAAGGAGCTTAATTCATGACCACCCCCAAAAAATCGAAAATTCCAACCAAATCCTGAAAAAATTGAAATTTTTATATGAAAAACTTGTTTTGCTCATATCTCCTAAACTATGCGTCCTAGAGCGAAAAGGAGCTTAATTCATGACCACCCCCAAAAAATCGAAAATTCCAACCAAATCCTGAAAAAATTGAAATTTTTATATGAAAAACTTGTTTTGCTCATATCTCCTAAACTATGCGTCCTAGAGCGAAAAGGAGCTTAATTCATGACCACCACCAAAAAATTGAAAATTCCAACCAAATCCTGAAAAAATTGAAATTTTTATATGAGACCACCAAAAAATCGAAAATTCCATCCAAATCCTGAAAAAATTGAAATTTTTATATGAAAAACTTGTTTTGCTCATATCTCCTAAACTATGCGTCCTAGAGCGAAAAGGAGCTTAATTCATGACCACCCCCAAAAAATCGAAAATTCCATCCAAATCCTGAAAAAATTTAAATTTTTACTTGTTTTGCTCATATCTCCTAAACTATGCGTCCTAGAGCGAAAAGGAGCTTAATTCATGACCACCCCCAAAAAATCGAAAATTCCATCCAAATCCTGAAAAAATTGAAATTTTTATATGAAAAACTTGTTTTGCTCATATCTCCTAAACTATGCGTCCTACAGCGAAAAGGAGCTTGATTCATGACCACCCCCAAAAAATCGAAAATTCCATCCAAATCCTGAAAAAATTGAAATTTTTATATGAAAAACTTGTTTTGCTCATATCTCCTAAACTATGCGTCCTAGAGCGAAAAGGAGCTTAATTCATGACCACCCCCAAAAAATCGAAAATTCCAACCAAATCCTGAAAAAATTGAAATTTTTATATGAAAAACTTGTTTTGCTCATATCTCCTAAACTATGCGTCCTAGAGCGAAAAGGAGCTTAATTCATGACCACCACCAAAAAATTGAAAATTCCAACCAAATCCTGAAAAAATTTAAATTTTTATATGAGACCACCAAAAAATCGAAAATTCCATCCAAATCCTGAAAAAAATTTAAATTTTTATATGAAAAACTTGTTTTGCTCATATCTCCTAAACTATGCGTCCTAGAGCGAAAAGGAGCTTAATTCATGACCACCCCAAAAAAATCGAAAATTCCATCCAAATCCTGAAAAAATTGAAAATTTTTTATAAAAAACTTGTTTTGCTCATATCTCCTAAACTATGCGTCCTAGAGCGAAAAGGAGCTTAATTCATGACCACCCCCAAAAAATCGAAAATTCCATCCAAATCCTGAAAAAATTGAAATTTTTATATGAAAAACTTGTTTTGCCCATATCTCCTAAACTATGCGTCCTAGAGCGAAAAGGAGCTTAATTCATGACCACCCCCAAAAAATCGAAAATTCCAACCAAATCCTGAAAAAATTGAAATTTTTATATGAAAAACTTGTTTTGCTCATATCTCCTAAACTATGCGTCCTAGAGCGAAAAGGAGCTTAATTCATGACCACCCCCAAAAAATCGAAAATTCCAACCAAATCCTGAAAAAATTGAAATTTTTATATGAAAAACTTGTTTTGCTCATATCTCCTAAACTATGCGTCCTAAAGCGAAAAGGAGCTTAATTTATGACCACCACCAAAAAATTGAAAATTCCAACCAAATCCTGAAAAAATCGAAATTTTTATATGAAAAACTTGTTTTGCTCATATCTCCTAAACTATGCGTCCTACAGCGAAAAGGAGCTTGATTCATGACCACCCCCAAAAAATCGAAAATTCCATCCAAATCCTGAAAAAATTGAAATTTTTATATGAAAAACTTGTTTTGCTCATATCTCCTAAACTATGCGTCCTAGAGCGAAAAGGAGCTTAATTCATGACCACCCCCAAAAAATCGAAAATTCCAACCAAATCCTGAAAAAATTGAAATTTTTATATGAAAAACTTGTTTTGCTCATATCTCCTAAACTATGCGTCCTAGAGCGAAAAGGAGCTTAATTCATGACCACCACCAAAAAATTGAAAATTCCAACCAAATCCTGAAAAAATTTAAATTTTTATATGAGACCACCAAAAAATCGAAAATTCCATCCAAATCCTGAAAAAAATTGAAATTTTTATATGAAAAACTTGTTTTGCTCATATCTCCTAAACTATGCGTCCTAGAGCGAAAAGGAGCTTAATTCATGACCACCCCAAAAAAATCGAAAATTCCATCCAAATCCTGAAAAAATTGAAAATTTTTTATAAAAAACTTGTTTTGCTCATATCTCCTAAACTATGCGTCCTAGAGCGAAAAGGAGCTTAATTCATGACCACCCCCAAAAAATCGAAAATTCCATCCAAATCCTGAAAAAATTGAAATTTTTATATGAAAAACTTGTTTTGCCCATATCTCCTAAACTATGCGTCCTAGAGCGAAAAGGAGCTTAATTCATGACCACCCCCAAAAAATCGAAAATTCCAACCAAATCCTGAAAAAATTGAAATTTTTATATGAAAAACTTGTTTTGCTCATATCTCCTAAACTATGCGTCCTAGAGCGAAAAGGAGCTTAATTCATGACCACCCCCAAAAAATCGAAAATTCCAACCAAATCCTGAAAAAATTGAAATTTTTATATGAAAAACTTGTTTTGCTCATATCTCCTAAACTATGCGTCCTAAAGCGAAAAGGAGCTTAATTTATGACCACCACCAAAAAATTGAAAATTCCAACCAAATCCTGAAAAAATCGAAATTTTTATATGAAAAACTTGTTTTGCTCATATCTCCTAAACTATGCGTCCTAGAGCGAAAAGGAGCTTAATTCATGACCACCCCCAAAAAATCGAAAATTCCATCCAAATCCTGAAAAAATTGAAATTTTTATATGAAAAACTTGTTTTGCCCATATCTCCTAAACTATGCGTCCTAGAGCGAAAAGGAGCTTAATTCATGACCACCCCCAAAAAATTGAAAATTCCAACCAAATCCTGAAAAAATTTAAATTTTTATATGAGACCACCAAAAAATCGAAAATTCCATCCAAATCCTGAAAAAAATTGAAATTTTTATATGAAAAACTTGTTTTGCTCATATCTCCTAAACTATGCGTCCTAGAGCGAAAAGGAGCTTAATTCATGACCACCCCAAAAAAATCGAAAATTCCATCCAAATCCTGAAAAAATTGAAAATTTTTTATAAAAAACTTGTTTTGCTCATATCTCCTAAACTATGCGTCCTAGAGCGAAAAGGAGCTTAATTCATGACCACCCCCAAAAAATCGAAAATTCCAACCAAATCCTGAAAAAATTGAAATTTTTATATGAAAAACTTGTTTTGCCCATATCTCCTAAACTATGCGTCCTAGAGCGAAAAGGAGCTTAATTCATGACCACCCCCAAAAAATCGAAAATTCCAACCAAATCCTGAAAAAATTGAAATTTTTATATGAAAAACTTGTTTTGCTCATATCTCCTAAACTATGCGTCCTAGAGCGAAAAGGAGCTTAATTCATGACCACCCCCAAAAAATCGAAAATTCCAACCAAATCCTGAAAAAATTGAAATTTTTATATGAAAAACTTGTTTTGCTCATATCTCCTAAACTATGCGTCCTAAAGCGAAAAGGAGCTTAATTCATGACCACCACCAAAAAATTGAAAATTCCAACCAAATCCTGAAAAAATCGAAATTTTTATATGAAAAACTTGTTTTGCTCATATCTCCTAAACTATGCGTCCTAGAGCGAAAAGGAGCTTAATTCATGACCACCCCCAAAAAATCGAAAATTCCATCCAAATCCTGAAAAAATTGAAATTTTTATATGAAAAACTTGTTTTGCCCATATCTCCTAAACTATGCGTCCTAGAGCGAAAAGGAGCTTAATTCATGACCACCCCCAAAAAATTGAAAATTCCAACCAAATCCTGAAAAAATTTAAATTTTTATATGAGACCACCAAAAAATCGAAAATTCCATCCAAATCCTGAAAAAAATTGAAATTTTTATATGAAAAACTTGTTTTGCTCATATCTCCTAAACTATGCGTCCTAGAGCGAAAAGGAGCTTAATTCATGACCACCCCCAAAAAATCGAAAATTCCAACCAAATCCTGAAAAAATTGAAATTTTTATATGAAAAACTTGTTTTGCTCATATCTCCTAAACTATGCGTCCTAGAGCGAAAAGGAGCTTAATTCATGACCACCACCAAAAAATTGAAAATTCCAACCAAATCCTGAAAAAATTTAAATTTTTATATGAGACCACCAAAAAATCGAAAATTCCATCCAAATCCTGAAAAAAATTGAAATTTTTATATGAAAAACTTGTTTTGCTCATATCTCCTAAACTATGCGTCCTACAGCGAAAAGGAGCTTAATTCATGACCAACCCCCAAAAAATCGAAAATTCCATCCAAATCCTGAAAAAATTGAAAATTTTTTATAAAAAACTTGTTTTGCTCATATCTCCTAAACTATGCGTCCTAGAGCGAAAAGGAGCTTAATTCATGACCACCCCCAAAAAATCGAAAATTCCATCCAAATCCTGAAAAAATTGAAATTTTTATATGAAAAACTTGTTTTGCCCATATCTCCTAAACTATGCGTCCTAGAGCGAAAAGGAGCTTAATTCATGACCACCCCCAAAAAATCGAAAATTCCATCCAAGTCCTGAAAAAATTGAATTTTTTATATGAAAAACTTGTTTTGCTCATATCTCCTAACCTATGCGTCCTAGAGCGAAAAGGAGCTTAATTCATGACCACCACCAAAAAATCGAAAATTCCATCCAAATCCTGAAAAAATTGAAATTTTTATATGAAAAACTTGTTTTGCTCATATCTCCTAAACTATGCGTCCTAGAGCGAAAAGGAGCTTAATTCATGACCACCCCCAAAAAATCGAAAATTCCATCCAAATCCTGAAAAAATTGAAATTTTTATATGAGACCACCAAAAAATCGAAAATTCCATCCAAATCCTGAAAAAAATTGAAATTTTTATATGAAAAACTTGTTTTGCTCATATCTCCTAAACTATGCGTCCTACAGCGAAAAGGAGCTTAATTCATGACCAACCCCCAAAAAATCGAAAATTCCATCCAAATCCTGAAAAAATTGAAAATTTTTTATAAAAAACTTGTTTTGCTCATATCTCCTAAACTATGCGTCCTAGAGCGAAAAGGAGCTTAATTCATGACCACCCCCAAAAAATCGAAAATTCCATCCAAATCCTGAAAAAATTGAAATTTTTATATGAAAAACTTGTTTTGCCCATATCTCCTAAACTATGCGTCCTAGAGCGAAAAGGAGCTTAATTCATGACCACCCCCAAAAAATCGAAAATTCCATCCAAGTCCTGAAAAAATTGAATTTTTTATATGAAAAACTTGTTTTGCTCATATCTCCTAACCTATGCGTCCTAGAGCGAAAAGGAGCTTAATTCATGACCACCACCAAAAAATCGAAAATTCCATCCAAATCCTGAAAAAATTGAAATTTTTATATGAAAAACTTGTTTTGCTCATATCTCCTAAACTATGCGTCCTAGAGCGAAAAGGAGCTTAATTCATGACCACCCCCAAAAAATCGAAAATTCCATCCAAATCCTGAAAAAATTGAAATTTTTATATGAAAAACTTGTTTTGCTCATATCTCCTAAACTATGCGTCCTACAGCGAAAAGGAGCTTAATTCATGACCACCCCCAAAAAATCGAAAATTCCATCCAAATCCTGAAAAAATTGAAATTTTTATATGAAAAACTTGTTTTGCCCATATCTCCTAAACTATGCGTCCTAGAGCGAAAAGGAGCTTAATTCATGACCACCCCCAAAAAATCGAAAATTCCAACCAAATCCTGAAAAAATTGAAATTTTTATATGAAAAACTTGTTTTGCTCATATCTCCTAAACTATGCGTCCTAGAGCGAAAAGGAGCTTAATTCATGACCACCCCCAAAAAATCGAAAATTCCAACCAAATCCTGAAAAAATTGAAATTTTTATATGAAAAACTTGTTTTGCTCATATCTCCTAAACTATGCGTCCTAGAGCGAAAAGGAGCTTAATTCATGACCACCACCAAAAAATTGAAAATTCCAACCAAATCCTGAAAAAATTGAAATTTTTATATGAAAAACTTGTTTTGCTCATATCTCCTAAACTATGCGTCCTAGAGCGAAAAGGAGCGTAATTCATGACCACCCCCAAAAAATCGAAAATTCCATCCAAATCCTGAAAAAATTGAAATTTTTATATGAAAAACTTGTTTTGCTCATATCTCCTAAACTATGCGTCCTAGAGCGAAAAGGAGCTTAATTCATGACCACCCCCAAAAAATCGAAAATTCCATCCAAATCCTGAAAAAATTGAAATTTTTATATGAAAAACTTGTTTTGCTCATATCTCCTAAACTATGCGTCCTAGAGCGAAAAGGAGCTTAATTCATGACCACCCCCAAAAAATCGAAAATTCCATCCAAATCCTGAAAAAATTGAAATTTTTATATGAAAAACTTGTTTTGCTCATATCTCCTAAACTATGCGTCCTACAGCGAAAAGGAGGTTAATTCATGACCGCCCCCAAAAAATCGAAAATTCCATCCAAATCCTGAAAAAATTGAAATTTTTATATGAAAAACTTGTTTTGCTCATATCTCCTAAACTATGCGTCCTAGAGCGAAAAGGAGCTTAATTCATGACCACCCCCAAAAAATCGAAAATTCCAACCAAATCCTGAAAAAATTGAAATTTTTATATGAAAAACTTGTTTTGCTCATATCTCCTAAACTATGCGTCCTAGAGCGAAAAGGAGCTTAATTCATGACCACCCCCAAAAAATCGAAAATTCCAACCAAATCCTGAAAAAATTGAAATTTTTATATGAAAAACTTGTTTTGCTCATATCTCCTAAACTATGCGTCCTAGAGCGAAAAGGAGCTTAATTCATGACCACCACCAAAAAATTGAAAATTCCAACCAAATCCTGAAAAAATTGAAATTTTTATATGAGACCACCAAAAAATCGAAAATTCCATCCAAATCCTGAAAAAATTGAAATTTTTATATGAAAAACTTGTTTTGCTCATATCTCCTAAACTATGCGTCCTAGAGCGAAAAGGAGCTTAATTCATGACCACCCCCAAAAAATCGAAAATTCCATCCAAATCCTGAAAAAATTTAAATTTTTACTTGTTTTGCTCATATCTCCTAAACTATGCGTCCTAGAGCGAAAAGGAGCTTAATTCATGACCACCCCCAAAAAATCGAAAATTCCATCCAAATCCTGAAAAAATTGAAATTTTTATATGAAAAACTTGTTTTGCTCATATCTCCTAAACTATGCGTCCTACAGCGAAAAGGAGCTTGATTCATGACCACCCCCAAAAAATCGAAAATTCCATCCAAATCCTGAAAAAATTGAAATTTTTATATGAAAAACTTGTTTTGCTCATATCTCCTAAACTATGCGTCCTAGAGCGAAAAGGAGCTTAATTCATGACCACCCCCAAAAAATCGAAAATTCCAACCAAATCCTGAAAAAATTGAAATTTTTATATGAAAAACTTGTTTTGCTCATATCTCCTAAACTATGCGTCCTAGAGCGAAAAGGAGCTTAATTCATGACCACCACCAAAAAATTGAAAATTCCAACCAAATCCTGAAAAAATTTAAATTTTTATATGAGACCACCAAAAAATCGAAAATTCCATCCAAATCCTGAAAAAAATTGAAATTTTTATATGAAAAACTTGTTTTGCTCATATCTCCTAAACTATGCGTCCTAGAGCGAAAAGGAGCTTAATTCATGACCACCCCAAAAAAATCGAAAATTCCATCCAAATCCTGAAAAAATTGAAAATTTTTTATAAAAAACTTGTTTTGCTCATATCTCCTAAACTATGCGTCCTAGAGCGAAAAGGAGCTTAATTCATGACCACCCCCAAAAAATCGAAAATTCCATCCAAATCCTGAAAAAATTGAAATTTTTATATGAAAAACTTGTTTTGCCCATATCTCCTAAACTATGCGTCCTAGAGCGAAAAGGAGCTTAATTCATGACCACCCCCAAAAAATCGAAAATTCCAACCAAATCCTGAAAAAATTGAAATTTTTATATGAAAAACTTGTTTTGCTCATATCTCCTAAACTATGCGTCCTAGAGCGAAAAGGAGCTTAATTCATGACCACCCCCAAAAAATCGAAAATTCCAACCAAATCCTGAAAAAATTGAAATTTTTATATGAAAAACTTGTTTTGCTCATATCTCCTAAACTATGCGTCCTAAAGCGAAAAGGAGCTTAATTCATGACCACCACCAAAAAATTGAAAATTCCAACCAAATCCTGAAAAAATCGAAATTTTTATATGAAAAACTTGTTTTGCTCATATCTCCTAAACTATGCGTCCTAGAGCGAAAAGGAGCTTAATTCATGACCACCCCCAAAAAATCGAAAATTCCATCCAAATCCTGAAAAAATTGAAATTTTTATATGAAAAACTTGTTTTGCTCATATCTCCTAAACTATGCGTCCTAGAGCGAAAAGGAGCTTAATTCATGACCACCCCCAAAAAATCGAAAATTCCATCCAAGTCCTGAAAAAATTGAAATTTTTATATGAAAAACTTGTTTTGCTCATATCTCCTAAACTATGCGTCCTAGAGCGAAAAGGAGCTTAATTCATGACCACCCCCAAAAAATCGAAAATTCCATCCAAATCCTGAAAAAATTGAAATTTTTATATGAAAAACTTGTTTTGCTCATATCTCCTAACCTATGCGTCCTAGAGCGAAAAGGAGCTTAATTCATGACCACCACCAAAAAATCGAAAATTCCATCCAAATCCTGAAAAAATTGAAATTTTTATATGAAAAACTTGTTTTGCTCATATCTCCTAAACTATGCGTCCTAGAGCGAAAAGGAGCTTAATTCATGACCACCCCCAAAAAATCGAAAATTCCATCCAAATCCTGAAAAAATTGAAATTTTTATATGAAAAACTTGTTTTGCTCATATCTTCTAAACTATGCGTCCTACAGCGAAAAGGAGGTTAATTCATGACCGCCCCCAAAAAATCGAAAATTCCAACCAAATCCTGAAAAAATTGAAATTTTTATATGAAAAACTTGTTTTGCCCATATCTCCTAAACTATGCGTCCTACAGCGAAAAGGAGCTTAATTCATGACCACCCCAAAAAAATCGAAAATTCCATCCAAATCCTGAAAAAATTGAAAATTTTTTATAAAAAACTTGTTTTGCTCATATCTCCTAAACTATGCGTCCTAGAGCGAAAAGGAGCTTATTTCATGACCACCCCCAAAAAATCGAAAATTCCATCCAAATCCTGAAAAAATTGAAATTTTTATATGAAAAACTTGTTTTGCCCATATCTCCTAAACTATGCGTCCTAGAGCGAAAAGGAGCTTAATTCATGACCACCCCCAAAAAATCGAAAATTCCAACCAAATCCTGAAAAAATTGAAATTTTTATATGAAAAACTTGTTTTGCTCATATCTCCTAAACTATGCGTCCTAGAGCGAAAAGGAGTTTAATTCATGACCACCCCCAAAAAATCGAAAATTCCATCCAAATCCTGAAAAAATTGAAAATTTTTTATAGAAAACTTGTTTTGCTCATATCTCCTAAACTATGCGTCCTAGAGCGAAAAGGAGCTTAATTCATGACCACCCCCAAAAAATCGAAAATTCCATCCAAATCCTGAAAAAATTGAAATTTTTATATGAAAAACTTGTTTTGCTCATATCTCCTAAACTATGCGTCCTAGAGCGAAAAGGAGCTTAATTCATGACCACCCCCAAAAAATCGAAAATTCCATCCAAATCCTGAAAAAATTTAAATTTTTATATAAAAAACTTGTTTTGCTCATATCTCCTAAACTATGCGTCCTACAGCGAAAAGGAGGTTAATTCATGACCACCCCCAAAAAATCGAAAATTCCAACCAAATCCTGAAAAAATTGAAATTTTTATATGAAAAACTTGTTTTGCTCATATCTCCTAAACTATGCGTCCTAGAGCGAAAAGGAGCTTAATTCATGACCACCACCAAAAAATCGAAAATTCCATCCAAATCCTGAAAAAATTTAAATTTTTACTTGTTTTGCTCATATCTCCTAAACTATGCGTCCTAGAGCGAAAAGGAGCTTAATTCATGACCACCCCCAAAAAATCGAAAATTCCATCCAAATCCTGAAAAAATTGAAATTTTTATATAAAAAACTTGTTTTGCTCATATCTCCTAAACTATGCGTCCTACAGCGAAAAGGAGGTTAATTCATGACCACCCCCAAAAAATCGAAAATTCCAACCAAATCCTGAAAAAATTGAAATTTTTATATGAAAAACTTGTTTTGCTCATATCTCCTAAACTATGCGTCCTAGAGCGAAAAGGAGCTTAATTCATGACCACCACCAAAAAATCGAAAATTCCATCCAAATCCTGAAAAAATTTAAATTTTTACTTGTTTTGCTCATATCTCCTAAACTATGCGTCCTAGAGCGAAAAGGAGCTTAATTCATGACCACCCCCAAAAAATCGAAAATTCCATCCAAATCCTGAAAAAATTGAAATTTTTATATGAAAAACTTGTTTTGCCCATATCTCCTAAACTATGCGTCCTAGAGCGAAAAGGAGCTTAATTCATGACCACCCCCAAAAAATCGAAAATTCCAACCAAATCCTGAAAAAATTGAAATTTTTATATGAAAAACTTGTTTTGCTCATATCTCCTAAACTATGCGTCCTAGAGCGAAAAGGAGCTTTATTCATGACCACCCCCAAAAAATCGAAAATTCCAACCAAATCCTGAAAAAATTGAAATTTTTATATGAAAAACTTGTTTTGCTCATATCTCCTAAACTATGCGTCCTAAAGCGAAAAGGAGCTTAATTCATGACCACCACCAAAAAATTGAAAATTCCAACCAAATCCTGAAAAAATTGAAATTTTTATATGAAAAACTTGTTTTGCTCATATCTCCTAAACTATGTGTCCTAGAGCGAAAAGGAGTTTAATTCATGACCACCCCCAAAAAATCGAAAATTCCATCCAAATCCTGAAAAATTTTAAATTTTTACTTGTTTTGCTCATATCTCCTAAACTATGCGTCCTAGAGCGAAAAGGAGCTTAATTCATGACCACCCCCAAAAAATCGAAAATTCCATCCAAATCCTGAAAAAATTGAAATTTTTATATGAAAAACTTGTTTTGCTCATATCTCCTAAACTATGCGTCCTAGAGCGAAAAGGAGCTTAATTCATGACCGCCCCCAAAAAATCGAAAATTCCATCCAAATCCTGAAAAAATTGAAATTTTTATATGAAAAACTTGTTTTGCTCATATCTCCTAACCTATGCGTCCTAGAGCGAAAAGGAGCTTAATTCATGACCACCACCAAAAAATCGAAAATTCCATCCAAATCCTGAAAAAATTGAAATTTTTATATGAAAAACTTGTTTTGCTCATATCTCCTAAACTATGCGTCCTAGACCGAAAAGGAGCTCAATTCATGACCACCCCCAAGAAATCGAAAATTCCAAGCAAATCCTGAAAAAATTGAAATTTTTATATGAAAAACTTGTTTTGCTCATATCTCCTAAACTATGCGTCCTACAGCGAAAAGGAGGTTAATTCATGACCGCCCCCAAAAAATCGAAAATTCCATCCAAATCCTGAAAAAATTGAAAATTTTTTATAAAAAACTTGTTTTGCTCATATCTCCTAAACTATGCGTCCTAGAGCGAAAAGGAGCTTAATTCCTGACCACCCCCAAAAAATCGAAAATTCCATCCAAATCCTGAAAAAATTTAAATTTTTACTTGTTTTGCTCATATCTCCTAAACTATGCGTCCTAGAGCGAAAAGGAGCTTAATTCATGACCACCCCCAAAAAATCGAAAATTCCAACCAAATCCTGACAAAATTGAAATTTTTATATGAAAAACTTGTTTTGCTCATATCTCCTAAACTATGCGTCCTAAAGCGAAAAGGAGCTTAATTCATGACCACCACCAAAAAATTGAAAATTCCAACCAAATCCTGAAAAAATTGAAATTTTTATATGAAAAACTTGTTTTGCTCATATCTCCTAAACTATGTGTCCTAGAGCGAAAAGGAGTTTAATTCATGACCACCCCCAAAAAATCGAAAATTCCATCCAAATCCTGAAAAAATTTAAATTTTTACTTGTTTTGCTCATATCTCCTAAACTATGCGTCCTAGAGCGAAAAGGAGCTTAATTCATGACCACCCCAAAAAATCGAAAATTCCATCCAAATCCTGAAAAAATTGAAATTTTTATATGAAAAACTTGTTTTGCTCATATCTCCTAAACTATGCGTCCTAGAGCGAAAAGGAGCTTAATTCATGACCACCCCAAAAAATCGAAAATTCCATCCAAATCCTGAAAAAATTGAAATTTTTATATGAAAAACTTGTTTTGCCCATATCTCCTAAACTATGCGTCCTAGAGCGAAAAGGAGCTTAATTCATGACCACCCCCAAAAAATCGAAAATTCCAACCAAATCCTGAAAAAATTGAAATTTTTATATGAAAAACTTGTTTTGCTCATATCTCCTAAACTATGCGTCCTAGAGCGAAAAGGAGCTTTATTCATGACCACCCCCAAAAAATCGAAAATTCCAACCAAATCCTGAAAAAATTGAAATTTTTATATGAAAAACTTGTTTTGCTCATATCTCCTAAACTATGCGTCCTAAAGCGAAAAGGAGCTTAATTCATGACCACCACCAAAAAATTGAAAATTCCAACCAAATCCTGAAAAAATTGAAATTTTTATATGAAAAACTTGTTTTGCTCATATCTCCTAAACTATGTGTCCTAGAGCGAAAAGGAGTTTAATTCATGACCACCCCCAAAAAATCGAAAATTCCATCCAAATCCTGAAAAAATTTAAATTTTTACTTGTTTTGCTCATATCTCCTAAACTATGCGTCCTAGAGCGAAAAGGAGCTTAATTCATGACCACCCCCAAAAAATCGAAAATTCCATCCAAATCCTGAAAAAATTGAAATTTTTATATGAAAAACTTGTTTTGCTCATATCTCCTAAACTATGCGTCCTAGAGCGAAAAGGAGCTTAATTCATGACCGCCCCCAAAAAATCGAAAATTCCATCCAAATCCTGAAAAAATTGAAATTTTTATATGAAAAACTTGTTTTGCTCATATCTCCTAACCTATGCGTCCTAGAGCGAAAAGGAGCTTAATTCATGACCACCACCAAAAAATCGAAAATTCCATCCAAATCCTGAAAAAATTGAAATTTTTATATGAAAAACTTGTTTTGCTCATATCTCCTAAACTATGCGTCCTAGACCGAAAAGGAGCTCAATTCATGACCACCCCCAAAAAATCGAAAATTCCAACCAAATCCTAAAAAAATTGAAATTTTTATATGAAAAACTTGTTTTGCTCATATCTCCTAAACTATGCGTCCTACAGCGAAAAGGAGGTTAATTCATGACCGCCCCCAAAAAATCGAAAATTCCATCCAAATCCTGAAAAAATTGAAAATTTTTTATAAAATACTTGTTTTGCTCATATCTCCTAAACTATGCGTCCTAGAGCGAAAAGGAGCTTAATTCATGACCACCCCCAAAAAATCGAAAATTCCATCCAAATCCTGAAAAAATTGAAATTTTTATATGAAAAACTTGTTTTGCCCATATCTCCTAAACTATGCGTCCTAGAGCGAAAAGGAGCTTAATTCATGACCACCCCCAAAAAATCGAAAATTCCAACCAAATCCTGAAAAAATTGAAATTTTTATATGAAAAACTTGTTTTGCTCATATCTCCTAAACTATGCGTCCTAGAGCGAAAAGGAGCTTAATTCATGACCACCCCCAAAAAATCGAAAATTCCAACCAAATCCTGAAAAAATTGAAATTTTTATATGAAAAACTTGTTTTGCTCATATCTCCTAAACTATGCGTCCTACAGCGAAAAGGAGCTTAATTCATGACCACCACCAAAAAATTGAAAATTCCAACCAAATCCTGAAAAAATTGAAATTTTTATATGAAAAACTTGTTTTGCTCATATCTCCTAAACTATGCGTCCTACAGCGAAAAGGAGGTTAATTCATGACCGCCCCCAAAAAATCGAAAATTCCATCCAAACCCTGAAAAAATTGAAATTTTTATATGAAAAACTTGTTTTGCTCATATCTCCTAAACTATGCGTCCTAGAGCGAAAAGGAGCTTAATTCATGACCACCCCCAAAAATCGAAAATTCCATCCAAATCCTGAAAAAATTGAAATTTTTATATGAAAAAATTGTTTTGCCCATATCTCCTAAAATATGCGTCCTAGAGCGAAAAGGAGCTTAATTCATGACCACCCCCAAAAAATCGAAAATTCCAACCAAATCCTGAAAAAATTGAAATTTTTATATGAAAAACTTGTTTTGCTCATATCTCCTAAACTATGCGTCCTAGAGCGAAAAGGAGCTTAATTCATGACCACCCCCAAAATATCGAAAATTCCAACCAAATCCTGAAAAAATTGAAATTTTTATATGAAAAACTTGTTTTGCTCATATCTCCTAAACTATGCGTCCTAGAGCGAAAAGGAGCTTAATTCATGACCACCACCAAAAAATGGAAAATTCCAACCAAATGCTGAAAAAATTGAAATTTTTATATGAAAAACTTGTTTTGCTCATATCTCCTAAACTATGCGTCCTAGAGCGAAAAGGAGCTTAATTCATGACCACCCCCAAAAAATCGAAAATTCCATCCAAATCCTGAAAAAATTGAAATTTTTATATGAAAAACTTGTTTTGCCCATATCTCCTAAACTATGCGTCCTAGAGCGAAAAGGAGCTTAATTCATGACCACCCCCAAAAAATCGAAAATTCCATCCAAATCCTGAAAAAATTGAAATTTTTATATGAAAAACTTGTTTTGCTCATATCTCCTAAACTATGCGTCCTAGAGCGAAAAGGAGCTTAATTCATGACCACCCCCAAAAAATCGAAAATTCCAACCAAATCCTGAAAAAATTGAAATTTTTATATGAAAAACTTGTTTTGCTCATATCTCCTAAACTATGCGTCCTAAAGCGAAAAGGAGCTTAATTCATGACCACCACCAAAAAATTGAAAATTCCAACCAAATCCTGAAAAAATTGAAATTTTTATATGAAAAACTTGTTTTGCTCATATCTCCTAAACTATGCGTCCTAGAGCGAAAAGGAGCTTAATTCATGACCACCCCCAAAAAATCGAAAATTCCATCCAAATCCTGAAAAAATTGAAATTTTTATATGAAAAACTTGTTTGGCTCATATCTCCTAAACTATGCGTCCTAGAGCGAAAAGGAGCTTAATTCATGACCACCCCCAAAAAATCGAAAATTCCATCCAAGTCCTGAAAAAATTGAAATTTTTATATGAAAAACTTGTTTTGCTCATATCTCCTAAACTATGCGTCCTAGAGCGAAAAGGAGCTTAATTCATGACCACTCCCAAAAAATCGAAAATTCCATCCAAATCCTGAAAAAATTGAAATTTTTATATGAAAAACTTGTTTTGCTCATATCTCCTAAACTATGCGTCCTACAGCGAAAAGGAGGTTAATTCATGACCGCCCCCAAAAAATCGAAAATTCCATCCAAACCCTGAAAACATTGAAATTTTTATATGAAAAACTTGTTTTGCCCATATCTCCTAAACTATGCGTCCTACAGCGAAAAGGAGCTTAATTCATGACCACCCCAAAAAAATCGAAAATTCCATCCAAATCCTGAAAAAATTTAAAATTTTTTATAAAAAACTTGTTTTGCTCATATCTCCTAAACTATGCGTCCTAGAGCGAAAAGGAGCTTATTTCATGACCACCCCCAAAAAATCGAAAATTCCATCCAAATCCTGAAAAAATTGAAATTTTTATATGAAAAACTTGTTTTGCCCATATCTCCTAAACTATGCGTCCTAGAGCGAAAAGGAGCTTAATTCATGACCACCCCCAAAAAATCGAAAATTCCAACCAAATCCTGAAAAAATTGAAATTTTTATATGAAAAACTTGTTTTGCTCATATCTCCTAAACTATGCGTCCTAGAGCGAAAAGGAGTTTAATTCATGACCACCCCCAAAAAATCGAAAATTCCATCCAAATCCTGAAAAAATTGAAAATTTTTTATAGAAAACTTGTTTTGCTCATATCTCCTAAACTATGCGTCCTAGAGCGAAAAGGAGCTTAATTCATGACCACCCCCAAAAAATCGAAAATTCCATCCAAATCCTGAAAAAATTGAAATTTTTATATGAAAAACTTGTTTTGCTCATATCTCCTAAACTATGCGTCCTAGAGCGAAAAGGAGCTTAATTCATGACCACCCCCAAAAAATCGAAAATTCCATCCAAATCCTGAAAAAATTGAAATTTTTATATAAAAAACTTGTTTTGCTCATATCTCCTAAACTATGCGTCCTACAGCGAAAAGGAGGTTAATTCATGACCACCCCCAAAAAATCGAAAATTCCAACCAAATCCTGAAAAAATTGAAATTTTTATATGAAAAACTTGTTTTGCTCATATCTCCTAAACTATGCGTCCTAGAGCGAAAAGGAGCTTAATTCATGACCACCCCCAAAAAATCGAAAATTCCATCCAAATCCTGAAAAAATTTAAATTTTTACTTGTTTTGCTCATATCTCCTAAACTATGCGTCCTAGAGCGAAAAGGAGCTTAATTCATGACCACCCCCAAAAAATCGAAAATTCCATCCAAATCCTGAAAAAATTGAAATTTTTATATGAAAAACTTGTTTTGCTCATATCTCCTAAACTATGCGTCCTACAGCGAAAAGGAGCTTGATTCATGACCACCCCCAAAAAATCGAAAATTCCATCCAAATCCTGAAAAAATTGAAATTTTTATATGAAAAACTTGTTTTGCTCATATCTCCTAAACTATACGTCCTAAAGCGAAAAGGAGCTTAATTCATGACCACCACCAAAAAATTGAAAATTCCAACCAAATCCTGAAAAAATTGAAATTTTTATATGAAAAACTTGTTTTGCTCATATCTCCTAAACTATGTGTCCTAGAGCGAAAAGGAGTTTAATTCATGACCACCCCCAAAAAATCGAAAATTCCATCCAAATCCTGAAAAAATTTAAATTTTTACTTGTTTTGCTCATATCTCCTAAACTATGCGTCCTAGAGCGAAAAGGAGCTCAATTCATGACCACCCCCAAAAAATCGAAAATTCCAACCAAATCCTAAAAAATTGAAATTTTTATATGAAAAACTTGTTTTGCTCATATCTCCTAAACTATGCGTCCTACAGCGAAAAGGAGATTAATTCATGACCGCCCCCAAAAAATCGAAAATTCCATCCAAATCCTGAAAAAATTGAAAATTTTTTATAAAATACTTGTTTTGCTCATATCTCCTAAACTATGCGTCCTAGAGCGAATAGGAGCTTAATTCATGACCACCCCCAAAAAATCGAAAATTCCATCCAAATCCTAAAAAAATTGAAATTTTTATATGAAAAACTTGTTTTGCCCATATCTCCTAAACTATGCGTCCTAGAGCGAAAAGGAGCTTAATTCATGACCACCCCCAAAAAATCGAAAATTCCAACCAAATCCTGAAAAAATTGAAATTTTTATATGAAAAACTTGTTTTGCTCATATCTCCTAAACTATGCGTCCTAGAGCGAAAAGGAGCTTAATTCATGACCACCCCCAAAAAATCGAAAATTCCAACCAAATCCTGAAAAAATTGAAATTTTTATATGAAAAACTTGTTTTGCTCATATCTCCTAAACTATGCGTCCTAGAGCGAAAAGGAGCTTAATTCATGACCACCACCAAAAAATTGAAAATTCCAACCAAATCCTGAAAAAATTGAAATTTTTATATGAAAAACTTGTTTTGCTCATATCTCCTAAACTATGCGTCCTACAGCGAAAAGGAGGTTAATTCATGACCGCCCCCAAAAAATCGAAAATTCCATCCAAACCCTGAAAAAATTGAAATTTTTATATGAAAAACTTGTTTTGCTCATATCTCCTAAACTATGCGTCCTACAGCGAAAAAGAGCTTAATTCATGACCACCCCAAAAAAATCGAAAATTCCATCCAAATCCTGAAAAAATTGAAAATTTTTTATAAAAAACTTGTTTTGCTCATATCTCCTAAACTATGCGTCCTAGAGCGAAAAGGAGCTTAATTCATGACCGCCCCCAAAAAATCGAAAATTCCATCCAAATCCTGAAAAAATTGAAATTTTTATATGAAAAACTTGTTTTGCTCATATCTCCTAACCTATGCGTCCTAGAGCGAAAAGGAGCTTAATTCATGACCACCACCAAAAAATCGAAAATTCCATCCAAATCCTGAAAAAATTGAAATTTTTATATGAAAAACTTGTTTTGCTCATATCTCCTAAACTATGCGTCCTAGACCGAAAAGGAGCTCAATTCATGACCACCCCCAAGAAATCGAAAATTCCAACCAAATCCTGAAAAAATTGAAATTTTTATATGAAAAACTTGTTTTGCTCATATCTCCTAAACTATGCGTCCTACAGCGAAAAGGAGGTTAATTCATGACCGCCCCCAAAAAATCGAAAATTCCAACCAAATCCTGAAAAAATTGAAATTTTTATATGAAAAACTTGTTTTGCTCATATCTCCTAAACTATGCGTCCTACAGCGAAAAGGAGGTTAATTCATGACCGCCCCCAAAAAATCGAAAATTCCATCCAAATCCTGAAAAAATTTAAATTTTTACTTGTTTTGCTCATATCTCCTAAACTATGCGTCCTAGAGCGAAAAGGAGCTTAATTCATGACCACCACCAAAAAATTGAAAATTCCAACCAAATCCTGAAAAAATTTAAATTTTTATATGAAAAACTTGTTTTGCTCATATCTCCTAAACTATGCGTCCTACAGCGAAAAGGAGGTTAATTCATGACCGCCCCCAAAAAATCGAAAATTCCATCCAAACCCTGAAAAAATTGAAATTTTTATATGAAAAACTTGTTTTGCTCATATCTCCTAAACTATGCGTCCTACAGCGAAAAAGAGCTTAATTCATGACTACCCCAAAAAAATCGAAAATTCCATCCAAATCCTGAAAAAATTGAAAATTTTTTATAAAAAACTTGTTTTGCTCATATCTCCTAAACTATGCGTCCTAGAGCGAAAAGGAGCTTAATTCATGACCGCCCCCAAAAAATCGAAAATTCCATCCAAATCCTGAAAAAATTGAAATTTTTATATGAAAAACTTGTTTTGCTCATATCTCCTAACCTATGCGTCCTAGAGCGAAAAGGAGCTTAATTCATGACCACCACCAAAAAATCGAAAATTCCATCCAAATCCTGAAAAAATTGAAATTTTTATATGAAAAACTTGTTTTGCTCATATCTCCTAAACTATGCGTCCTAGACCGAAAAGGAGCTCAATTCATGACCACCCCCAAGAAATCGAAAATTCCAACCAAATCCTGAAAAAATTGAAATTTTTATATGAAAAACTTGTTTTGCTCATATCTCCTAAACTATGCGTCCTACAGCGAAAAGGAGGTTAATTCATGACCGCCCCCAAAAAATCGAAAATTCCAACCAAATCCTGAAAAAATTGAAATTTTTATATGAAAAACTTGTTTTGCTCATATCTCCTAAACTATGCGTCCTACAGCGAAAAGGAGGTTAATTCATGACCGCCCCCAAAAAATCGAAAATTCCATCCAAATCCTGAAAAAATTGAAATTTTTATATGAAAAACTTGTTTTGCTCATATCTCCTAAACTATGCGTCCTAGAGCGAAAAGGAGCTTAATTCATGACCACCCCCAAAAAATCGAAAATTCCATCCAAATCCTGAAAAAATTGAAATTTTTATATGAAAAACTTGTTTTGCTCATATCTCCTAAACTATGCGTCCTAGAGCGAAAAGGAGCTTAATTCATGACCACCACCAAAAAATTGAAAATTCCAACCAAATGCTGAAAAAATTGAAATTTTTATATGAAAAACTTGTTTTGCTCATATCTCCTAAACTATGCGTCCTAGAGCGAAAAGGAGCTTAATTCATGACCACCCCCAAAAAATCGAAAATTCCATCCAAATCCTGAAAAAATTGAAATTTTTATATGAAAAACTTGTTTTGCTCATATCTCCTAAACTATGCGTCCTACAGCGAAAAGGAGGTTAATTCATGACCGCCCCCAAAAAATCGAAAATTCCATCCAAACCCTGAAAACATTGAAATTTTTATATGAAAAACTTGTTTTGCCCATATCTCCTAAACTATGCGTCCTACAGCGAAAAGGAGCTTAATTCATGACCACCCCAAAAAAATCGAAAATTCCATCCAAATCCTGAAAAAATTGAAAATTTTTTATAAAAAACTTGTTTTGCTCATATCTCCTAAACTATGCGTCCTAGAGCGAAAAGGAGCTTATTTCATGACCACCCCCAAAAAATCGAAAATTCCATCCAAATCCTGAAAAAATTGAAATTTTTATATGAAAAACATGTTTTGCCCATATCTCCTAAACTATGCGTCCTAGAGCGAAAAGGAGCTTAATTCATGACCACCCCCAAAAAATCGAAAATTCCAACCAAATCCTGAAAAAATTGAAATTTTTATATGAAAAACTTGTTTTGCTCATATCTCCTAAACTATGCGTCCTAGAGCGAAAAGGAGTTTAATTCATGACCACCCCCAAAAAATCGAAAATTCCATCCAAATCCTGAAAAAATTGAAAATTTTTTATAGAAAACTTGTTTTGCTCATATCTCCTAAACTATGCGTCCTAGAGCGAAAAGGAGCTTAATTCATGACCACCCCCAAAAAATCGAAAATTCCATCCAAATCCTGAAAAAATTGAAATTTTTATATGAAAAACTTGTTTTGCTCATATCTCCTAAACTATGCGTCCTAGAGCGAAAAGGAGCTTAATTCATGACCACCCCCAAAAAATCGAAAATTCCATCCAAATCCTGAAAAAATTGAAATTTTTATATAAAAAACTTGTTTTGCTCATATCTCCTAAACTATGCGTCCTACAGCGAAAAGGAGGTTAATTCATGACCACCCCCAAAAAATCGAAAATTCCAACCAAATCCTGAAAAAATTGAAATTTTTATATGAAAAACTTGTTTTGCTCATATCTCCTAAACTATGCGTCCTAGAGCGAAAAGGAGCTTAATTCATGACCACCACCAAAAAATTGAAAATTCCAACCAAATGCTGAAAAAATTGAAATTTTTATATGAAAAACTTGTTTTGCTCATATCTCCTAAACTATGCGTCCTAGAGCGAAAAGGAGCTTAATTCATGACCACCCCCAAAAAATCGAAAATTCCATCCAAATCCTGAAAAAATTTAAATTTTTACTTGTTTTGCTCATATCTCCTAAACTCTGCGTCCTAGAACGAAAAGGAGCTTAATTCATGACCACCCCCAAAAAATCGAAAATTCCATCAAATCCTGAAAAAATGTAAATTTTTATATGAAAAACTTGTTTTGCTCATATTCCATCCAAATCCTGAAAAAATTGAAATTTTTATATGAAAAACTTGTTTTGCTCATATCTCCTAAACTATGCGTCCTACAGCGAAAAGGAGGTTAATTCATGACCGCCCCCAAAAAATCGAAAATTCCATCCAAACCCTGAAAACATTGAAATTTTTATATGAAAAACTTGTTTTGCCCATATCTCCTAAACTATGCGTCCTACAGCGAAAAGGAGCTTAATTCATGACCACCCCAAAAAAATCGAAAATTCCATCCAAATCCTGAAAAAATTGAAAATTTTTTATAAAAAACTTGTTTTGCTCATATCTCCTAAACTATGCGTCCTAGAGCGAAAAGGAGCTTATTTCATGACCACCCCCAAAAAATCGAAAATTCCATCCAAATCCTGAAAAAATTGAAATTTTTATATGAAAAACTTGTTTTGCCCATATCTCCTAAACTATGCGTCCTAGAGCGAAAAGGAGCTTAATTCATGACCACCCCCAAAAAAATCGAAAATTCCAACCAAATCCTGAAAAAATTGAAATTTTTATATGAAAAACTTGTTTTGCTCATATCTCCTAAACTATGCGTCCTAGAGCGAAAAGGAGTTTAATTCATGACCACCCCCAAAAAATCGAAAATTCCATCCAAATCCTGAAAAAATTGAAATTTTTTTATAAAAAACTTGTTTTGCTCATATCTCCTAAACTATGCGTCCTAGAGCGAAAAGGAGCTTAATTCATGACCACCCCCAAAAAATCGAAAATTCCATCCAAATCCTGAAAAAATTTAAATTTTTATATGAAAAACTTGTTTTGCTCATATCTCCTAAACTATGCGTCCTAGAGCGAAAAGGAGCTTAATTCATGACCACCCCCAAAAAATCGAAAATTCCATCCAATTCCTGAAAAAATTGAAATTTTTATATAAAAAACTTGTTTTGCTCATATCTCCTAAACTATGCGTCCTACAGCGAAAAGGAGGTTAATTCATGACCACCCCCAAAAAATCGAAAATTCCAACCAAATCCTGAAAAAATTGAAATTTTTATATGAAAAACTTGTTTTGCTCATATCTCCTAAACTATGCGTCCTAGAGCGAAAAGGAGCTTAATTCATGACCACCACCAAAAAATCGAAAATTCCATCCAAATCCTGAAAAGATTTAAATTTTTACTTGTTTTGCTCATATCTCCTAAACTATGCGTCCTAGAGCGAAAAGGAGCTTAATTCATGACCACCCCCAAAAAATCGAAAATTCCATCCAAATCCTGAAAAAATTGAAATTTTTATATGAAAAACTTGTTTTGCTCATATCTCCTAAACTATGCGTCCTACAGCGAAAAGGAGCTTGATTCATGACCACCCCCAAAAAATCGAAAATTCCATCCAAATCCTGAAAAAATTGAAAATTTTTTATAAAAAACTTGTTTTGCTCATGTCTCTTAAACTATGCGTCCTAGAGCGAAAAGGAGCTTAATTCATGACCACCCCCAAAAAATCGAAAATTCCATCCAAATCCTGAAAAAATTGAAATTTTTATATGAAAAACTTGTTTTGCCCATATCTCCTAAACTATGCGTCCTAGAGCGAAAAGGAGCTTAATTCATGACCACCCCCAAAAAATCGAAAATTCCAACCAAATCCTGAAAAAATTGAAATTTTTATATGAAAAACTTGTTTTGCTCATATCTCCTAAACTATGCGTCCTAGAGCGAAAAGGAGCTTTATTCATGACCACCCCCAAAAAATCGAAAATTCCAACCAAATCCTGAAAAAATTGAAATTTTTATATGAAAAACTTGTTTTGCTCATATCTCCTAAACTATGCGTCCTAAAGCGAAAAGGAGCTTAATTCATGACCACCACCAAAAAATTGAAAATTCCAACCAAATCCTGAAAAAATTGAAATTTTTATATGAAAAACTTGTTTTGCTCATATCTCCTAAACTATGTGTCCTAGAGCGAAAAGGAGTTTAATTCATGACCACCCCCAAAAAATCGAAAATTCCATCCAAATCCTGAAAAAATTTAAATTTTTACTTGTTTTGCTCATATCTCCTAAACTATGCGTCCTAGAGCGAAAAGGAGCTTAATTCATGACCACCCCCAAAAAATCGAAAATTCCATCCAAATCCTGAAAAAATTGAAATTTTTATATGAAAAACTTGTTTTGCTCATATCTCCTAACTATGCGTCCTAGAGCGAAAAGGAGCTTAATTCATGACCGCCCCCAAAAAATCGAAAATTCCATCCAAATCCTGAAAAAATTGAAATTTTTATATGAAAAACTTGCTTTGCTCATATCTCCTAACCTATGCGTCCTAGAGCGAAAAGGAGCTTAATTCATGACCACCACCAAAAAATCGAAAATTCCATCCAAATCCTGAAAAAATTGAAATTTTTATATGAAAAACTTGTTTTGCTCATATCTCCTAAACTATGCGTCCTAGACCGAAAAGGAGCTCAATTCATGACCACCCCCAAGAAATCGAAAATTCCAACCAAATCCTGAAAAAATTGAAATTTTTATATGAAAAACTTGTTTTGCTCATATCTCCTAAACTATGCGTCCTACAGCGAAAAGGAGGTTAATTCATGACCGCCCCCAAAAAATCGAAAATTCCATCCAAATCCTGAAAAAATTGAAAATTTTTTATAAAAAACTTGTTTTGCTCATATCTCCTAAACTATGCGTCCTAGAGCGAAAAGGAGCTTAATTCCTGACCACCCCCAAAAAATCGAAAATTCCATCCAAATCCTGAAAAAATTTAAATTTTTACTTGTTTTGCTCATATCTCCTAAACTATGCGTCCTAGAGCGAAAAGGAGCTTAATTCATGACCACCCCCAAAAAATCGAAAATTCCAACCAAATCCTGACAAAATTGAAATTTTTATATGAAAAACTTGTTTTGCTCATATCTCCTAAACTATGCGTCCTAAAGCGAAAAGGAGCTTAATTCATGACCACCACCAAAAAATCGAAAATTCCAACCAAATCCTGAAAAAATTGAAATTTTTATATGAAAAACTTGTTTTGCTCATATCTCCTAAACTATGTGTCCTAGAGCGAAAAGGAGTTTAATTCATGACCACCCCCAAAAAATCGAAAATTCCATCCAAATCCTGAAAAAATTTAAATTTTTACTTGTTTTGCTCATATCTCCTAAACTATGCGTCCTAGAGCGAAAAGGAGCTTAATTCATGACCACCCCAAAAAATCGAAAATTCCATCCAAATCCTGAAAAAATTGAAATTTTTATATGAAAAACTTGTTTTGCTCATATCTCCTAAACTATGCGTCCTAGAGCGAAAAGGAGCTTAATTCATGACCACCCCCAAAAAATCGAAAATTCCAACCAAATCCTGAAAAAATTGAAATTTTTATATGAAAAACTTGTTTTGCTCATATCTCCTAAACTATGCGTCCTAGAGCGAAAAGGAGCTTAATTCATGACCACCCCCAAAATATCGAAAATTCCAACCAAATCCTGAAAAAATTGAAATTTTTATATGAAAAACTTGTTTTGCTCATATCTCCTAAACTATGCGTCCTAGAGCGAAAAGGAGCTTAATTCATGACCACCACCAAAAAATTGAAAATTCCAACCAAATACTGAAAAAATTGAAATTTTTATATGAAAAACTTGTTTTGCTCATATCTCCTAAACTATGCGTCCTAGAGCGAAAAGGAGCTTAATTCATGACCACCCCCAAAAAATCGAAAATTCCATCCAAATCCTGAAAAAATTTAAATTTTTACTTGTTTTGCTCATATCTCCTAAACTCTGCGTCCTAGAACGAAAAGGAGCTTAATTCATGACCACCCCAAAAAAATCGAAAATTCCATCAAATCCTGAAAAAATTTAAATTTTTATATGAAAAACTTGTTTTGCTCATATTCCATCCAAATCCTGAAAAAATTGAAATTTTTATATGAAAAACTTGTTTTGCTCATACCTCCTAAACTATGCGTCCTACAGCGAAAAGGAGCTTAATTCATGACCACCCCCAAAAAATCGAAAATTCCATCCAAATCCTGAAAAAATTGAAATCTTTATATGAAAAACTTGTTTTGCTCATATCTCCTAACCTATGCGTCCTAGAGCGAAAAGGAGCTTAATTAATGACCACCACCAAAAAATCGAAAATTCCATCCAAATCCTGAAAAAATTGAAATTTTTATATGAAAAACTTGTTTTGCTCATATCTCCTAAACTATGTGTCCTAGAGCGAAAAGGAGTTTAATTCATGACCACCCCCAAAAAATCGAAAATTCCATCCAAATCCTGAAAAAATTTAAATTTTTACTTGTTTTGCTCATATCTCCTAAACTATGCGTCCTAGAGCGAAAAGGAGCTTAATTCATGACCACCCCCAAAAAATCGAAAATTCCATCCAAATCCTGAAAAAATTGAAATTTTTATATGAAAAACTTGTTTTGCTCATATCTCCTAAACTATGCGTCCTAGAGCGAAAAGGAGCTTAATTCATGACCGCCCCCAAAAAATCGAAAATTCCATCCAAATCCTGAAAAAATTGAAATTTTTATATGAAAAACTTGCTTTGCTCATATCTCCTAACCTATGCGTCCTAGAGCGAAAAGGAGCTTAATTCATGACCACCACCAAAAAATCGAAAATTCCATCCAAATCCTGAAAAAATTGAAATTTTTATATGAAAAACTTGTTTTGCTCATATCTCCTAAACTATGCGTCCTAGAGCGAAAAGGAGCTCAATTCATGACCACCCCCAAAAAATCGAAAATTCCAACCAAATCCTGAAAAAATTGAAATTTTTATATGAAAAACTTGGTTTGCTCATATCTCCTAAACTATGCGTCCTACAGCGAAAAGGAGGTTAATTCATGACCGCCCCCAAAAAATCGAAAATTCCATCCAAATCCTGAAAAAATTGAAATTTTTATATGAAAAACTTGTTTTGCTCATATCTCCTAACCTATGCGTCCTAGAGCGAAAAGGAGCTTAATTCATGACCACCACCAAAAAATCGAAAATTCGATCCAAATCCTGAACAAATTGAAATCGAAAATTCCATCCAAACCCTGAAAAAATTGAAATTTTTATATGAAAAACTTGTTTTGCTCATATCTCCTAAACTATGCGTCCTACAGCGAAAAAGAGCTTAATTCATGACCACCCCAAAAAAATCGAAAATTCCATCCAAATCCTGAAAAAATTGAAAATTTTTTATAAAAAACTTGTTTTGCTCATATCTCCTAATCTATGCGTCCTAGAGCGAAAAGGAGCTTAATTCATGACCACCCCCAAAAATCGAAAATTCCATCCAAATCCTGAAAAAATTGAAATTTTTATATGAAAAACTTGTTTTGCCCATATCTCCTAAACTATGCGTCCTAGAGCGAAAAGGAGCTTAATTCATGACCACCCCAAAAAATCGAAAATTCCAACCAAATCCTGAAAAAATTGAAATTTTTATATGAAAAACTTGTTTTGCTCATATCTCCTAAACTATGCGTCCTAGAGCGAAAAGGAGCTTAATTCATGACCACCCCCAAAAAATCGAAAATTCCAACCAAATCCTGAAAAAATTGAAATTTTTATATGAAAAACTTGTTTTGCTCATATCTCCTAAACTATGCGTCCTAGAGCGAAAAGGAGCTTAATTCATGACCACCACCAAAAAATTGAAAATTCCAACCAAATACTGAAAAAATTGAAATTTTTATATGAAAAACTTGTTTTGCTCATATCTCCTAAACTATGCGTCCTAGAGCGAAAAGGAGCTTAATTCATGACCACCCCCAAAAAATCGAAAATTCCATCCAAATCCTGAAAAAATTGAAATTTTTACTTGTTTTGCTCATATCTCCTAAACTCTGCGTCCTAGAACGAAAAGGAGCTTAATTCATGACCACCCCCAAAAAATCGAAAATTCCATCAAATCCTGAAAAAATTTAAATTTTTATATGAAAAACTTGTTTTGCTCATATTCCATCCAAATCCTGAAAAAATTGAAATTTTTATATGAAAAACTTGTTTTGCCCATATCTCCTAAACTATGCGTCCTAGAGCGAAAAGGAGCTTAATTCATGACCACCCCCAAAAAATCGAAAATTCCAACCAAATCCTGAAAAAATTGAAATTTTTATATGAAAAACTTGTTTTGCTCATATCTCCTAAACTATGCGTCCTAGAGCGAAAAGGAGCTTTATTCATGACCACCCCCAAAAAATCGAAAATTCCAACCAAATACTGAAAAAATTGAAATTTTTATATGAAAAACTTGTTTTGCTCATATCTCCTAAACTATGCGTCCTAGAGCGAAAAGGAGCTTAATTCATGACCACCCCCAAAAAATCGAAAATTCCATCCAAATCCTGAAAAAATTTAAATTTTTATTTGTTTTGCTCATATCTCCTAAACTCTGCGTCCTAGAACGAAAAGGAGCTTAATTCATGACCACCCCCAAAAAATCGAAAATTCCATCAAATCCTGAAAAAATTTAAATTTTTATATGAAAAACTTGTTTTGCTCATATTCCATCCAAATCCTGAAAAAATTGAAATTTTTATATGAAAAACTTGTTTTGCCCATATCTCCTAAACTATGCGTCCTAGAGCGAAAAGGAGCTTAATTCATGACCACCCCCAAAAAATCGAAAATTCCAACCAAATCCTGAAAAAATTGAAATTTTTATATGAAAAACTTGTTTTGCTCATATCTCCTAAACTATGCGTCCTAGAGCGAAAAGGAGCTTTATTCATGACCACCCCCAAAAAATCGAAAATTCCAACCAAATCCTGAAAAAATTGAAATTTTTATATGAAAAACTTGTTTTGCTCATATCTCCTAAACTATGCGTCCTAAAGCGAAAAGGAGCTTAATTCATGACCACCACCAAAAAATTGAAAATTCCAACCAAATCCTGAAAAAATTGAAATTTTTATATGAAAAACTTGTTTTGCTCATATCTCCTAAACTATGTGTCCTAGAGCGAAAAGGAGTTTAATTCATGACCACCCCCAAAAAATCGAAAATTCCATCCAAATCCTGAAAAAATTTAAATTTTTACTTGTTTTGCTCATATCTCCTAAACTATGCGTCCTAGAGCGAAAAGGAGCTTAATTCATGACCACCCCCAAAAAATCGAAAATTCCATCCAAATCCTGAAAAAATTGAAATTTTTATATGAAAAACTTGTTTTGCTCATATCTCCTAAACTATGCGTCCTAGAGCGAAAAGGAGCTTAATTCATGACCGCCCCCAAAAAATCGAAAATTCCATCCAAATCCTGAAAAAATTGAAATTTTTATATGAAAAACTTGCTTTGCTCATATCTCCTAACCTATGCGTCCTAGAGCGAAAAGGAGCTTAATTCATGACCACCACCAAAAAATCGAAAATTCCATCCAAATCCTGAAAAAATTGAAATTTTTATATGAAAAACTTGTTTTGCTCATATCTCCTAAACTATGCGTCCTAGACCGAAAAGGAGCTCAATTCATGACCACCCCCAAGAAATCGAAAATTCCAACCAAATCCTGAAAAAATTGAAATTTTTATATGAAAAACTTGTTTTGCTCATATCTCCTAAACTATGCGTCCTACAGCGAAAAGGAGGTTAATTCATGACCGCCCCCAAAAAATCGAAAATTCCATCCAAATCCTGAAAAAATTGAAAATTTTTTATAAAAAACTTGTTTTGCTCATATCTCCTAAACTATGCGTCCTAGAGCGAAAAGGAGCTTAATTCCTGACCACCCCCAAAAAATCGAAAATTCCATCCAAATCCTGAAAAAATTTAAATTTTTACTTGTTTTGCTCATATCTCCTAAACTATGCGTCCTAGAGCGAAAAGGAGCTTAATTCATGACCACCCCCAAAAAATCGAAAATTCCAACCAAATCCTGACAAAATTGAAATTTTTATATGAAAAACTTGTTTTGCTCATATCTCCTAAACTATGCGTCCTAAAGCGAAAAGGAGCTTAATTCATGACCACCACCAAAAAATCGAAAATTCCAACCAAATCCTGAAAAAATTGAAATTTTTATATGAAAAACTTGTTTTGCTCATATCTCCTAAACTATGTGTCCTAGAGCGAAAAGGAGTTTAATTCATGACCACCCCCAAAAAATCGAAAATTCCATCCAAATCCTGAAAAAATTTAAATTTTTACTTGTTTTGCTCATATCTCCTAAACTATGCGTCCTAGAGCGAAAAGGAGCTTAATTCATGACCACCCCAAAAAATCGAAAATTCCATCCAAATCCTGAAAAAATTGAAATTTTTATATGAAAAACTTGTTTTGCTCATATCTCCTAAACTATGCGTCCTAGAGCGAAAAGGAGCTTAATTCATGACCACCCCCAAAAAATCGAAAATTCCAACCAAATCCTGAAAAAATTGAAATTTTTATATGAAAAACTTGTTTTGCTCATATCTCCTAAACTATGCGTCCTAGAGCGAAAAGGAGCTTAATTCATGACCACCCCCAAAATATCGAAAATTCCAACCAAATCCTGAAAAAATTGAAATTTTTATATGAAAAACTTGTTTTGCTCATATCTCCTAAACTATGCGTCCTAGAGCGAAAAGGAGCTTAATTCATGACCACCACCAAAAAATTGAAAATTCCAACCAAATACTGAAAAAATTGAAATTTTTATATGAAAAACTTGTTTTGCTCATATCTCCTAAACTATGCGTCCTAGAGCGAAAAGGAGCTTAATTCATGACCACCCCCAAAAAATCGAAAATTCCATCCAAATCCTGAAAAAATTTAAATTTTTACTTGTTTTGCTCATATCTCCTAAACTCTGCGTCCTAGAACGAAAAGGAGCTTAATTCATGACCACCCCAAAAAAATCGAAAATTCCATCAAATCCTGAAAAAATTTAAATTTTTATATGAAAAACTTGTTTTGCTCATATTCCATCCAAATCCTGAAAAAATTGAAATTTTTATATGAAAAACTTGTTTTGCTCATACCTCCTAAACTATGCGTCCTACAGCGAAAAGGAGCTTAATTCATGACCACCCCCAAAAAATCGAAAATTCCATCCAAATCCTGAAAAAATTGAAATCTTTATATGAAAAACTTGTTTTGCTCATATCTCCTAACCTATGCGTCCTAGAGCGAAAAGGAGTTTAATTCATGACCACCCCCAAAAAATCGAAAATTCCATCCAAATCCTGAAAAAATTTAAATTTTTACTTGTTTTGCTCATATCTCCTAAACTATGCGTCCTAGAGCGAAAAGGAGCTTAATTCATGACCACCCCCAAAAAATCGAAAATTCCATCCAAATCCTGAAAAAAATGAAATTTTTATATGAAAAACTTGTTTTGCTCATATCTCCTAAACTATGCGTCCTAGAGCGAAAAGGAGCTTAATTCATGACCACCACCAAAAAATCGAAAATTCCATCCAAATCCTGAAAAAATTGAAATTTTTATATGAAAAACTTGTTTTGCTCATATCTCCTAAACTATGTGTCCTAGAGCGAAAAGGAGTTTAATTCATGACCACCCCCAAAAAATCGAAAATTCCATCCAAATCCTGAAAAAATTTAAATTTTTACTTGTTTTGCTCATATCTCCTAAACTATGCGTCCTAGAGCGAAAAGGAGCTTAATTCATGACCACCCCCAAAAAATCGAAAATTCCATCCAAATCCTGAAAAAAATGAAATTTTTATATGAAAAACTTGTTTTGCTCATATCTCCTAAACTATGCGTCCTAGAGCGAAAAGGAGCTTAATTCATGACCGCCCCCAAAAAATCGAAAATTCCATCCAAATCCTGAAAAAATTGAAATTTTTATATGAAAAACTTGCTTTGCTCATATCTCCTAACCTATGCGTCCTAGAGCGAAAAGGAGCTTAATTCATGACCACCACCAAAAAATCGAAAATTCCATCCAAATCCTGAAAAAATTGAAATTTTTATATGAAAAACTTGTTTTGCTCATATCTCCTAAACTATGCGTCCTAGAGCGAAAAGGAGCTCAATTCATGACCACCCCCAAAAAATCGAAAATTCCAACCAAATCCTGAAAAAATTGAAATTTTTATATGAAAAACTTGGTTTGCTCATATCTCCTAAACTATGCGTCCTACAGCGAAAAGGAGGTTAATTCATGACCGCCCCCAAAAAATCGAAAATTCCATCCAAATCCTGAAAAAATTGAAATTTTTATATGAAAAACTTGTTTTGCTCATATCTCCTAACCTATGCGTCCTAGAGCGAAAAGGAGCTTAATTCATGACCACCACCAAAAAATCGAAAATTCGATCCAAATCCTGAACAAATTGAAATCGAAAATTCCATCCAAACCCTGAAAAAATTGAAATTTTTATATGAAAAACTTGTTTTGCTCATATCTCCTAAACTATGCGTCCTACAGCGAAAAAGAGCTTAATTCATGACCACCCCAAAAAAATCGAAAATTCCATCCAAATCCTGAAAAAATTGAAAATTTTTTATAAAAAACTTGTTTTGCTCATATCTCCTAATCTATGCGTCCTAGAGCGAAAAGGAGCTTAATTCATGACCACCCCCAAAAATCGAAAATTCCATCCAAATCCTGAAAAAATTGAAATTTTTATATGAAAAACTTGTTTTGCCCATATCTCCTAAACTATGCGTCCTAGAGCGAAAAGGAGCTTAATTCATGACCACCCCCAAAAAATCGAAAATTCCAACCAAATCCTGAAAAAATTGAAATTTTTATATGAAAAACTTGTTTTGCTCATATCTCCTAAACTATGCGTCCTAGAGCGAAAAGGAGCTTAATTCATGACCACCCCCAAAAAATCGAAAATTCCAACCAAATCCTGAAAAAATTGAAATTTTTATATGAAAAACTTGTTTTGCTCATATCTCCTAAACTATGCGTCCTAGAGCGAAAAGGAGCTTAATTCATGACCACCACCAAAAAATTGAAAATTCCAACCAAATACTGAAAAAATTGAAATTTTTATATGAAAAACTTGTTTTGCTCATATCTCCTAAACTATGCGTCCTAGAGCGAAAAGGAGCTTAATTCATGACCACCCCCAAAAAATCGAAAATTCCATCCAAATCCTGAAAAAATTTAAATTTTTACTTGTTTTGCTCATATCTCCTAAACTCTGCGTCCTAGAACGAAAAGGAGCTTAATTCATGACCACCCCCAAAAAATCGAAAATTCCATCAAATCCTGAAAAAATTGAAAATTTTTTATAAAAAACTTGTTTTGCTCATATTCCATCCAAATCCTGAAAAAATTGAAATTTTTATATGAAAAACTTGTTTTGCTCATACCTCCTAAACTATGCGTCCTACAGCGAAAAGGAGCTTAATTCATGACCACCCCCAAAAAATCGAAAATTCCATCCAAATCCTGAAAAAATTGAAATTTTTATATGAAAAACTTGTTTTGCTCATATCTCCTAACCTATGCGTCCTAGAGCGAAAAGGAGCTTAATTCATGACCACCACCAAAAAATCGAAAATTCCATCCAAATCCTGAACAAATTGAAATTTTTATATGAAAACCTTGTTTTGCTCATATCTCCTAAACTATGCTTCCTAGAGCGAAAAGGAGCTTAATTCATGACCACCACCAAAAAATTGAAAATTCCATCCAAATCCTGAAAAAATTGAAATTTTTATATGAAAAACTTGTTTTGATCATATCTCCTAAACTATGTGTCCTAGAGCGAAAAGGAGTTTAATTCATGACCACCCCCAAAAAATCGAAAATTCCATCCAAATCCTGAAAAAATTTAAATTTTTACTTGTTTTGCTCATATCTCCTAAACTATGCGTCCTAGAGCGAAAAGGAGCTTAATTCATGACCACCCCCAAAAAATCGAAAATTCCATCCAAATCCTGAAAAAATTGAAATTTTTATATGAAAAACTTGTTTTGCTCATATCTCCTAAACTATGCGTCCTAGAGCGAAAAGGAGCTTAATTCATGACCGCCCCCAAAAAATCGAAAATTCCATCCAAATCCTGAAAAAATTGAAATTTTTATATGAAAAACTTGCTTTGCTCATATCTCCTAACCTATGCGTCCTAGAGCGAAAAGGAGCTTAATTCATGACCACCACCAAAAAATTGAAAATTCCATCCAAATCCTGAAAAAATTGAAACTTTTATATGAAAAACTTGTTTTGCTCATATCTCCTAAACTATGTGTCCTAGAGCGAAAAGGAGTTTAATTCATGACCACCCCCAAAAAATCGAAAATTCCATCCAAATCCTGAAAAAATTTAAATTTTTACTTGTTTTGCTCATATCTCCTAAACTATGCGTCCTAGAGCGAAAAGGAGCTTAATTCATGACCACCCCCAAAAAATCGAAAATTCCATCCAAATCCTGAAAAAATTTAAATTTTTTCTTGTTTTGCTCATATCTCCTAAACTCTGCGTCCTAGAACGAAAAGGAGCTTAATTCATGACCACCCCAAAAAAATCGAAAATTCCATCAAATCCTGAAAAAATTTAAATTTTTATATGAAAAACTTGTTTTGCTCATATTCCATCCAAATCCTGAAAAAATTGAAATTTTTATATGAAAAACTTGTTTTGCTCATACCTCCTAAACTATGCGTCCTACAGCGAAAAGGAGCTCAATTCATGACCACCCCCAAGAAATCGAAAATTCCAACCAAATCCTGAAAAAATTGAAATTTTTATATGAAAAACTTGTTTTGCTCATATCTCCTAAACTATGCGTCCTACAGCGAAAAGGAGGTTAATTCATGACCGCCCCCAAAAAATCGAAAATTCCATCCAAATCCTGAAAAAATTGAAAATTTTTTATAAAAAACTTGTTTTGCTCATATCTCCTAAACTATGCGTCCTAGAGCGAAAAGGAGCTTAATTCCTGACCACCCCCAAAAAATCGAAAATTCCATCCAAATCCTGAAAAAATTTAAATTTTTACTTGTTTTGCTCATATCTCCTAAACTATGCGTCCTAGAGCGAAAAGGAGCTTAATTCATGACCACCCCCAAAAAATCGAAAATTCCAACCAAATCCTGACAAAATTGAAATTTTTATATGAAAAACTTGTTTTGCTCATATCTCCTAAACTATGAGTCCTAAAGCGAAAAGGAGCTTAATTCATGACCACCACCAAAAAATCGAAAATTCCAACCAAATCCTGAAAAAATTGAAATTTTTATATGAAAAACTTGTTTTGCTCATATCTCCTAAACTATGTGTCCTAGAGCGAAAAGGAGTTTAATTCATGACCACCCCCAAAAAATCGAAAATTCCATCCAAATCCTGAAAAAATTTAAATTTTTACTTGTTTTGCTCATATCTCCTAAACTATGCGTCCTAGAGCGAAAAGGAGCTTAATTCATGACCACCCCAAAAAATCGAAAATTCCATCCAAATCCTGAAAAAATTGAAATTTTTATATGAAAAACTTGTTTTGCTCATATCTCCTAAACTATGCGTCCTAGAGCGAAAAGGAGCTTAATTCATGACCACCCCCAAAAAATCGAAAATTCCATCCACATCCTGAAAAAATTGAAATTTTTATATGAAAAACTTGTTTTGCTCATATCTCCTAACCTATGCGTCCTAGAGCGAAAAGGAGCTTAATTCATGACCACCACCAAAAAAATCAAGAATTCCATCCAAATCCTGAAAAAATTGAAATTTTTATATGAAAAACTTGTTTTGCTCATATCTCCTAAACTATGCGTCCTAGACCGAAAAGGAGCTCAATTCATGACCACCCCCAAAAAATCGAAAATTCCAACCAAATCCTAAAAAAATTGAAATTTTTATATGAAAAACTTGTTTTGCTCATATCTCCTAAACTATGCGTCCTACAGCGAAAAGGTGGTTAATTCATGACCGCCCCCAAAAAATCGAAAATTCCATCCAAATCCTGAAAAAATTGAAAATTTTTTATAAAATACTTGTTTTGCTCATATCTCCTAAACTATGCGTCCTAGAGCGAAAAGGAGCTTAATTCATGACCACCCCCAAAAAATCGAAAATTCCATCCAAATCCTGAAAAAATTGAAATTTTTATATGAAAAACTTGTTTTGCCCATATCTCCTAAACTATGCGTCCTAGAGCGAAAAGGAGCTTAATTCATGACCACCCCCAAAAAATCGAAAATTCCAACCAAATCCTGAAAAAATTGAAATTTTTATATGAAAAACTTGTTTTGCTCATATCTCCTAAACTATGCGTCCTAGAGCGAAAAGGAGCTTAATTCATGACCACCCCCAAAAAATCGAAAATTCCAACCAAATCCTGAAAAAATTGAAATTTTTATATGAAAAACTTGTTTTGCTCATATCTCCTAAACTATGCGTCCTAGAGCGAAAAGGAGCTTAATTCATGACCACCACCAAAAAATTGAAAATTCCAACCAAATCCTGAAAAAATTGAAATTTTTATATGAAAAACTTGTTTTGCTCATATCTCCTAAACTATGCGTCCTACAGCGAAAAGGAGGTTAATTCATGACCGCCCCCAAAAAATCGAAAATTCCATCCAAACCCTGAAAAAATTGAAATTTTTATATGAAAAACTTGTTTTGCTCATATCTCCTAAACTATGCGTCCTACAGCGAAAAAGAGCTTAATTCATGACCACCCCAAAAAAATCGAAAATTCCATCCAAATCCTGAAAAAATTGAAAATTTTTTATAAAAAACTTGTTTTGCTCATATCTCCTAAACTATGCGTCCTAGAGCGAAAAGGAGCTTAATTCATGACCACCCCCAAAAATCGAAAATTCCATCCAAATCCTGAAAAAATTGAAATTTTTATATGAAAAAATTGTTTTGCCCATATCTCCTAAACTATGCGTCCTAGAGCGAAAAGGAGCTTAATTCATGACCACCCCCAAAAAATCGAAAATTCCAACCAAATCCTGAAAAAATTGAAATTTTTATATGAAAAACTTGTTTTGCTCATATCTCCTAAACTATGCGTCCTAGAGCGAAAAGGAGCTTAATTCATGACCACCCCCAAAATATCGAAAATTCCAACCAAATCCTGAAAAAATTGAAATTTTTATATGAAAAACTTGTTTTGCTCATATCTCCTAAACTATGCGTCCTAGAGCGAATTCATGACCACCACCAAAAAATTGAAAATTCCAACCAAATACTGAAAAAATTGAAATTTTTATATGAAAAACTTGTTTTGCTCATATCTCCTAAACTATGCGTCCTAGAGCGAAAAGGAGCTTAATTCATGACCACCCCCAAAAAATCGAAAATTCCATCCAAATCCTGAAAAAATTTAAATTTTTACTTGTTTTGCTCATATCTCCTAAACTCTGCGTCCTAGAACGAAAAGGAGCTTAATTCATGACCACCCCAAAAAAATCGAAAATTCCATCAAATCCTGAAAAAATTTAAATTTTTATATGAAAAACTTGTTTTGCTCATATTCCATCCAAATCCTGAAAAAATTGAAATTTTTATATGAAAAACTTGTTTTGCTCATACCTCCTAAACTATGCGTCCTACAGCGAAAAGGAGCTTAATTCATGACCACCCCCAAAAAATCGAAAATTCCATCCAAATCCTGAAAAAATTGAAATCTTTATATGAAAAACTTGTTTTGCTCATATCTCCTAACCTATGCGTCCTAGAGCGAAAAGGAGCTTAATTAATGACCACCACCAAAAAATCGAAAATTCCATCCAAATCCTGAAAAAATTGAAATTTTTATATGAAAAACTTGTTTTGCTCATATCTCCTAAACTATGCGTCCTAGACCGAAAAGGAGCTCAATTCATGACCACCCCCAAAAAATCGAAAATTCCAACCAAATCCTGAAAAAATTGAAATTTTTATATGAAAAACTTGGTTTGCTCATATCTCCTAAACTATGCGTCCTACAGCGAAAAGGAGGTTAAGTCATGACCGCCCCCAAAAAATCGAAAATTCCATCCAAATCCTGAAAAAATTGAAATTTTTATATGAAAAACTTGTTTTGCTCATATCTCCTAACCTATGCGTCCTAGAGCGAAAAGGAGCTTAATTCATGACCACCACCAAAAAATCGAAAATTCGATCCAAATCCTGAACAAATTGAAATCGAAAATTCCATCCAAACCCTGAAAAAATTGAAATTTTTATATGAAAAACTTGTTTTGCTCATATCTCCTAAACTATGCGTCCTACAGCGAAAAAGAGCTTAATTCATGACCACCCCAAAAAAATCGAAAATTCCATCCAAATCCTGAAAAAATTGAAAATTTTTTATAAAAAACTTGTTTTGCTCATATCTCCTAATCTATGCGTCCTAGAGCGAAAAGGAGCTTAATTCATGACCACCCCCAAAAATCGAAAATTCCATCCAAATCCTGAAAAAATTGAAATTTTTATATGAAAAACTTGTTTTGCCCATATCTCCTAAACTATGCGTCCTAGAGCGAAAAGGAGCTTAATTCATGACCACCCCCAAAAAATCGAAAATTCCAACCAAATCCTGAAAAAATTGAAATTTTTATATGAAAAACTTGTTTTGCTCATATCTCCTAAACTATGCGTCCTAGAGCGAAAAGGAGCTTAATTCATGACCACCCCCAAAAAATCGAAAATTCCAACCAAATCCTGAAAAAATTGAAATTTTTATATGAAAAACTTGTTTTGCTCATATCTCCTAAACTATGCGTCCTAGAGCGAAAAGGAGCTTAATTCATGACCACCACCAAAAAATTGAAAATTCCAACCAAATACTGAAAAAATTGAAATTTTTATATGAAAAACTTGTTTTGCTCATATCTCCTAAACTATGCGTCCTAGAGCGAAAAGGAGCTTAATTCATGACCACCCCCAAAAAATCGAAAATTCCATCCAAATCCTGAAAAAATTTAAATTTTTACTTGTTTTGCTCATATCTCCTAAACTCTGCGTCCTAGAACGAAAAGGAGCTTAATTCATGACCACCCCCAAAAAATCGAAAATTCCATCAAATCCTGAAAAAATTGAAATTTTTATATGAAAAACTTGTTTTGCTCATATTCCATCCAAATCCTGAAAAAATTGAAATTTTTATATGAAAAACTTGTTTTGCTCATACCTCCTAAACTATGCGTCCTACAGCGAAAAGGAGCTTAATTCATGACCACCCCCAAAAAATCGAAAATTCCATCCAAATCCTGAAAAAATTGAAATTTTTATATGAAAAACTTGTTTTGCTCATATCTCCTAAACTATGCGTCCTAGAGCGAAAAGGAGCTTAATTCATGACCACCCCCAAAAAATCGAAAATTCCATCCAAATCCTGAAAAAATTTAAATTTTTACTTGTTTTGCTCATATCTCCTAAACTCTGCGTCCTAGAACGAAAAGGAGCTTAATTCATGACCACCCCAAAAAAATCGAAAATTCCATCAAATCCTGAAAAAATTTAAATTTTTATATGAAAAACTTGTTTTGCTCATATTCCATCCAAATCCTGAAAAAATTGAAATTTTTATATGAAAAACTTGTTTTGCTCATACCTCCTAAACTATGCGTCCTACAGCGAAAAGGAGCTTAATTCATGACCACCCCCAAAAAATCGAAAATTCCATCCAAATCCTGAAAAAATTGAAATCTTTATATGAAAAACTTGTTTTGCTCATATCTCCTAACCTATGCGTCCTAGAGCGAAAAGGAGCTTAATTAATGACCACCACCAAAAAATCGAAAATTCCATCCAAATCCTGAAAAAATTGAAATTTTTATATGAAAAACTTGTTTTGCTCATATCTCCTAAACTATGCGTCCTAGACCGAAAAGGAGCTCAATTCATGACCACCCCCAAAAAATCGAAAATTCCAACCAAATCCTGAAAAAATTGAAATTTTTATATGAAAAACTTGGTTTGCTCATATCTCCTAAACTATGCGTCCTACAGCGAAAAGGAGGTTAAGTCATGACCGCCCCCAAAAAATCGAAAATTCCATCCAAATCCTGAAAAAATTGAAATTTTTATATGAAAAACTTGTTTTGCTCATATCTCCTAACCTATGCGTCCTAGAGCGAAAAGGAGCTTAATTCATGACCACCACCAAAAAATCGAAAATTCGATCCAAATCCTGAACAAATTGAAATCGAAAATTCCATCCAAACCCTGAAAAAATTGAAATTTTTATATGAAAAACTTGTTTTGCTCATATCTCCTAAACTATGCGTCCTACAGCGAAAAAGAGCTTAATTCATGACCACCCCAAAAAAATCGAAAATTCCATCCAAATCCTGAAAAAATTGAAAATTTTTTATAAAAAACTTGTTTTGCTCATATCTCCTAATCTATGCGTCCTAGAGCGAAAAGGAGCTTAATTCATGACCACCCCCAAAAATCGAAAATTCCATCCAAATCCTGAAAAAATTGAAATTTTTATATGAAAAACTTGTTTTGCCCATATCTCCTAAACTATGCGTCCTAGAGCGAAAAGGAGCTTAATTCATGACCACCCCCAAAAAATCGAAAATTCCAACCAAATCCTGAAAAAATTGAAATTTTTATATGAAAAACTTGTTTTGCTCATATCTCCTAAACTATGCGTCCTAGAGCGAAAAGGAGCTTAATTCATGACCACCCCCAAAAAATCGAAAATTCCAACCAAATCCTGAAAAAATTGAAATTTTTATATGAAAAACTTGTTTTGCTCATATCTCCTAAACTATGCGTCCTAGAGCGAAAAGGAGCTTAATTCATGACCACCACCAAAAAATTGAAAATTCCAACCAAATACTGAAAAAATTGAAATTTTTATATGAAAAACTTGTTTTGCTCATATCTCCTAAACTATGCGTCCTAGAGCGAAAAGGAGCTTAATTCATGACCACCCCCAAAAAATCGAAAATTCCATCCAAATCCTGAAAAAATTTAAATTTTTACTTGTTTTGCTCATATCTCCTAAACTCTGCGTCCTAGAACGAAAAGGAGCTTAATTCATGACCACCCCCAAAAAATCGAAAATTCCATCAAATCCTGAAAAAATTGAAATTTTTATATGAAAAACTTGTTTTGCTCATATTCCATCCAAATCCTGAAAAAATTGAAATTTTTATATGAAAAACTTGTTTTGCTCATACCTCCTAAACTATGCGTCCTACAGCGAAAAGGAGCTTAATTCATGACCACCCCCAAAAAATCGAAAATTCCATCCAAATCCTGAAAAAATTGAAATTTTTATATGAAAAACTTGTTTTGCTCATATCTCCTAAACTATGCGTCCTAGAGCGAAAAGGAGCTTAATTCATGACCACCCCCAAAAAATCGAAAATTCCATCCAAATCCTGAAAAAATTTAAATTTTTACTTGTTTTGCTCATATCTCCTAAACTCTGCGTCCTAGAACGAAAAGGAGCTTAATTCATGACCACCCCAAAAAAATCGAAAATTCCATCAAATCCTGAAAAAATTTAAATTTTTATATGAAAAACTTGTTTTGCTCATATTCCATCCAAATCCTGAAAAAATTGAAATTTTTATATGAAAAACTTGTTTTGCTCATACCTCCTAAACTATGCGTCCTACAGCGAAAAGGAGCTTAATTCATGACCACCCCCAAAAAATCGAAAATTCCATCCAAATCCTGAAAAAATTGAAATCTTTATATGAAAAACTTGTTTTGCTCATATCTCCTAACCTATGCGTCCTAGAGCGAAAAGGAGCTTAATTAATGACCACCACCAAAAAATCGAAAATTCCATCCAAATCCTGAAAAAATTGAAATTTTTATATGAAAAACTTGTTTTGCTCATATCTCCTAAACTATGCGTCCTAGAGCGAAAAGGAGCTCAATTCATGACCACCCCCAAAAAATCGAAAATTCCAACCAAATCCTGAAAAAATTGAAATTTTTATATGAAAAACTTGGTTTGCTCATATCTCCTAAACTATGCGTCCTACAGCGAAAAGGAGGTTAATTCATGACCGCCCCCAAAAAATCGAAAATTCCATCCAAATCCTGAAAAAATTGAAATTTTTATATGAAAAACTTGTTTTGCTCATATCTCCTAACCTATGCGTCCTAGAGCGAAAAGGAGCTTAATTCATGACCACCACCAAAAAATCGAAAATTCGATCCAAATCCTGAACAAATTGAAATCGAAAATTCCATCCAAACCCTGAAAAAATTGAAATTTTTATATGAAAAACTTGTTTTGCTCATATCTCCTAAACTATGCGTCCTACAGCGAAAAAGAGCTTAATTCATGACCACCCCAAAAAAATCGAAAATTCCATCCAAATCCTGAAAAAATTGAAAATTTTTTATAAAAAACTTGTTTTGCTCATATCTCCTAATCTATGCGTCCTAGAGCGAAAAGGAGCTTAATTCATGACCACCCCCAAAAATCGAAAATTCCATCCAAATCCTGAAAAAATTGAAATTTTTATATGAAAAACTTGTTTTGCCCATATCTCCTAAACTATGCGTCCTAGAGCGAAAAGGAGCTTAATTCATGACCACCCCCAAAAAATCGAAAATTCCAACCAAATCCTGAAGAAATTGAAATTTTTATATGAAAAACTTGTTTTGCTCATATCTCCTAAACTATGCGTCCTAGAGCGAAAAGGAGCTTAATTCATGACCACCCCCAAAAAATCGAAAATTCCAACCAAATCCTGAAAAAATTGAAATTTTTATATGAAAAACTTGTTTTGCTCATATCTCCTAAACTATGCGTCCTAGAGCGAAAAGGAGCTTAATTCATGACCACCACCAAAAAATTGAAAATTCCAACCAAATACTGAAAAAATTGAAATTTTTATATGAAAAACTTGTTTTGCTCATATCTCCTAAACTATGCGTCCTAGAGCGAAAAGGAGCTTAATTCATGACCACCCCCAAAAAATCGAAAATTCCATCCAAATCCTGAAAAAATTGAAATTTTTACTTGTTTTGCTCATATCTCCTAAACTCTGCGTCCTAGAACGAAAAGGAGCTTAATTCATGACCACCCCCAAAAAATCGAAAATTCCATCAAATCCTGAAAAAATTTAAATTTTTATATGAAAAACTTGTTTTGCTCATATTCCATCCAAATCCTGAAAAAATTGAAATTTTTATATGAAAAACTTGTTTTGCTCATACCTCCTAAACTATGCGTCCTACAGCGAAAAGGAGCTTAATTCATGACCACCCCCAAAAAATCGAAAATTCCATCCAAATCCTGAAAAAATTGAAATTTTTATATGAAAAACTTGTTTTGCTCATATCTCCTAACCTATGCGTCCTAGAGCGAAAAGGAGCTTAATTCATGACCACCACCAAAAAATCGAAAATTCCATCCAAATCCTGAACAAATTGAAATTTTTATATGAAAACCTTGTTTTGCTCATATCTCCTAAACTATGCTTCCTAGAGCGAAAAGGAGCTTAATTCATGACCACCACCAAAAAATTGAAAATTCCATCCAAATCCTGAAAAAATTGAAACTTGTTTTGCTCATATCTCCTAAACTATGCTTCCTAGAGCGAAAAGGAGCTTAATTCATGACCACCACCAAAAAATCAAAAATTCCATCCAAATCCTGAAAAAATTGAAACTTGTTTTGCTCATATCTCCTAAACTATGCTTCCTAGAGCGAAAAGGAGCTTAATTCATGACCACCACCAAAAAATCAAAAATTCCATCCAAATCCTGAAAAAATTTAAACTTGTTTTGCTCATATCTCCTAAACTATGCGTCCTAGAGCGAAAAGGAGCTTAATTCATGACCACCCCCAAAAAATTGAAAATTCCAACCAAATCCTGAAAAAATTGAAATTTTTATATGAAAAACCTGTTTTGCTCATATCTCCTAAACTATGCGTCCTAGAGCGAAAAGGAGCTTAATTCATGACCACCACCAAAAAATCGAAATTTCCATCCAAATCCTGAAAAAAATTAAATTTTTATATGAAAAACTTGTTTTGCTCATATCTCCTAAACTATGCGTCCTACAGCGAAAAGGAGCTTAATTCATGACCACCCCCAAAAAATCGATATGAGTCCTAAACTATGCGTCCTAGAGCGAAAAGGAGCTTAATTCATGACCACCCCCAAAAAATCGGAAATTCCATCCAAATCCTGAAAAAATTGAAATTTTTATATGAAAAACTTGTTTTGCCCATATCTCCTAAACTATGCGTCCTAGAGCGAAAAGGAGCTTAATTCATGACCACCCCCAAAAAATCGAAAATTCCATCCAAATCCTGAAAAAATTGAAATTTTTATATGAAAAACTTGTTTTGCTCATATCTCCTAACCTATGCGTCCTAGAGCGAAAAGGAGCTTATTTCATGACCAACCCCCAAAATATCGAAAATTCCATCCAAATCCTGAAAAAAATTAAATTTTTATATGAAAAACTTGTTTTGCTCATATCTCCTAAACTATGCGTCCTAGAGCGAAAAGGAGCTTAATTCATGACCACCCCCAAAAAATCGAAAATTCCAACCAAATCCTGAAAAAATTTAAATTTTTATATGAAAAACTTGTTTTGCTCATATCTCCTAAACTATGCGTCCTACAGCGAAAAGGAGCTTAATTCATGACCAACCCCCAAAAAATCGAAAATTCCATCCAAATCCTGAAAAAATTGAAATTTTTATATGAAAAACTTGTTTTGCTCATATCTCCTAAACTATGCGTCCTACAGCGAAAAGGAGCTTAATTCATGACCACCCCAAAAAAATCGAAAATTCCATCCAAATCCTGAAAAAAATTGAAAATTTTTTATATGAAAAACTTGTTTTGCTCATATCTCCTAAACTATGCGTCCTAGAGCGAAAAGGAGCTTAATTCATGACCACCCCCAAAAAATCGAAAATTCCATCCAAATCCTGAAAAAATTGAAATTTTTATATGAAAAACTTGTTTTGCTCATATCTCCTAAACTATGCGTCCTACAGCGAAAAGGAGCTTAATTCATGACCACCCCCAAAAAATCGAAAATTCCATCCAAATCCTGAAAAAATTGAAATTTTTATATGAAAAACTTGTTTTGCTCATATCTCCTAAACTATGCGTCCTAGAGCGAAAAGGAGCCTAATTCATGACCACCCCCAAAAAATCGAAAATTCCAACCAAATCCTGAAAAAATTGAAATTTTTTATAAAAAACTTGTTTTGCTCATATCTCCTAAACTATGCGTCCTAGAGCGAAAAGGAGCTTAATTCATGACCACCCCCAAAAAATCGAAAATTCCATCCAAATCCTGAAAAAATTGAAATTTTTATATGAAAAACTTGTTTTGCTCATATCTCCTAAACTATGCGTCCTAGAGCGAAAAGGAGCTTAATTCATGACCACCACCAAAAGATCGAAAATTCCAACCAAATCCTGAAAAAATTTAAATTTTTATATGAAAAACTTGTTTTGCTCATATCTCCTAAACTATGCGTCCTAGAGCGAAAAGGAGCCTAATTCATGACCACCCCCAAAAAATCGAAAATTCCAACCAAATCCTGAAAAAATTGAAATTTTTATATGAAAAACTTGTTTTGCTCATATCTCCTAAACTATGCGTCCTACAGCGAAAAGGAGCTTAATTCATGACCACCCCCAAAAAATCGAAAATTCCATCCAAATCCTGACAAAATTGAAATTTTTATATGAAAAACTTGTTTTGCGCATATCTCCTAAACTATGCGTCCTAGAGCGAAAAGGAGCTTAATTCATGACCACACCCAAAAAATTGAAAATTCCAACCAAATCCTGAAAAAATTGAAATTTTTATATGAAAAACTTGTTTTGTTCATATCTCCTAAACTATGCGTCCTAGAGCGAAAAGGAGCTTAATTCATGACCACCCCCAAAAAATCGAAAATTCCATCCAAATCCTGAAAAAATTGAAATTTTTATATGAAAAACTTGTTTTGCTCATATCTCCTAACCTATGCGTCCTAGAGCGAAAAGGAGCTTAATTCATGACCACCACCAAAAAATCGAAAATTCCATCCAAATCCTGAAAAAATTGAAATTTTTATATGAAAAACTTGTTTTGCTCATATCTCCTAAACTATGCGTTCTAGAGCGAAAAGGAGCTTAATTCATGACCACCCCAAAAAATCGAAAATTCCATCCAAATCCTGAAAAAATTGAAATTTTTATATGAAAAACTTGTTTTGCTCATATCTCCTAACCTATGCGTCCTAGAGCGAAAAGGAGCTTAATTCATGACCACCACAAAAAAATCGAAATTTCCATCCAAATCCTGAAAAAAATTAAATTTTTATATGAAAAACTTGTTTTGCTCATATCTCCTAAACTATGCGTCCTACAGCGAAAAGGAGCTTAATTCATGACCACCCCAAAAAAATCGAAAATTCCATCCAAATCCTGAAAAAATTGAAAATTTTTTATATGAAAAACTTGTTTTCCTCATATCTCCTAAACTATGCGTCCTAGAGCGAAAAGGAGCTTAATTCATGACCACCCCCAAAAAATCGAAAATTCCATCCAAATCCTGAAAAAATTGAAATTTTTATATGAAAAACTTGTTTTGCTCATATCTCCTAAACTATGCGTCCTAGAGCGAAAAGGAGCTTAATTCATGACCACCCCCAAAAAATCGAAAATTCCAACCAAATCCTGAAAAAATTGAAATTTTTTATAAAAAACTTGTTTTGCTCATATCTCCTAAACTATGCGTCCTAGAGCGAAAAGGAGCTTAATTCATGACCACCCCCAAAAAATCGAAAATTCCATCCAAATCCTGAAAAAATTGAAATTTTTATATGAAAAACTTGTTTTGCTCATATCTCCTAAACTATGCGTCCTAGAGCGAAAAGGAGCTTAATTCATGACCACCCCCAAAAAATCGAAAATTCCAACCAAATCCTGAAAAAATTGAAATTTTTTATAAAAAACTTGTTTTGCTCATATCTCCTAAACTATGCGTCCTAGAGCGAAAAGGAGCTTAATTCATGACCACCCCCAAAAAATCGAAAATTCCATCCAAATCCTGAAAAAATTGAAATTTTTATATGAAAAACTTGTTTTGCTCATATCTCCTAAACTATGCGTCCTAGAGCGAAAAGGAGCTTAATTCATGACCACCCCCAAAAAATCGAAAATTCCAACCAAATCCTGAAAAAATTTAAATTTTTATATGAAAAACTTGTTTTGCTCATATCTCCTAAACTATGCGTCCTAGAGCGAAAAGGAGCTTAATTCATGACCAACCCCCAAAAAATCGAAAATTCCTAGAGCGAAAAGGAGCTTAATTCATGACCACCACCAAAAAATCGAAAATTCCATCCAAATCCTGAAAAAATTGAAATTTTTATATGAAAAACTTGTGTTGCTCATATCTCCTAAACTATGCGTCCTAGAGCGAAAAGGAGCTTAATTCATGACCACCTCCAAAAAATCGAAAATTCCATCCAAATCCTGAAAAAATTGAAATTTTTATATGAAAAACTTGTTTTGCTCATATCTCCTAAACTATGCGTCCTAGAGCGAAAAGGAGCTTAATTCATGACCACCCCCAAAAAATCGAAAATTCCAACCAAATCCTGAAAAAATTGAAATTTTTATATGAAAAACTTGTTTTGCTCATATCTCCTAAACTATGCGTCCTACAGCGAAAAGGAGCTTAATTCATGACCACCCCCAAAAAATCGAAAATTCCATCCAAATCCTGAAAAAATTGAAATTTTTATATGAAAAACTTGTTTTGCTCATATCTCCTAAACTATGCGTCCTAGAGCGAAAAGGAGCTTAATTCATGACCACCCCCAAAAAATTGAAAATTCCAACCAAATCCTGAAAAAATTGAAATTTTTATATGAAAAACTTGTTTTGCTCATATCTCCTAAACTATGCGTCCTAGAGCGAAAAGGAGCTTAATTCATGACCACCCCCAAAAAATCGAAAATTCCATCCAAATCCTGAAAAAATTGAAATTTTTATATGAAAAACTTGTTTTGCTCATATCTCCTAAACTATGCGTCCTAGAGCGAAAAGGAGCTTAATTCATGACCACCCCCAAAAAATCGAAAATTCCAACCAAATCCTGAAAAAATTGAAATTTTTATATGAAAAACTTGTTTTGCTCATATCTCCTAAACTATGCGTCCTAGAGCGAAAAGGAGCTTAATTCATGACCACCCCCAAAAAATCGAAAATTCCAACCAAATCCTGAAAAAATTTAGATTTTTATATGAAAAACTTGTTTTGCTCATATCTCGTAAACTATGCGTCCTAGAGCGAAAAGGAGCTTAATTCATGACCACCACCAAAAAATTGAAAATTCCAACCAAATCCTGAAAAAATTGAAATTTTTATATGAAAAACTTGTTTTGCTCATATCTCTTAAACTATGCGTCCTAGAGCGAAAAGGAGCTTAATTCATGACCACCCCCAAAAAATCGAAAATTCCAACCAAATCCTGAAAAAACTGACATTTTTTATAAAAAACTTGTTTTGCTCATATCTCCTAAACTATGCGTCCTAGAGCGAAAAGGAGCTTAATTCATGACCACCCCCAAAAAATCGAAAATTCCATCCAAATCCTGAAAAAATTGAAATTTTTATATGAAAAACTTGTTTTGCTCATATCTCCTAAACTATGCGTCCTAGAGCGAAAAGGAGCTTAATTCATGACCACCCCCAAAAAATTGAAAATTCCAACCAAATCCTGAAAAAATTGAAATTTTTATATGAAAAACTTGTTTTGCTCATATCTCCTAAACTATGCGTCCTAGAGCGAAAAGGAGCTTAATTCATGATCACCCCCAAAAAATCGAAAATTCCATCCAAATCCTGAAAAAATTTAAATTTTTATATGAAAAACTTGTTTTGCTCATATCTCCTAAACTATGCGTCCTAGAGCGAAAAGGAGCTTAATTCATGACCACCCCCAAAAAATTGAAAATTCCAACCAAATCCTGAAAAAATTGAAATTTTTATATGAAAAACTTGTTTTGCTCATATCTCCTAAACTATGCGTCCTAGAGCGAAAAGGAGCTTAATTCATGACCACCCCCAAAAAATCGAAAATTCCATCCAAATCCTGAAAAAATTGAAATTTTTATATGAAAAACTTGTTTTGCTCATATCTCCTAAACTATGCGTCCTAGAGCGAAAAGGAGCTTAATTCATGACCACCCCCAAAAAATCTAAAATTCCATCCAAATCCTGAAAAAATTGAAATTTTTATATGAAAAACTTGTTTTGCTCATATCTCCTAAACTATGCGTCCTAGAGCGAAAAGGAGCTTAATTCATGACCACCCCCAAAAAATCGAAAATTCCAACCAAATCCTGAAAAAATTGACAATTTTTTATAAAAAACTTGTTTTGCTCATATCTCCTAAACTATGCGTCCTAGAGCGAAAAGGAGCTTAATTCATGACCACCCCCAAAAAATCGAAAATTCCATCCAAATCCTGAAAAAATTGAAATTTTTATATGAAAAACTTGTTTTGCTCATATCTCCTAAACTATGCGTCCTAGAGCGAAAAGGAGCTTAATTCATGACCACCCCCAAAAAATCGAAAATTCCAACCAAATCCTGAAAAAATTGAAATTTTTATATGAAAAACTTGTTGTGCTCATATCTCCTAAACTATGCGTCCGAGAGCGAAAAGGAGCTTAATTCATGACCACCACCAAAAAATTGAAAATTCCAACCAAATCCTGAAAAAATTGAAATTTTTATATGAAAAACTTGTTTTGCTCATATCTCCTAAACTATGCGTCCTAGAGCGAAAAGGAGCTTAATTCATGACCACCCCAAGAAATCGAAAATTCCATCCAAATCCTGAAAAAATTTAAATTTTTATATGAAAAACTTGTTTTGCTCATATCTCCTAAACTATGCGTCCTAGAGCGAAAAGGAGCTTAATTCATGACCACCCCAAAAAAATCGAAAATTCCATCCAAATCCTGAAAAAATTTAAATTTTTATATGAAAAACTTGTTTTGCTCATATCTCCTAAACTATGCGTCCTACAGCGAAAAGGAGCTTAATTCATGACCACCCCCAAAAAATCGAAAATTCCATCCAAATCCTGAAAAAATTGAAATTTTTATATGAAAAACTTGTTTTGCTCATATCTCCTAACCTATGCGTCTTAGAGCGAAGAGGAGCTTAATTCATGACCACCACCAAAAAATCGAAAATTCCATCCAAATCCTGAAAAAATTGAAATTTTTATATGAAAAACTTGTTTTGCTCATATCTCCTAAACTATGCGTCCTACAGCGAAAAGGAGCTTAATTCATGACCACCCCCAAAAAATCGAAAATTCCATCCAAATCCTGAAAAAATTGAAATTTTTATATGAAAAACTTGTTTTGCTCATATCTCCTATCCTATGCGTCTTAGAGCGAAGAGGAGCTTAATTCATGACCACCACCAAAAAATCGAAAATTCCATCCAAATCCTGAAAAAATTGAAATTTTTATATGAAAAACTTGTTTTGCTCATATCTCCTAACCTATGCGTCCTAGAGCGAAAAGGAGCTTAATTCATGACCACCACCAAAAAATCGAAAATTCCATCCAAATCCTGAAAAAATTTAAATTTTTATATGAAAAACTTGTTTTGCTCATATCTCCTAAACTATGCGTCCTAGAGCGAAAAGGAGCTTAATTCATGACCACCCCAAAAAAATCGAAAATTCCATCCAAATCCTGAAAAAATTGAAAATTTTTTATAAAAAACTTGTTTTGCTCATATCTCCTAAACTATGCGTCCTAGAGCGAAAAGGAGCTTAATTCGTGACCACCCCCAAAAAATCGAAAATTCCATCCAAATCCTGAAAAAATTGAAAATTTTTTATAAAAAACTTGTTTTGCTCATATCTCCTAAACTATGCGTCCTAGAGCGAAAAGGAGCTTAATTCGTGACCACCCCCAAAAAATCGAAAATTCCAACCAAATCCTGAAAAAATTGAAATTTTTTTATGAAAAACTTGTTTTGCTCATATCTCCTAAACTATGCGTCCTAGATCGAAAAGGAGCTTAATTCATGACCACCCCCAAAAAATCGAAAATTCCAACCAAATCCTGAAAAAATTTAAATTTTTATATGAAAAACTTGTTTTGCTCATATCTCCTAAACTATGCGTCCTAGAGCGAAAAGGAGCTTAATTCATGACCACCCCCAAAAAATCGAAAATTCCATCCAAATCCTGAAAAAATTGAAATTTTTACTTGTTTTGCTCATATCTCCTAAACTATGCGTCCCAGAGCGAAAAGGAGCTTAATTCATGACCACCCCCAAAAAATCGAAAATTCCATCCAAATCCTGAAAAAATTCAAATTTTTATATGAAAAACTTGTTTTGCTCATATCTCCTAAACTATGCGTCCTAGAGGGAAAAGGAGCTTAATTCATGACCACCCCCAAAAAATCGAAAATTCCAACCAAATCCTGAAAAAATTGAAATTTTTATATGAAAAACTTGTTTTGCTCATATCTCCCAAACTATGCGTCCTACAGCGAAAAGGAGGTTAATTCATAACCACCCCCAAAAAATCGAAAATTCCATCCAAATCCTGAAAAAATTGAAATTTTTATATGAAAAACTTGTTTTGCTCATATCTCCTAAACTATGCGTCCTAGAACGAAAAGGAGCTTAATTCATGACCACCCCAAAAAAATCGAAAATTCCATCCAAATCCTGAAAAAATTTAAATTTTTATATGAAAAACTTGTTTTGCTCATATCTCCTAAACTATGCGTCCTACAGCGAAAAGGAGCTTAATTCATGACCACCCCCAAAAAATCGAAAATTCGATCCAAATCCTGAAAAAATTGAAATTTTTATATGAAAAACTTGTTTTGCTCATATCTCCAAAACTATGCGTCCTAGAGCGAAAAGGAGCTTAATTCATGACCACCCCCCAAAAAATCGAAAATTCCATCCAAATCCTGAAAAAATTTAAATTTTTATATGAAAAACTTGTTTTGCTCATATCTCCTAAACTATGCGTCCTAGAGCGAAAAGGAGCTTAATTCATGACCACCACCAAAAAATCGAAATTTGAAATTTTTATATGAAAAACTTGTTTTGCTCATATCTCCTAAACTATGCGTCCTAGAGCGAAAAGGAGCTTAATTCATGACCACCCCCAAAAAATCGAAAATTCCATCCAAATCCTGAAAAAATTGAAATTTTTATTTGAAAAATTTGTTTTGCTCATATCTCCTAACCTATGCGTCCTAGAGCGAAAAGGAGCTTAATTCATGACCACCACCAAAAAATCGAAAATTCCATCCAAATCCTGAAAAAATTGAAATTTTTATATGAAAAACTTGTTTTGCTCATATCTCCTAAACTATGCGTCCTAGAGCGAAAAGGAGCTTAAATCATGACCACCACCAAAAAATTTAAAATTCCAACCAAATCCTGAAAAAATTGAAATTTTTATATGAAAAACTTGTTTTGCTCATATCTCCTAAACTATGCGTCCTAGAGCGAAAAGGAGCTTAATTCATGACCACCCCCAAAAAATCGAAAATTCCATCCAAATCCTGAAAAAATTGAAATTTTTATATGAAAAACTTGTTTTGCTCATATCTCCTAAACTATGCGTCCTAGAGCGAAAAGGAGCTTAATTCATGACCACCCCCAAAAAATCGAAAATTCCAACCAAATCCTGAAAAAATTGAAATTTTTATATGAAAAACTTGTTTTGCTTATATCTCCTAAACTATGCGTCCTAGAGCGAAAAGGAGCTTAAATCATGACCACCACCAAAAAATTGAAAATTCCAACCAAATCCTGAAAAAATTGAAATTTTTATATGAAAAACTTGTTTTGCTCATATCTCCTAAACTATGCGTCCTAGATCGAAAAGGAGCTTAATTCATGACCACCCCCAAAAAATGGAAAATTCCATCCAAATCCTGAAAAAATTTAAATTTTTATATGAAAAACTTGTTTTGCTGATATCTCCTAAACTATGCGTCCTAGAGCGAAAAGGAGCTTAATTCATGACCACACCCAACAAATCGAAAATTCCATCAAAATCCTGAAAAAATTGAAATTTTTATATGAAAAACTTGTTTTGCTCATATCTCCTAAACTATGCGTCCTACAGCGAAAAGGAGCTTAATTCATGACCACCCCCAAAAAATCGAAAATTCCATCCAAATCCTGAAAAAAATTGAAATTTTTATATGAAAAACTTGTTTTGCTCATATCTCCTAAACTATGCGTCCTAGAGCGAAAAGGAGCTTAATTCGTGACCACCACCAAAAAATCGAAAATTCCATCCAAATCCTGAAAAAATTGAAATTTTTATATGAAAAACTTGTTTTGCTGATATCTCCTAAACTATGCGTCCTAGAGCGAAAAGGAGCTTAATTCATGACCACCCCCAAAAAATTTAAAATTCTAAACTATGCGTCCTAGAGCGAAAAGGAGCTTAATTCATGACCACCCCCAAAAAATCGAAAATTCCAACCAAATCCTGAAAAAATTGAAATTTTTATATGAAAAACTTGTTTTGATCATATCTCCTAAACTATGCGTCCTAGAGCGAAAAGGAGCTTAATTCATGACCACCCCAAAAAAATCGAAAATTCCATCCAAATCCTGAAAAAATTGAAAATTTTTTATAAAAAACTTGTTTTGCTCAAATCTCCTAAACTATGCGTCCTAGAGCGAAAAGGAGCTTAATTCATGACCACCCCAAGAAATCGAAAATTCCATCCAAATCCTGAAAAAATTGAAATTTTTATATGAAAAACTTGTTTTGCCCATATCTCCTAAACTATGCGTCCTAGAGCGAAAATGAGCTTAATTCATGACCACCCCCAAAAAATCGAAAATTCCAACCAAATCCTGAAAAAATTGAAATTTTTATATGAAAAACTTGTTTTGCTCATATCTCCTAACCTATGCGTCCTAGAGCGAAAAAGAGCTTAATTCATGACCACCACCAAAAAATCGAAAATTCCATCCAAATCCTGAAAAAAATTGAAATTTTTATATGAAAAACTTGTTTTGCTCATATCTCCTAAACTATGCGCCCTAGAGCGAAAAGGAGCTTAATTCATGACCACCCCCAAAAAATCGAAAATTCCAACCAAATCCTGAAAAAATTGAAATTTTTATATGAAAAACTTGTTTTGCTCATATCTCCTAAACTATGCGTCCTAGAGCGAAAAGGAGCTTAATTCATGACCACCCCCAAGAAATCGAAAATTCCATCCAAATCCTGAAAAAATTGAAATTTTTATATGAAAAACTTGTTTTGCCCATATCTCCTAAACTATGCGTCCTAGAGCGAAAATTAGCTTAATTCATGACCACCCCCAAAAAATCGAAAATTCCAACCAAATCCTGAAAAAATTGAAATTTTTATATGAAAAACTTGTTTTGCTCATATCTCCTAAACTATGCGTCCTAGAGCGAAAAGGAGCTTAATTCATGACCACTCCAAAAAATCGAAAATTCCAACCAAATCCTGAAAAAATTGGAATTTTTATATGAAAAACTTGTTTTGCTCATATCTCCTAAACTATGCGTCCTAGAGCGAAAAGGAGCTTAATTCATGACCACCCCCAAAAAATCGAAAATTCCATCCAAGTCCTGAAAAAATTGAAATTTTAATATGAAAAACTTGTTTTGCTCATATCTCCTAAACTATGCGTCCTAGAGCGAAAAGGAGCTTAATTCATGACCACCCCCAAAAAATCGAAAATTCAATCCAAATCCTGAAAAAATTGAAAATTTTTTATAAAAAACTTGTTTTGCTCATATCTCCTAAACTATGCGTCCTAGAGCGAAAAGGAGCTTAATTCAAGACCACCCCCAAAAAATCGAAAATTCCATCCAAATCCTGAAAAAATTGAAATTTGTATATGAAAAACTTGTTTTGCTCATATCTCCTAACCTATGCGTCCTACAGCGAAAAGGAGCTTAATTCATGACCACCCCCAAAAAATTTAAAATTCCAACCAAATCCTGAAAAAATTGAAATTTTTATATGAAAAACTTGTTTTGCTCATATCTCCTAAACTATGCGTCCTACAGCGAAAAGGAGCTTAATTCATGACCACCCCCAAAAAATCGAAAATTCCATCCAAATCCTGAAAAAAATTAAATTTTTATATGAAAAACTTGTTTTGCTCATATCTCCTAAACTATGCGTCCTACAGCGAAAAGGAGCTTAATTCATGACCAACCCCCAAAAAATCGAAAATTCCATCCAAATCCTGAAAAAAATTAAATTTTTATATGAAAAACTTGTTTTGCTCATATCTCCTAAACTATGCGTCCTACAGCGAGAAGGAGCTTAATTCATGACCACCCCCAAAAAATCGAAAATTCCATCCAAATCCTGAAAAAATTGAAAGTTTTATATGAAAAACTTGTTTTGCTCATATCTCCTAAACTATGCGTCCTAGAGCGAAAAGGAGCTTAATTCATGACCACCCCCAAAAAATTTAAAATTCCAACCAAATCCTGAAAAAATTGAAATTTTTATATGAAAAACTTGTTTTGCTCATATCTCCTAAACTATGCGTCCTACAGCGAAAAGGAGCTTAATTCATGACCACCCCCAAAAAATCGAAAATTCCATCCAAATCCTGAAAAAATTGAAATTTTTATATGAAAAACTTGTTTTGCTCATATCTCCTAAACTATGCGTCCTAGAGCGAAAAGGAGCTTAATTCATGACCACCCCAAAAAAATCGAAAATTCCATCCACATCCTGAAAAAATTGAAAATTTTTTATAAAAAATTTGTTTTGCTCATATCTCCTAAACTATGCGTCCTAGAGCGAAAAGGAGCTTAATTCATGACCACCCCCAAAAAATCGAAAATTCCATCCAAATCCTGAAAAAATTGAAATTTGTATATGAAAAACTTGTTTTGCTCATATCTCCTAACCTATGCGTCCTAGAGCGAAAAGGAGCTTAATTCATGACCACCACCAAAAAATCGAAAATTCCATCCAAATCCTAAAAAAATTGAAATTTTTATATGAAAAACTTGTTTTGCTCATATCTCCTAAACTATGCGTCCTACAGCGAAAAGGAGCTTAATTCATGACCAACCCCCAAAAAATCGAAAATTCCATCCAAATCCTGAAAAAAATTAAATTTTTAAATGAAAAACTTGTTTTGCTCATATCTCCTAAACTATGCGTCCTAGAGCGAAAAGGAGCTTAATTCATGACCACCACCAAAAAATCGAAAATTCCATCCAAATCCTGAAAAAATTGAAATTTTTATATGAAAAACTTGTTTTGCTCATATCTCCTAAACTATGCGTCCTACAGCGAAAAGGAGCTTAATTCATGACCACCCCCAAAAAATCGAAAATTCCATCCAAATCCTGAAAAAATTGAAATGTTTATATGAAAAACTTGTTTTGCTCATATCTCCTAACCTATGCGTCTTAGAGCGAAAAGGAGCTTAATACATGACCATCCCCAAAAAATCGAAAATTCCATCCAAATCCTGAAAAAATTGAAATTTTTATATGAAAAACTTGTTTTGCTCATATCTCCTAAACTATGCGTCCTAGAGCGAAAAGGAGCTTAATTCATGACCACCACCAAAAAATCGAAAATTCCATCCAAATCCTGAAAAAATTGAAATTTTTATATGAAAAACTTGTTTTGCTCATATCTCCTAAACTATGCGTCCTAGAGCGAAAAGGAGCTTAATTCATGACCATCCCCAAAAAATCGAAAATTCCAACCAAATCCTGAAAAAATTGAAATTTTTATAGGAAAAACTTGTTTTGATCATATCTCCTAAACTATGCGTCCTACAGCGAAAAGGAGGTTAATTCATGACCGCCCCCGAAAAATCGAAAATTCCATCCAAATCCTCAAAAAAATTGAAATTTTTATATAAAAAACTTGTTTTGCCCATATCTCCTAAACTATGCGTCCTAGAGCGAAAAGGAGCTTAAATCATGGCCACCCCCAAAAAATCGAAAATTCCAACCAAATCCTGAAAAAATTGAAATTTTTATATGAAAAACTTGTTTTGCTCATATCTCCTAAATTATGCGTCCTACAGCGAAAAGGAGCTTATTTCATGACCAACCCCCAAAATATCGAAAATTCCATCCAAATCCTGAAAAAAATTAAATTTTTATATGAAAAACTTGTTTTGCTCATATCTCCTAAACTATGCGTCCTAGAACGAAAAGGAGCTTAATTCATGACCACCCCCAAAAAATCGAAAATTCCATCCAAATCCTGAAAAAATTGAAATTTTTATATGAAAAACTTGTTTTGCTCATATCTCCTAAACTATGCGTCCTAGAGCGAAAAGGAGCTTAATTCATGACCACCAACAAAAAATCGAAAATTCCGTCCAAATCCTGAAAAAATTGAAATTTTTATATGAAAAACTTGTGTTGCTCATATCTCCTAAACTATGCGTCCTAGAGCGAAAAGGAGCTTAATTCATGACCACCACCAAAAAATCGAAAATTCCATCCAAATCCTGAAAAAATTGAAAATTTTATATGAAAAACTTGTTTTGCTCATATCTCCTAAACTATGCGTCCTACAGCGAAAAGGAGCTTAATTCATGACCACCCCCAAAAAATCGAAAATTCCAACCAAATCCTGAAAAAATTGAAATTTTTATATGAAAAACTTGTTTTGCTCATATCTCCTAAACTATGAGTCCTAGAGCGAAAAGGAGCTTAATTCATGACCACCCCCAAAAAATCGAAAATTCCATCCAAATCCTGAAAAAAATTAAATTTTTATATGAAAAACTTGTTTTGCTAATATCTCCTAAACTATGCGTCCTAGAGCGAAAAGGAGCTTAATTCGAAAATTCCATCCAAATCCTGGAAAATATGAAATTTTTATATGAAAAACTTGTTTTGCTCATATCTCCTAAACTATGCGTCCTAGAGCGAAAAGGAGCTTAATTCATGACCACCACCAAAAAATCGAAAATTCCATCCAAATCCTGAAAAAAATTAAATTTTTATATGAAAAACTTGTTTTGCTCATATCTTCTAAACTATGCGTCCTACAGCGAAAAGGAGCTTAATTCATGACCACCCCCAAAAAATCGAAAATTCCATCCAAATCCTGAAAAAATTGAAATTTTTATATGAAAAACTTGTTTTGCCCATATCTCCTAAACTATGCGTCCTAGAGCGAAAAGGAGCTTAATTCATGGCCACCCCCAAAAAATCGAAAATTCCAACCAAATCCTGAAAAAATTGAAATTTTTATATGAAAAACTTGTTTTGCTCATATCTCCTAAACTATGCGTCCTACAGCGAAAAGGAGCTTCTTTCATGACCAACCCCCAAAATATCGAAAATTCCATCCAAATCCTGAAAAAAATTAAATTTTTATATGAAAAACTTGTTTTGCTCATATCTCCTAAACTATGCGTCCTAGAGCGAAAAGGAGCTTAATTCATGACCACCCCCAAAAAATCGAAAATTCCATCCAAATCCTGAAAAAATTGAAATTTTTATATGAAAAACTTGTTTTGCTCATATCTCCTAAACTATGCGTCCTAGAGCGAAAAGGAGCTTAATTCATGACCACCACCAAAAAATCGAAAATTCCATCCAAATCCTGAAAAAATTGAAATTTTTATATGAAAAACTTGTGTTGCTCATATCTCCTAAACTATGCGTCCTAGAGCGAAAAGGAGCTTAATTCATGACCACCACCAAAAAATCGAAAATTCCATCCAAATCCTGAAAAAATTGAAATTTTTATATGAAAAACTTGTTTTGCTCATATCTCCTAAACTATGCGTCCTACAGCGAAAAGGAGCTTAATTCATGACCACCCCCAAAAAATCGAAAATTCCAACCAAATCCTGAAAAAATTGAAATTGTTATATGAAAAACTTGTTTTGCTCATATCTCCTAAACTATGAGTCCTAGAGCGAAAAGGAGCTTAATTCATGACCACCCCCAAAAAATCGAAAATTCCATCCAAATCCTGAAAAAAATTAAATTTTTATATGAAAAACTTGTTTTGCTAATATCTCCTAAACTATGCGTCCTAGAGCGAAAAGGAGCTTAATTCGAAAATTCCATCCAAATCCTGAAAAAATTGAAATTTTTATATGAAAAACTTGTGTTGCTCATATCTCCTAAACTATGCGTCCTAGAGCGAAAAGGAGCTTAATTCATGACCACCACCAAAAAATCGAAAATTCCATCCAAATCCTGAAAAAAATTAAATTTTTATATGAAAAACTTGTTTTGCTCATATCTTCTAAACTATGCGTCCTACAGCGAAAAGGAGCTTAATTCATGACCACCCCCAAAAAATCGAAAATTCCATCCAAATCCTGAAAAAATTGAAATTTTTATATGAAAAACTTGTTTTGCTTATATCTCCTAAACTATGCGTCCTAGAGCGAAAAGGAGCTTAATTCATGACCACCCCCAAAAAATCGAAAATTCTATCCAAATCCTGGAAAAAATGAAATTTTTATATGAAAAACTTGTTTTGCTCATATCTCCTAAACTATGCGTCCTAGAGCGAAAAGGAGCTAAATTCATGACCACCACCAAAAAATCGAAAATTCCATCCAAATCCTGAAAAAATTGAAATTTTTATATGAAAAACTTGTTTTGCTCATATCTCCTAAACTATGCGTCCTACAGCGAAAAGGAGCTTAATTCATGACCACCCCCAAAAAATCGAAAATTCCATCCAAATCCTGAAAAATTGAAATTTTTATATTTAAAAAACTTGTTTTGCTTATATCTCCTAAACTATGCGTCCTAGAGCGAAAAGGAGCTTAATTCATGACCACCCCCAAAAAATCGAAAATTCCATCCAAATCCTGAAAAAATTGAAATTTTAATATGAAAAACTTGTTTTGCTCATATCTCCTAAACTATGCGTCCTAGAGCGAAAAGGAGCTTAATTCATGACCACCCCCAAAAAATCGAAAATTCCATCCAAATCCTGAAAAAATTGAAATTTTAATATGAAAAACTTGTTTTGCTCATATCTCCTAAACTATGCGTCCTAGAGCGAAAAGGAGCTTAATTCATGACCACCCCCAAAAAATCGAAAATTCCATCCAAATCCTGAAAAAATTTAAATTTTTATATGAAAAACTTGTTTTGCTCATATCTCCTAAACTATGCGTCCTAGAGCGAAAAGGAGCTTAATTCATGACCACCACCAAAAAATCGAAAATTCCATCCAAATCCTGAAAAAATTGAAATTTTTATATGAAAAACTTGTGTTGCTCATATCTCCTAAACTATGCGTCCTAGAGCGAAAAGGAGCTTAATTCATGACCACCACCAAAAAATCGAAAATTCCATCCAAATCCTGAAAAAATTGAAATTTTTATATGAAAAACTTGTTTTGTTCATATCTCCTAAACTATGCGTCCTAGAGCGAAAAGGAGCTTAATTCATGACCACCCCCAAAAAATCGAAAATTCCATCCAAATCCTGAAAAAATTGAAATTTTTATATGAAAAACTTGTTTTGCTCATATCTCCTAAACTATGAGTCCTACAGCGAAAAGGAGCTTAATTCATGACCACCCCCAAAAAATCGAAAATTCCATCCAAATCCTGAAAAATTTTAATTTTTATATGAAAAACTTGTTTTGTTCATATCTCCTAAACTATGCGTCCTAGAGCGAAAAGGAGCTTAATTCATGACCACCCCCAAAAAATCGAAAATTCCATCCAAATCCTGAAAAAATTGAAATTTTTATATGAAAAACTTGTTTTGCTCATATCTCCTAAACTATGCGTCCTAGAGCGAAAAGGAGCTTAATTCATGACCACCCCCAAAAAATCGAAAATTCCATCCAAATCCTGAAAAATTGAAATTTTTATATGAAAAACTTGTTTTGCTTATATCTCCTAAACTATGCGTCCTAGAGCGAAAAGGAGCTTAATTCACGACCACCCCCAAAAATTCGAAAATTCCATCCAAATTCTGAAAAAATTGAAATTTTTATATGAAAAACTTGTTTTGCTCATATCTCCTAAACTATGCGTCCTACAGCGAAAAGGAGCTTAATTCATGACCACCCCCAAAAAATCGAAAATTCCATCCAAATCCTGAAAAAAATGAAATTTTTATATGAAAAACTTGTTTTGCTCATATCTCCTAAACTATGCGTCCTACAGCGAAAAGGAGCTTAATTCATGACCACCCCCAAAAAATCGAAAATTCCAACCAAATCCTGAAAAAAATGAAATTTTTATATTAAAAACTTGTTTTGCTCATATCTCCTAAACTATGCGTCCTACAGCGAAAATGAGCTTAATTTATGACCACCCCCCAAAAAATCGAAAATTCCAACCAAATCCTGAAAAATTGAAATTTTTATATGAAAAACTTGTTTTGCTCATATCTCCTAAACTATGCGTCCTACAGCGAAAAGGAGGTTAATTCATGACCGCCCCCAAAAAATCGAAAATTCCATCCAAATCCTGAAAAAATTGAAATTTTTATATGAAAAACTTGTTTTGCTCATATCTCCTAAACTATGCGTCCTAGAGCGAAAAGGAGCTTAATTCATGACCACCCCAAAAAAATCGAAAATTCCATCCAAATCCTGAAATAATTGAAATTTTTATATGAAAAACTTGTTTTGCTCATATCTCCTAAACTATGCGTCCTACAGCGAAAAGGAGGTTAATTCATGACCGCCCCCAAAATATCGAAAATTCCATCCAAATCCTGAAAAAATTGAAATTTTTATATGAAAAACTTGTTTTGCTCATATCTCCTAAACTATGCGTCCTAGAGCGAAAAGGAGCTTAATTCATGACCACCCCAAAAAAATCGAAAATTCCATCCAAATCCTGAAATAATTGAAATTTTTATATGAAAAACTTGTTTTGCTCATATCTCCTAAACTATGAGTCCTACAGCGAAAAGGAGCTTAATTCATGACCACCCCCAAAAAATCGAAAATTCCATCCAAATCCTGAAAAATTTAAATTTTTATATGAAAAACTTGTTTTGCTAATATCTCCTAAACTATGCGTCCTACAGCGAAAAGGAGCTTAATTCATGACCAACCCCCAAAAAATCGAAAATTCCATCCAAATCCTGAAAAAATTGAAATTTTTATATGAAAAACTTGTTTTGCTCATATCTCCTAAACTATGCGTCCTAGAGCGAAAAGGAGCTTAATTCATGACCACCCCCAAAAAATCGAAAATTCCATCCAAATCCTGAAAAATTGAAATTTTTATATGAAAAACTTGTTTTGCTTATATCTCCTAAACTATGCGTCCTAGAGCGAAAAGGAGCTTAATTCATGACCACCCCCAAAAATTCGAAAATTCCATCCAAATTCTGAAAAAATTGAAATTTTTATATGAAAAACTTGTTTTGCTCATATCTCCTAAACTATGCGTCCTACAGCGAAAAGGAGCTTAATTCATGACCACCCCCAAAAAATCGAAAATTCCATCCAAATCCTGAAAAAAATGAAATTTTTATATGAAAAACTTGTTTTGCTCATATCTCCTAAACTATGCGTCCTACAGCGAAAAGGAGCTTAATTCATGACCACCCCCAAAAAATCGAAAATTCCAACCAAATCCTGAAAAAATTGAAATTTTTATATTAAAAACTTGTTTTGCTCATATCTCCTAAACTATGCGTCCTACAGCGAAAATGAGCTTAATTTATGACCACCCCCCAAAAAATCGAAAATTCCATCCAAATCCTGAAAAAATTGAAATTTTTATATGAAAAACTTGTTTTGCTCATATCTCCTAAACTATGCGTCCTAGAGCGAAAAGGAGCTTAATTCATGACCACCCCCAAAAAATTGCAAATTCCAACCAAATCCTGAAAAAATTTAAATTTTTATATGAAAAACTTGTTTTGCTCATATCTCCTAAACTATGCGTCCTAGAGCGAAAAGGAGCTTAATTCATGACCACCCCAAAAAAATCGAAAATTCCATCCAAATCCTGAAATAATTGAAATTTTTATATGAAAAACTTGTTTTGCTCATATCTCCTAAACTATGCGTCCTAGAGCGAAAAGGAGCTTAATTCATGACCACCCCCAAAAAATCGAAAATTCCATCCAAATCCTGAAAAAATTGAAATTTTTATATGAAAAACTTGTTTTGCTCATATCTCCTAACCTATGCGTCCTAGAGCGAAAAGGAGCTTAATTCATGACCACCCCCTAAAAATCGAAAATTCCAACCAAATCCTGAAAAAATTGAAATTTTTATATGAAAAACTTGTTTTGCTCATATCTCCTAAACTATGCGTCCTACAGCGAAAAGGAGGTTAATTCATGACCACCACCAAAAAAATTGAAAATTCCATCCAAATCCTGAAAAAATTGAAATTTTTATATGAAAAACTTGTTTTGCTCATATCTCCTAAACTATGCGTCCTACAGCGAAAAGGAGCTTAATTCATGACCACCCCAAAAAAATCGAAAATTCCATCCAAATCCTGAAAAAATTGAAAATTTTTTATAAAAAACTTGTTTTGCTCATATCTCCTAAACTATGCGTCCTAGAGCGAAAAGGAGCTTAATTCATGACCACCCCCAAAAAATCGAAAATTCCATCCAAATCCTGAAAAAATTGAAATTTTTATATGAAAAACTTGTTTTGCCCATATCTCCTAAACTATGCGTTCTAGAGCGAAAAGGAGCTTAATTCATGACCACCCCCAAAAAATCGAAAATTCCAACCAAATCCTGAAAAAATTTAAATTTTTATATGAAAAACTTGTTTTGCTCATATCTCCTAAACTATGCGTCCTAGAGCGAAAAGGAGCTTAATTCATGACCACCCCCAAAAAATTGAAAATTCCAACCAAATCCTGAAAAAAATGAAATTTTTATATGAAAAACTTGTTTTGCTCATATCTCCTAAACTATGCGTCCTAGAGCGAAAAGGAGCTTAATTCATGACCACCCCCAAAAAATCGAAAATTCCATCCAAATCCTGAAAAAATTGAAATTTTTATATGAAAAACTTGTTTTGCTAATATCTCCTAAACTATGCGTCCTACAGCGAAAAGGAGCTTAATTCATGACCAACCCCCAAAAAATCGAAAATTCCATCCAAATCCTGAAAAAATTGAAATTTTTATATGAAAAACTTGTTTTGCTCATATCTCCTAAACTATGCGTCCTAGAGCGAAAAGGAGCTTAATTCATGACCACCCCCAAAAAATCGAAAATTCCATCCAAATCCTGAAAAATTGAAATTTTTATATGAAAAACTTGTTTTGCTTATATCTCCTAAACTATGCGTCCTAGAGCGAAAAGGAGCTTAATTCATGACCACCCCCAAAAATTCGAAAATTCCATCCAAATTCTGAAAAAATTGAAATTTTTATATGAAAAACTTGTTTTGCTCATATCTCCTAAACTATGCGTCCTACAGCGAAAAGGAGCTTAATTCATGACCACCCCCAAAAAATCGAAAATTCCATCCAAATCCTGAAAAAAATGAAATTTTTATATGAAAAACTTGTTTTGCTCATATCTCCTAAACTATGCGTCCTACAGCGAAAAGGAGCTTAATTCATGACCACCCCCAAAAAATCGAAAATTCCAACCAAATCCTGAAAAAATTGAAATTTTTATATTAAAAACTTGTTTTGCTCATATCTCCTAAACTATGCGTCCTACAGCGAAAATGAGCTTAATTTATGACCACCCCCCAAAAAATCGAAAATTCCATCCAAATCCTGAAAAAATTGAAATTTTTATATGAAAAACTTGTTTTGCTCATATCTCCTAAACTATGCGTCCTAGAGCGAAAAGGAGCTTAATTCATGACCACCCCCAAAAAATTGCAAATTCCAACCAAATCTTGAAAAAATTTAAATTTTTATATGAAAAACTTGTTTTGCTCATATCTCCTAAACTATGCGTCCTAGAGCGAAAAGGAGCTTAATTCATGACCACCCCAAAAAAATCGAAAATTCCATCCAAATCCTGAAATAATTGAAATTTTTATATGAAAAACTTGTTTTGCTCATATCTCCTAAACTATGCGTCCTAGAGCGAAAAGGAGCTTAATTCATGACCACCCCCAAAAAATCGAAAATTCCATCCAAATCCTGAAAAAATTGAAATTTTTATATGAAAAACTTGTTTTGCTCATATCTCCTAACCTATGCGTCCTAGAGCGAAAAGGAGCTTAATTCATGACCACCCCCTAAAAATCGAAAATTCCAACCAAATCCTGAAAAAATTGAAATTTTTATATGAAAAACTTGTTTTGCTCATATCTCCTAAACTATGCGTCCTACAGCGAAAAGGAGGTTAATTCATGACCACCACCAAAAAAATTGAAAATTCCATCCAAATCCTGAAAAAATTGAAATTTTTATATGAAAAACTTGTTTTGCTCATATCTCCTAAACTATGCGTCCTACAGCGAAAAGGAGCTTAATTCATGACCACCCCAAAAAAGTCGAAAATTCCATCCAAATCCTGAAAAAATTGAAAATTTTTTATAAAAAACTTGTTTTGCTCATATCTCCTAAACTATGCGTCCTAGAGCGAAAAGGAGCTTAATTCATGACCACCCCCAAAAAATCGAAAATTCCATCCAAATCCTGAAAAAATTGAAATTTTTATATGAAAAACTTGTTTTGCCCATATCTCCTAAACTATGCGTTCTAGAGCGAAAAGGAGCTTAATTCATGACCACCCCCAAAAAATCGAAAATTCCAACCAAATCCTGAAAAAATTTAAATTTTTATATGAAAAACTTGTTTTGCTCATATCTCCTAAACTATGCGTCCTAGAGCGAAAAGGAGCTTAATTCATGACCACCCCCAAAAAATTGAAAATTCCAACCAAATCCTGAAAAAAATGAAATTTTTATATGAAAAACTTGTTTTGCTCATATCTCCTAAACTATGCGTCCTAGAGCGAAAAGGAGCTTAATTCATGACCACCCCCAAAAAATCGAAAATTCCATCCAAATCCTGAAAAAAATGAAATTTTTATATGAAAAACTTGTTTTGCTCATATCTCCTAAACTATGCGTCCTACAGCGAAAAGGAGCTTAATTCATGACCACCCCCAAAAAATCGAAAATTCCAACCAAATCCTGAAAAAATTGAAATTTTTATATTAAAAACTTGTTTTGCTCATATCTCCTAAACTATGCGTCCTACAGCGAAAATGAGCTTAATTTATGACCACCCCCCAAAAAATCGAAAATTCCATCCAAATCCTGAAAAAATTGAAATTTTTATATGAAAAACTTGTTTTGCTCATATCTCCTAAACTATGCGTCCTAGAGCGAAAAGGAGCTTAATTCATGACCACCCCCAAAAAATTGCAAATTCCAACCAAATCTTGAAAAAATTTAAATTTTTATATGAAAAACTTGTTTTGCTCATATCTCCTAAACTATGCGTCCTAGAGCGAAAAGGAGCTTAATTCATGACCACCCCAAAAAAATCGAAAATTCCATCCAAATCCTGAAATAATTGAAATTTTTATATGAAAAACTTGTTTTGCTCATATCTCCTAAACTATGCGTCCTAGAGCGAAAAGGAGCTTAATTCATGACCACCCCCAAAAAATCGAAAATTCCATCCAAATCCTGAAAAAATTGAAATTTTTATATGAAAAACTTGTTTTGCTCATATCTCCTAACCTATGCGTCCTAGAGCGAAAAGGAGCTTAATTCATGACCACCCCCTAAAAATCGAAAATTCCAACCAAATCCTGAAAAAATTGAAATTTTTATATGAAAAACTTGTTTTGCTCATATCTCCTAAACTATGCGTCCTACAGCGAAAAGGAGGTTAATTCATGACCACCACCAAAAAAATTGAAAATTCCATCCAAATCCTGAAAAAATTGAAATTTTTATATGAAAAACTTGTTTTGCTCATATCTCCTAAACTATGCGTCCTACAGCGAAAAGGAGCTTAATTCATGACCACCCCAAAAAAGTCGAAAATTCCATCCAAATCCTGAAAAAATTGAAAATTTTTTATAAAAAACTTGTTTTGCTCATATCTCCTAAACTATGCGTCCTAGAGCGAAAAGGAGCTTAATTCATGACCACCCCCAAAAAATCGAAAATTCCATCCAAATCCTGAAAAAATTGAAATTTTTATATGAAAAACTTGTTTTGCCCATATCTCCTAAACTATGCGTTCTAGAGCGAAAAGGAGCTTAATTCATGACCACCCCCAAAAAATCGAAAATTCCAACCAAATCCTGAAAAAATTTAAATTTTTATATGAAAAACTTGTTTTGCTCATATCTCCTAAACTATGCGTCCTAGAGCGAAAAGGAGCTTAATTCATGACCACCCCCAAAAAATTGAAAATTCCAACCAAATCCTGAAAAAAATGAAATTTTTATATGAAAAACTTGTTTTGCTCATATCTCCTAAACTATGCGTCCTAGAGCGAAAAGGAGCTTAATTCATGACCACCCCCAAAAAATCGAAAATTCCATCCAAATCCTGAAAAAATTGAAATTTTTATATGAAAAACTTGTTTTGCTCATATCTCCTAAACTATGCGTCCTAGAGCGAAAAGGAGCTTAATTCATGACCACCACCAAAAAATCGAAAATTCCATCCAAATCCTGAAAAAATTGAAATTTTTTTATGAAAAACTTGTTTTGCTCATATCTCCTAAACTATGCGTCCTAGAGCGAAAAGGAGCTTAATTCATGACCACCCCCAAAAAATCGAAAATTCCAACCAAATCCTGAAAAAATTGAAATTTTTATATGAAAAACTTGTTTTGCTCATATCTCCTAAACTATGCGTCCTACAGCGAAAAGGAGCTTAATTCATGACCACCCCTGTTGGGGCAGATCGTATTTTATGTCATTTATATTACTTTAATTTATATATTTATTAATTTATTGTTTTTATTTTATTTATTCTTCACTATTTATTTTATTAGTCGTTTAATTGTTCTTTATTTAAATTTTATTTACATCCCTTTAATGTTTCCCCACCCTAATATTTACTTTCAAATTCATTTCGTTTATTTACTTTACTCTCTTTTAGTTCTATGACCTATATTCGTTTTTCGTTTGTTTTCGATCATTTAATGTTACATTAGTTATTATAGTTTGTTTTGGTTTGATCGATCTCTTCCCACTGCTTATGTTGGTCGTGGGTATAGTTGAAGAAAACAACAACAACAACAAAGCATAAATATCGTTTATGCTTTTGCTTGTTATTTGTTTTTCATAATGCTTGCAAATTTGATACATTGGTTGAATGCATGTATGTATGTACATACATACATATCAATAACTGTCATCTTTTGGTTCTTTTCGTGGTTCAGTGGGAAGAGATGATCAAAGTTAAAGTTAGTTGTCGATTATTGTTTGTCACCAACGCGTTGCTCGAATAAAGGAAAACAATGTTTGAACTTGTTATATTAAAACAAATAGAATATTAACTCTTGTTGTTCGGCATAGTTACATTGAAAATAATTATTGTAATAAAACAAATTATTTAAACTGAATTTTTACTCGGTCGTTGGGTTTTTAAAAAGGCAATGTTTGAACGGGTAAAAATATAAAGAAAATCTAAGTTGTTCTACGGGCGACATATCAACTTTGTGGTTCTGTGCAAACATTTTGGCGACCGTGACAGGACGGTCAGTGTTTAAAGTTGAAAATAATTTGTTGTGGAAAAAGGTTTTCGTACATTTGAAGTGGTGTGGGGTATTTCATCATTGTTGTGTTATTCGTGCTTTCGTTGCCCCTACTGCTGATGTTAAATCCTGTTAGTTTTGTACCTTTGGACACCAACTTTAATTGCTGCCGTCGTAATTATTTTGAAAGAAATTCAACTCGGAGTTTCTTAGCAGAATCAAAGTGAATTGTTGTTAGGTAACAATTATAAAGCTTGGCTTGGTGATACATAAAATTCCAATTTAGTGGAAATTAGCGCCATATTTATTGGAAAGCGCTAATTGCAAAATTGTTGTTCCTGAAATATAAGAAACGCAATTTTCTCTTTCGTCGTTGACGTTCTCTTAAGTTTGCAAAATGACGAGAGACGATAATGATGCTTCTGAAGAAGCAAGTGGTGCTGATTTGTCTTCTCTTAAACAGCAACGTAGCTCTATGAAGAGGAATATCAGCAACATGCATAAAAAGGTAGAAAAAGATGGTGCAAAAGTAGATTCCACTATTTTAGAGTGTCGTTTGCAAATTTTGGAATCATACTTCAAACAGTTGTGCCACATCCAAACTCAAATAGAAACACTTAGTCCGGCTGACACATCGAGGAGTGATTTGGAAGAACTTTTCATAACAGCAAAGGCAAAAATATTGGGCCTTCTGAACAAAAGTCGTAGTTCTATACCTGGTGATACTACTTTGATGAATGCTTCAATTGCCGGAATTTCAACACAATCTCGTTTGCCTTCGTTGAAATTGCCTCGTTTTGATGGAAAATATGGCGAGTATAAAAGATTTATTTCGACATTTAACAACATGGTCCATGAAAATCAAACTATTACCCCAGTTGATAAATTCAATTATTTATTGAACTGTCTCAGTGGTCCCGCTTTGGCAGTTGTTGAAGCTTTTCAAGTGTCAGAGGAAAACTACCCGAAAGCACTAACACGGCTCCAGGAACGTTATGACAATAAGGTATTGATTTTTTTGGAACATATCAACACTCTTTTCGATATTCCGAAAATGGCAAAAGGTGATAGCTCATCATTGCGGAATATTATTGACACTGTTTCGGCTGTTCGTGGTTCTTTGTTGTCGCTTGGGTCTGAAGCAGATGTTATGAACGCAATTTTAGTACATTTGGTTTTGAATAAAGTGGATGCAGATACGAAACAGAATTATGATGAAAAACAAGAATATAAATCGTTGCCCTCTTGGGATTGTTGCTATGATGTTTTGAGTCTTCGTTGTCAATTTCTCGAAAGTCATGGAAAAAGGACAGAATTTGGTGAAAAAGCAAAACTTGTCAAGCCCAAGCAAAATTTTAATCGCACTGCCCATACTTTCGTCAATTCAAATCCAAATTGTGTATATTGTAATTCAACTGATCATTATCTGCAAACTTGTTCTTCGTTTTCGGCAATAGCAGTTCCCGATCGTTTTAATTTTGTAAAACGCGGTGGCCTGTGCATTAATTGTCTGCGAAAGGGGCATATGGTTTCAAAATGTCCATCAAAATCACGTTGCAGATTTTGTAATTCAACTCACCACTCAGTGTTGCACATTTTTAGTCCAGACAACTCGGGACAGTCAACCATTTCGAATACTACTACAGTGCAACCTTCAACTAGTAATCAAAATCCAGTTTCGCTTGTGGCTCGCTCATGTAAAAGGGCAATCATTCCGACTGCTGTGGTTCTCATCAAAGATTATTGTGGAACTTTTCAACCGGTAAGAGCTTTACTTGATTCCGGCTCCGAACTCAATTTCATTTCAGAAGAAACTGCAAAAAGGCTTCGGCTTAAATTTCGACCATATTCACAAGAAGTTTCGGGAATTGGAGAAGTTAGAACCAGAATTAAATTTACCGTGTCCGCTACAATAAAATCAAGAATTAGTTCGTTCCAGTGGTCCTCAACTTTTGCTGTTACCCCAACAATTGCATCTGTACAGCCCGGTGAGTACATATATACTTCAAATTGGAAAATTCCCACCGATATACCGTTAGCTGACCCATTGTTTTTCAAACCGCAACATATTGACATTCTTTTGAGTGCTGAAGTATTTTTTGATTTATTACTTGATGGTCGAATTTCTCTTGGATATGGTATGCCAAACCTTACCAATACTGTTTTTGGATACATTGTTGGTGGTATCGCAAGTACTGGTCAAGCGAGATCTAATTTTACATGCAATTTGATGGTCAATTCTTTAGAAGTGGATCTTGATAAAACTCTAAAAAAATTTTGGGAAGTAGAAGAATACGAAAAGAATCCCAATATGTTGTCCGAAGAAGAAGCAGCATGTGAAAATCACTTTGTTGAAAATGTTAAATTAGATTTTGATGGAAGAGTTGTGGTCCGCTTGCCATTTAAAGAAAATCCCAAATGTCTCGGCGATTCGTTCGAAGCTGCTCGAAAACGTTTTTTGTCCCTGGAAAGACGTTTAGATCGTGATCTACAATTGAAGTCAATGTATAAAGAATTCATGGATGAGTATTTGTCCCTGGGTCACATGTCGCTCTATAATCAACCGTTATGTGGTACCTATTACATAATACCACATCATTGTGTTTTGAGACCACAAAGTACTACAACAAAAATTAGAGTTGTATTTGATGCATCTTCTCGTAGTTCGTCAAATAAATCATTGAACGATATTTTGATGGTTGGACCAACAATACAACAAGACCTGATCACCACACTATTTTCGTTTCGTTTACACAAGTATGCTTTTACTGCTGATATTTCTAAAATGTATCGACAATTTCGAATAGATGAAAATGATAGAAAATATCAACTCATATTGTGGAGAAATCAAAAAGATGAACATTTAAAGGTATATCAACTGAATACTGTTACCTACGGTTTATCTGCCGCCCCATTTTTGGCGATTCGTAGTTTGTTTTTCATTGCAGATAAATATTCGCACTCGCATCCTTGTGGTTCTGAAGTTTTGCGCAACGATTTATACGTGGATGATGTACTCACCGGCGCTGACGACCTTGCAACGCTGGCTCAAAAGAAAAACGAGCTAGTAAAAATATTAAGTTTCCATGGCCTTGAGTTAGCAAAATGGAACAGCAATAACATCATGTTCGGTTCAAATCAAGATGCAGAAATCACCATTAAAACAAGTGAAGATGAAGTTGCAAAAGCCTTGGGTATGTCTTGGAAACCCAAGGAGGACGTTTTTACTTACCGATTCGAGTTACCAGATGTGATGAATCCTACAAAAAGATCTGTTTTGTCAATTGTATCAAAAATCTATGACTTGCTTGGACTATTGAGCCCCATTGTCATTCGATGCAAAATACTTCTTCAAGAAATGTGGGTGCAAAACATTGGATGGGATGACCCATTAACTGAACATCTTAAATCATTATGGCTCCAAATTAAATCGGATTTAAATTACATACATAAAGTTGAAGTCCCCAGGTATGTTTTAACCTCAAATGATACTCTTGGAGAAATTCACGGATTTGCTGACGCCTCGCAACGAGCATATGGTTGTTGTATTTACTATCGAGTTTGTCTTAAGGGAGAATACAAAACGACCCTTTTAATTGCAAAATCCAAAGTGGCCCCAATTAAGGCACAATCACTACCACGGCTCGAATTGTGCGCAGCAGTATTGCTGAATAACACATGGCTCAAAATACAACCAAAAATTTCAAGTTTTGTCTCATCGATATATTTTTGGACTGATTCCAAAATCGTACTACAATGGCTTAAATTACATTCGTCGACGTTGAATTGTTTTGTGGCAAATCGTATTTCTGAACTACAGGAGAAAACAAGAAATGTTAGCTGGAGACACGTCCCTTCGAAGAGTAACCCTGCTGATGTGGTTTCGCGTGGATGTAGCGCGGAGGAAATTTCTAATACCATTTGGTTTAGTGGCCCTTCGTTTTTGGAAGAAGATATTACAAAATGGCCCGGAACTGAAGAACAATTGAACATCGAAATTCTCGAACGTAGAAAGGCAGCTGTTTTTGTGGCAAATTCATCAGAAGTCAACATCATAGATGACCTTCTCGATAAGCATTCTTCCTATATTAAATTTATTAGAATAATTGCTTATATTTTTCGTATATTCAACAGATGTCCTGCTAAGAAAGATGTGAATATTTCTGATGTAATTCATTTGTCCCCAGATGAATTAGAAGAAGGTTTTTGGAGAATTGTGGCTCACATCCAGATGTGGTGTTTTGGTGCCGATATCAAATCACTGAGTAATGGTGGTCTGGTAAACCCATCGCTTCAAAAACTTTCACCATTTGTACATGAGATGACACTTGGAGCAACCACAGTCAAAATTCTTCGTGTTGGTGGTCGTTTGTCCCAAGCGCCCATTCCATATGATGCAAGATTTCCAGCACTATTACCAAAAGACCATCGCTTCGTTAAATTGTATATTGAGCATGTTCATCGCTCACATTTACACGCTGGAGCAAAAGTGTTGTTGGGACTATTGCGCCAGAAAATATGGATTGTAAACGCCAGAGATGTTGTACGCAAAGTTGTTCGCAATTGCGTTCATTGTTTTCATTACAAACCGAAATTGATGGAACAGTTGATGGGAAATTTGCCATCAGATCGACTTCGAGCTCAACGCCCATTTTTGATTGCTGGTGTTGATTTTTGTGGTCCATTCATGACGTCGTACCGTATCCGAGGAAAAGTGCCTTATAAAACATACATAGCTGTATTTGTGTGTTTCACTTCCAAGGCAGTTCATTTAGAACTAGTTTCGGACCTATCGACAAACAATTTCATCTTGTGTCTCAAAAGATTTGTTGGAAGACGTGGCATACCCCAAAAGTTGTATTGCGACAACGCCACTAATTTCGTTGGAGCACGTAACCAAATCAAAGAATTAAAAGAAAGTCTTTTTCGAGATGATGTGGTCCACGACATGAAATCACTTTGTTGTCAACTTGGTTTCGAATTTTGTTTTATACCTCCCCGTGCCCCACATTTTGGCGGACTGTGGGAAGCAGCCGTCAAATCTACAAAAACGCTACTTATAAAGAACGTTGGCAAAGCATATCTTACTTTCGAAGAGCTACAAACAGTCATAATTGACGTTGAGGCAATTTTAAATTCGCGCCCCATCGCTCCAATATCAAACGATCCCAATGATGGTGAAGCCCTAACGCCTGGTCATCTGCTTATTGGTTCTTCATTGGTTGCAGTTCCCGATAAACATATCGATTCATCCCAATCATCATTATTGTCTCGGTGGCAAAGGGTCTCATTTTTGAAACAACAATTTTGGCAAATGTGGTCCCGAGATTATATGCTATCTTTACAACAAAGGTCAAAGTGGTTCAAAGACAATAACAACATAAAAGAAGGGCAACTAGTTCTAATACATGAAGACAACACTCCGCCACAACAATGGTTACTAGCTCGTGTTACAAAACCTATTCTAGGCCGTGATGGAAAGGTTCGTGTGGTTGAACTGAAAACTAAATCTGGAATTTGTACTCGGCCAATTCACAAAGTGGCTCCCCTACCAAATAATGAAGAGGTTTGAAACATGGAGGTTTCAACGGCGGGAGAATGTTGGGGCAGATCGTATTTTATGTCATTTATATTACTTTAATTTATATATTTATTAATTTATTGTTTTTATTTTATTTATTCTTCACTATTTATTTTATTAGTCGTTTAATTGTTCTTTATTTAAATTTTATTTACATCCCTTTAATGTTTCCCCACCCTAATATTTACTTTCAAATTCATTTCGTTTATTTACTTTACTCTCTTTTAGTTCTATGACCTATATTCGTTTTTCGTTTGTTTTCGATCATTTAATGTTACATTAGTTATTATAGTTTGTTTTGGTTTGATCGATCTCTTCCCACTGCTTATGTTGGTCGTGGGTATAGTTGAAGAAAACAACAACAACAACAAAGCATAAATATCGTTTATGCTTTTGCTTGTTATTTGTTTTTCATAATGCTTGCAAATTTGATACATTGGTTGAATGCATGTATGTATGTACATACATACATATCAATAACTGTCATCTTTTGGTTCTTTTCGTGGTTCAGTGGGAAGAGATGATCAAAGTTAAAGTTAGTTGTCGATTATTGTTTGTCACCAACGCGTTGCTCGAATAAAGGAAAACAATGTTTGAACTTGTTATATTAAAACAAATAGAATATTAACTCTTGTTGTTCGGCATAGTTACATTGAAAATAATTATTGTAATAAAACAAATTATTTAAACTGAATTTTTACTCGGTCGTTGGGTTTTTAAAAAGGCAATGTTTGAACGGGTAAAAATATAAAGAAAATCTAAGTTGTTCTACGGGCGACATATCAACTTTGTGGTTCTGTGCAAACAACCCCCAAAAAATCGAAAATTCCATCCAAATCCTGAAAAAATTGAAATTTTAATATGAAAAACTTGTTTTGCTCATATCTCCAAAACTATGCGTCCTAGAGCGAAAAGGAGCTTAATTCATGACCACCCCCAAAAAATCGAAAATTCCATCCAAATCCTGAAAAAAATGAAATTTTTATATGAAAAACTTGTTTTGCTCATATCTCCTAAACTATGCGTCCTACAGCGAAAAGGAGCTTAATTCATGACCACCCCAAAAAAATCGAAAATTCCATCCAAATCCTGAAAAAATTTAAATTTTTATATGAAAAACTTGTTTTGCTCATATCTCCTAAACTATGCGTCCTACAGCGAAAAGGAGCTTAATTCATGACCACCCCCAAAAAATCGAAAATTCCATCCAAATCCTGAAAAAATTGAAATTTTTATATGAAAAACTTGTTTTGCCCATATCTCCTAAACTATGCGTCCTACAGCGAAAAGGAGGTTAATTCATGACCACCACCAAAAAAATTGAAAATTCCATCCAAATCCTGAAAAAATTGAAATTTTTATATGAAAAACTTGTTTTGCTCATATCTCCTAAACTATGCGTCCTACAGCGAAAAGGAGCTTAATTCATGACCACCCCAAAAAAATCGAAAATTCCATCCAAATCCTGAAAAAATTGAAAATTTTTTATAAAAAACTTGTTTTGCTCATATCTCCTAAACTATGCGTCCTAGAGCGAAAAGGAGCTTAATTCATGACCACCCCCAAAAAATCGAAAATTCCATCCAAATCCTGAAAAAATTGAAATTTTTATATGAAAAACTTGTTTTGCCCATATCTCCTAAACTATGCGTTCTAGAGCGAAAAGGAGCTTAATTCATGACCACCCCCAAAAAATCGAAAATTCCAACCAAATCCTGAAAAAATTTAAATTTTTATATGAAAAACTTGTTTTGCTCATATCTCCTAAACTATGCGTCCTAGAGCGAAAAGGAGCTTAATTCATGACCACCCCCAAAAAATTGAAAATTCCAACCAAATCCTGAAAAAAATGAAATTTTTATATGAAAAACTTGTTTTGCTCATATCTCCTAAACTATGCGTCCTAGAGCGAAAAGGAGCTTAATTCATGACCACCCCCAAAAAATCGAAAATTCCATCCAAATCCTGAAAAAATTGAAATTTTTATATGAAAAACTTGTTTTGCTCATATCTCCTAAACTATGCGTCCTAGAGCGAAAAGGAGCTTAATTCATGACCACCACCAAAAAATCGAAAATTCCATCCAAATCCTGAAAAAATTGAAATTTTTTTATGAAAAACTTGTTTTGCTCATATCTCCTAAACTATGCGTCCTAGAGCGAAAAGGAGCTTAATTCATGACCACCCCCAAAAAATCGAAAATTCCAACCAAATCCTGAAAAAATTGAAATTTTTATATGAAAAACTTGTTTTGCTCATATCTCCTAAACTATGCGTCCTACAGCGAAAAGGAGCTTAATTCATGACCACCCCCAAAAAATCGAAAATTCCATCCAAATCCTGAAAAAATTGAAATTTTAATATGAAAAACTTGTTTTGCTCATATCTCCAAAACTATGCGTCCTAGAGCGAAAAGGAGCTTAATTCATGACCACCCCCAAAAAATCGAAAATTCCATCCAAATCCTGAAAAAATTGAAATTTTTATATGAAAAACTTGTTTTGCTCATATCTCCTAAACTATGCGTCCTACAGCGAAAAGGAGCTTAATTCATGACCACCCCAAAAAAATCGAAAATTCCATCCAAATCCTGAAAAAATTGAAATTTTTATATGAAAAACTTGTTTTGCTCATATCTCCTAAACTATGCGTCCTACAGCGAAAAGGAGCTTAATTCATGACCACCCCCAAAAAATCGAAAATTCCATCCAAATCCTGAAAAAATTGAAATTTTTATATGAAAAACTTGTTTTGCCCATATCTCCTAAACTATGCGTCCTACAGCGAAAAGGAGGTTAATTCATGACCACCACCAAAAAAATTGAAAATTCCATCCAAATCCTGAAAAAATTGAAATTTTTATATGAAAAACTTGTTTTGCTCATATCTCCTAAACTATGCGTCCTACAGCGAAAAGGAGCTTAATTCATGACCACCCCAAAAAAATCGAAAATTCCATCCAAATCCTGAAAAAATTGAAAATTTTTTATAAAAAACTTGTTTTGCTCATATCTCCTAAACTATGCGTCCTAGAGCGAAAAGGAGCTTAATTCATGACCACCCCCAAAAAATCGAAAATTCCATCCAAATCCTGAAAAAATTGAAATTTTTATATGAAAAACTTGTTTTGCCCATATCTCCTAAACTATGCGTTCTAGAGCGAAAAGGAGCTTAATTCATGACCACCCCCAAAAAATCGAAAATTCCAACCAAATCCTGAAAAAATTTAAATTTTTATATGAAAAACTTGTTTTGCTCATATCTCCTAAACTATGCGTCCTAGAGCGAAAAGGAGCTTAATTCATGACCACCCCCAAAAAATTGAAAATTCCAACCAAATCCTGAAAAAAATGAAATTTTTATATGAAAAACTTGTTTTGCTCATATCTCCTAAACTATGCGTCCTAGAGCGAAAAGGAGCTTAATTCATGACCACCCCCAAAAAATCGAAAATTCCATCCAAATCCTGAAAAAATTGAAATTTTTATATGAAAAACTTGTTTTGCTCATATCTCCTAAACTATGCGTCCTACAGCGAAAAGGAGCTTAATTCATGACCACCCCCAAAAAATCGAAAATTCCAACCAAATCCTGAAAAAATTGAAATTTTTATATTAAAAACTTGTTTTGCTCATATCTCCTAAACTATGCGTCCTACAGCGAAAATGAGCTTAATTTATGACCACCCCCCAAAAAATCGAAAATTCCATCCAAATCCTGAAAAAATTGAAATTTTTATATGAAAAACTTGTTTTGCTCATATCTCCTAAACTATGCGTCCTAGAGCGAAAAGGAGCTTAATTCATGACCACCCCCAAAAAATTGCAAATTCCAACCAAATCCTGAAAAAATTTAAATTTTTATATGAAAAACTTGTTTTGCTCATATCTCCTAAACTATGCGTCCTAGAGCGAAAAGGAGCTTAATTCATGACCACCCCAAAAAAATCGAAAATTCCATCCAAATCCTGAAATAATTGAAATTTTTATATGAAAAACTTGTTTTGCTCATATCTCCTAAACTATGCGTCCTAGAGCGAAAAGGAGCTTAATTCATGACCACCCCCAAAAAATCGAAAATTCCATCCAAATCCTGAAAAAATTGAAATTTTTATATGAAAAACTTGTTTTGCTCATATCTCCTAACCTATGCGTCCTAGAGCGAAAAGGAGCTTAATTCATGACCACCCCCTAAAAATCGAAAATTCCAACCAAATCCTGAAAAAATTGAAATTTTTATATGAAAAACTTGTTTTGCTCATATCTCCTAAACTATGCGTCCTACAGCGAAAAGGAGGTTAATTCATGACCACCACCAAAAAAATTGAAAATTCCATCCAAATCCTGAAAAAATTGAAATTTTTATATGAAAAACTTGTTTTGCTCATATCTCCTAAACTATGCGTCCTACAGCGAAAAGGAGCTTAATTCATGACCACCCCAAAAAAATCGAAAATTCCATCCAAATCCTGAAAAAATTGAAAATTTTTTATAAAAAACTTGTTTTGCTCATATCTCCTAAACTATGCGTCCTAGAGCGAAAAGGAGCTTAATTCATGACCACCCCCAAAAAATCGAAAATTCCATCCAAATCCTGAAAAAATTGAAATTTTTATATGAAAAACTTGTTTTGCCCATATCTCCTAAACTATGCGTTCTAGAGCGAAAAGGAGCTTAATTCATGACCACCCCCAAAAAATCGAAAATTCCAACCAAATCCTGAAAAAATTTAAATTTTTATATGAAAAACTTGTTTTGCTCATATCTCCTAAACTATGCGTCCTAGAGCGAAAAGGAGCTTAATTCATGACCACCCCCAAAAAATTGAAAATTCCAACCAAATCCTGAAAAAAATGAAATTTTTATATGAAAAACTTGTTTTGCTCATATCTCCTAAACTATGCGTCCTAGAGCGAAAAGGAGCTTAATTCATGACCACCCCCAAAAAATCGAAAATTCCATCCAAATCCTGAAAAAATTGAAATTTTTATATGAAAAACTTGTTTTGCTCATATCTCCTAAACTATGCGTCCTAGAGCGAAAAGGAGCTTAATTCATGACCACCACCAAAAAATCGAAAATTCCATCCAAATCCTGAAAAAATTGAAATTTTTTTATGAAAAACTTGTTTTGCTCATATCTCCTAAACTATGCGTCCTAGAGCGAAAAGGAGCTTAATTCATGACCACCCCCAAAAAATCGAAAATTCCAACCAAATCCTGAAAAAATTGAAATTTTTATATGAAAAACTTGTTTTGCTCATATCTCCTAAACTATGCGTCCTACAGCGAAAAGGAGCTTAATTCATGACCACCCCCAAAAAATCGAAAATTCCATCCAAATCCTGAAAAAATTGAAATTTTAATATGAAAAACTTGTTTTGCTCATATCTCCAAAACTATGCGTCCTAGAGCGAAAAGGAGCTTAATTCATGACCACCCCCAAAAAATCGAAAATTCCATCCAAATCCTGAAAAAATTGAAATTTTTATATGAAAAACTTGTTTTGCTCATATCTCCTAAACTATGCGTCCTACAGCGAAAAGGAGCTTAATTCATGACCACCCCAAAAAAATCGAAAATTCCATCCAAATCCTGAAAAAATTGAAATTTTTATATGAAAAACTTGTTTTGCTCATATCTCCTAAACTATGCGTCCTACAGCGAAAAGGAGCTTAATTCATGACCACCCCCAAAAAATCGAAAATTCCATCCAAATCCTGAAAAAATTGAAATTTTTATATGAAAAACTTGTTTTGCCCATATCTCCTAAACTATGCGTCCTACAGCGAAAAGGAGGTTAATTCATGACCACCACCAAAAAAATTGAAAATTCCATCCAAATCCTGAAAAAATTGAAATTTTTATATGAAAAACTTGTTTTGCTCATATCTCCTAAACTATGCGTCCTACAGCGAAAAGGAGCTTAATTCATGACCACCCCAAAAAAATCGAAAATTCCATCCAAATCCTGAAAAAATTGAAAATTTTTTATAAAAAACTTGTTTTGCTCATATCTCCTAAACTATGCGTCCTAGAGCGAAAAGGAGCTTAATTCATGACCACCCCCAAAAAATCGAAAATTCCATCCAAATCCTGAAAAAATTTAAATTTTTATATGAAAAACTTGTTTTGCCCATATCTCCTAAACTATGCGTTCTAGAGCGAAAAGGAGCTTAATTCATGACCACCCCCAAAAAATCGAAAATTCCAACCAAATCCTGAAAAAATTTAAATTTTTATATGAAAAACTTGTTTTGCTCATATCTCCTAAACTATGCGTCCTAGAGCGAAAAGGAGCTTAATTCATGACCACCCCCAAAAAATTGAAAATTCCAACCAAATCCTGAAAAAAATGAAATTTTTATATGAAAAACTTGTTTTGCTCATATCTCCTAAACTATGCGTCCTAGAGCGAAAAGGAGCTTAATTCATGACCACCCCCAAAAAATCGAAAATTCCATCCAAATCCTGAAAAAATTGAAATTTTTATATGAAAAACTTGTTTTGCTCATATCTCCTAAACTATGCGTCCTAGAGCGAAAAGGAGCTTAATTCATGACCACCACCAAAAAATCGAAAATTCCATCCAAATCCTGAAAAAATTGAAATTTTTTTATGAAAAACTTGTTTTGCTCATATCTCCTAAACTATGCGTCCTAGAGCGAAAAGGAGCTTAATTCATGACCACCCCCAAAAAATCGAAAATTCCAACCAAATCCTGAAAAAATTGAAATTTTTATATGAAAAACTTGTTTTGCTCATATCTCCTAAACTATGCGTCCTACAGCGAAAAGGAGCTTAATTCATGACCACCCCCAAAAAATCGAAAATTCCATCCAAATCCTGAAAAAATTGAAATTTTAATATGAAAAACTTGTTTTGCTCATATCTCCAAAACTATGCGTCCTAGAGCGAAAAGGAGCTTAATTCATGACCACCCCCAAAAAATCGAAAATTCCATCCAAATCCTGAAAAAATTGAAATTTTTATATGAAAAACTTGTTATGCTCATATCTCCTAAATTATGCGTCCTACAGCGAAAAGGAGGTTAATTCATGACCACCACCAAAAAAATTGAAAATTCCATCCAAATCCTGAAAAAATTGAAATTTTTATATGAAAAACTTGTTTTGCTCATATCTCCTAAACTATGCGTCCTACAGCGAAAAGGAGCTTAATTCATGACCACCCCAAAAAAATCGAAAATTCCATCCAAATCCTGAAAAAATTTAAAATTTTTTATAAAAAACTTGTTTTGCTCATATCTCCTAAACTATGCGTCCTACAGCGAAAAGGAGCTTAATTCATGACCACCCCCAAAAAATCGAAAATTCCATCCAAATCCTGAAAAAATTGAAATTTTTATATGAAAAACTTGTTTTGCCCATATCTCCTAAACTATGCGTTCTAGAGCGAAAAGGAGCTTAATTCATGACCACCCCCAAAAAATCGAAAATTCCAACCAAATCCTGAAAAAATTGAAATTTTTATATGAAAAACTTGTTTTGCTCATATCTCCTAAACTATGCGTCCTACAGCGAAAAGGAGCTTAATTCATGACCACCCCCAAAAAATCGAAAATTCCAACCAAATCCTGAAAAAATTTAAATTTTTATATGAAAAACTTGTTTTGCTCATATCTCCAAAACTATGCGTCCTAGAGCGAAAAGGAGCTTAATTCATGACCACCCCCAAAAAATTGAAAATTCCAACCAAATCCTGAAAAAAATGAAATTTTTATATGAAAAACTTGTTTTGCTCATATCTCCTAAACTATGCGTCCTACAGCGAAAAGGAGCTTAATTCATGACCACCCCCAAAAAATCGAAAATTCCATCCAAATCCTGAAAAAATTGAAATTTTTATATGAAAAACTTGTTTTGCTCATATCTCCTAAACTATGCGTCCTAGAGCGAAAAGGAGCTTAATTCATGACCACCCCCAAAAAATCGAAAATTCCATCCAAATCCTGAAAAAATTGAAATTTTTTTATGAAAAACTTGTTTTGCTCATATCTCCTAAACTATGCGTCCTAGAGCGAAAAGGAGCTTAATTCATGACCACCCCCAAAAAATCGAAAATTCCAACCAAATCCTGAAAAAATTGAAATTTTTATATAAAAACTTGTTTTGCTCATATCTCCTAAACTATGCGTCCTAGAGCGAAAAGGAGCTTAATTCATGACCACCACCAAAAAATCGAAAATTCCATCCAAATCCTGAAAAAATTGAAATTTTTATATGAAAAACTTGTGTTGCTCATATCTCCTAAACTATGCGTCCTAGAGCGAAAAGGAGCTTAATTTATGACCACCACCAAAAAATCGAAAATTCCATCCAAATCCTGAAAAAATTTAAATTTTTATATGAAAAACTTGTTTTGCTCATATCTCCTAAACTATGCGTCCTATGCGAAAATTCCAACCAAATCCTGAAAAAAATTAAATTTTTATATGAAAAACTTGTTTTGCTCATATCTCCTAAACTATGCGTCCTAGAGCGAAAAGGAGCTTAATTCATGACCACCCCCAAAAAATCGAAAATTCCATCCAAATCCTGCAAAAATTGAAATTTTTATATGAAAAACTTGTTTTGCTCATATCTCCTAAACTATGCGTCCTAGAGCGAAAAGGAGCTTAATTCATGACCACCACCAAAAAATTGAAATTTTTATATGAAAAACTTGTTTTGCTCATATCTCCTAAACTATGCGTCCTAGAGCGAAAAGGAGCTTAATTCATGACCACCACCAAAAAATCGAAAATTCCATCCAAATCCTGAAAAAATTTAAATTTTTATATGAAAAACTTGTTTTGCTCATATCTCCTAAACTATGCGTCCTAGAGCGAAAAGGAGCTTAATTCATGACCACCCCCAAAAAATCGAAAATTCCATCCAAATCCTGAAAAAATTAAAATTTTTATATGAAAAACTTGTTTTGCTCATATCTCCTAAACTATGCGTCCTACAGCAAAAAGGAGCTTAATTCATGACCACCCCTAAAAAATCGAAAATTCCATCCAAATCCTGAAAAAATTGAAATTTTTATATGAAAAACTTGTTTTGCTCATATCTCCTAAACTATGCGTCCTACAGCGAAAAGGAGCTTAATTCATGGCCACCCACAAAAAATCGAAAATTCCATCCAAATCCTGAAAAAATTGAAATTTTTATATGAAAAACTTGTTTTGCTCATATCTCCTAAACTATGCGTCCTAGAGCGAAAAGGAGCTTAATTCATGACCACCCCCAAAAAATCGAAAATTCCAACCAAATCCTGAAAAAATTGAAATTTTTATATGAAAAACTTGTTTTGCTCATATCTCCTAAACTATGAGTCCTACAGCGAAAAGGAGCTTAATTCATGACCACCCCCAAAAAATCGAAAATTCCATCCAAATCCTGAAAAAATTGAAATTTTTATATGAAAAACTTGTTTTGCTAATATCTCCTAAACTATGCGTCCTAGAGCGAAAAGGAGCTTAATTCATGACCACCCCCAAAAAATCGAAAATTCCATCCAAATCCTGAAAAAATTGAAATTTTTTTATGAAAAACTTGTTTTGCTTATATCTCCTAAATTTTGCGTCCTAGAGCGAAAAGGAGCTTAATTCATGACCACCCCCAAAAAATCGAAAATTCCATCCAAATCCTGAAAAAATGAAATTTTAATATGAAAAACTTGTTTTGCTCATATCTCCTAAACTATGCGTCCTAGAGCGAAAAGGAGCTTAAATCATGACCACCCCCAAAAAATCGAAAATTCCATCCAAATCCTGAAAAAATTGAAATTTTAATATCAAAAACTTGTTTTGCTCATATCTCCTAAACTGTGCGTCCTAGAGCGAAAAGGAGCTTAATTCATGACCACCCCCAAAAAATCGAAAATTCCATCCAAATCCTGAAAAAATTGAAATTTTTATATGAAAAACTTGTTTTGCTCATATCTCCTAAACTATGCGTCCTAGAGCGAAAAGGAGCTTAATTCATGACCACCCCCAAAAATCGAAAATTCCAACCAAATCCTGAAAAAATTGAAATTTTTATATGAAAAACTTGTTTTGCTCATATCTCCTAAACTATGCGTCCTACAGCGAAAAGGAGCTTAATTCATGACCACCCCCAAAAAATCGAAAATTCCATCCAAATCCTGAAAAAATTGAAATTTTTATATGAAAAACTTGTTTTGCTCATATCTCCTAAACTATGCGTCCTAGAGCGAAAAGGAGCTTAATTCATGACCACCCCCAAAAAATCGAAAATTCCATCCAAATCCTGAAAAAATTGAAATTTTTATATGAAAAACTTGTTTTGCCCATATCTCCTAAACTATGCGTCCTAGAGCGAAAAGGAGCTTAATTCATGACCACCCCCAAAAAATCGAAAATTCCATCCAAATCCTGAAAAAATTGAAATTTTTATATGAAAAACTTGTTTTGCTCATATCTCCTAAACTATGCGTCCTACAGCGAAAAGGAGATTAATTCATGACCACCCCCAAAAAATCGAAAATTCCATCCAGCTTAATTCATGACCACCACCAAAAAATCGAAAATTCCATCCAAATCCTGAAAAAATTGAAATTTTAATATGAAAAACTTGTTTTGCTCATATCTCCTAAACTATGCGTCCTAGAGCGAAAAGGAGCTTAAATCATGACCACCCCCAAAAAATCGAAAATTCCATCCAAATCCTGAAAAAATTGAAATTTTAATATCAAAAACTTGTTTTGCTCATATCTCCTAAACTATGCGTCCTAGAGCGAAAAGGAGCGTTATTCATGACCACCCCCAAAAAATCGAAAATTCCATCCAAATCCTGAAAAAATTGAAATATTTATATATGAAAAACTTGTTTTGCTCATATCTCCTAAACTATGCGTCCTACAGCGAAAAGGAGCTTAATTCATGACCACCCCCAAAAAATCGAAAATTCCATCCAAATCCTGAAAAAATTGAAATTTTTATATGAAAAACTTGTTTTGCTCATATCTCCTAAACTATGCGTCCTAGAGCGAAAAGGAGCTTAATTCATGACCACCCCCAAAAAATCGAAAATTCCATCCAAATCCTGAAAAAATTGAAATTTTTATACGAAAAACTTGTTTTGCTCATATCTCCTAAACTATGCGTCCTAGAGCGAAAAGGAGCTTAAATCATGACCACCCCCAAAAAATCGAAAATTCCATCCAAATCCTGAAAAAATTGAAATTTTAATATCAAAAACTTGTTTTGTTCATATCTCCTAAACTATGCGTCCTAGAGCGAAAAGGAGCCTTATTCATGACCACCCCCAAAAAATCGAAAATTCCATCCAAATCCTGAAAAAATTGAAATTTTTATATGAAAAACTTGTTTTGCTCATATCTCCTAAACTATGCGTCCTACAGCGAAAAGGAGCTTAATTCATGACCACCACCAAAAAATCGAAAATTCCATCCAAATCCTAAAAAAATTGAAATTTTTATATGAAAAACTTGTTTTGCTCATATCTCCTAAACTATGCGTCCTAGAGCGAAAAGGAGCTTAATTCATGACCACCCCCAAAAAATCGAAAATTCCATCCAAATCCTGAAAAAATTGAAATTTTTATACGAAAAACTTGTTTTGCTCATATCTCCTAAACTATGCGTCCTAGAGCGAAAAGGAGCTTAATTCATGACCAACCCCCAAAAAATCGAAAATTCCATCCAAATCCTGAAAAAATTGAAATTTTTGTATGAAAAACTTGTTTTGCTCATATCTCCTAAACTATGCGTCCTAGAGCGAAAAGGAGCTTAATTCATGACCACCCCCAAAAAATCGAAAATTCCAACCAAATCCTGAAAAAATTGAAATTTTTATATGAAAAATTTGTTTCGCTCATATCTCCTAAACTATGCGTCCTACAGCGAAAAGGAGCTTAATTCATGACCACCCCCAAAAAATCGAAAATTCCATCCAAATCCTGAAAAAATTGAAATTTTTATATGAAAAACTTGTTTTGCTCATATCTCCTAAACTATGCGTCCTACAGCGAAAAGGAGGTTAATTCATGACCGCCCCCAAAAAATCGAAAATTCCATCCAAATCCTGAAAAAATTTAAATTTTTATATGAAAAACTTGTTTTGCTCATATCTCCTAAACTATGCGTCCTAGAGCGAAAAGGAGCTTAATTCATGACCACCCCCAAAAAATCGAAAATTCCATCCAAATCCTGAAAAAATTGAAAATTTTATATGAAAAACTTGTTTTGCCCATATCTCCTAAACTATGCGTCCTAGAGCGAAAAGGAGCTTAATTCATGACCACCCCCAAACAATCGAAAATTCCAAACAAATCCTGAAAAAATTGAAATTTTTATATGAAAAACTTGTTTTGCTCATATCTCCTAAACTATGCGTCCTAGAGCGAAAAGGAGCTTAATTCATGACCACCCCCAAAAAATTGAAAATTCCAACCAAATCCTGAAAAAATTTAAATTTTTGTATGAAAAACTTGTTTTGCTCATATCTCCTAAACTATGCGTCCTAGAGCGAAAAGGAGCTTAATTTATGACCACCCCCAAAAAATCGAAAATTCCATCCAAATCCTGAAAAAATTGAAATTTTTATATGAAAAACTTGTTTTGCTCATATCTCCTAAACTATGCGTCCTACAGCGAAAAGGAGGTTAATTCATGACCGCCCCCAAAAAATCGAAAATTCCATCCAAATCCTGAAAAAATTTAAATTTTTATATGAAAAACTTGTTTTGCTCATATCTCCTAAACTATGCGTCCTAGAGCGAAAAGGAGCTTAATTCATGACCACCCCCAAAAAATCGAAAATTCCATCCAAATCCTGAAAAAATTGAAAATTTTATATGAAAAACTTGTTTTGCCCATATCTCCTAAACTATGCGTCCTAGAGCGAAAAGGAGCTTAATTCATGACCACCCCCAAACAATCGAAAATTCCAAACAAATCCTGAAAAAATTGAAATTTTTATATGAAAAACTTGTTTTGCTCATATCTCCTAAACTATGCGTCCTAGAGCGAAAAGGAGCTTAATTCATGACCACCCCCAAAAAATCGAAAATTCCAACCAAATCCTGAAAAATTGAAATTTTTATATGAAAAACCAAAAAATTGAAAATTCCAACCAAATCCTGAAAAAATTGAAATTTTTATATGAAAAACTTGTTTTGCTCATATCTCCTAAACTATGCGTCCTACAGCGAAAAGGAGCTTAATTCATGACCACCCCCAAAAAATTGAAAATTCCAACCAAATCCTGAAAAAATTGAAATTTTTATATGAAAAACTTGTTTTGCTCATATCTCCTAAATTATGCGTCCTAGAGCGAAAAGGAGCTTAATTCATGACCACCCCCAAAAAATCGAAAATTCCATCCAAATCCTGAAAAAATTGAAATTTTTATATAAAAAACTTGTTTTGCTCATATCTCCTAAACTATGCGTCCTACAGCGAAAAGGAGCTTAATTCATGACCACCCCCAAAAAATCGAAAATTCCATCCAAATCCTGAAAAAATTGAAATTTTTATATGAAAAACTTGGTTTGCTAATATCTCCTAAACTATGCGTCCTAGAGCGAAAAGGAGCTTAATTCATGACCACCCCCAAAAAATCGAAAATTCCAAACAAATCCTGAAAAAATTGAAATTTTTATATGAAAAACTTGTTTTGCTCATATCTCCTAAACTATGCGTCCTAGAGCGAAAAGGAGCTTAATTCATGACCACCCCCAAAAAATCGAAAATTCCAACCAAATCCTGAAAAAATTGAAATTTTTATATGAAAAACCAAAAAATTGAAAATTCCAACCAAATCCTGAAAAAATTGAAATTTTTATATGAAAAACTTGTTTTGCTCATAACTCCTAAACTATGCGTCCTAGAGCGAAAAGGAGCTTAATTCATGACCACCCCAAAAAAATCGAAAATTCCATCCAAATCCTGAAAAAATTGAAATTTTTATATGAAAAACTTGTTTTGCTCATATCACCTAAACTATGCGTCCTAGAGCGAAAAGGAGCTTAATTCATGACCACCCCCAAAAAATCGAAAATTCCATCCAAATCCTGAAAAAATTTAAATTTTTATATGAAAAACTTGTTTTGCTCATATCTCCTAAACTATGCGTCCTACAGCGAAAAGGAGATTAATTCATGACCACCCCCAAAAAATCGAAAATTCCATCCAAATCCTGAAAAAATTTAAATTTTTATATGAAAAACTTGTTTTGCTCATATCTCCTAAACTATGCGTCCTAGAGCGAAAAGGAGCTTAATTCATGACCACCCCCAAAAAATCGAAAATTCCATCCAAATCCTGAAAAAATTGAAATTTTTATATGAAAAACTTGTTTTGCTCATATCTCCTAAACTATGCGTCCTAGAGCGAAAAGGAGCTTAATTCATGACCACCTCCAAAAAATCGAAAATTCCACCCAAATCCTGAAAAAATTGAAATTTTAATATGAAAAACTTGTTTTGCTCATATCTCCTAAACTATGCGTCCTAGTGCGAAAAGGAGCTTAACTCATGACCAACCCAAAAAATCGAAAATTCCATCCAAATCCTGAAAAAATTGAAATTTTTATATGAAAAACTTGTGTTGCCCATATCTCCTAAACTATGCGTCCTAGAGCGAAAAGGAGCTTAATTCATGACCACCCCCAAAAAATCGAAAATTCCATCCAAATCCTGAAAAAATTGAAATTTTTATATGAAAAACTTGTTTTGCTCATATCTCCTAAACTATGCGTCCTACAGCGAAAAGGAGCTTAATTCATGACCACCCCCAAAAAATCGAAAATTCCATCCAAATCCTGAAAAAATGAAATTTTTATATGAAAAACTTGTTTTGCTCATATCTCCTAAACTATGCGTCCTAGAGCGAAAAGGAGCTTAATTCATGACCACCACCAAAAAATCGAAAATTCCATCCAAATCCTGAAAAAATTTAAATTTTTATATGAAAAACTTGTGTTGCCCATATCTCCTAAACTATGCGTCCTAGAGCGAAAAGGAGCTTAATTCATGACCACCACCAAAAAATCGAAAATTCCATCCAAATTCTGAAAAAATTGAAATTTTTATATGAAAAACTTGTGTTGCCCATATCTCCTAAACTATGCGTCCTAGAGCGAAAAGGAGCTTAATTCATGACCACCCCCAAAAAATCGAAAATTCCAACCAAATCCTGAAAAAATTGAAATTTTTATATGAAAAACTTGTTTTGCTCATATCTCCTAAACTATGAGTCCTACAGCGAAAAGGAGCTTAATTCATGACCACCCCCAAAAAATCGAAAATTCCATCCAAATCCTGGAAAAAATGAAATTTTTATATGAAAAACTTGTTTTGCTCATATCTCCTAAACTATGCGTCCTAGGGCGAAAAGGAGCTTAATTCATGACCACCACCAAAAAATCGAAAATTCCATCCAAATCCTGAAAAAATTGAAATTTTTATATGAAAAACTTGTGTTGCCCATATCTCCTAAACTATGCGTCCTAGAGCGAAAAGGAGCTTAATTCATGACCACCACCAAAAAATCGAAAATTCCATCCAAATCCTGAAAAAATTGAAATTTTTATATGAAAATCTTTTTTTGCTCATATCTCCTAAACTATGCGTCCTACAGCGAAAAGGAGCTTAATTCATGACCACCACCAAAAAATCGAAAATTCCATCCAAATCCTGAAAAAATTGAAATTTTTATATGAAAAACTTGTTTTGCTAATATCTCCTAAACTATGCGTCCTAGAGTGAAAAGGAGCTTAATTCATGACCACCCCCAAAAAATCGAAAATTCCATCCAAATCCTGGAAAAAATGAAATTTTTATATGAAAAACTTGTTTTGCTCATATCTCCTAAACTATGCGTCCTAGGGCGAAAAGGAGCTTAATTCATGACCACCCCCAAAAAATCGAAAATTCCATCCAAATCCTGAAAAAAATTAAATTTTTATATGAAAAACTTGTTTTGCTCATATCTCCTAACTATGCGTCCTACAGCGAAAAGGAGCTTAATTCATGACCACCCCCAAAAAATCGAAAATTCCATCCAAATCCTGAAAAAATTGAAATTTTAATATGAAAAACTTGTTTTGCTCATATCTCCTAAACTATGCGTCCTACAGCGAAAAGGAGCTTAATTCATGACCACCCCAAAAAAATCGAAAATTCCAACCAAAACCTGAAAAAATTGAAATTTTTATATGAAAAACTTGTTTTGCTCATATCTCCTAAACTATGCGTCCTACAGCGAAAAGGAGCTTAATTCATGACCACCCCCAAAAAATCGAAAATTCCATCCAAATCCTGAAAAAATTGAAATTTTTATATGAAAAACTTGTTTTGCCCATATCTCCTAAACTATGCGTCCTAGAGCGAAAAGGAGCTTAATTCATGAACACCCCCAAAAATCGAAAATTCCAACCAAAACCTGAAAAAATTGAAATTTTTATATGAAAAACTTGTTTTGCTCATATCTCCTAAACTATGCGTCCTACAGCGAAAAGGAGCTTAATTCATGACCACCCCCAAAAAATCGAAAATTCCATCCAAATCCTGAAAAAATTGAAATTTTAATATGAAAAACTTGTTTTGCTCATATCTCCTAAACTATGCGTTCTAGAGCGAAAAGGAGCTTAATTCATGACCACCCTCAAAAAATCGAAAATTCCATCCAAAGCCTGAAAAAATTGAAATTTTTATATGAAAAACTTGTTTTGCTCATATCTCCTAAACTATGCGTCCTAGAGCGAAAAGGAGCTTAATTCATGACCACCACCAAAAAATCGAAAATTCCATCCAAATCCTGAAAAAAATTAAATTTTTATATGAAAAACTTGTTTTGCTCATATCTCCTAAACTATGCGTCCTACAGCGAAAAGGAGCTTAATTCATGAACACCCCCAAAAAATCGAAAATTCCATCCAAATCCTGAAAAAAATGAAATTTTTATATGAAAAACTTGTTTTGCTCATATCTCCTAAACTATGCGTCCTAGAGCGAAAAGGAGCTTAATTCATGACCACCCCCAAAAAATCGAAAATTCCATCCAAATCCTGAAAAATTTGAAATTTTAATATGAAAAACTTGTTTTGCTTATATCTCCTAAACTGAAAAAGTTGAAATTTTAATATGAAAAACTTGTTTTGCTCATATCTCCTAAACTATGCGTTCTAGAGCGAAAAGGAACTTAATTCATGACCACCCTCAAAAAATCGAAAATTCCATCCAAAGCCTGAAAAAATTGAAATTTTTATATGAAAAACTTGTTTTGCTCATATCTCCTAAACTATGCGTCCTAGAGCGAAAAGGAGCTTAATTCATGACCACCACCAAAAAATTGAAAATTCCAACCAAATCCTGAAAAAATTTAAATTTTTATATGAGACCACCAAAAAATCGAAAATTCCATCCAAATCCTGAAAAAATTTGAAATTTTTATATGAAAAACATGTTTTGCTCATATCTCCTAAACTATGCGTCCTAGAGCGAAAAGGAGCTTAATTCATGACCACCCCAAAAAATCGAAAATTCCATCCAAATCCTGAAAAAATTGAAAATTTTTTATAAAAAACTTGTTTTGCTCATATCTCCTAAACTATGCGTCCTAGAGCGAAAAGGAGCTTAATTCATGACCACCCCCAAAAAATCGAAAATTCCATCCAAATCCTGAAAAAATTGAAATTTTAATATGAAAAACTTGTTTTGCTCATATCTCCTAAACTATGCGTTCTAGAGCGAAAAGGAGCTTAATTCATGACCACCCTCAAAAAATCGAAAATTCCATCCAAAGCCTGAAAAAATTGAAATTTTTATATGAAAAACTTGTTTTGCTCATATCTCCTAAACTATGCGTCCTAGAGCGAAAAGGAGCTTAATTCATGACCACCACCAAAAAATCGAAAATTCCATCCAAATCCTGAAAAAAATTAAATTTTTATATGAAAAACTTGTTTTGCTCATATCTCCTAAACTATGCGTCCTACAGCGAAAAGGAGCTTAATTCATGACCACCCCCAAAAAATCGAAAATTCCATCCAAATCCTGGAAAAAATGAAATTTTTATATGAAAAACTTGTTTTGCTCATATCTCCTAAACTATGCGTCCTAGGGCGAAAAGGAGCTTTATTCATGACCACCCCCAAAAAATCGAAAATTCCATCCAAATCCTGAAAAAAATTAAATTTTTATATGAAAAACTTGTTTTGCTCATATCTCCTAAACTATGCGTCCTACAGCGAAAAGGAGCTTAATTCATGACCACCCCCAAAAAATCGAAAATTCCATCCAAATCCTGAAAAAGTTGAAATTTTAATATGAAAAACTTGTTTTGCTCATATCTCCTAAACTATGCGTCCTACAGCGAAAAGGAGCTTAATTCATGACCACCCCAAAAAAATCGAAAATTCCATCCAAATCCTGAAAAAATTGAAATTTTTATATGAAAAACTTGTTTTGCCCATATCTCCTAAACTATGCGTCCTAGAGCGAAAAGGAGCTTAATTCATGAACACCCCCAAAAAATCGAAAATTCCAACCAAATCCTGAAAAAATTTAAATTTTTATATGAAAAACTTGTTTTGCTCATATCTCCTAAACTATGCGTCCTACAGCGAAAAGGAGCTTAATTCATGACCAACCCCCAAAATATCGAAAATTCCATCCAAATCCTGAAAAAAATTAAATTTTTATATGAAAAACTTGTTTTGCTCATATCTCCTAAACTATGCGTCCTACAGCGAAAAGGAGCTTAATTCATGACCACCCCCAAAAAATCGAAAATTCCATCCAAATCCTGAAAAAATTGAAATTTTAATATGAAAAACTTGTTTTGCTCATATCTCCTAAACTATGCGTTCTAGAGCGAAAAGGAGCTTAATTCATGACCACCCTCAAAAAATCGAAAATTCCATCCAAAGCCTGAAAAAATAGAAATTTTTATATGAAAAACTTGTTTTGCTCATATCTCCTAAACTATGCGTCCTAGAGCGAAAAGGAGCTTAATTCATGACCACCACCAAAAAATCGAAAATTCCATCCAAATCCTGAAAAAAATTAAATTTTTATATGAAAAACTTGTTTTGCTCATATCTCCTAAACTATGCGTCCTACAGCGAAAAGGAGCTTAATTCATGACCACCCCCAAAAAATCGAAAATTCCATCCAAATCCTGAAATAAATGAAATTTTTATATGAAAAACTTGTTTTGCTCATATCTCCTAAACTATGCGTCCTAGAGCGAAAAGGAGCTTAATTCATGACCACCCCCAAAAAATCGAAAATTCCATCCAAATCCTGAAAAAATTGAAATTTTAATATGAAAAACTTGTTTTGCTTATATCTCCTAAACTATGCGTCCTAGAGCGAAAAGAGGCTTAATTCATGACCACCCCCAAAAAATCGAAAATTCCATCCAAATCCTGAAAAAATTGAAATTTTAATATGAAAAACTTGTTTTGCTCATATCTCCTAAACTATGCGTCCTAGAGCGAAAAGGAGCTTAATTCATGACCACCCCCAAAAAATCGAAAATTCCATCCAAATCCTGAAAAAGTTGAAATTTTAATATGAAAAACTTGTTTTGCTCATATCTCCTAAACTATGCGTTCTAGAGCGAAAAGGAGCCTTATTCATGACCACCCCCAAAAAATCGAAAATTCCATCCAAATCCTGAAAAAATTTAAATTTTTATATGAAAAACTTGTTTTGCTCATATCTCCTAAACTATGCGCCCTACAGCGAAAAGGAGCTTAATTCATGACCACCCCCAAAAAATCGAAAATTCCATCCAAATCCTGAAAAATTGAAATTTTTGAAAAACTTGTTTTGCTCATATCTGCTAAACTATGCGTCCTAGAGCGAAAAGGAGCTTAATTCATGACCACCCCCAAAAAATCGAAAATTCCACCCAAATCCTGAAAAAAATGAAATTTTTATATGAAAAACTTGTTTTGCTCATATCTCCTAAACTATGCGTCCTAGAGCGAAAAGGAACTTAATTCATGACCACCCCCAAAAAATCGAAAATTCCATCCAAATCCAGAAAAAATTGAAATTTTAATATGAAAAACTTGTTTTGCTTATATCTCCTAAACTGAAAAAGTTGAAATTTTAATATGAAAAACTTGTTTTGCTCATATCTCCTAAACTATGCGTTCTAGAGCGAAAAGGAGCCTTATTCATGACCACCCCCAAAAAATCGAAAATTCCATCCAAATCCTGAAAAAATTTAAATTTTTATATGAAAAACTTGTTTTGCTCATATCTCCTAAACTATGCGTCCTACAGCGAAAAGGAGCTTAATTCATGACCACCCCCAAAAAATCGAAAATTCCATCCAAATCCTGAAAAAAATGAAATTTTTATATGAAAAACTTGTTTTGCTCATATCTCCTAAACTATGCGTCCTAGAGCGAAAAGGAACTTAATTCATGACCACCCCCAAAAAATCGAAAATTCCATCCAAATCCTGAAAAAATTGAAATTTTAATATGAAAAACTTGTTTTGCTTATATCTCCTAAACTGAAAAAGTTGAAATTTTAATATGAAAAACTTGTTTTGCTCATATCTCCTATGCGTTCTAGAGCGAAAAGGAGCCTTATTCATGACCACCCCCAAAAAATCGAAAATTCCATCCAAATCCTAAAAAAATTTAAATTTTTATATGAAAAACTTGTTTTGCTCATATCTCCTAAACTATGCGCCCTACAGCGAAAAGGAGCTTAATTCATGACCACCCCCAAAAAATCGAAAATTCCATCCAAATCCTGAAAAAATTGAAATTTTTATATGAAAAACTTGTGTTGCCCATATCTCCAAAACTATGCGTCCTAGAGCGAAAAGGAGCTTAATTCATTACCACCACCAAAAAATCGAAAATTCCATCCAAATCCTGAAAAAATTGAAATTTTTATATGAAAAACTTGTTTTGCTAATATCTCCTAAACTATGCGTCCTAGAGTGAAAAGGAGCTTAATTCATGACCACCCCCAAAAAATCGAAAATTCCATCCAAATCCTGGAAAAAATGAAATTTTTATATGAAAAACTTGTTTTGCTCATATCTCCTAAACTATGCGTCCTAGGGCGAAAAGGAGCTTTATTCATGACCACCCCCAAAAAATCGAAAATTCCATCCAAATCCTGAAAAAAATTAAATTTTTATATGAAAAACTTGTTTTGCTCATATCTCCTAAACTATGCGTCCTACAGCGAAAAGGAGCTTAATTCATGACCACCCCCAAAAAATCGAAAATTCCATCCAAATCCTGAAAAAGTTGAAATTTTAATATGAAAAACTTGTTTTGCTCATATCTCCTAAACTATGCGTCCTACAGCGAAAAGGAGCTTAATTCATGACCACCCCAAAAAAATCGAAAATTCCATCCAAATCCTGAAAAAATTGAAATTTTTATATGAAAAACTTGTTTTGCCCATATCTCCTAAACTATGCGTCCTAGAGCGAAAAGGAGCTTAATTCATGAACACCCCCAAAAATTCGAAAATTCCAACCAAATCCTGAAAAAATTGAAATTTTTATATGAAAAACTTGTTTTGCTCATATCTCCTAAACTATGCGTCCTACAGCGAAAAGGAGCTTAATTCATGACCAACCCCCAAAATATCGAAAATTCCATCCAAATCCTGAAAAAAATTAAATTTTTATATGAAAAACTTGTTTTGCTCATATCTCCTAAACTATGCGTCCTACAGCGAAAAGGAGCTTAATTCATGATCACCCCCAAAAAATCGAAAATTCCATCCAAATCCTGAAAAAATTGAAATTTTAATATGAAAAACTTGTTTTGCTCATATCTCCTAAACTATGCGTTCTAGAGCGAAAAGGAGCTTAATTCATGACCACCCTCAAAAAATCGAAAATTCCATCCAAAGCCTGAAAAAATTGAAATTTTTATATGAAAAACTTGTTTTGCTCATATCTCCTAAACTATGCGTCCTAGAGCGAAAAGGAGCTTAATTCATGACCACCACCAAAAAATCGAAAATTCCATCCAAATCCTGAAAAAAATTAAATTTTTATATGAAAAACTTGTTTTGCTCATATCTCCTAAACTATGCGTCCTACAGCGAAAAGGAGCTTAATTCATGACCACCCCCAAAAAATCGAAAATTCCATCCAAATCCTGAAATAAATGAAATTTTTATATGAAAAACTTGTTTTGCTCATATCTCCTAAACTATGCGTCCTAGAGCGAAAAGGAGCTTAATTCATGACCACCACCAAAAAATCGAAAATTCCATCCAAATCCTGAAAAAATTGAAATTTTTATATGAAAAACTTGTTTTGCTTATATCTCCTAAACTATGCGTCCTAGAGCGAAAAGAGGCTTAATTCATGACCACCCCCAAAAAATCGAAAATTCCATCCAAATCCTGAAAAAATTGAAATTTTAATATGAAAAACTTGTTTTGCTCATATCTCCTAAACTATGCGTCCTAGAGCGAAAAGGAGCTTAATTCATGACCACCCCCAAAAAATCGAAAATTCCATCCAAATCCTGAAAAAGTTGAAATTTTAATATGAAAAACTTGTTTTGCTCATATCTCCTAAACTATGCGTTCTAGAGCGAAAAGGAGCCTTATTCATGACCACCCCCAAAAAATCGAAAATTCCATCCAAATCCTGAAAAAATTTAAATTTTTATATGAAAAACTTGTTTTGCTCATATCTCCTAAACTATGCGCCCTACAGCGAAAAGGAGCTTAATTCATGACCACCCCCAAAAAATCGAAAATTCCATCCAAATCCTGAAAAATTGAAATTTTTGAAAAACTTGTTTTGCTCATATCTGCTAAACTATGCGTCCTAGAGCGAAAAGGAGCTTAATTCATGACCACCCCCAAAAAATCGAAAATTCCACCCAAATCCTGAAAAAATTGAAATTTTTATATGAAAAACTTGTTTTGCTCATATCTCCTAAACTATGCGTCCTAGAGCGAAAAGGAGCTTAATTCATGACCACCCCCAAAAAATCGAAAATTCCATCCAAATCCTGAAAAAAATGAAATTTTTATATGAAAAACTTGTTTTGCTCATATCTCCTAAACTATGCGTCCTAGAGCGAAAAGGAGCTTAATTCATGACCACCCCCAAAAAATCGAAAATTCCAACCAAATCCTGAAAAAATTGAAATTTTTATATGAAAAACTTGTTTTGCTCATATCTATGCGTCCTACAGCGAAAAGGAAAAGCGAAAAGGGAGCCACCGTGGTGCAATGGTTAGCATGCCCGCCTTGCATACACAAGGTCGTGGGTTCGATTCCTGCTACGACCGAACACCAAAAAGTTTTTCAGCGGTGGATTATCCCACCTCAGTAATGCTAGTGACATTTCTGAGGGTTTCAAAGCTTCTCTAAGTGGTTTCACTGGAATGTGGAACGCCGTTCGGACTCGGCTATAAAAAGGAGGTCCCTTGTCATTGAGCTTAACATGGAATCGGGCAGCACTCAGTGATAAGAGAGAAGTTCACCACTGTGGTATCACAATGGACTGAATAGTCTAAGTGAGCCTGATACATCGGGCTGCCACATAACCTAACCTAACCTTAATTCATGACCACCCACAAAAAATCGAAAATTCCATCCAAATCCTGAAAAAATTGAAATTTTTATATGAAAAACTTGTTTTGCTCATATCTCCTAAACTATGCGTCCTAGAGCGAAAAGGAGCTTAATTCATGACCACCACCAAAAAATCGAAAATTCCATCCAAATCCTGAAAAAATTGAAATATTTATATGAAAAACTTGTTTTGCTCATATCTCCTAAACTATGCGTCCTAGAGCGAAAAGGAGCTTAATTCATGACCACCCCCAAAAAATCGAAAATTCCATCCAAATCCTGAAAAAGTTGAAATTTTAATATGAAAAACTTGTTTTGCTCATATCTCCTAAACTATGCGTTCTAGAGCGAAAAGGAGCCTTATTCATGACCACCCCCAAAAAATCGAAAATTCCATCCAAATCCTGAAAAAATTTAAATTTTTATATGAAAAACTTGTTTTGCTCATATCTCCTAAACTATGCGCCCTACAGCGAAAAGGAGCTTAATTCATGACCACCCCCAAAAAATCGAAAATTCCATCCAAATCCTGAAAAATTGAAATTTTTGAAAAACTTGTTTTGCTCATATCTGCTAAACTATGCGTCCTAGAGCGAAAAGGAGCTTAATTCATGACCACCCCCAAAAAATCGAAAATTCCACCCAAATCCTGAAAAAATTTAAATTTTTATATGAAAAACTTGTTTTGCTCATATCTCCTAAACTATGCGTCCTAGAGCGAAAAGGAGCTTAATTCATGACCACCCCCAAAAAATCGAAAATTCCATCCAAATCCTGAAAAAAATGAAATTTTTATATGAAAAACTTGTTTTGCTCATATCTCCTAAACTATGCGTCCTAGAGCGAAAAGGAGCTTAATTCATGACCACCCCCAAAAAATCGAAAATTCCAACCAAATCCTGAAAAAATTGAAATTTTTATATGAAAAACTTGTTTTGCTCATATCTATGCGTCCTACAGCGAAAAGGAAAAGCGAAAAGGGAGCCACCGTGGTGCAATGGTTAGCATGCCCGCCTTGCATACACAAGGTCGTGGGTTCGATTCCTGCTACGACCGAACACCAAAAAGTTTTTCAGCGGTGGATTATCCCACCTCAGTAATGCTAGTGACATTTCTGAGGGTTTCAAAGCTTCTCTAAGTGGTTTCACTGGAATGTGGAACGCCGTTCGGACTCGGCTATAAAAAGGAGGTCCCTTGTCATTGAGCTTAACATGGAATCGGGCAGCACTCAGTGATAAGAGAGAAGTTCACCACTGTGGTATCACAATGGACTGAATAGTCTAAGTGAGCCTGATACATCGGGCTGCCACATAACCTAACCTAACCTAACCTTAATTCATGACCACCCACAAAAAATCGAAAATTCCATCCAAATCCTGAAAAAATTGAAATTTTTATATGAAAAACTTGTTTTGCTCATATCTCCTAAACTATGCGTCCTAGAGCGAAAAGGAGCTTAATTCATGACCACCACCAAAAAATCGAAAATTCCATCCAAATCCTGAAAAAATTGAAATTTTTATATGAAAAACTTGTGTTGCCCATATCTCCTAAACTATGCGTCCTAGAGCGAAAAGGAGCTTAATTCATGACCACCACCAAAAAATCGAAAATTCCATCCAAATCCTGAAAAAATTGAAATATTTATATGAAAAACTTGTTTTGCTCATATCTCCTAAACTATGCGTCCTAGAGCGAAAAGGAGCTTAATTCATGACCACCCCCAAAAAATCGAAAATTCCAACCAAATCCTGAAAAAATTGAAATTTTTATATGAAAAACTTGTTTTGCTCATATCTCCTAAACTATGAGTCCTACAGCGAAAAGGAGCTTAATTCATGACCACCCCCAAAAAATCGAAAATTCCATCCAAATCCTGAAAAATTTGAAATTTTTATATGAAAAACTTGTTTTGCTCATATCTCCTAAACTTTGCGTCCTAGAGCGAAAAGGAGCTTAATTCATGACCACCACCAAAAACTCGAAAATTCCATCCAAATCCTGAAAAAAATTAAATTTTTATATGAAAAACTTGTTTTGCTCATATCTCCTCAACTATGCGTCCTACAGCGAAAAGGAGCTTAATTCATGACCACCCCCAAAAAATCGAAAATTCCATCCAAATCCTGAAAAAAATGAAATTTTTATATGAAAAACTTGTTTTGCTCATATCTCCTAAACTATGCGTCCTAGAGCGAAAAGGAGCTTAATTCATGACCACCACCAAAAAATCGAAAATTCCATCCAAATCCTGAAAAAATTGAAATTTTTATATGAAAAACTTGTTTTGCTCATATCTCCTAAACTATGCGTCCTAGAGCGAAAAGGAGCTTAATTCATGACCACCCCCAAAAAATCGAAAATTCCATCCAAATCCTGAAAAATTGAAATTTTAATATGAAAAACTTGTTTTGCTCATATCTCCTAAACTATGCGTCCTAGAGCGAAAAGGAGCTTAATTCATGACCACCACCAAAAAATCGAAAATTCCATCCAAATCCTGAAAAAATTGAAATTTTTATATGAAAAACTTGTTTTGCTCATATCTCCTAAACTATGCGTCCTAGAGCGAAAAGGAGCTTAATTCATGACCACCCCCAAAAAATCGAAAATTCCATCCAAATCCTGAAAAATTGAAATTTTAATATGAAAAACTTGTTTTGCTCATATCTCCTAAACTATGCGTCCTAGAGCGAAAAGGAGCTTAATTCATGACCACCCTCCAAAAAATCGAAAATTCCATCCAAATCCTGAAAAAATTGAAATTTTTATATGAAAAACTTGTTTTGCTCATATCTCCTAAACTATGCATCCTACAGCGAAAAGGAGCTTAATTCATGACCACCCCCAAAAAATCGAAAATTCCATCCAAATCCTGAAAAAATTGAAATTTTTATATGAAAAACTTGTTTTGCTCATATCTCCTAAACTATGCGTCCTAGAGCGAAAAGGAGCTTAATTCATGACCACCCCCAAAAAATCGAAAATTCCAACCAAATCCTGAAAAAATTGAAATTTATATATGAAAAACTTGTTTTGCTCATATCTCCTAAACTATGCGTCCTACAGCGAAAAGGAGCTTAATTCATGACCACCCCAAAAAAATCGAAAATTCCATCCAAATCCTGAAAAAATTGAAATTTTTATATGAAAAACTTGTTTTGCCCATATCTCCTAAACTATGCGTCCTAGAGCGAAAAGGACCTTAATTCATGACCACCCCCAAAAAATCGAAAATTCCATCCAAATCCTGAAAAAATTGAAATTTTTATATGAAAAACTTGTTTTGCCCATATCTCCTAAGCTATGCGTCCTAGAGCGAAAAGGAGCTTAATTCATGACCACCACCAAAAAATCGAAAATTCCACCCAAATCCTGAAAAAATTTAAATTTTTATATGAAAAACTTGTTTTGCTCATATCTCCTAAACTATGCGTCCTAGAGCGAAAAGGAGCTTAATTCATGACCACCCCCAAAAAATCGAAAATTCCATCCAAATCCTGAAAAAATTGAAATTTTTATATGAAAAACTTGTTTTGCTCATATCTCCTAAACTATGCGTCCTAGAGCGTAAAGGAGCTTAATTCATGACCACCCCCAAAAAATCGAAAATTCCACCCAAATCCTGAAAAAATTTAAATTTTTATATGAAAAATTTGTTTTGCTCATATCTTCTAAACTATGCGTCCTACAGCGAAAAGGAGCTTAATTCATGACCAACCCCCAAAAAATCGAAAATTCCATCCAAATCCTGAAAAAATTGAAATTTTTATATGAAAAACTTGTTTTGCTCATATCTCCTAAACTATGCGTCCTAGAGCGAAAAGGAGCTTAATTCATGACCACCCCCAAAAAATCGAAAATTCCACCCAAATCCTGAAAAAATTTAAATTTTTATATGAAAAATTTGTTTTGCTCATATCTCCTAAACTATGCGTCCTACAGCGAAAAGGAGCTTAATTCATGACCAACCCCCAAAAAATCGAAAATTCCATCCAAATCCTGAAAAAATTGAAATTTTTATATGAAAAACTTGTTGTGCCCATATCTCCTAAACTATGCGTCCTACAGCGAAAAGGAGCTTAATTCATGACCACCCCAAAAAAATCGAAAATTCCATCCAAATCCTGAAAAAATTGAAATTTTTATATGAAAAACTTGTTTTGCCCATATCTCCTAAACTATGCGTCCTAGAGCGAAAAGGAGCTTAATTCATGACCACCCCCAAAAAATCGAAAATTCCATCCAAATCCTGAAAAAATTGAAATTTTTGTATGAAAAACTTGTTTTGCCCATATCTCCTAAACTATGCGTCCTAGAGCGAAAAGGAGCTTAATTCATGACCACCCCCAAAAAATCGAAAATTCCAACCAAATCCTGAAAAAATTGAAATTTTTATATGAAAAACTTGTTTTGCTCATATCTCCTAAACTATGAGTCCTACAGCGAAAAGGAAAAGCGAAAAGGGAGCCACCGTGGTGCAATGGTTAGCATGCCTGCCTTGCATACACAAGGTCGTGGGTTCGATTCCTGCTACGACCGAACACCAAAAAGTTTTTCAGCGGTGGATTATCCCACCTCAGTAATGCTAGTGACATTTCTGAGGGTTTCAAAGCTTCTCTAAGTGGTTTCACTGGAATGTGGAACGCCGTTCGGACTCGGCTATAAAAAGGAGGTCCCTTGTCATTGAGCTTAACATGGAATCGGGCAGCACTCAGTGATAAGAGAGAAGTTCACCACTGTGGTATCACAATGGACTGAATAGTCTAAGTGAGCCTGATACATCGGGCTGCCACATAACCTAACCTAACCTAACCTTAATTCATGACCACCACCAAAAAATCGAAAATTCCATCCAAATCCTGAAAAAATTGAAATTTTTATATGAAAAACTTGTTTTGCTCATATCTCCTAAACTATGCGTCCTAGAGCGAAAAGGAGCTTAATTCATGACCACCCCCAAAAAATCGAAAATTCCATCCAAATCCTGAAAAAATTGAAATTTTTATATGAAAAACTTGTTTTGCTCATATCTCCTAAACTATGCGTCCTAGAGCGAAAAGGAGCTTAATTCATGACCACCCCCAAAAAATCGAAAATTCCAACCAAATCCTGAAAAAATTAAAATTTTTATATGAAAAACTTTTTTGCTCATATCTCCTAAACTATGAGTCCTACAGCGAAAAGGAGCTTAATTCATGACCACCCCCAAAAAATCGAAAATTCCATCCAAATCCTGAAAAAATTGAAATTTTTATATGAAAAACTTGTTTTGCTCATATCTCCTAAACTATGCGTCCTACAGCGAAAAGGAGCTTAATTCATGACCACCCCCAAAAAATCGAAAATTCCATCCAAATCCTGAAAAAATTGAAATTTTTATATGAAAAACTTGTTTTGCTCATATCTCCTAAACTATGCGTCCTAGAGCGAAAAGGAGCTTAATTCATGACCACCCCCAAAAAATCGAAAATTCCAACCAAATCCTGAAAAAATTGAAATTTTTATATGAAAAACTTGTTTTGCTCATATCTCCTAAACTATGCGTCCTACAGCGAAAAGGAGGTTAATTCATGACCGCCCCCAAAAAATCGAAAATTCCATCCAAATCCTGAAAAAATTGAAATTTTTATATGAAAAACTTGTTTTGCTCATATCTCTTAAACTATGCGTCCTACAGCGAAAAGGAGCTTAATTCAGGACCACCCCAAAAAAATCGAAAATTCCATCCAAATCCTGAAAAAAATTGAAATTTTTGTATGAAAAACTTGTTTTGCTCATATCTCCTAAACTATGCGTCCTAGAGCGAAAAGGAGCTTAATTCATGTCCACCCCCAAAAAATCGAAAATTCCATCCAACTCCTGAAAAAATTGAAATTTTAATATGAAAAACTTGTTTTGCTCATATCTCCTAAACTATGCGTCCTAGAGCGAAAAGGAGCTTAATTCATGACCACCCCCAAAAAATCGAAAATTCCATCCAAATCCTTAAAAAATTGAAATTTTTATATGAAAAACTTGTTTTGCTCATATCTCCTAAACTATGCGTCCTAGAGCGAAAAGGAGCTTAATTCATGACCACCCCCAAAAAATCGAAAATTCCAACCAAATCCTGAAAAAATTGAAATTTTTATATGAAAAACTTGTTTTGCTCATATCTCCTAAACTATGAGTCCTACAGCGAAAAGGAGCTTAATTCATGACCACCCCCAAAAAAATCGAAAATTCCATCCAAATCCTGAAAAAATTGAAATTTTTATATGAAAACTTGTTTTGCTAATATCTCCTAAACTATGCGTCCTAGAGCGAAAAGGAGCTTAATTCATGACCACCCCCAAAAAATCGAAAATTCAATCCAAATCCTGAAAAAAATGAAATTTTTATATGAAAAACTTGTTTTGCTCATATCTCCTAAACTATGCGTCCTAGAGCGAAAAGGAGCTTAATTCATGACCACCACCAAAAATTCCGAAATTCCATCCAAATCCTGAAAAAAATTAAATTTTTATATGAAAAACTTGTTTTGCTCATATCTCCTAAACTATGCGTCCTACAGCGAAAAGAAGCTTAATTCATGACCACCCCCAAAAAATCGAAAATTCCATCCAACTCCTGAAAAAATTGAAATTTTAATATGAAAAACTTGTTTTGCTCATATCTCTTAAACTATGCGTCCTACAGCGAAAAGGAGCTTAATTCAGGACCACCCCAAAAAAATCGAAAATTCCATCCAAATCCTGAAAAAATTGAAATTTTTGTATGAAAAACTTGTTTTGCTCATATCTCCTAAACTATGCGTCCTAGAGCGAAAAGGAGCTTAATTCATGTCCACCCCCAAAAAATCGAAAATTCCATCCAACTCCTGAAAAAATTGAAATTTTAATATGAAAAACTTGTTTTGCTCATATCTCCTAAACTATGCGTCCTAGAGCGAAAAGGAGGTTAATTCATGACCGCCCCCAAAAAATCGAAAATTCCATCCAAATCCTGAAAAAATTGAAATTTTTATATGAAAAACTTGTTTTGCTCATATCTCTTAAACTATGCGTCCTACAGCGAAAAGGAGCTTAATTCAGGACCACCCCAAAAAAATCGAAAATTCCATCCAAATCCTGAAAAAAATTGAAATTTTTGTATGAAAAACTTGTTTTGCTCATATCTCCTAAACTATGCGTCCTAGAGCGAAAAGGAGCTTAATTCATGTCCACCCCCAAAAAATCGAAAATTCCATCCAACTCCTGAAAAAATTGAAATTTTAATATGAAAAACTTGTTTTGCTCATATCTCCTAAACTATGCGTCCTAGAGCGAAAAGGAGCTTAATTCATGACCACCCCCAAAAAATCGAAAATTCCATCCAAATCCTTAAAAAATTGAAATTTTTATATGAAAAACTTGTTTTGCTCATATCTCCTAAACTATGCGTCCTAGAGCGAAAAGGAGCTTAATTCATGACCACCCCCAAAAAATCGAAAATTCCAACCAAATCCTGAAAAAATTGAAATTTTTATATGAAAAACTTGTTTTGCTCATATCTCCTAAACTATGAGTCCTACAGCGAAAAGGAGCTTAATTCATGACCACCCCCAAAAAAATCGAAAATTCCATCCAAATCCTGAAAAAATTGAAATTTTTATATGAAAACTTGTTTTGCTAATATCTCCTAAACTATGCGTCCTAGAGCGAAAAGGAGCTTAATTCATGACCACCCCCAAAAAATCGAAAATTCAATCCAAATCCTGAAAAAAATGAAATTTTTATATGAAAAACTTGTTTTGCTCATATCTCCTAAACTATGCGTCCTAGAGCGAAAAGGAGCTTAATTCATGACCACCACCAAAAATTCCGAAATTCCATCCAAATCCTGAAAAAAATTAAATTTTTATATGAAAAACTTGTTTTGCTCATATCTCCTAAACTATGCGTCCTACAGCGAAAAGAAGCTTAATTCATGACCACCCCCAAAAAATCGAAAATTCCATCCAACTCCTGAAAAAATTGAAATTTTAATATGAAAAACTTGTTTTGCTCATATCTCTTAAACTATGCGTCCTACAGCGAAAAGGAGCTTAATTCAGGACCACCCCAAAAAAATCGAAAATTCCATCCAAATCCTGAAAAAATTGAAATTTTTGTATGAAAAACTTGTTTTGCTCATATCTCCTAAACTATGCGTCCTAGAGCGAAAAGGAGCTTAATTCATGTCCACCCCCAAAAAATCGAAAATTCCATCCAACTCCTGAAAAAATTGAAATTTTAATATGAAAAACTTGTTTTGCTCATATCTCCTAAACTATGCGTCCTAGAGCGAAAAGGAGCTTAATTCATGACCACCCCCAAAAAATCGAAAATTCCATCCAAATCCTGAAAAAATTGAAATTTTTATATGAAAAACTTTTTTTGCTCATATCTCCTAAACTATGCGTCCTAGAGCGAAAAGGAGCTTAATTCATGACCACCCCCAAAAAAATCGAAAATTCCATCCAAATCCTGAAAAAATTGAAATTTTTATATGAAAACTTGTTTTGCTAATATCTCCTAAACTATGCGTCCTAGAGCGAAAAGGAGCTTAATTCATGACCACCCCCAAAAAATCGAAAATTCCATCCAAATCCTGAAAAAAATGAAATTTTTATATGAAAAACTTGTTTTGCTCATATCTCCTAAACTATGCGTCCTAGAGCGAAAAGAAGCTTAATTCATGACCACCACCAAAAATTCCGAAATTCCATCCAAATCCTGAAAAAATTTAAATTTTTATATGAAAAACTTGTTTTGCTCATATCTCCTAAACTATGCGTCCTACAGCGAAAAGGAGCTTAATTCATGACCACCCCCAAAAAATCGAAAATTCCATCCAAATCCTGAAAAAATTGAAATTTTTATATGAAAAACTTGTTTTGCTCATATCTCCTAAACTATGCGTCCTAGAGCGAAAAGGAGCTTAATTCATGACCACCCCCAAAAAATCGAAAATTCCATCCAAATCCTGAAAAAATTGAAAATTTTATATGAAAAACTTGTTTTGCTCATATCTCCTAAACTATGCGTCCTAGAGCGAAAAGGAGCTTAATTTCATGACCACCCCCAAAAAATCGAAAATTCCACCCAAATCCTGAAAAAATTTAAATTTTTATATGAAAAATTTGTTTTGCTCATATCTCCTAAACTATGCGTCCTACAGCGAAAAGGAGCTTAATTCATGACCAACCCCCAAAAAATCGAAAATTCCATCCAAATCCTGAAAAAATTGAAATTTTTATATGAAAAACTTGTTTTGCTCATATCTCCTAAACTATGCGGTCCTAGAGCGAAAAGGAGCTTAATTCATGACCACCCCCAAAAAATCGAAAATTCCACCCAAATCCTGAAAAAATTTAAATTTTTATATGAAAAATTTGTTTTGCTCATATCTCCTAAACTATGCGTCCTACAGCGAAAAGGACCTTAATTCATGACCAACCCCCAAAAAATCGAAAATTCCATCCAAATCCTGAAAAAATTGAAATTTTTATATGAAAAACTTGTTTTGCTCATATCTCCTAAACTATGCGTCCTAGAGCGAAAAGGAGCTTAATTCATGACCACCCCCAAAAAAAATTCCACCCAAATCCTGAAAAAATTGAAATTTTTATATGAAAAACTTGTTTTGCTCATATCTCCTAAACTATGCGTCCTAGAGCGAAAAGGAGCTTAATTCATGACCACCCCCAAAAAATCGAAAATTCCATCCAAATCCTGAAAAATTGAAATTTTAATATGAAAAACTTGTTTTGCTCATATCTCCTAAACTATGCGTCCTAGAGCGAAAAGGAGCTTAATTCATGACCACCCTCCAAAAAATCGAAAACTCCATCCAAATCCTGAAAAAATTGAAATTTTTATATGAAAAACTTGTTTTGCTCATATCTCCTAAACTATGCATCCTACAGCGAAAAGGAGCTTAATTCATGACCACCCCCAAAAAATCGAAAATTCCATCCAAATCCTGAAAAAATTGAAATTTTTATATGAAAAACTTGTTTTGCTCATATCTCCTAAACTATGCGTCCTAGAGCGAAAAGGAGCTTAATTCATGACCACCCCCAAAAAATCGAAAATTCCAACCAAATCCTGAAAAAATTGAAATTTTTATATGAAAAACTTGTTTTGCTCATATCTCCTAAACTATGCGTCCTACAGCGAAAAGGAGCTTAATTCATGACCACCCCAAAAAAATCGAAAATTCCATCCAAATCCTGAAAAAATTGAAATTTTTTTATGAAAAACTTGTTTTGCCCATATCTCCTAAACTATGCGTCCTAGAGCGAAAAGGACCTTAATTCATGACCACCCCCAAAAAATCGAAAATTCCATCCAAATCCTGAAAAAATTGAAATTTTTATATGAAAAACTTGTTTTGCCCATATCTCCTAAGCTATGCGTCCTAGAGCGAAAAGGAGCTTAATTCATGACCACCACCAAAAAATCGAAAATTCCACCCAAATCCTGAAAAAATTTAAATTTTTATAAGAAAAACTTGTTTTGCTCATATCTCCTAAACTATGCGTCCTAGAGCGAAAAGGAGCTTAATTCATGACCACCCCCAAAAAATCGAAAATTCCATCCAAATCCTGAAAAAAATGAAATTTTTTATGTGAAAAACTTGTTTTGCTCATATCTCCTAAACTATGCGTCCTAGAGCGAAAAGGAGCTTAATTCATAACCACCCCCAAAAAATCGAAAATTCCAATCAAATCCTGAAAAAATTGAAATTTTTATATGAAAAACTTGTTTTGCTCATATCTCCTAAACTATGCGTCCTACAGCGAAAAGGAGCTTAATTCATGACCAACCCCCAAAAAAATTCCATCCAAATCCTGAAAAAATTTAAATTTTAATATGAAAAACTTGTTTTGCTCATATCTCCTAAACTATGCGTCCTACAGCGAAAAGGAGCTTAATTCATGACCACCCCCAAAAAATCGAAAATTCCATCCAAATCCTGAAAAAATTGAAATTTTTATATGAAAAACTTGTTTTGCTCATATCTCCTAAACTATGCGTCCTAGAGCGAAAAGGAGCTTAATTCATGACCACCCCCAAAAAATCGAAAATTCCATCCAAATCCTGAAAAAATTGAAATTTTTATATGAAAAAACTTGTTTTGCTCATATCTCCTAAACTATGCGTCCTAGAGCGTAAAGGAGCTTAATTCATGACCACCCCCAAAAAATCGAAAATTCCACCCAAATCCTGAAAAAATTTAAATTTTTATATGAAAAATTTGTTTTGCTCATATCTCCTAAACTATGCGTCCTACAGCGAAAAGGAGCTTAATTCATGACCAACCCCCAAAAAATCGAAAATTCCATCCAAATCCTGAAAAAATTGAAATTTTTATATGAAAAACTTGTTTTGCTCATATCTCCTAAACTATGCGTCCTAGAGCGAAAAGGAGCTTAATTCATGACCACCCCCAAAAAATCGAAAATTCCACCCAAATCCTGAAAAAATTTAAATTTTTATATGAAAAATTTGTTTTGCTCATATCTCCTAAACTATGCGTCCTACAGCGAAAAGGAGCTTAATTCATGACCAACCCCCAAAAAATCGAAAATTCCATCCAAATCCTGAAAAAATTGAAATTTTTATATGAAAAACTTGTTGTGCCCATATCTCCTAAACTATGCGTCCTACAGCGAAAAGGAGCTTAATTCATGACCACCCCAAAAAAATCGAAAATTCCATCCAAATCCTGAAAAAATTGAAATTTTTATATGAAAAACTTGTTTTGCCCATATCTCCTAAACTATGCGTCCTAGAGCGAAAAGGAGCTTAATTCATGACCACCCCCAAAAAATCGAAAATTCCATCCAAATCCTGAAAAAATTGAAATTTTTGTATGAAAAACTTGTTTTGCCCATATCTCCTAAACTATGCGTCCTAGAGCGAAAAGGAGCTTAATTCATGTCCACCCCCAAAAAATCGAAAATTCCATCCAAATCCTGAAAAAATTGAAATTTTTATATGAAAAACTTGTTTTGCTCATATCTCCTAAACTATGCGTCCTAGAGCGAAAAGGAGCTTAATTCATGACCACCCCCAAAAAATCGAAAAATCCATCCAAATCCTGAAAAAAATGAAATTTTTATATGAAAAACTTGTTTTGCTCATATCTCCTAAACTATGCGTCCTAGAGCGAAAAGGAGCTTAATTCATGACCACCCCCAAAAAATCGAAAATTCCAACCAAATCCTGAAAAAATTGAAATTTTTATATGAAAAACTTGTTTTGCTCATATCTATGCGTCCTACAGCGAAAAGGAAAAGCGAAAAGGGAGCCACCGTGGTGCAATGGTTAGCATGCCCGCCTTGCATACACAAGGTCGTGGGTTCGATTCCTGCTACGACCGAACACCAAAAAGTTTTTCAGCGGTGGATTATCCCACCTCAGTAATGCTAGTGACATTTCTGAGGGTTTCAAAGCTTCTCTAAGTGGTTTCACTGGAATGTGGAACGCCGTTCGGACTCGGCTATAAAAAGGAGGTCCCTTGTCATTGAGCTTAACATGGAATCGGGCAGCACTCAGTGATAAGAGAGAAGTTCACCACTGTGGTATCACAATGGACTGAATAGTCTAAGTGAGCCTGATACATCGGGCTGCCACATAACCTAACCTAACCTAACCTTAATTCATGACCACCACCAAAAAATCGAAAATTCCATCCAAATCCTGAAAAAATTGAAATTTTTATATGAAAAACTTGTTTTGCTCATATCTCCTAAACTATGCGTCCTAGAGCGAAAAGGAGCTTAATTCATGACCACCCCCAAAAAATCGAAAATTCCATCCAAATCCTGAAAAAATTGAAATTTTTATATGAAAAACTTGTTTTGCTCATATCTCCTAAACTATGCGTCCTAGAGCGAAAAGGAGCTTAATTCATGACCACCCCCAAAAAATCGAAAATTCCAACCAAATCCTGAAAAAATTAAAATTTTTATATGAAAAACTTTTTTTGCTCATATCTCCTAAACTATGAGTCCTACAGCGTAAAGGAGCTTAATTCATGACCACCCCCAAAAAATCGAAAATTCCATCCAAATCCTGAAAAAATTGAAATTTTTATATGAAAAACTTGTTTTGCTCATATCTCCTAAACTATGCGTCCTACAGCGAAAAGGAGCTTAATTCATGACCACCCCCAAAAAATCGAAAATTCCATCCAAATCCTGAAAAAATTGAAATTTTTATATGAAAAACTTGTTTTGCTCATATCTCCTAAACTATGCGTCCTAGAGCGAAAAGGAGCTTAATTCATGACCAGCCCCAAAAAATCGAAAATTCCAACCAAATCCTGAAAAAATTGAAATTTTTATATGAAAAACTTGTTTTGCTCATATCTCCTAAACTATGCGTCCTACAGCGAAAAGGAGGTTAATTCATGACCGCCCCCAAAAAATCGAAAATTCCATCCAAATCCTGAAAAAATTGAAATTTTTATATGAAAAACTTGTTTTGCTCATATCTCTTAAACTATGCGTCCTAGAGCGAAAAGGAGCTTAATTCATGACCACCACCAAAAATTCCGAAATTCCATACAAATCCTGAAAAAAATTAAATTTTTATATGAAAAACTTGTTTTGCTCATATCTCCTAAACTATGCGTCCTACAGCGAAAAGGAGCTTAATTCATGACCACCCCCAAAAAATCGAAAATTCCATCCAACTCCTGAAAAAATTGAAATTTTAATATGAAAAACTTGTTTTGCTCATATCTCTTAAACTATGCGTCCTACAGCGAAAAGGAGCTTAATTCAGGACCACCCCAAAAAAATCGAAAATTCCATCCAAATCCTGAAAAAATTGAAATTTTTGTATGAAAAACTTGTTTTGCTCATATCTCCTAAACTATGCGTCCTAGAGCGAAAAGGAGCTTAATTCATGTCCACCCCCAAAAAATCGAAAATTCCATCCAAATCCTGAAAAAATTGAAATTTTTATATGAAAAACTTGTTTTGCTCATATCTCCTAAACTATGCGTCCTAGAGCGAAAAGGAGCTTAATTCATGACCACCCCCAAAAAATCGAAAATTCCATCCAAATCCTGAAAAAATTGAAATTTTTATATGAAAAACTTGTTTTGCTCATATCTCTTAAACTATGCGTCCTACAGCGAAAAGGAGCTTAATTCAGGACCACCCCAAAAAAATCGAAAATTCCATCCAAATCCTGAAAAAATTGAAATTTTTGTATGAAAAACTTGTTTTGCTCATATCTCCTAAACTATGCGTCCTAGAGCGAAAAGGAGCTTAATTCATGTCCACCCCCAAAAAATCGAAAATTCCATCCAACTCCTGAAAAAATTGAAATTTTAATATGAAAAACTTGTTTTGCTCATATCTCCTAAACTATGCGTCCTAGAGCGAAAAGGAGCTTAATTCATGACCACCCCCAAAAAATCGAAAATTCCATCCAAATCCTTAAAAAATTGAAATTTTTATATGAAAAACTTGTTTTGCTCATATCTCCTAAACTATGCGTCCTAGAGCGAAAAGGAGCTTAATTCATGACCACCCCCAAAAAATCGAAAATTCCATCCAAATCCTGAAAAAATTGAAAATTTTATATGAAAAACTTGTTTTGCTCATATCTCCTAAACTATGCGTCCTAGAGCGAAAAGGAGCTTAATTTCATGACCACCCCCAAAAAATCGAAAATTCCACCCAAATCCTGAAAAAATTTAAATTTTTATATGAAAAATTTGTTTTGCTCATATCTCCTAAACTATGCGTCCTACAGCGAAAAGGAGCTTAATTCATGACCAACCCCCAAAAAATCGAAAATTCCATCCAAATCCTGAAAAAATTGAAATTTTTATATGAAAAACTTGTTTTGCTCATATCTCCTAAACTATGCGGTCCTAGAGCGAAAAGGAGCTTAATTCATGACCACCCCCAAAAAATCGAAAATTCCACCCAAATCCTGAAAAAATTTAAATTTTTATATGAAAAATTTGTTTTGCTCATATCTCCTAAACTATGCGTCCTACAGCGAAAAGGACCTTAATTCATGACCAACCCCCAAAAAATCGAAAATTCCATCCAAATCCTGAAAAAATCGAAATTTTTATATGAAAAACTTGTTTTGCTCATATCTCCTAAACTATGCGTCCTAGAGCGAAAAGGAGCTTAATTCATGACCACCCCCAAAAAATCGAAAATTCCACCCAAATCCTGAAAAAATTTAAATTTTTATATGAAAAACTTGTTTTGCTCATATCTCCTAAACTATGCGCCCTACCGCGAAAAGGAGCTTAATTCATGACCACCCCCAAAAAATCGAAAATTCCATCCAAATCCTGAAAAATTGAAATTTTAATATGAAAAACTTGTTTTGCTCATATCTCCTAAACTATGCGTCCTAGAGCGAAAAGGAGCTTAATTCATGACCAACCCCCAAAAAATCGAAAATTCCATCCAAATCCTGAAAAAATTGAAATTTTTATATGAAAACCTTGTTTTGCTCATATCTCCTAAGCTATGCGTCCTACAGCGAAAAGGAGCTTAATTCATGACCACCCCCAAAAAATCGAAAATTCCATCCAAATCCTGAAAAAATTGAAATTTTTATATGAAAAACTTGTTTGGCTCATATCTCCTAAACTATGCGTCCTAGAGCGAAAAGGAGCTTAATTCATGACCACCCCCAAAAAATCGAAAATTCCAACCAAATCCTGAAAAAATTGAAATTTTTATATGAAAAACTTGTTTTGCTCATATCTCCTAAACTATGCGTCCTACAGCGAAAAGGAGGTTAATTCATGACCACCCCCAAAAAATCGAAAATTCCATCCAAATCCTGAAAAAATTGAAATTTTTATATGAAAAACTTGTTTTGCTCATATCTCCTAAACTATGCGTCCTACAGCGAAAAGGAGCTTAATTCATGACCACCCCAAAAAAATCGAAAATTCCATCCAAATCCTGAAAAAATTGAAATTTTTATATGAAAAACTTGTTTTGCTCATATCTCCTAAACTATGCGTCCTACAGCGAAAAGGAGCTTAATTCATGACCACCCCCAAAAAATCGAAAATTCCATCCAAATCCTGAAAAAATTGAAATTTTTATATGAAAAACTTGTTTTGCTCATATCTCCTAAACTATGCGTCCTAGATCGAAAAGGAGCTTAATTCATGACCAACCCCCAAAAAATCGAAAATTCCATCCAAATCCTGAAAAAATTGAAATTTTTATATGAAAAACTTGTTTTGCTCATATCTCCTAAACTATGCGTCCTACAGCGAAAAGGAGCTTAATTCATGACCACCCCCAAAAAATCGAAAATTCCATCCAAATCCTGAAAAAATTGAAATTTTAATATGAAAAACTTGTTTTGCTCATATCTCCTAAACTATGCGTCCTAGAGCGAAAAGGAGCTTAATTCATGACCAACCCCAAAAAATCGAAAATTCCATCCAAATCCTGAAAAAATTGAAATTTTTATATGAAAAACTTGTTTTGCTCATATCTCCTAAACTATGCGTCCTAGAGCGAAAAGGAGCTTAATTCATGACCACCCCCAAAAAATCGAAAATTCCATCCAAATCCTGAAAAAATTTAAATTTTTATATGAAAAACTTGTTTTGCTCATATCTCCTAAACTATGCGTCCTACAGCGAAAAGGAGCTTAATTCATGACCACCCCCAAAAAATCGAAAATTCCATCCAAATCCTGAAAAAAATTGAAATTTTTATATGAAAAACTTGTTTTGCTCATATCTCCTAAACTATGCGTCCTACAGCGAAAAGGAGGTTAATTCATGACCACCCCAAAAAAATCGAAAATTCCATCCAAATCCTGAAAAAATTGAAATTTTTATATGAAAAACTTGGTTTGCTCATATCTCCTAAATTATGCGTCCTAGAGCGAAAAGGAGCTTAATTCATGACCACCCCCAAAAAATCGAAAATTCCATCCAAATCCTGGAAAAAATGAAATTTTTATATGAAAAACTTGTTTTGCTCATATCTCCTAAACTATGCGTCCTAGAGCGAAAAGGAGCTTAATTCATGACCACCCCCAAAAAATCGAAAATTCCATCCAAATCCTGAAAAAATTGAAATTTTTATATGAAAAACTTGTTTTGCTCATATCTCCTAAACTATGCGTCCTAGAGCGAAAAGGAGCTTAATTCATGACCACCCCAAAAAAATCGAAAATTCCATCCAAATCCTGAAAAAATTGAAATTTTTATATGAAAAACTTGTTTTGCTCATATCTCCTAAACTATGCGTCCTAGAGCGAAAAGGAGCTTAATTCATGACCACCCCCAAAAAATCGAAAATTCCATCCAAATCCTGAAAAAATTGAAATTTTAATATGAAAAACTTGTTTTGCTCATATCTCCTAAACTATGCGTCCTAGAGCGAAAAGGAGCTTAATTCATGACCACCCCCAAAAAATCGAAAATTCCATCCAAATCCTGAAAAAATTGAAATTTTTATATGAAAAACTTGTTTTGCTCATATCTCCTAAACTATGCGTCCTAGAGCGAAAAGGAGCTTAATTCATGACCAAACCCCAAAAAATCGGAAATTCCATCCAAATCCTGAAAAAATTGAAATTTTTATATGAAAAACTTGTTTTGCTCATATCTCCTAAACTATGCGTCCTACAGCGAAAAGGAGCTTAATTCATGACCACCCCAAAAAAATCGAAAATTCCATCCAAATCCTGAAAAAATTGAAATTTTTATATGAAAAACTTGTTTTGCTCATATCTCCTAAACTATGCGCCCTACCGCGAAAAGGAGCTTAATTCATGACCACCCCCAAAAAATCGAAAATTCCATCCAAATCCTGAAAAATTGAAATTTTAATATGAAAAACTTGTTTTGCTCATATCTCCTAAACTATGCGTCCTAGAGCGAAAAGGAGCTTAATTCATGACCAACCCCCAAAAAATCGAAAATTCCATCCAAATCCTGAAAAAATTGAAATTTTTATATGAAAACCTTGTTTTGCTCATATCTCCTAAGCTATGCGTCCTACAGCGAAAAGGAGCTTAATTCATGACCACCCCCAAAAAATCGAAAATTCCATCCAAATCCTGAAAAAATTGAAATTTTTATATGAAAAACTTGTTTGGCTCATATCTCCTAAACTATGCGTCCTAGAGCGAAAAGGAGCTTAATTCATGACCACCCCCAAAAAATCGAAAATTCCAACCAAATCCTGAAAAAATTGAAATTTTTATATGAAAAACTTGTTTTGCTCATATCTCCTAAACTATGCGTCCTACAGCGAAAAGGAGGTTAATTCATGACCGCCCCCAAAAAATCGAAAATTCCATCCAAATCCTAAAAAAATTGAAATTTTAATATGAAAAACTTGTTTTGCTCATATCTCCTAAACTATGCGTCCTAGAGCGAAAAGGAGCTTAATTCATGACCAACCCCAAAAAATCGAAAATTCCATCCAAATCCTGAAAAAATTGAAATTTTTATATGAAAAACTTGTTTTGCTCATATCTCCTAAACTATGCGTCCTAGAGCGAAAAGGAGCTTAATTCATGACCACCCCCAAAAAATCGAAAATTCCATCCAAATCCTGAAAAAATTGAAATTTTTATATGAAAAACTTGTTTTGCTCATATCTCCTAAACTATGCGTCCTAGAGCGAAAAGGAGCTTAATTCATGACCACCCCAAAAAAATCGAAAATTCCATCCAAATCCTGAAAAAATTGAAATTTTTATATGAAAAACTTGTTTTGCTCATATCTCCTAAACTATGCGTCCTAGAGCGAAAAGGAGCTTAATTCATGACCACCCCCAAAAAATCGAAAATTCCATCCAAATCCTGAAAAAATTGAAATTTTAATATGAAAAACTTGTTTTGCTCATATCTCCTAAACTATGCGTCCTAGAGCGAAAAGGAGCTTAATTCATGACCACCCCCAAAAAATCGAAAATTCCATCCAAATCCTGAAAAAATTGAAATTTTTATATGAAAAACTTGTTTTGCTCATATCTCCTAAACTATGCGTCCTAGAGCGAAAAGGAGCTTAATTCATGACCAAACCCCAAAAAATCGGAAATTCCATCCAAATCCTGAAAAAATTGAAATTTTTATATGAAAAACTTGTTTTGCTCATATCTCCTAAACTATGCGTCCTACAGCGAAAAGGAGCTTAATTCATGACCACCCCAAAAAAATCGAAAATTCCATCCAAATCCTGAAAAAATTGAAATTTTTATATGAAAAACTTGTTTTGCTCATATCTCCTAAACTATGCGCCCTACCGCGAAAAGGAGCTTAATTCATGACCACCCCCAAAAAATCGAAAATTCCATCCAAATCCTGAAAAATTGAAATTTTAATATGAAAAACTTGTTTTGCTCATATCTCCTAAACTATGCGTCCTAGAGCGAAAAGGAGCTTAATTCATGACCAACCCCCAAAAAATCGAAAATTCCATCCAAATCCTGAAAAAATTGAAATTTTTATATGAAAACCTTGTTTTGCTCATATCTCCTAAGCTATGCGTCCTACAGCGAAAAGGAGCTTAATTCATGACCACCCCCAAAAAATCGAAAATTCCATCCAAATCCTGAAAAAATTGAAATTTTTATATGAAAAACTTGTTTGGCTCATATCTCCTAAACTATGCGTCCTAGAGCGAAAAGGAGCTTAATTCATGACCACCCCCAAAAAATCGAAAATTCCAACCAAATCCTGAAAAAATTGAAATTTTTATATGAAAAACTTGTTTTGCTCATATCTCCTAAACTATGCGTCCTACAGCGAAAAGGAGGTTAATTCATGACCGCCCCCAAAAAATCGAAAATTCCATCCAAATCCTGAAAAAATTGAAATTTTTATATGAAAAACTTGTTTTGCTCATATCTCCTAAACTATGCGTCCTACAGCGAAAAGGAGCTTAATTCATGACCACCCCAAAAAAATCGAAAATTCCATCCAAATCCTGAAAAAATTGAAATTTTTATATGAAAAACTTGTTTTGCTCATATCTCCTAAACTATGCGTCCTACAGCGAAAAGGAGCTTAATTCATGACCACCCCCAAAAAATCGAAAATTCCATCCAAATCCTGAAAAAATTGAAATTTTTATATGAAAAACTTGTTTTGCTCATATCTCCTAAACTATGCGTCCTAGATCGAAAAGGAGCTTAATTCATGACCAACCCCCAAAAAATCGAAAATTCCATCCAAATCCTGAAAAAATTGAAATTTTTATATGAAAAACTTGTTTTGCTCATATCTCCTAAACTATGCGTCCTAGAGCGAAAAGGAGCTTAATTCATGACCACCCCCAAAAAATCGAAAATTCCATCCAAATCCTGAAAAAATTTAAATTTTTATATGAAAAACTTGTTTTGCTCATATCTCCTAAACTATGCGTCCTAGAGCGAAAAGGAGCTTAATTCATGACCACCCCCAAAAAATCGAAAATTCCATCCAAATCCTGAAAAAATTGAAATTTTTATATGAAAAACTTGTTTTGCTCATATCTCCTAAACTATGCGTCCTAGAGCGAAAAGGAGCTTAATTCATGACCACCCCAAAAAAATCGAAAATTCCATCCAAATCCTGAAAAAATTGAAATTTTTATATGAAAAACTTGTTTTGCTCATATCTCCTAAACTATGCGTCCTACAGCGAAAAGGAGCTTAATTCATGACCACCCCCAAAAAATCGAAAATTCCATCCAAATCCTGAAAAAATTGAAATTTTTATATGAAAAACTTGTTTTGCTCATATCTCCTAAACTATGCGTCCTAGATCGAAAAGGAGCTTAATTCATGACCAACCCCCAAAAAATCGAAAATTCCATCCAAATCCTGAAAAAATTGAAATTTTAATATGAAAAACTTGTTTTGCTCATATCTCCTAAACTATGCGTCCTAGAGCGAAAAGGAGCTTAATTCATGACCACCCCCAAAAAATCGAAAATTCCATCCAAATCCTGAAAAAATTGAAATTTTTATATGAAAAACTTGTTTTGCTCATATCTCCTAAACTATGCGTCCTAGAGCGAAAAGGAGCTTAATTCATGACCAAACCCCAAAAAATCGGAAATTCCATCCAAATCCTGAAAAAATTGAAATTTTTATATGAAAAACTTGTTTTGCTCATATCTCCTAAACTATGCGTCCTACAGCGAAAAGGAGCTTAATTCATGACCACCCCAAAAAAATCGAAAATTCCATCCAAATCCTGAAAAAATTGAAATTTTTATATGAAAAACTTGTTTTGCTCATATCTCCTAAACTATGCGCCCTACCGCGAAAAGGAGCTTAATTCATGACCACCCCCAAAAAATCGGAAATTCCATCCAAATCCTGAAAAATTGAAATTTTAATATGAAAAACTTGTTTTGCTCATATCTCCTAAACTATGCGTCCTAGAGCGAAAAGGAGCTTAATTCATGACCAACCCCCAAAAAATCGAAAATTCCATCCAAATCCTGAAAAAATTGAAATTTTTATATGAAAACCTTGTTTTGCTCATATCTCCTAAGCTATGCGTCCTACAGCGAAAAGGAGCTTAATTCATGACCACCCCCAAAAAATCGAAAATTCCATCCAAATCCTGAAAAAATTGAAATTTTTATATGAAAAACTTGTTTGGCTCATATCTCCTAAACTATGCGTCCTAGAGCGAAAAGGAGCTTAATTCATGACCACCCCCAAAAAATCGAAAATTCCAACCAAATCCTGAAAAAATTGAAATTTTTATATGAAAAACTTGTTTTGCTCATATCTCCTAAACTATGCGTCCTACAGCGAAAAGGAGGTTAATTCATGACCGCCCCCAAAAAATCGAAAATTCCATCCAAATCCTGAAAAAATTGAAATTTTTATATGAAAAACTTGTTTTGCTCATATCTCCTAAACTATGCGTCCTACAGCGAAAAGGAGCTTAATTCATGACCACCCCAAAAAAATCGAAAATTCCATCCAAATCCTGAAAAAATTGAAATTTTTATATGAAAAACTTGTTTTGCTCATATCTCCTAAACTATGCGTCCTACAGCGAAAAGGAGCTTAATTCATGACCACCCCCAAAAAATCGAAAATTCCATCCAAATCCTGAAAAAATTGAAATTTTTATATGAAAAACTTGTTTTGCTCATATCTCCTAAACTATGCGTCCTAGATCGAAAAGGAGCTTAATTCATGACCAACCCCCAAAAAATCGAAAATTCCATCCAAATCCTGAAAAAATTGAAATTTTTATATGAAAAACTTGTTTTGCTCATATCTCCTAAACTATGCGTCCTAGAGCGAAAAGGAGCTTAATTCATGACCACCCCCAAAAAATCGAAAATTCCATCCAAATCCTGAAAAAATTTAAATTTTTATATGAAAAACTTGTTTTGCTCATATCTCCTAAACTATGCGTCCTACAGCGAAAAGGAGCTTAATTCATGACCACCCCCAAAAAATCGAAAATTCCATCCAAATCCTGAAAAAAATTGAAATTTTTATATGAAAAACTTGTTTTGCTCATATCTCCTAAACTATGCGTCCTACAGCGAAAAGGAGGTTAATTCATGACCACCCCAAAAAAATCGAAAATTCCATCCAAATCCTGAAAAAATTGAAATTTTTATATGAAAAACTTGTTTTGCTCATATCTCCTAAACTATGCGTCCTAGAGCGAAAAGGAGCTTAATTCATGACCAACCCCCAAAAAATCGAAAATTCCATCCAAATCCTGAAAAAATTGAAATTTTTATATGAAAAACTTGTTTTGCTCATATCTCCTAAACTATGCGTCCTACAGCGAAAAGGAGCTTAATTCATGACCACCCCCAAAAAATCGAAAATTCCATCCAAATCCTGAAAAAATTGAAATTTTAATATGAAAAACTTGTTTTGCTCATATCTCCTAAACTATGCGTCCTAGAGCGAAAAGGAGCTTAATTCATGACCAACCCCAAAAAATCGAAAATTCCATCCAAATCCTGAAAAAATTGAAATTTTTATATGAAAAACTTGTTTTGCTCATATCTCCTAAACTATGCGTCCTACAGCGAAAAGGAGCTTAATTCATGACCACCCCCGAGAAATCGAAAATTCCATCCAAATCCTGAAAAAATTGAAATTTTTATATGAAAAACTTGTTTTGCTCATATCTCCTAAACTATGCGTCCTACAGCGAAAAGGAGCTTAATTCATGACCACCCCAAAAAAATCGAAAATTCCATCCAAATCCTGAAAAAATTGAAATTTTTATATGAAAAACTTGTTTTGCTCATATCTCCTAAACTATGCGTCCTAGAGCGAAAAGGAGCTTAATTCATGACCACCCCCAAAAAATCGAAAATTCCATCCAAATCCTGGAAAAAATGAAATTTTTATATGAAAAACTTGTTTTGCTCATATCTCCTAAACTATGCGTCCTAGAGCGAAAAGGAGCTTAATTCATGACCACCCCCAAAAAATCGAAAATTCCATCCAAATCCTGAAAAAATTGAAATTTTTATATGAAAAACTTGTTTTGCTCATATCTCCTAAACTATGCGTCCTAGAGCGAAAAGGAGCTTAATTCATGACCACCCCCAAAAAATCGAAAATTCCATCCAAATCCTGAAAAATTTGAAATTTTTATATGAAAAACTTGTTTTGCTCATATCTCCTAAACTATGCGTCCTAGAGCGAAAAGGAGCTTAATTCATGACCACCCCCAAAAAATCGAAAATTCCATCCAAATCCTGAAAAAATTGAAATTTTAATATGAAAAACTTGTTTTGCTCATATCTCCTAAACTATGCGTCCTAGAGCGAAAAGGAGCTTAATTCATGACCAAACCCCAAAAAATCGGAAATTCCATCCAAATCCTGAAAAAATTGAAATTTTTATATGAAAAACTTGTTTTGCTCATATCTCCTAAACTATGCGTCCTACAGCGAAAAGGAGCTTAATTCATGACCACCCCCAAAAAATCGAAAATTCCATCCAAATCCTGAAAAAATTGAAATTTTTATATGAAAAACTTGTTTTGCTCATATCTCCTAAACTATGCGTCCTACAGCGAAAAGGAGGTTAATTCATGACCGCCCCCAAAAAATCGAAAATTCCATCCAAATCCTGAAAAAATTGAAATTTTTATATAAAAAACTTGTTTTGCTCATATCTCCTAAACTATGCGTCCTACAGCGAAAAGGAGCTTAATTCATGACCACCCCAAAAAAATCGAAAATTCCATCCAAATCCTGAAAAAATTGAAATTTTTATATGAAAAACTTGTTTTGCTCATATCTCCTAAACTATGCGTCCTAGAGCGAAAAGGAGCTTAATTCATGACCACCCCCAAAAAATCGAAAATTTCATCCAAATCCTGGAAAAAATGAAATTTTTATATGAAAAACTTGTTTTGCTCATATCTCCTAAACTATGCGTCCTAGAGCGAAAAGGAGCTTAATTCATGACCACCCCCAAAAAATCGAAAATTCCATCCAAATCCTGAAAAAATTGAAATTTTTATATGAAAAACTTGTTTTGCTCATATCTCCTAAACTATGCGTCCTAGAGCGAAAAGGAGCTTAATTCATGACCACCCCAAAAAAATCGAAAATTCCATCCACATCCTGAAAAAATTGAAATTTTTATATGAAAAACTTGTTTTGCTCATATCTCCTAAACTATGCGTCCTAGAGCGAAAAGGAGCTTAATTCATGACCACACCCAAAAAATCGAAAATTCCATCCAAATCCTGAAAAAATTGAAATTTTAATATGAAAAACTTGTTTTGCTCATATCTCCTAAACTATGCGTCCTAGAGCGAAAAGGAGCTTAATTCATGACCAAACCCCAAAAAATCGGAAATTCCATCCAAATCCTGAAAAAATTGAAATTTTTATATGAAAAACTTGTTTTGCTCATATCTCCTAAACTATGCGTCCTAGAGCGAAAAGGAGCTTAATTCATGACCACCCCCAAAAAATCGAAAATTCCATCCAAATCCTGAAAAAATTGAAATTTTTATATGAAAAACTTGTTTTGCTCATATCTCCTAAACTATGCGTCCTACAGCGAAAAGGAGGTTAATTCATGACCGCCCCCAAAAAATCGAAAATTCCATCCAAATCCTGAAAAAATTGAAATTTTTATATGAAAAACTTGTTTTGTTCATATCTCCTAAACTATGCGTCCTAGAGCGAAAAGGAGCTTAATTCATGACCACCCCCAAAAAATCGAAAATTCCATCCAAATCCTGAAAAAAATGAAATTTTTATATGAAAAACTTGTTTTGCTCATATCTCCTAAACTATGCGTCCTAGAGCGAAAAGGAGCTTAATTCATGACCAAACCCCAAAAAATCGGAAATTCCATCCAAATCCTGAAAAAATTGAAATTTTTATATGAAAAACTTGTTTTGCTCATATCTCCTAAACTATGCGTCCTACAGCGAAAAGGAGCTTAATTCATGACCACCCCCAAAAAATCGAAAATTCCATCCAAATCCTGAAAAAATTTAAATTTTTATATGAAAAACTTGTTTTGCTCATATATCCTAAACTATGCGTCCTACAGCGAAAAGGAGGTTAATTCATGACCGCCCCCAAAAAATCGAAAATTCCATCCATATCCTGAAAAAATTGAAATTTTTATATGAAATACTTGTTTTGCTCATATCTCCTAAACTATGCGTCCTACAGCGAAAAGGAGCTTAATTCATGACCACCCCAAAAAAATCGAAAATTCCATCCAAATCCTGAAAAAATTGAAATTTTTATATGAAAAACTTGTTTTGTTCATAACTCCTAAACTATGCGTCCTAGAGCGAAAAGGAGCTTAATTCATGACCACCCCCAAAAAATCGAAAATTCCATCCAAATCCTGAAAAAGTTGAAATTTTAATATGAAAAACTTGTTTTGCTCATATCTCCTAAACTATGCGTCCTACAGCGAAAAGGAGCTTAATTCATGACCACCCCAACAAAATCGAAAATTTCATCCAAATCCTGAAAAAATTGAAATTTTTATATGAAAAACTTGTTTTGTTCATATCTCCTAAACTATGCGTCCTAGAGCGAAAAGGACGCCCCCCCAAAAATCGAAAATTCCACCCAAATCCTGAAAAAATTTAAATTTTTATATGAAAAATTTGTTTTGCTCATATCTCCTAAACTATGCGTCCTAGAGCGAAAAGGAGCTTAATTCATGACCACCCCAAAAAAATCGAAAATTCCATCCAAATCCTGAAAAAATTGAAATTTTTATATGAAAAACTTGTTTTGCTCATATCTCCTAAACTATGCGTCCTACAGCGAAAAGGAGCTTAATTCATGACCACCCCCAAAAAATCGAAAATTCCATCCAAATCCTGAAAAAATTGAAATTTTTATATGAAAAACTTGTTTTGCTCATATCTCCTAAACTATGCGTCCTAGAGCGAAAAGGAGCTTAATTCATGACCAACCCCCAAAAAATCGAAAATTCCATCCAAATCCTGAAAAAATTGAAATTTTTATATGAAAAACTTGTTTTTCTCATATCTCCTAAACTATGCGTCCTAGGGCGAAAAGGAGCTTAATTCATGACCACCCCCAAAAAATCGAAAATTCCATCCAAATCCTGAAAAAAATTTAAATTTTTATATGAAAAACTTGTTTTGCCCATATCTCCTAAACTATGCGTCCTAGAGCGAAAAGGAGCTTAATTCATGACCACCCCCAAAAAATAGAAAATTCCATCCAAATCCTGAAAAAATTGAAATTTTTATATGAAAAACTTGTTTTGCCCATATCTCCTAAACTATGCGTCCTAGAGCGAAAAGGAGCTTAATTCATGACCACCCCCAAAAAATCGAAAATTCCAACCAAATCCTGAAAAAATTGAAATTTTTATATGAAAAACTTGTTTTGCTCATATCTCCTAAACTATGCGTCCTACAGCGAAAAGGAGCTTAATTCATGACCAAACCCCAAAATATCGAAAATTCCATCCAAATCCTGAAAAAAATTAAATTTTTATATGAAAAACTTGTTTTGCTCATATCTCCTAAACTATGCGTCCTACAGCGAAAAGGAGCTTAATTCATGACCACCCCCAAAAAATCGAAAATTCCATCCAAATCCTGAAAAAATTGAAATTTTAATATGAAAAACTTGTTTTGCTCATATCTCCTAAACTATGCGTCCTACAGCGAAAAGGAGGTTAATTCATGACCGCCCCCAAAAAATCGAAAATTCCATCCAAATCCTGAAATAATTGAAATTTTTATATGAAACACTTGTTTTGCTCATATCTCCTAAACTATGCGTCCTACAGCGAAAAGGAGCTTAATTCATGACCACCCCAAAAAAATCGAAAATTCCATCCAAATCCTGAAAAAATTGAAATTTTTATATGAAAAACTTGTTTTGCCCATATCTCCTAAACTATGCGTCCTAGAGCAAAAAGGAGCTTAATTCATGACCCCCCGAATAAATCGAAAATTCCATCCAAATCCTGAAAAAATTGAAATTTTTATATGAAAAACTTGTTTTGCCCATATTTCCTAAACTATGCGTCCTAGAGCGAAAAGGAGCTTAATTCATGACCACCCCCAAAAAATCGAAAATTCCAACCAAATCCTGAAAAAATTGAAATTTTTATATGAAAAACTTGTTTTGCTCATGCGTCCTACAGCGAAAAGGAGCTTAATTCATGACCAACCCCCAAAATATCGAAAATTCCATCCAAATCCTGAAAAAAATTAAATTTTTATATGAAAAACTTGTTTTGCTCATATCTCCTAAAGTATGCGTTCTAGAGCGAAAAGGAGCCTTATTCATGACCACCCCCAAAAAATCGAAAATTCCATCCAAATCCTGAAAAAATTGAAATTTTTATATGAAAAACTTGTTTTGCTCATATCTCCTAAACTATGCGTCCTACAGCGAAAAGGAGCTTAATTCATGACCACCCCCAAAAAATCGAAAATTCTATCCAACTCCTGAAAAAATTGAAATTTTAATATGAAAAACTTGTTTTGCTCATATCTCCTAAACTATGCGTCCTAGATCGAAAAGGAGCTTAATTCATGACCACCCCCAAAAAATCGAAAATTCCATCCAAAACCTGAAAAAATTGAAATTTTTATATGAAAAACTTGTTTTGCTCATGCGTCCTACAGCGAAAAGGAGCTTAATTCATGACCAACCCCCAAAATATCGAAAATTCCATCCAAATCCTGAAAAAAATTAAATTTTTATATGAAAAACTTGTTTTGCTCATATCTCCTAAACTATGCGTCCTACAGCGAAAAGGAGCTTAATTCATGACCACTCCAAAAAATCGAAAATTCCATCCAAATCCTGAAAAAATTGAAATTTTAATATGAAAAACTTGTTTTGCTCATATCTCCTAAACTATGCGTCCTAGATCGAAAAGGAGCTTAATTCATGACCACCCCCCAAAAAATCGAAAATTCCATCCAAATCCTGAAAAAATTGAAATTTTTATATGAAAAACTTGTTTTGCTCATATCTCCTAAACTATGCGTCCTACAGCGAAAAGGAGCTTAATTCATGACCACCCCCAAAAAATCGAAAATTCCATCCAAATCCTGAAAAAATTGAAATTTTTATATGAAAAACTTGTTTTGCTCATATCTCCTAAACTATGCGTCCTAGAGCGAAAAGGAGCTTAATTCATGACCACCCCCAAAAAATCGAAAGTTCCAACCAAATCCTGAAAAAATTGAAATTTTTATATGAAAAACTTGTTTTGCTCACATCTCCTAAACTATGCGTCCTACAGCGAAAAGGAGGTTAATTCATGACCGCCCCCAAAAAATCGAAAATTCCATCCAAATCCTGAAAAAATTGAAATTTTTATATGAAAAACTTGTTTTGCTCATATCTCCTAAACTATGCGTCCTACAGCGAAAAGGAGCTTAATTCATGACCACCCCAAAAAAATCTAAAATTCCATCCAAATCCTGAAAAAATTGAAATTTTTATATGAAAAACTTGTTTTGCCCATATCTCCTAAACTATGCGTCCTAGAGCGAAAAGGAGCTTAATTCATGACCACCCCCAAAAAATCGAAAATTCCATCCAAATCCTGAAAAAATTGAAATTTTTATATGAAAAACTTGTTTTGCCCATATCTCCTAAACTATGCGTCCTAGAGCGAAAAGGAGCTTAATTCATGACCACCCCCAAAAAATCGAAAATTCCAACCAAATCCTGAAAAAATTGAAATTTTTATATGAAAAACTTGTTTTGCTCATGCGTCCTACAGCGAAAAGGAGCTTAATTCATGACCAACCCCCAAAATATCGAAAATTCCATCCAAATCCTGAAAAAAATTAAATTCTTATATGGAAAACTTGTTTTGCTCATATCTCCTAAACTATGCGTCCTAGAGCGAAAAGGAGCTTAATTCATGACCACCCCCAAAAAATCGAAAATTCCATCCAAATCCTGAAAAAATTGAAATTTTAATATGAAAAACTTGTTTTGCTCATATCTCCTAAACTATGGGTCCTAGAGCGAAAAGGAGCTTAATTCATGACCACCCCCAAAAAATCGAAAATTCCATCCAAATCCTGAAAAAATTGAAATTTTTATATGAAAAACTTGTTTTTCTCATATCTCCTAAACTATGCGTCCTAGAGCGAAAAGGAGCTTAATTCATGACCACCCCCAAAAAATCGAAAATTCCATCCAAATCCTGAAAAAATTGAAATTTTAATATGAAAAACTTGTTTTGTTCATATCTCCTAAACTATGCGTCCTAGAGCGAAAAGGAGCTTAATTCATGACCAACCCCTAAAAAATCGAAAATTCCATCCAAATCCTGAATAAATTGAAATTTTTATATGAAAAACTTGTTTTGCTCATATCTCCTAAACTATGCGTCCTACAGCGAAAAGGAGCTTAATTCATGACCACCACCAAAAAATCGAAAATTCCATCCAAATCCTGAAAAAATTGAAATTTTTATATGAAAAACTTGTTTTGCTCATATCTCCTAAACTATGCGTCCTAGAGCGAAAAGGAGCTTAATTCATGACCACCCCCAAAAAATCGAAAATTCCAACCAAATCCTGAAAAAATTTAATTTTTTATATGAAAAACTTGTTTTGCTCATATCTCCTAAACTATGCGTCCTACAGCGAAAAGGAGGTTAATTCATGACCGCCCCCAAAAAATCGAAAATTCCATCCAAATCCTGAAAAAATTGAAATTTTTATATGAAAAACTTGTTTTGCTCATATCTTCTAAACTATGCGTCCTACAGCGAAAAGGAGCTTAATTCATGACCACCCCAAAAAAATCGAAAATTCCATCCAAATCCTGAAAAAATTGAAATTTTTATATGAAAAACTTGTTTTGCCCATATCTCCTAAACTATGCGTCCTACAGCGAAAAGGAGCTTAATTCATGACCACCCCCAAAAAATCGAAAATTCCAACCAAATCCTGAAAAAATTGAAATTTTTATATGAAAAACTTGTTTTGCTCATGCGTCCTACAGCGAAAAGGAGCTTAATTCATGACCAACCCCCAAAATATCGAAAATTCCATCCAAATCCTGAAAAAATTGAAATTTTTATATGAAAAACTTGTTTTGCCCATATCTCCTAAACTATGCGTCCTACAGCGAAAAGGAGCTTAATTCATGACCACCACCAAAAAATCGAAAATTCCATCCAAATCCTGAAAAAATTGAAATTTTTATATGAAAAACTTGTTTTGCTCATATCTCCTAAACTATGCGTCCTACAGCGAAAAGGAGCTTAATTCATGACCACCACCAAAAAATCGAAAATTCCATCCAAATCCTGAAAAAATTGAAATTTTTATATGAAAAACTTGTTTTGCTCATATCTCCTAAACTATGCGTCCTAGAGCGAAAAGGAGCTTAATTCATGACCACCCCCAAAAAATCGAAAATTCCAACCAAATCCTGAAAAAATTGAATTTTTTATATGAAAAACTTGTTTTGCTCATATCTCCTAAACTATGCGTCCTACAGCGAAAAGGAGGTTAATTCATGACCGCCCCCAAAAAATCGAAAATTCCATCCAAATCCTGAAAAAATTGAAATTTTTATATGAAAAACTTGTTTTGCCCATATCTCCTAAACTATGCGTCCTAGAGCGAAAAGGAGCTTAATTCATGACCACCCCCAAAAAATCGAAAATTCCAACCAAATCCTGATAAAATTGAAATTTTTATATGAAAAACTTGTTTTGCTCATATATCCTAAACTATGCGTCCAACAGCGTAAAGGAGCTTAATTCATGACCACCCCAAAAAAATCGAAAATTCCATCCAAATCCTGAAAAAATTGAAATTTTTATATGAAAAACTTGTTTTGCCCATATCTCCTAAACTATGCGTCCTTGAGCGAAAAGGAGCTTAATTCATGACCAACCCCCAAAATATCGAAAATTCCATCCAAATCCTGAAAAAAATTAAATTTTTATATGAAAAACTTGTTTTGCTCATATCTCCTAAACTATGCGTCCTAGAGCGAAAAGGAGCTTAATTCATGACCACCCCCAAAAAATCGAAAATTCCATCCAAATCCTGAAAAAATTGAAATTTTAATATGAAAAACTTGTTTTGCTCATATCTCCTAAACTATGCGTCCTACAGCGAAAAGGAGCTTAATTCATAACCACTCCCAAAAAATCGAAAATTCCATCCAAATCCTGAAAAAATTGAAATTTTTATATGAAAAACTTGTTTTGCTCATATCTCCTAAACTATGCGTCTTAGAGCGAAAAGGAGCTTAATTCATGACCACCCCCAAAAAATCGAAAATTCCAACCAAATCCTGAAAAAATTGAAATTTTTATATGAAAAACTTGTTTTGCTCATATCTCCTAAACTATGCGTCCTACAGCGAAAAGGAGCTTAATTCATGACCAACCCCAAAAAATCGAAAATTCCATCCAAATCCTGAAAAAATTGAAATTTTTATATGAAAAACTTGTTTTGCTCATATCTCCTAAACTATGCGTCCTACAGCGAAAAGGAGCTTAATTCATGACCACCCCCAAAAAATCGAAAATTCCATCCAAATCCTGAAAAAATTGAAATTTTTATATGAAAAACTTGTTTTGCTCATATCTCCTAAACTATGCGTCCTAGAGCGAAAAGGAGCTTAATTCATGACCACCCCCAAAAAATCGAAAATTCCATCCAAATCCTGAAAAATTGAAATTTTTATATAAAAAACTTGTTTTGCTCATATCTCCTAAACTATGCGTCCTAGAGCGAAAAGGAGCTTAATTCATGACCACCCCCAAAAAATCGAAAATTCCATCCAAATCCTGAAAAAATTGAAATTTTAATATGAAAAACTTGTTTTGCTCATATCTCCTAAACTATGCGTCCTAGAGCGAAAAGGAGCTTAATTCATGACCACCACCAAAAAATCGAAAATTCCATCCAAATCCTGAAAAAGTTGAAATTTTAATATGAAAAACTTGTTTTGCTCATATCTCCTAAACTATGCGTTCTAGAGCGAAAAGGAGCCTTATTCATGACCACCCCCAAAAAATCGAAAATTCCATCCAAATCCTGAAAAAATTGAAATATTTATATGAAAAACTTGTTTTGCTCATATCTCCTAAACTATGCGTCCTACAGCGAAAAGGAGCTTAATTCATGACCACCCCCAAAAAATCTAAAATTCCATCCAAATCCTGAAAAAATTGAAATTTTTATATGAAAAACTTGTTTTGCTCATATCTCCCAAACTACGTCCTAGAGCTAAAAGGAGCTTAATTCATGACCACCCCCAAAAAATCGAAAATTCCAACCAAATCCTGAAAAAATTGAAATTTTTATATGAAAAACTTGTTTTGCTCATATCTCCTAAACTATGCGTCCTACAGCGAAAAGGAGGTTAATTCATGACCGCCACCAAAAAATCGAAAATTCCATCCAAATCCTGAAAAAATTGAAATTTTTATATGAAAAACTTGTTTTGCCCATATCTCCTAAACTATGCGTCCTAGAGCGAAAAGGAGCTTAATTCATGACCACCCCCAAAAAATCGAAAATTCCATCCAAATCCTGAAAAAATTGAAATTTTTATATGAAAAACTTGTGTTGCTCATATCTCCTAAACTATGCGTCCTAGAGCGAAAAGGAGCTTAATTCATGACCACCACCAAAAAATCGAAAATTCCAACCAAATCCTGAAAAAATTAAAATTTTTATATGAAAAACTTTTTTTGCTCATATCTCCTAAACTATGCGTCCTACAGCGAAAAGGAGCTTAATTCATGACCACCCCCAAAAAATCGAAAATTCCATCCAAATCCTGAAAAAATTGAAATTTTTATATGAAAAACTTGTTTTGCTCATATCTCCTAAACTATGCGCCCTACAGCGAAAAGGAGCTTAATTCATGACCACCCCCAAAAAATCGAAAATTCCATCCAAATCCTGAAAAATTGAAATTTTAATATGAAAAACTTGTTTTGCTCATATTTCCTAAACTATGCGTCCTAGAGCGAAAAGGAGCTTAATTCATGACCAACCCCCAAAAAATCGAAAATTCCATCCAAATCCTGAAAAAATTGAAATTTTTATATGAAAAACTTGTTTTGCTCATATCTCCTAAGCTATGCGTCCTACAGCGAAAAGGAGCTTAATTCATGACCACCTCCAAAAAAATCGAAAATTCCAACCAAATCCTGAAAAAATTGAAATTTTTATATGAAAAACTTGTTTTGCTCATATCTCCTAAACTATGCGTCCTACAGCGAAAAGGAGGTTAATTCATGACCGCCCCCAAAAAATCGAAAATTCCATCCAAATCCTGAAAAAATTGAAATTTTTATATGAAAAACTTGTTTTGCTCATATCTCCTAAACTATGCGTCCTACAGCGAAAAGGAGCTTAATTCATGACCACCCCCAAAAAATCGAAAATTCCATCCAAATCCTGAAAAAATTGAAATTTTTATATGAAAAACTTGTTTTGCTCATATCTCCTAAACTATGCGTCCTACAGCGAAAAGGAGGTTAATTCATGACCGCCCCCAAAAAATCGAAAATTCCATCCAAATCCTGAAAAAATTGAAATTTTTATATGAAAAACTTGTTTTGCTCATATCTCCTAAACTATGCGTCCTACAGCGAAAAGGAGCTTAATTCATGACCACCCCAAAAAAATCGAAAATTCCATCCAAATCCTGAAAAAATTGAAATTTTTATATGAAAAACTTGTTTTGCCCATATCTCCTAAACTATGCGTCCTAGAGCGAAAAGGAGCTTAATTCATGACCACCCCCAAAAAATCGAAAATTCCATCCAAATCCTGAAAAAATTGAAATTTTTGTATGAAAAACTTGTTTTGCCCATATCTCCTAAACTATGCGTCCTAGAGCGAAAAGGAGCTTAATTCATGACCACCCCCAAAAAATCGAAAATTCCAACCAAATCCTGAAAAAATTGAAATTTTTATATGAAAAACTTGTTTTGCTCATATCTCCTAAACTATGCGTCCTACAGCGAAAAGGAGCTTAATTCATGACCACCCCCAAAAAATCGAAAATTTCATCCAAATCCTGAAAAAATTGAAATTTTTATATGAAAAACTTGTTTTGCTCATATCTCCTAAACTATGCGTCCTACAGCGAAAAGGAGGTTAATTCATGACCGCCCCCAAAAAATCGAAAATTCCATCCAAATCCTGAAAAAATTGAAATTTTTATATGAAAAACTTGTTTTGCTCATATCTCCTAAACTATGCGTCCTACAGCGAAAAGGAGCTTAATTCATGACCACCCCCAAAAAATCGAAAATTCCATCCAAATCCTGAAAAAATTGAAATTTTTATATGAAAAACTTGTTTTGCTCATATCTCCTAAACTATGCGTCCTACAGCGAAAAGGAGGTTAATTCATGACCGCCCCCAAAAAATCGAAAATTCCATCCAAATCCTGAAAAAATTGAAATTTTTATATGAAAAACTTGTTTTGCTCATATCTCCTAAACTATGCGTCCTACAGCGAAAAGGAGCTTAATTCATGACCACCCCAAAAAAATCGAAAATTCCATCCAAATCCTGAAAAAATTGAAATTTTTATATGAAAAACTTGTTTTGCCCATATCTCCTAAACTATGCGTCCTAGAGCGAAAAGGAGCTTAATTCATGACCACCCCCAAAAAATCGAAAATTCCATCCAAATCCTGAAAAAATTGAAATTTTTGTATGAAAAACTTGTTTTGCCCATATCTCCTAAACTATGCGTCCTAGAGCGAAAAGGAGCTTAATTCATGACCACCCCCAAAAAATCGAAAATTCCAACCAAATCCTGAAAAAATTGAAATTTTTATATGAAAAACTTGTTTTGCTCATATCTCCTAAACTATGCGTCCTACAGCGAAAAGGAGCTTAATTCATGACCACCCCCAAAAAATCGAAAATTTCATCCAAATCCTGAAAAAATTGAAATTTTTATATGAAAAACTTGTTTTGCTCATATCTCCTAAACTATGCGTCCTAGAGCGAAAAGGAGCTTAATTCATGACCACCCCCAAAAAATCGAAAATTCCAACCAAATCCTGAAAAAATTGAAATTTTTATATGAAAAACTTGTTTTGCTCATATCTCCTAAACTATGCGTCCTACAGCGAAAAGGAGGTTAATTCATGACCACCCCCCAAAAAATCGAAAATTCCATCCAAATCCTGAAAAAATTGAAATTTTTATATGAAAAACTTGTTTTGCTCATATCTCCTAAACTATGCGTCCTACAGCGAAAAGGACCTTAATTCATGATCACCCCCAAAAAATCGAAAATTCCATCCAAATCCTGAAAAAATTGAAATTTTTATATGAAAAACTTGTTGCCCATATCTCCTAAACTATGCGTCCTAGAGCGAAAAGGAGCTTAATTCATAACCACCCTCAAAAAATCGAAAATTCCAATCAAATCCTGAAAAAATTGAAATTTTTATATGAAAAACTTGTTTTGCTCATATCTCCTAAACTATGCGTCCTACAGCGAAAAGGAGCTTAATTCATGACCAACCCCCAAAAAATCGAAAATTCCATCCAAATCCTGAAAAAATTGAAATTTTAATATGAAAAACTTGTTTTGCTCATATCTCCTAAACTATGCGTCCTACAGCGAAAAGGAGGTTAATTCATGACCGCCCCCAAAAAATCGAAAATTCCATCCAAATCCTGAAAAAATTGAAATTTTTATATGAAAAACTTGTTTTGCTCATATCTCCTAAACTATGCGTCCTACAGCGAAAAGGAGCTTAATTCATGACCACCACCAAAAAATCGAAAATTCCATCCAAATCCTGAAAAAATTGAAAATTTTTTATAAAAAACTTGTTTTGCTCATATCTCCTAAACTATGCGTCCTAGAGCGAAAAGGAGCTTAATTCATGACCACCCCCAAAAAATCGAAAATTCCATCCAAATCCTGAAAAAATTGAAATTTTTATATGAAAAACTTGTTTTGCCCATATCTCCTAAACTATGCGTCCTAGAGCGAAAAGGAGCTTAATTCATGACCACCCCCAAAAAACCGAAAATGCCATCCAAATCCTGAAAAAATTGAAATTTTAATATGAAAAACTTGTTTTGCTTATATCTCCTAAACTATGCGTCCTAGAGCGAAAAGGAGCTTAATTCATGACCACCCCCAAAAAATCGAAAATTCCATCCAAATCCTGAAAAAATTGAAATTTTAATATGAAAAACTTGTTTTGCTCATATCTCCTAAACTATGCGTCCTAGAGCGAAAAGGAGCTTAATTCATGACCACCCCCAAAAAATCGAAAATTCCATCCAAATCCTGAAAAAGTTGAAATTTTAATATGAAAAACTTGTTTTGCTCATATCTCCTAAACTATGCGTTCTAGAGCGAAAAGGAGCCTTATTCATGACCACCCCCAAAAAATCGAAAATTCCATCCAAATCCTGAAAAAATTGAAATTTTTATATGAAAAACTTGTTTTGCTCATATCTCCTAAACTATGCGCCCTACAGCGAAAAGGAGCTTAATTCATGACCACCCCCAAAAAATCGAAAATTCCATCCAAATCCTGAAAAAGTTGAAGTTTTAATATGAAAAACTTGTTTTGCTCATATCTCCTAAACTATGCGTCCTAGAGCGAAAAGGAGCTTAATTCATGACCACCCCCAAAAAATCGAAAATTCCAACCAAATCCTGAAAAAATTGAAATTTTTATATGAAAAACTTGTTTTGCTCATATCTCCTAAACTATGAGTCCTACAGCGAAAAGGAAAAGCGAAAAGGGAGCCACCGTGGTGCAATGGTTAGCATGCCCGCCTTGCATACACAAGGTCGTGGGTTCGATTCCTGCTACGACCGAACACCAAAAAGTTTTTCAGCGGTGGATTATCCCACCTCAGTAATGCTAGTGACATTTCTGAGGGTTTCAAAGCTTCTCTAAGTGGTTTCACTGGAATGTGGAACGCCGTTCGGACTCGGCTATAAAAAGGAGGTCCCTTGTCATTGAGCTTAACATGGAATCGGGCAGCACTCAGTGATAAGAGAGAAGTTCACCACTGTGGTATCACAATGGACTGAATAGTCTAAGTGAGCCTGATACATCGGGCTGCCACATAACCTAACCTAACCTAACCTTAATTCATGACCACCACCAAAAAATCGAAAATTCCATCCAAATCCTGAAAAAATTGAAATTTTTATATGAAAAACTTGTGTTGCTCATATCTCCTAAACTATGCGTCCTAGAGCGAAAAGGAGCTTAATTCATGACCACCACCAAAAAATCGAAAATTCCATCCAAATCCTGAAAAAATTGAAATTTTTATATGAAAAACTTGTTTTGCTCATATCTCCTAAACTATGCGTCCTACAGCGAAAAGGAGCTTAATTCATGACCACCCCAAAAAAATCGAAAATTCCAACCAAATCCTGAAAAAATTAAAATTTTTATATGAAAAACTTTTTTTGCTCATATCTCCTAAACTATGAGTCCTACAGCGTAAAGGAGCTTAATTCATGACCACCCCCAAAAAATCGAAAATTCCATCCAAATCCTGAAAAAATTGAAATTTTTATATGAAAAACTTGTTTTGCTAATATCTCCTAAACTATGCGTCCGACAGCGAAAAGGAGCTTAATTCATGACCACCCCCCCAAAAAATCGAAAATTCCATCCAAATCCTGAAAAAATTGAAATTTTTATATGAAAAACTTGTTTTGCTCATATCTCCTAAACTATGCGTCCTACAGCGAAAAGGAGCTTAATTCATGACCACCCCCAAAAAATCGAAAATTCCATCCAATCCTGAAAAAATTGAAATTTTTATATGAAAAACTTGTTTTGCTCATATCTCCTAAACTATGCGTCCTACAGCGAAAAGGAGCTTAATTCATGACCACCCCCAAAAAATCGAAAATTCCAACCAAATCCTGAAAAAATTGAAATTTTTATATGAAAAACTTGTTTTGCTCATATCTCCTAAACTATGCGTCCTACAGCGAAAAGGAGGTTAATTCATGACCGCCCCCAAAAAATCGAAAATTCCATCCAAATCCTGAAAAAATTGAAATTTTTATATGAAAAACTTGTTTTGCCCATATCTCCTAAACTATGCGTCCTAGAGCGAAAAGGACCTTAATTCATGACCACCCCCAAAAAATCGAAAATTCCATCCAAATCCTGAAAAAATTGAAATTTTTATATGAAAAACTTGTTTTGCCCATATCTCCTAAACTATGCGTCCTAGAGCGAAAAGGAGCTTAATTCATGACCACCCCCAAAAAATCGAAAATTCCAACCAAATCCTGAAAAAATTTAAATTTTTATATGAAAAACTTGTTTTGCTCATATCTCCTAAACTATGCGTCCTACAGCGAAAAGGAGCTTAATTCATGACCAACCCCCAAAATATCGAAAATTCCATCCAAATCCTGAAAAAAATTAAATTTTTATATGAAAAACTTGTTTTGCTCATATCTCCTAAACTATGCGTCCTAGAGCGAAAAGGAGCTTAATTCATGTCCACCCCCAAAAAATCGAAAATTCCATCCAAATCCTGAAAAAATTGAAATTTTAATATGAAAAACTTGTTTTGCTCATATCTCCTAAACTATGCGTCCTAGAGCGAAAAGGAGCTTAATTCATGACCACCCCCAAAAAATCGAAAATTCCATTCAAATCCTGAAAAAATTGAAATTTTTATATGAAAAACTTGTTTTGCTCATATCTCCTAAACTATGCGTCCTAGAGCGAAAAGGAGCTTAATTCATGACCACCACCAAAAAATCGAAAATTCCATCCAAATCCTGAAAAAATTGAAATTTTTATATGAAAAACTTGTGTTGCTCATATCTCCTAAACTATGCGTCCTAGAGCGAAAAGGAGCTTAATTCATGACCACCCCCAAAAAATCGAAAATTCCATCCAAATCCTGAAAAAATTGAAATTTTAATATGAAAAACTTGTTTTGCTCATATCTCCTAAACTATGCGTCCTAGAGCGAAAAGGAGCTTAATTCATGACCACCCCCAAAAAATCGAAAATTCCATCCAAATCCTGAAAAAAATTAAATTTTTATATGAAAAACTTGTTTTGCTCATATCTCCTAAACTATGCGTCCTAGAGCGAAAAGGAGCTTAATTCATGACCACCCCCAAAAAATCGAAAATTCCACCCAAATGCTGAAAAAATTTAAATTTTTATATGAAAAATTTGTTTTGCTCATATCTCCTAAACTATGCGTCCTACAGCGAAAAGGAGCTTAATTCATGACCAACCCCCAAAAAATCGAAAATTCCACCCAAATGCTGAAAAAATTTAAATTTTTATATGAAAAACTTGTTTTGCTCATATCTCCTAAACTATGCGTCCTAGAGCGAAAAGGAGCTTAATTCATGACCACCCCCAAAAAATCGAAAATTCCACCCAAATCCTGAAAAAATTTAAATTTTTATATGAAAAACTTGTTTTGCTCATATCTCCTAAACTATGCGTCCTAGAGCGAAAAGGAGCTTAATTCATGACCACCCCAAAAAAATCGAAAATTCCATCCAAATCCTGAAAAAATTGAAATTTTTATATGAAAAACTTGTTTTGCTCATATCTCCTAAACTATGCGTCCTACAGCGAAAAGGAGCTTAATTCATGACCACCCCCAAAAAATCGAAAATTCCATCCAAATCCTGAAAAAATTGAAATTTTTATATGAAAAACTTGTTTTGCTCATATCTCCTAAACTATGCGTCCTAGAGCGAAAAGGAGCTTAATTCATGACCAACCCCCAAAAAATCGAAAATTCCATCCAAATCCTGAAAAAATTGAAATTTTTATATGAAAAACTTGTTTTGCTCATATCTCCTAAACTATGCGTCCTACAGCGAAAAGGAGCTTAATTCATGACCACCCCCAAAAAATCGAAAATTCCATCCAAATCCTGAAAAAATTGAAATTTTAATATGAAGAACTTGTTTTGCTCATATCTCCTAAACTATGCGTCCTAGAGCGAAAAGGAGCTTAATTCATGACCACCCCCAAAAAATCGAAAATTCCAACCAAATCCTGAAAAAATTGAAATTTTTATATGAAAAACATGTTTTGCTCATATCTCCTAAACTATGCGTCCTACAGCGAAAAGGAGGTTAATTCATGACCGCCCCCAAAAAATCGAAAATTCCATCCAAATCCTGAAAAAATTGAAAATTTTTTATAAAAAACTTGTTTTGCTCATATCTCCTAAACTATGCGTCCTACAGCGAAAAGGAGCTTAATTCATGACCACCCCAAAAAAATCGAAAATTCCATCCAAATCCTGAAAAAATTGAAATTTTTATATGAAAAACTTGTTTTGCTCATATCTCCTAAACTATGCGTCCTAGAGCGAAAAGGAGCTTAATTCATGACCACCCCAAAAAAATCGAAAATTCCATCCAAATCCTGAAAAAATTGAAATTTTTATATGAAAAACTTGTTTTGCTCATATCTCCTAAACTATGCGTCCTAGAGCGAAAAGGAGCTTAATTCATGACCACCCCAAAAAAATCGAAAATTCCATCCAAATCCTGGAAAAAATGAAATTTTTATATGAAAAACTTGTTTTGCTCATATCTCCTAAACTATGCGTCCTAGAGCGAAAAGGAGCTTAATTCATGACCACCCCCAAAAAATCGAAAATTCCATCCAAATCCTGAAAAAATTGAAATTTTTATATGAAAAACTTGTTTTGCTCATATCTCCTAAACTATGCGTCCTAGAGCGAAAAGGAGCTTAATTCATGACCACCCCAAAAAAATCGAAAATTCCATCCAAATCCTGAAAAAATTGAAATTTTTATATGAAAAACTTGTTTTGCTCATATCTCCTAAACTATGCGTCCTAGAGCGAAAAGGAGCTTAATTCATGACCACCCCCAAAAAATCGAAAATTCCATCCAAATCCTGAAAAAATTGAAATTTTTATATGAAAAACTTGTTTTGCTCATATCTCCTAAACTATGCGTCCTACAGCGAAAAGGAGGTTAATTCATGACCGCCCCCAAAAAATCGAAAATTCCATCCAAATCCTGAAAAAATTGAAATTTTTATATGAAAAACTTGTTTTGCTCATATCTCCTAAACTATGCGTCCTACAGCGAAAAGGAGCTTAATTCATGACCACCCCCAAAAAATCGAAAATTCCATCCAAATCCTGAAAAAATTGAAATTTTTATATGAAAAACTTGTTTTGTTCATATCTCCTAAACTATGCGTCCTAGAGCGAAAAGGAGCTTAATTCATGACCACCCCCAAAAAAATCGAAAATTCCATCCAAATCCTGAAAAAGTTGAAATTTTAATATGAAAAACTTGTTTTGCTCATATCTCCTAAACTATGCGTCCTACAGCGAAAAGGAGCTTAATTCTTGACCACCCCAAAAAAATCGAAAATTCCATCCAAATCCTGAAAAAATTGAAATTTTTATATGAAAAACTTGTTTTGTTCATATCTCCTAAACTATGCGTCCTAGAGCGAAAAGGAGCTTAATTCATGACCACCCCCAAAAAGTCGAAAATTCCATCCAAATCCTGAAAAAAATTAAATTTTAATATGAAAAACTTGTTTTGCTCATATCTCCTAAACTATGCGTCCTAGAGCGAAAAGGAGCTTAATTCATGTCCACCCCCAAAAAATCGAAAATTCCATCCAAATCCTGAAAAAATTGAAATTTTAATATGAAAAACTTGTTTTGCTCATATCTCCTAAACTATGCGTCCTAGAACGAAAAGGAGCTTAATTCATGACCACCCCCAAAAAATCGAAAATTCCATTCAAATCCTGAAAAAATTGAAATTTTTATATGAAAAACTTGTTTTGCTCATATCTCCTAAACTATGCGTCCTAGAGCGAAAAGGAGCTTAATTCATGACCACCACCAAAAAATCGAAAATTCCATCCAAATCCTGAAAAAATTGAAATTTTTATATGAAAAACTTGTGTTGCTCATATCTCCTAAACTATGCGTCCTAGAGCGAAAAGGAGCTTAATTCATGACCACCCCCAAAAAATCGAAAATTCCATCCAAATCCTGAAAAAATTGAAATTTTAATATGAAAAACTTGTTTTGCTCATATCTCCTAAACTATGCGTCCTAGAGCGAAAAGGAGCTTAATTCATGACCACCCCCAAAAAATCGAAAATTCCATCCAAATCCTGAAAAAATTGAAATTTTTATATGAAAAACTTGTTTTGCTAATATCTCCTAAACTATGCGTCCTAGAGCGAAAAGGAGCTTAATTCATGACCACCCCCAAAAAATCGAAAATTCCATCCAAATCCTGAAAAAATTGAAATTTTAATATGAAAAACTTGTTTTGTTCATATCTCCTAAACTATGCGTCCTAGAGCGAAAAGGAGCTTAATTCATGACCACCACCAAAAATTCCGAAATTCCATCCAAATCCTGAAAAAAATTAAATTTTTATATGAAAAACTTGTTTTGCTCATATCTCCTAAACTATGCGTCCTAGAGCGAAAAGGAGCTTAATTCATGACCACCCCCAAAAAATCGAAAATTCCACCCAAATGCTGAAAAAATTTAAATTTTTATATGAAAAATTTGTTTTGCTCATATCTCCTAAACTATGCGTCCTACAGCGAAAAGGAGCTTAATTCATGACCACCCCCAAAAAATCGAAAATTCCACCCAAATGCTGAAAAAATTTAAATTTTTATATGAAAAATTTGTTTTGCTCATATCTCCTAAACTATGCGTCCTACAGCGAAAAGGAGCTTAATTCATGACCAACCCCCAAAAAATCGAAAATTCCATCCAAATCCTGAAAAAATTGAAATTTTTATATGAAAAACTTGTTTTGCTCATATCTCCTAAACTATGCGTCCTAGAGCGAAAAGGAGCTTAATTCATGACCACCCCCAAAAAATCGAAAATTCCACCCAAATCCTGAAAAAATTTAAATTTTTATATGAAAAACTTGTTTTGCTCATATCTCCTAAACTATGCGTCCTAGAGCGAAAAGGAGCTTAATTCATGACCACCCCAAAAAAATTGAAATTTTTATATGAAAAACTTGTTTTGCTCATATCTCCTAAACTATGCGTCCTAGAGCGAAAAGGAGCTTAATTCATGACCACCCCCAAAAAATCGAAAATTCCAACCAAATCCTGAAAAAATTGGAATTTTTATATGAAAAACTTGTTTTGCTCATATCTCCTAAACTATGCGTCCTACAGCGAAAAGGAGGTTAATTCATGACCGCCCCCAAAAAATCGAAAATTCCATCCAAATCCTGAAAAAATTGAAAATTTTTTATAAAAAACTTGTTTTGCTCATATCTCCTAAACTATGCGTCCTACAGCGAAAAGGAGCTTAATTCATGACCACCCCAAAAAAATCGAAAATTCCATCCAAATCCTGAAAAAATTGAAATTTTTATATGAAAAACTTGTTTTGTTCATATCTCCTAAACTATGCGTCCTAGAGCGAAAAGGAGCTTAATTCATGACCACCCCCAAAAAGTCGAAAATTCCATCCAAATCCTGAAAAAAATTAAATTTTAATATGAAAAACTTGTTTTGCTCATATCTCCTAAACTATGCGTCCTAGAGCGAAAAGGAGCTTAATTCATGACCACCCCCAAAAAATCGAAAATTCCACCCAAATCCTGAAAAAATTTAAATTTTTATATGAAAAACTTGTTTTGCTCATATCTCCTAAACTATGCGTCCTAGAGCGAAAAGGAGCTTAATTCATGACCACCCCCAAAAAATCGAAAATTCCATCCAAATCCTGAAAAAATTGAAATTTTTATATGAAAAACTTGTTTTGCTCATATCTCCTAAACTATGCGTCCTACAGCGAAAAGGAGGTTAATTCATGACCGCCCCCAAAAAATCGAAAATTCCATCCAAATCCTGAAAAAATTGAAATTTTTATATGAAAAACTTGTTTTGCTCATATCTCCTAAACTATGCGTCCTACAGCGAAAAGGAGCTTAATTCATGACCACCCCCAAAAAATCGAAAATTCCATCCAAATCCTGAAAAAATTGAAATTTTTATATGAAAAACTTGTTTTGTTCATATCTCCTAAACTATGCGTCCTAGAGCGAAAAGGAGCTTAATTCATGACCACCCCCAAAAAAATCGAAAATTCCATCCAAATCCTGAAAAAGTTGAAATTTTAATATGAAAAACTTGTTTTGCTCATATCTCCTAAACTATGCGTCCTACAGCGAAAAGGAGCTTAATTCTTGACCACCCCAAAAAAATCGAAAATTCCATCCAAATCCTGAAAAAATTGAAATTTTTATATGAAAAACTTGTTTTGTTCATATCTCCTAAACTATGCGTCCTAGAGCGAAAAGGAGCTTAATTCATGACCACCCCCAAAAAGTCGAAAATTCCATCCAAATCCTGAAAAAAATTAAATTTTAATATGAAAAACTTGTTTTGCTCATATCTCCTAAACTATGCGTCCTAGAGCGAAAAGGAGCTTAATTCATGTCCACCCCCAAAAAATCGAAAATTCCATCCAAATCCTGAAAAAATTGAAATTTTAATATGAAAAACTTGTTTTGCTCATATCTCCTAAACTATGCGTCCTAGAACGAAAAGGAGCTTAATTCATGACCACCCCCAAAAAATCGAAAATTCCATTCAAATCCTGAAAAAATTGAAATTTTTATATGAAAAACTTGTTTTGCTCATATCTCCTAAACTATGCGTCCTAGAGCGAAAAGGAGCTTAATTCATGACCACCACCAAAAAATCGAAAATTCCATCCAAATCCTGAAAAAATTGAAATTTTTATATGAAAAACTTGTGTTGCTCATATCTCCTAAACTATGCGTCCTAGAGCGAAAAGGAGCTTAATTCATGACCACCCCCAAAAAATCGAAAATTCCATCCAAATCCTGAAAAAATTGAAATTTTAATATGAAAAACTTGTTTTGCTCATATCTCCTAAACTATGCGTCCTAGAGCGAAAAGGAGCTTAATTCATGACCACCCCCAAAAAATCGAAAATTCCATCCAAATCCTGAAAAAATTGAAATTTTTATATGAAAAACTTGTTTTGCTAATATCTCCTAAACTATGCGTCCTAGAGCGAAAAGGAGCTTAATTCATGACCACCCCCAAAAAATCGAAAATTCCATCCAAATCCTGAAAAAATTGAAATTTTAATATGAAAAACTTGTTTTGCTCATATCTCCTAAACTATGCGTCCTAGAGCGAAAAGGAGCTTAATTCATGACCACCACCAAAAATTCCGAAATTCCATCCAAATCCTGAAAAAAATTAAATTTTTATATGAAAAACTTGTTTTGCTCATATCTCCTAAACTATGCGTCCTAGAGCGAAAAGGAGCTTAATTCATGACCACCCCCAAAAAATCGAAAATTCCACCCAAATGCTGAAAAAATTTAAATTTTTATATGAAAAATTTGTTTTGCTCATATCTCCTAAACTATGCGTCCTACAGCGAAAAGGAGCTTAATTCATGACCACCCCCAAAAAATCGAAAATTCCACCCAAATGCTGAAAAAATTTAAATTTTTATATGAAAAATTTGTTTTGCTCATATCTCCTAAACTATGCGTCCTACAGCGAAAAGGAGCTTAATTCATGACCAACCCCCAAAAAATCGAAAATTCCATCCAAATCCTGAAAAAATTGAAATTTTTATATGAAAAACTTGTTTTGCTCATATCTCCTAAACTATGCGTCCTAGAGCGAAAAGGAGCTTAATTCATGACCACCCCCAAAAAATCGAAAATTCCACCCAAATCCTGAAAAAATTTAAATTTTTATATGAAAAACTTGTTTTGCTCATATCTCCTAAACTATGCGTCCTAGAGCGAAAAGGAGCTTAATTCATGACCACCCCAAAAAAATTGAAATTTTTATATGAAAAACTTGTTTTGCTCATATCTCCTAAACTATGCGTCCTAGAGCGAAAAGGAGCTTAATTCATGACCACCCCCAAAAAATCGAAAATTCCAACCAAATCCTGAAAAAATTGGAATTTTTATATGAAAAACTTGTTTTGCTCATATCTCCTAAACTATGCGTCCTACAGCGAAAAGGAGGTTAATTCATGACCGCCCCCAAAAAATCGAAAATTCCATCCAAATCCTGAAAAAATTGAAAATTTTTTATAAAAAACTTGTTTTGCTCATATCTCCTAAACTATGCGTCCTACAGCGAAAAGGAGCTTAATTCATGACCACCCCAAAAAAATCGAAAATTCCATCCAAATCCTGAAAAAATTGAAATTTTTATATGAAAAACTTGTTTTGCTCATATCTCCTAAACTATGCGTCCTAGAGCGAAAAGGAGCTTAATTCATGACCACCCCCAAAAAATCGAAAATTCCATCCAAATCCTGGAAAAAATGAAATTTTTATATGAAAAACTTGTTTTGCTCATATCTCCTAAACTATGCGTCCTAGAGCGAAAAGGAGCTTAATTCATGACCACCCCCAAAAAATCGAAAATTCCATCCAAATCCTGAAAAAATTGAAATTTTTATATGAAAAACTTGTTTTGCTCATATCTCCTAAACTATGCGTCCTAGAGCGAAAAGGAGCTTAATTCATGACCACCCCCAAAAAATCGAAAATTCCATCCAAATCCTGAAAAAATTGAAATTTTTATATAAAAAACTTGTTTTGCTCATATCTCCTAAACTATGCGTCCTACAGCGAAAAGGAGGTTAATTCATGACCGCCCCCAAAAAATCGAAAATTCCATCCAAATCCTGAAAAAATTGAAATTTTTATATGAAAAACTTGTTTTGCTCATATCTCCTAAACTATGCGCCCTACAGCGAAAAGGAGCTTAATTCATGACCACCCCCAAAAAATCGAAAATTCCATCCAAATCCTGAAAAAATTGAAATTTTTATATGAAAAACTTGTTTTGTTCATATCTCCTAAACTATGCGTCCTAGAGCGAAAAGGAGCTTAATTCATGACCACCCCCAAAAAATCGAAAATTCCATCCAAATCCTGAAAAAGTTGAAATTTTAATATGAAAAACTTGTTTTGCTCATATCTCCTAAACTATGCGTCCTACAGCGAAAAGGAGCTTAATTCTTGACCACCCCAAAAAAATCGAAAATTCCATCCAAATCCTGAAAAAATTGAAATTTTTATATGAAAAACTTGTTTTGTTCATATCTCCTAAACTATGCGTCCTAGAGCGAAAAGGAGCTTAATTCATGACCACCCCCAAAAAGTCGAAAATTCCATCCAAATCCTGAAAAAAATTAAATTTTAATATGAAAAACTTGTTTTGCTCATATCTCCTAAACTATGCGTTCTAGAGCGAAAAGGAGCCTTATTCATGACCACCCCCAAAAAATCGAAAATTCCATCCAAATCCTGAAAAAATTGAAATTTTTATATGAAAAACTTGTGTTGCTCATATCTCCTAAACTATGCGTCCTAGAGCGAAAAGGAGCTTAATTCATGACCACCCCCAAAAAATCGAAAATTCCATCCAAATCCTGAAAAAATTGAAATTTTTATATGAAAAACTTGTTTTGCTCATATCTCCTAAACTATGCGTCCTAGAGCGAAAAGGAGCTTAATTCATGACCACCCCCAAAAAATCGAAAATTCCACCCAAATCCTGAAAAAATTTAAATTTTTATATGAAAAATTTGTTTTGCTCATATCTCCTAAACTATGCGTCCTAGAGCGAAAAGGAGGTTAATTCATGACCACCCCAAAAAAATCGAAAATTCCATCCAAATCCTGAAAAAATTGAAATTTTTATATGAAAAACTTGTTTTGCCCATATCTCCTAAACTATGCGTCCTAGAGCGAAAAGGAGCTTAATTCATGACCACCCCCAAAAAATCGAAAATTCCATCCAAATCCTGAAAAAATTGAAATTTTTATATGAAAAACTTGTTTTGCTCATATCTCCTAAACTATGCGTCCTAGAGCGAAAAGGAGCTTAATTCATGACCACCCCCAAAAAATCGAAAATTCCAACCAAATCCTGAAAAAATTGAAATTTTTATATGAAAAACTTGTTTTGCTCATATCTCCTAAACTATGCGTCCTAGAGCGAAAAGGAGCTTAATTCATGACCACCCCCAAAAAATCGAAAATTCCACCCAAATCCTGAAAAAATTGAAATTTTTATATGAAAAACTTGTTTTGCTCATATCTCCTAAACTATGCGTCCTAGAGCGAAAAGGAGCTTAATTCATAACCACCCCCAAAAAATCGAAAATTCCATCCAAATCCTGAAAAAATTGAAATTTTTATATGAAAAACTTGTTTTGCTCATATCTCCTAAACTATGCGTCCTACAGCGAAAAGGAGCTTAATTCATGACCACACCCAAAAAAAACGAAAATTCCATCCAAATCCTGAAAAAATTGAAATTTTTATATGAAAAACTTGTTTTGCTCATATCTCCTAAACTATGCGTCCTAGAGCGAAAAGGAGCTTAATTCATGATCAACCCCCAAAAAAATCGAAAATTCCATCCAAATCCTGAAAAAATTGAAATTTTTATATGAAAAACTTGTTTTGCTCATATCTCCTAAACTATGCGTCCTAGAGCGAAAAGGAGCTTAATTCATGACCACCCCCAAAAAATCGAAAATTCCATCCAAATCCTGAAAAAATTGAAATTTTAATATGAAAAACTTGTTTTGTTCATATCTCCTAAACTATGCGTCCTAGAGCGAAAAGGAGCTTAATTCATGACCAACCCCCAAAAAATCGAAAATTCCATCCAAATCCTGAAAAAATTGAAATTTTTATATGAAAAACTTGTTTTGCTCATATCTCCTAAACTATGCGTCCTACAGCGAAAAGGAGCTTAATTCATGACCACCCCCAAAAAATCGAAAATTCCATCCAAATCCTGAAAAAATTGAAATTTTTATATGAAAAACTTGTTTTGCTCATATCTCCTAAACTATGCGTCCTAGAGCGAAAAGGAGCTTAATTCATGACCACCCCCAAAAAATCGAAAATTCCAACCAAATCCTGAAAAAATTGAAATTTTTATATGAAAAACTTGTTTTGCTCATATCTCCTAAACTATGCGTCCTACAGCGAAAAGGAGGTTAATTCATGACCACCCCCAAAAAATCGAAAATTCCATCCAAATCCTGAAAAAATTGAAATTTTTATATGAAAAACTTGTTTTGCTCATATCTCCTAAACTATGCGTCCTACAGCGAAAAGGAGGTTAATTCATGACCGCCCCCAAAAAATCGAAAATTCCATCCAAATCCTGAAAAAATTGAAATTTTTATATGAAAAACTTGTTTTGCCCATATCTCCTAAACTATGCGTCCTACAGCGAAAAGGAGCTTAATTCATGACCACCCCCAAAAAATCGAAAATTCCAACCAAATCCTGAAAAAATTGAAATTTTTATATGAAAAACTTGTTTTGCTCATGCGTCCTACAGCGAAAAGGAGCTTAATTCATGACCAACCCCCAAAATATCGAAAATTCCATCCAAATCCTGAAAAAAATTAAATTTTTATATGAAAAACTTGTTTTGCTCATATCTCCTAAACTATGCGTCCTAGAGCGAAAAGGAGCTTAATTCATGACCACCCCCAAAAAATCGAAAATTCCATCCAAATCCTGAATAAATTGAAATTTTAATATGAAAAACTTGTTTTGCTCATATCTCCTAAACTATGCGTCCTAGAGCGAAAAGGAGCTTAATTCATGACCACCCCCAAAAAATCGAAAATTCCATCCAAATCCTGAAAAAATTGAAATTTTTATATGAAAAACTTGTTTTGCTCATATCTCCTAAACTATGCGTCCTAGAGCGAAAATGAGCTTAATTCATGACCACCACCAAAAAATCGAAAATTCCATCCAAATCCTGAAAAAATTGAAATTTTTATATGAAAAACTTGTGTTGCTCACATCTCCTAAACTATGCGTCCTAGAGCGAAAAGGAGCTTAATTCATGACCACCACCAAAAAATCGAAAATTCCATCCAAATCCTGAAAAAATTGAAATTTTTATATGAAAAACTTGTTTTGCTCATATCTCCTAAACTATGCGTCCTAGAGCGAAAAGGAGCCTTATTCATGACCACCCCCAAAAAATCGAAAATTCCATCCAAATCCTGAAAAAATTGAAATTTTTATATGAAAAATGTATGTTTTGCTCATATCTCCTAAACTATGCGTCCTACAGCGAAAAGGAGCTTAATTCATGACCAACCCCCAAAAAATCGAAAATTCCATCCAAATCCTGAATAAATTGAAATTTTAATATGAAAAACTTGTTTTGCTCATATCTCCTAAACTATGCGTCCTAGAGCGAAAAGGAGCTTAATTCATGACCACCCCCAAAAAATCGAAAATTCCAACCAAATCCTGAAAAAATTGAAATTTTTATATGAAAAACTTGTTTTGCTCATGCGTCCTACAGCGACAAGGAGCTTAATTCATGACCAACCCCCAAAATATCGAAAATTCCATCCAAATCCTGAAAAAAATTAAATTTTTATATGAAAAACTTGTTTTGCTCATATCTCCTAAACTATGCGTCCTAGAGCGAAAAGGAGCTTAATTCATGACCACCCCCAAAAAATCGAAAATTCCATCCAAATCCTGAAAAAATTGAAATTTTAATATGAAAAACTTGTTTTGCTCATATCTCCTAAACTATGCGTCCTAGAGCGAAAAGGAGCTTAATTCATGACCACCCCCAAAAAATCGAAAATTCCATCCAAATCCTGAAAAAATTGAAATTTTTATATGAACAAGTTCGGCCAGGCCGAATCTTATGTACCCACCACCATGGATTGCGTAGAAACTTCTACGAAAGACTGTGATTTAGTCCATACATGGTATATATTAGACAAAAGAGTTATGTATAGTTAAGTCTACAAATAATTACGAATCGACTTTTTGTACGTAGAGAGCCAGAATTGAAATATGGGGGTCGCTTATATGGGGGCTATATACAATTATGAACTTGATATGGACCAATTTTTGTGTGATTGGGGATCGATTTATCTGAGGGCCATATATAACTATAGACCGATATGGACCTAGTTAGGCATGGTTGTTAACGACCATATACTAGCACAATGTACCAAATTTCAACTCACTCGGATGAAATTTGCTCCTCCAAGAGGTTCCAAAACCAAATCTCGGGATCGGTTTATATGGGGCTATGTACGATTATGGACTGATATGTACCACTTTTGGCATGGTTATTAAATATCATATACTACCACCACGTACCAAATTTCAAGCAGATCGGATGAATTTTGCTTATCCAAAAGGCACCGGAGGTCAAATCTGGGGATCGGTTTATATGGGAGCTATATATAATTATGGACTGATAGGAACCAATTCCTGCATGGTTGTTGGATACCATATACTAACATCACGTACCAAATTTCAACCGAATGGCAAGAATTTTGCTCTTCCAAGGGGCTCTGGAGGTCAAATCTGGGGATCGGTTTAACATCACGTACAAAATTTCAGCCGGATCGGATGAAATTTGCTTCTCTTAGCGGCCTCGCAAGCCAAATCGGGGGATCGGTTTATATGGGGGCTATATATAATTATGGACCGATGTCGACCAATTTTTGCATGGTTGTTAGAGACCATATACTAACACCATGTACCGAATTTCAGTCGGATCGGATGAAATTTGCTTCTCTTAGGGGCCTCGCAAGCCAAATCGGGGGATCGGTTTATATGGGGGCTATATATAATTATGGACCGATGTGGACCAATTTTTGCATGGTTGTTAAAGACAATATACTAACACCATGTACCAAATTTCAGCCGGATCGGATGAAATTTGCTTCTCTTAGAGGCCTCGCAAGCCAAATCGGGGGATCGGTTTATATGGGGGCTATATATAATTATGAACCGATGTGGACCAATTTTTGCATGGTTGTTAGAGACCATACACTGACACCATGTACCAAATTTCAGCCGGATCGGATGAAATTTGCTTCTCTTAGGGGCCTCGCAAACCAAATCGGGGGATCGGTTTATATGGGGGCTATATATAATTATGGACCGATGTGGACCAATTTTTGCAAGGTTGTTAGAGACCATATACTTACACCATGTACCAAGATTCAGCTGGATCGGATGAAATTTGCTTCTCTTAGAGGCCTCGCAAGCCAAATTTTGGGGTCCGTTTATATGGGGGCTATACGTAAAAGTGGACCGATATGGCCCATTTGCAATACCATCCGACCTACAGCAATAACAACTACTTGTGCCAAGTTTCAAGTCGATAGCTTGTTTCGTTCGGAAGTTAGCGTGATTTCAACAGACGGACGGACGGACGGACGGACGGACGGACGGACGGACGGACGGACGGACATGCTCAGATCGACTCAGAATTTCACCACGACCCAGAATATATATACTTTATGGGGTCTTAGAGCAATATTTCGATGTGTTACAAACGGAATGACAAAGTTAATATACCCCCCATCCTATGGTGGTGGGTATAAAAACTTGTTTTGCTCATATCTCCTAAACTATGCGTCCTAGAGCGAAAAGGAGCTTAATTCATGACCACCCCCAAAAAATCGAAAATTCCATCCAAATCCTGAAAAAATTGAAATTTTAATATGAAAAACTTGTTTTGTTCATATCTCCTAAACTATGCGTCCTAGAGCGAAAAGGAGCTTAATTCATGACCAACCCCCAAAAAATCGAAAATTCCATCCAAATCCTGAAAAAATTGAAATTTTTATATGAAAAACTTGTTTTGCTCATATCTCCTAAACTATGCGTCCTACAGCGAAAAGGAGCTTAATTCATGACCACCCCCAAAAAATCGAAAATTCCAACCAAATCCTGAAAAAATTGAATTTTTTATATGAAAAACTTGTTTTGCTCATATCTCCTAAACTATGCGTCCTACAGCGAAAAGGAGGTTAATTCATGACCGCCCCCAAAAAATCGAAAATTCCATCCAAATCCTGAAAAAATTGAAATTTTTATATGAAAAACTTGTTTTGCTCATATCTCCTAAACTATGCGTCCTACAGCGAAAAGGAGGTTAATTCATGACCGCCCCCAAAAAATCGAAAATTCCATCCAAATCCTGAAAAAATTGAAATTTTTATATGAAAAACTTGTTTTGCCCATATCTCCTAAACTATGCGTCCTACAGCGAAAAGGAGCTTAATTCATGACCACCCCCAAAAAATCGAAAATTCCAACCAAATCCTGAAAAAATTGAAATTTTTATATGAAAAACTTGTTTTGCTCATGCGTCCTACAGCGAAAAGGAGCTTAATTCATGACCAACCCCCAAAATATCGAAAATTCCATCCAAATCCTGAAAAAAATTAAATTTTTATATGAAAAACTTGTTTTGCTCATATCTCCTAAACTATGCGTCCTAGAGCGAAAAGGAGCTTAATTCATGACCACCCCCAAAAAATCGAAAATTCCATCCAAATCCTGAATAAATTGAAATTTTAATATGAAAAACTTGTTTTGCTCATATCTCCTAAACTATGCGTCCTAGAGCGAAAAGGAGCTTAATTCATGACCACCCCCAAAAAATCGAAAATTCCATCCAAATCCTGAAAAAATTGAAATTTTTATATGAAAAACTTGTTTTGCTCATATCTCCTAAACTATGCGTCCTAGAGCGAAAATGAGCTTAATCCATGACCACCACCAAAAAATCGAAAATTCCATCCAAATCCTGAAAAAATTGAAATTTTTATATGAAAAACTTGTGTTGCTCACATCTCCTAAACTATGCGTCCTAGAGCGAAAAGGAGCTTAATTCATGACCACCACCAAAAAATCGAAAATTCCATCCAAATCCTGAAAAAATTGAAATTTTTATATGAAAAACTTGTTTTGCTCATATCTCCTAAACTATGCGTCCTAGAGCGAAAAGGAGCCTTATTCATGACCACCCCCAAAAAATCGAAAATTCCATCCAAATCCTGAAAAAATTGAAATTTTTATATGAAAAATGTATGTTTTGCTCATATCTCCTAAACTATGCGTCCTACAGCGAAAAGGAGCTTAATTCATGACCAACCCCCAAAAAATCGAAAATTCCATCCAAATCCTGAAAAAAATTAAATTTTTATATGAAAAACTTGTTTTGCTCATATCTCCTAAACTATGCGTCCTACAGCGAAAAGGAGCTTAATTCACGACCACCCCCAAAAAATCGAAAATTCCATCCAAATCCTGAAAAAATTGAAATTTTAATATGAAAAACTTGTTTTGCTCATATTTCCTAAACTATGCGTCCTAGAGCGAAAAGGAGCTTAATTCATGACCACCCCCAAAAAATCGAAAATTCCATCCAAATCCTGAAAAAATTGAAATTTTTATATGAAAAACTTGTTTTGCTCATATCTCCTAAACTATGCGTCCTACAGCGAAAAGGAGCTTAATTCATGACCACCCCCAAAAAATCGAAAACTCCATCCAAATCCTGAAAAAATTGAAATTTTAATATGAAAAACTTGTTTTGTTCATATCTCCTAAACTATGCGTCCTACAGCGAAAAGGAGCTTAATTCATGACCACCCCCAAAAAATCGAAAATTCCAACCAAATCCTGAAAAAATTGAAATTTTTATATGAAAAACTTGTTTTGCTCATATCTCCTAAACTATGCGTCCTACAGCGAAAAGGAGCTTAATTCATGACCACCCCCAAAAAATCGAAAATTCCAACCAAATCCTGAAAAAATTGAATTTTTTATATGAAAAACTTGTTTTGCTCATATCTCCTAAACTATGCGTCCTACAGCGAAAAGGAGGTTAATTCATGACCGCCCCCAAAAAATCGAAAATTCCATCCAAATCCTGAAAAAATTGAAATTTTTATATGAAAAACTTGTTTTGCTCATATCTCCTAAACTATGCGTCCTACAGCGAAAAGGAGCTTAATTCATGACCACCCCCAAAAAATCGAAAATTCCATCCAAATCCTGAAAAAATTGAAATTTTTATATGAAAAACTTGTTTTGCCCATATCTCCTAAACTATGCGTCCTACAGCGAAAAGGAGCTTAATTCATGACCACCCCCAAAAAATCGAAAATTCCAACCAAATCCTGAAAAAATTGAAATTTTTATATGAAAAACTTGTTTTGCTCATGCGTCCTACAGCGAAAAGGAGCTTAATTCATGACCAACCCCCAAAATATCGAAAATTCCATCCAAATCCTGAAAAAAATTAAATTTTTATATGAAAAACTTGTTTTGCTCATATCTCCTAAACTATGCGTCCTAGAGCGAAAAGGAGCTTAATTCATGACCACCCCCAAAAAATCGGAAATTCCATCCAAATCCTGAATAAATTGAAATTTTAATATGAAAAACTTGTTTTGCTCATATCTCCTAAACTATGCGTCCTAGAGCGAAAAGGAGCTTAATTCATGACCACCCCCAAAAAATCGAAAATTCCATCCAAATCCTGAAAAAATTGAAATTTTTATATGAAAAACTTGTTTTGCTCATATCTCCTAAACTATGCGTCCTAGAGCGAAAATGAGCTTAATTCATGACCACCACCAAAAAATCGAAAATTCCATCCAAATCCTGAAAAAATTGAAATTTTAATATGAAAAACTTGTTTTGCTCATATTTCCTAAACTATGCGTCCTAGAGCGAAAAGGAGCTTAATTCATGACCACCCCCAAAAAATCGAAAATTCCATCCAAATCCTGAAAAAATTGAAATTTTTATATGAAAAACTTGTTTTGCTCATATCTCCTAAACTATGCGTCCTACAGCGAAAAGGAGCTTAATTCATGACCACCCCCAAAAAATCGAAAACTCTATCCAAATCCTGAAAAAATTGAAATTTTTATATGAAAAACTTGTTTTGCTCATATCTCCCAAACTATGCGTCCTAGAGCGAAAAGGAGCTTAATTCATGACCAACCCCCAAAAAATCGAAAATTCCATCCAAATCCTGAAAAAATTGAAATTTTTATATGAAAAACTTGTTTTGCCCATATCTCCTAAACTATGCGTCCTTGAGCGAAAAGGAGCTTAATTCATGACCACCCCCAAAAAATCGAAAATTCCATCCAAATCCTGAAAAAATTGAAATTTTTATATGAAAAACTTGTTTTGCTCATATCTCCTAAACTATGCGTCCTACAGCGAAAAGGAGCTTAATTCATGACCAACCCTCAAATATCGAAAATTCCATCCAAATCCTGAAAAAAATTAAATTTTTATATGAAAAACTTGTTTTGCTCATATCTCCTAAACTATGCGTCCTAGAGCGAAAAGGAGCTTAATTCATGACCACCCCCAAAAAATCGAAAATTCCATCCAAATCCTGAAAAAATTGAAATTTTAATATGAAAAACTTGTTTTGCTCATATCTCCTAAACTATGCGTCCTACAGCGAAAAGGAGCTTAATTCATGACCACTCCCAAAAAATCGAAAATTCCATCCAAATCCTGAAAAAATTTAAATTTTTATATGAAAAACTTGTTTTGCTCATATCTCCTAAACTATGCGTCCTACAGCGAAAAGGAGCTTAATTCATGACCACCCCCAAAAAATCGAAAACTCCATCCAAATCCTGAAAAAATTGAAATTTTTATATGAAAAACTTGTTTTGCTCATATCTCCCAAACTATGCGTCCTAGAGCGAAAAGGAGCTTAATTCATGACCAACCCCCAAAAAATCGAAAATTCCATCGAAATCCTGAAAAAATTGAAATTTTTATATGAAAAACTTGTTTTGCCCATATCTCCTAAACTATGCGTCCTTGAGCGAAAAGGAGCTTAATTCATGACCACCCCCAAAAAATCGAAAATTCCATCCAAATCCTGAAAAAATTGAAATTTTTATATGAAAAACTTGTTTTGCTCATATCTCCTAAACTATGCGTCTTAGAGCGAAAAGGAGCTTAATTCATGACCACCCCCAAAAAATCGAAAATTCCAATCAAATCCTAAAAAAATTGAAATTTTTATATGAAAAACTTGTTTTGCTCATATCTCCTAAACTATGCGTCCTACAGCGAAAAGGAGCTTAATTCATGACCAACCCCCAAAAAATCGAAAATTCCATCCAAATCCTGAAAAAATTGAAATTTTTATATGAAAAACTTGTTTTGCTCATATCTCCTAAACTATGCGTCCTAGAGCGAAAAGGAGCTTAATTCATGACCAACCCCCAAAAAATCGAAAATTCCATCCAAATCCTGAAAAAATTGAAATTTTTATATGAAAAACTTGTTTTGCTTATATCTCCTAAACTATGCGTCCTACAGCGAAAAGGAGCATAATTCATGACCACCCCCAAAAAATCGAAAATTCCATCCAAATCCTGAAAAAATTGAAATTTTAATATGAAAAACTTGTTTTGCTCATATCTCCTACACTATGCGTCCTAGAGCGAAAAGGAGCTTAATTCATGACCACCCCCAAAAAATCGAAAATTCCAACCAAATCCTGAAAAAATTGAATTTTTTATATGAAAAACTTGTTTTGCTCATATCTCCTAAACTATGCGTCCTAGAGCGAAAAGAAGCTTAATTCATGACCAACCCCCAAAAAATCGAAAATTCCATCCAAATCCTGAAAAAATTGAAATTTTTATATGAAAAACTTGTTTTGCTCATATCTCCTAAACTATGCGTCCTACAGCGAAAAGGAGGTTAATTCATGACCGCCCCCAAAAAATCGAAAATTCCATCCAAATCCTGAAAAAATTGAAATTTTTATATGAAAAACTTGTTTTGCTCATATCTCCTAAACTATGCGTCCTACAGCGAAAAGGAGCTTAATTCATGACCACCCCAAAAAAATCGAAAATTCCATCCAAATCCTGAAAAAATTGAAATTTTTATATGAAAAACTTGTTTTGCCCATATCTCCTAAACTATGCGTCCTAGAGCGAAAAGGAGCTTAATTCATGACCACCCCCAAAAAATCGAAAATTCCATCCAAATCCTGAAAAAATTGAAATTTTTATATGAAAAACTTGTTTTGCCCATATCTCCTAAACTATGCGTCCTAGAGCGAAAAGGAGCTTAATTCATGACCACCCCCAAAAAATCGAAAATTCCAACCAAATCCTGAAAAAATTGAAATTTTTATATGAAAAACTTGTTTTGCTCATATCTCCTAAACTATGCGTCCTACAGCGAAAAGGAGGTTAATTCATGACCACCCCAAAAAATCGAAAATTCCATCCAAATCCTGAAAAAATTGAAATTTTTATATGAAAAACTTGTTTTGCTCATATCTCCTAAACTATGCGTCCTACAGCGAAAAGGAGCTTAATTCATGACCACCCCAAAAAAATCGAAAATTCCATCCAAATCCTGAAAAAATTGAAATTTTTATATGAAAAACTTGTTTTGCCCATATCTCCTAAACTATGCGTCCTACAGCGAAAAGGAGCTTAATTCATGACCACCACCAAAAAATCGAAAATTCCAACCAAATCCTGAAAAAATTGAAATTTTTATATGAAAAACTTGTTTTGCTCATATCTCCTAAACTATGCGTCCTACAGCGAAAAGGAGCTTAATTCATGACCACCCCCAAAAAATCGAAAACTCCATCCAAATCCTGAAAAAATTGAAATTTTAATATGAAAAACTTGTTTTGCTCATATCTCCTAAACTATGCGTCCTACAGCGAAAAGGAGCTTAATTCATGACCACTCCCAAAAAATCGAAAATTCCATCCAAATCCTGAAAAAATTGAAATTTTTATATGAAAAACTTGTTTTGCTCATATCTCCTAAACTATGCGTCCTAGAGCGAAAATGAGCTTAATTCATGACCACCACCAAAAAATCGAAAATTCCATCCAAATCCTGAAAAAATTGAAATTTTTATATGAAAAACTTGTGTTGCTCACATCTCCTAAACTATGCGTCCTAGAGCGAAAAGGAGCTTAATTCATGACCACCACCAAAAAATCGAAAATTCCATCCAAATCCTGAAAAAATTGAAATTTTTATATGAAAAACTTGTTTTGCTCATATCTCCTAAACTATGCGTCCTAGAGCGAAAAGGAGCCTTATTCATGACCACCCCCAAAAAATCGAAAATTCCATCCAAATCCTGAAAAAATTGAAATTTTTATATGAAAAATGTATGTTTTGCTCATATCTCCTAAACTATGCGTCCTACAGCGAAAAGGAGCTTAATTCATGACCACCCCCAAAAAATCGAAAATTCCATCCAAATCCTGAAAAAATTGAAATTTTTATATGAAAAATGTATGTTTTGCTCATATCTCCTAAACTATGCGTCCTACAGCGAAAAGGAGCTTAATTCATGACCAACCCCCAAATATCGAAAATTCCATCCAAATCCTGAAAAAAATTAAATTTTTATATGAAAAACTTGTTTTGCCCATATCTCCTAAACTATGCGTCCTAGAGCGAAAAGGAGCTTAATTCATGACCACCCCCAAAAAATCGAAAATTCCATCCAAATCCTGAAAAAATTGAAATTTTAATATGAAAAACTTGTTTTGCTCATATCTCCTAAACTATGCGTCCTACAGCGAAAAGGAGCTTAATTCATGACCACTCCCAAAAAATCGAAAATTCCATCCAAATCCTGAAAAAATTGAAATTTTTATATGAAAAACTTGTTTTGCTCATATCTCCTAAACTATGCGTCCTACAGCGAAAAGGAGCTTAATTCATGACCACCCCCAAAAAATCGAAAACTCCATCCAAATCCTGAAAAAATTGAAATTTTTATATGAAAAACTTGTTTTGCTCATATCTCCTAAACTATGCGTCCTAGAGCGAAAAGGAGCATAATTCATGACCACCCCCAAAAAATCGAAAATTCCATCCAAATCCTGAGAAAATTGAAATTTTTATATGAAAAACTTGTTTTGCTCATATCTCCTAAACTATGCGTCCTACAGCGAAAAGGAGCTTAATTCATGACCAACCCCCAAAATATCGAAAATTCCATCCAAATCCTGAAAAAAATTAAATTTTTATATGAAAAACTTGTTTTGCTCATATCTCCTAAACTATGCGTCCTAGAGCGAAAAGGAGCATAATTCATGACCACCACCAAAAAATCGAAAATTCCAACCAAATCCTGAAAAAATTGAAATTTTTATATGAAAAACTTGTTTTGCTCATATCTCCTAAACTATGCGTCCTAGAGCGAAAAGGAGCTTAATTCATGGCCACCCCTAAAAAATCGAAAATTCCACCCAAATCCTGAAAAAATTTAAATTTTTATATGAAAAACTTGTTTTGCTCATATCTCCTAAACTACGTCCTAGAGCTAAAAGGAGCTTAATTCATGACCACCCCCAAAAAATCGAAAATTCCAACCAAATCCTGAAAAAATTGAAATTTTTATATGAAAAACTTGTTTTGCTCATATCTCCTAAACTACGTCCTAGAGCTAAAAGGAGCTTAATTCATGACCACCCCCAAAAAATCGAAAATTCCAACCAAATCCTGAAAAAATTGAAATTTTTATATGAAAAACTTGTTTTGCTCATATCTCCTAAACTATGCGTCCTACAGCGAAAAGGAGCTTAATTCATGACCGCCACCAAAAAATCGAAAATTCCATCCAAATCCTGAAAAAATTGAAATTTTTATATGAAAAACTTGTTTTGCTCATATCTCCTAAACTATGCGTCCTACAGCGAAAAGGAGCTTAATTCATGACCACCCCCAAAAAATCGAAAATTCCATCCAAATCCTGAAAAAATTGAAATTTTTATATGAAAAACTTGTTTTGCCCATATCTCCTAAACTATGCGTCCTAGAGCGAAAAGGAGCTTAATTCATGACCACCCCCAAAAAATCGAAAATTCCATCCAAATCCTGAAAAAATTGAAAGTTTTATATGAAAAACTTGTTTTGCTCATATCTCCTAAACTATGCGTCCTAGAGCGAAAAGGAGCTTAATCGAAAAAATCGAAAATTCCAACCAAATCCTGAAAAAATTGAAATTTTTATATGAAAAACTTGTTTTGCTCATATCTCCCAAACTATGCGTCCTACAGCGAAAAGGAGCTTAATTCATGACCAACCCCCAAAAAATCGAAAATTCCATCCAAATCCTGAAAAAATTGAAATTTTTATATGAAAAACTTGTTTTGCTCATATCTCCTAAACTACGTCCTAGAGCTAAAAGGAGCTTAATTCATGACCACCCCCAAAAAATCGAAAATTCCAACCAAATCCTGAAAAAATTGAAATTTTTATATGAAAAACTTGTTTTGCTCATATCTCCTAAACTATGCGTCCTACAGCGAAAAGGAGCTTAATTCATGACCGCCACCAAAAAATCGAAAATTCCATCCAAATCCTGAAAAAATTGAAATTTTTATATGAAAAACTTGTTTTGCTCATATCTCCTAAACTATGCGTCCTACAGCGAAAAGGAGCTTAATTCATGACCACCCCCAAAAAATCGAAAATTCCAACCAAATCCTGAAAAAATTGAAATTTTTATATGAAAAACTTGTTTTGCTCATATCTCCTAACCTATGCGTCCTAGAGCGAAAAGGAGCTTAATTCATGACCACCCCCAAAAAATCGAAAATTCCATCCAAATCCTGAAAAAATTGAAATTTTTATATGAAAAACTTGTTTTGCTCATATCTCCTAAACTATGCGTCCTAGAGCGAAAAGGAGCTTAATTCATGACCACCCCCAAAAAATCGAAAATTCCAACCAAATCCTGAAAAAATTGAAAGTTTTATATGAAAAACTTGTTTTGCTCATATCTCCTAAACTATGCGTCCTAGAGCGAAAAGGAGCTTAATTCATGACCAACCCCCAAAATATCGAAAATTCCATCCAAATCCTGAAAAAAATTAAATTTTTATATGAAAAACTTGTTTTGCTCATATCTCCTAAACTATGCGTCCTAGAGCGAAAAGGAGCTTAATTCATGACCACCCCCAAAAAATCGAAAATTCCAACCAAATCCTGAAAAAATTGAAATTTTAATATGAAAAACTTGTTTTGCTCATATCTCCTAAACTATGCGTCCTAGAGCGAAAAGGAGCTTAATTCATGACCACCCCCAAAAAATCGAAAATTCCAACCAAATCCTGAAAAACTTGAAATTTTTATATGAAAAACTTGTTTTGCTCATATCTCCTAAACTATGCGTCCTACAGCGAAAAGGAGCTTAATTCATGACCAACCCCCAAAATATCGAAAATTCCATCCAAATCCTGAAAAAATTGAAATTTTTATATGAAAAACTTGTTTTGCTCATATCTCCTAAACTATGCGTCCTACAGCGAAAAGGAGCTTAATTCATGACCACCCCCAAAAAATCGAAAACTCCATCCAAATCCTGAAAAAATTTAAATTTTTATATGAAAAACTTGTTTTGCTCATATCTCCCAAACTATGCGTCCTAGAGCGAAAAGGAGCTTAATTCATGACCAACCCCCAAAAAATCTAAAATTCCATCCAAATCCTGAAAAAATTGAAATTTTTATATGAAAAACTTGTTTTGCCCATATCTCCTAAACTATGCGTCCTTGAGCGAAAAGGAGCTTAATTCATGACCACCCCCAAAAAATCGAAAATTCCATCCAAATCCTGAAAAAATTTAAATTTTTATATGAAAAACTTGTTTTGCTCATATCTCCTAAACTATGCGTCCTACAGCGAAAAGGAGCTTAATTCATGACCAACCCCCAAATATCGAAAATTCCATCCAAATCCTGAAAAAAATTAAATTTTTATATGAAAAACTTGTTTTGCTCATATCTCCTAAACTATGCGTCCTAGAGCGAAAAGGAGTTTAATTCATGACCACCCCCAAAAAATCGAAAATTCCATCCAAATCCTGAAAAAATTTAAATTTTAATATAAAAAACTTGTTTTGCTCATATCTCCTAAACTATGCGTCCTACAGCGAAAAGGAGCTTAATTCATGACCACCCCCAAAAAATCGAAAATTCCAACCAAATCCTGAAAAAATTGAAATTTTAATATAAAAAACTTGTTTTGCTCATATCTCCTAAACTATGCGTCCTAGAGCGAAAAGGAGTTTAATTCATGACCACCCCCAAAAAATCGAAAATTCCATCCAAATCCTGAAAAAAATTAAATTTTTATATGAAAAACTTGTTTTGCTCATATCTCCTAAACTATGCGTCCTAGAGCGAAAAGGAGTTTAATTCATGACCACCCCCAAAAAATCGAAAATTCCATCCAAATCCTGAAAAAATTGAAATTTTAATATAAAAAACTTGTTTTGCTCATATCTCCTAAACTATGCGTCCTAGAGCGAAAAGGAGCTTAATTCATGACCACCCCCAAAAAATCGAAAATTCCAACCAAATCCTGAAAAAATTGAAATGTTTATATGAAAAACTTGTTTTGCTCATATCTCCTAAACTATGCGTCCTACAGCGAAAAGGAGCTTAATTCATGACCAACCCCCAAAATATCGAAAATTCCATCCAAATCCTGAAAAAATTGAAATTTTTATATGAAAAACTTGTTTTGCTCATATCTCCTAAACTATGCGTCCTAGAGCGAAAAGGAGCTTAATTCATGACTACCCCCAAAAAATCGAAAATTCCATCCAAATCCTGAAAAAATTGAAATTTTTATATGAAAAACTTGTTTTGCTCATATCTCCTAAACTATGCGTCCTAGGGCGAAAAGGAGCTTAATTCATGACCACCCCCAAAAAAAATTCCATCCAAATCCTGAAAAAATTGAAATTTTTATATGAAAAACTTGTTTTGCCCATATCTCCTAAACTATGCGTCCTAGAGCGAAAAGGAGCTTAATTCACACCCCCAAAAAATCGAAAATTCCATCCAAATCCTGAAAAAATTGAAATTTTAATATGAAAAACTTGTTTTGCCCATATCTCCTAAACTATGCGTCCTAGAGCGAAAAGGAGCTTAATTCATGACCACCCCCAAAAAATCGAAAATTCCAACCAAATCCTGAAAAAATTGAAATTTTTATATGAAAAACTTGTTTTGCTCATATCTCCTAAACTATGCGTCCTACAGCGAAAAGGAGCTTAATTCATGACCAACCCCCAAAATATCGAAAATTCCATCCAAATCCTGAAAAAAATTAAATTTTTATATGAAAAACTTGTTTTGCTCATATCTCCTAAACTATGCGTCCTACAGCGAAAAGGAGCTTAATTCATGACCACCCCCAAAAAATCGAAAATTCCATCCAAATCCTGAAAAAATTGAAATTTTAATATGAAAAACTTGTTTTGTTCATATCTCCTAAACTATGCGTCCTAGATCGAAAAGGAGCTTAATTCATGACCACCCCCAAAAAATCGAAAATTCCATCCAAGTCCTGAAAAAAACTTGTTTTGCTCATATCTCCTAAACTATGCGTCCTAGAGCGAAAAGGAGATTAATTCATGACCACCACCAAAAAATCGAAAATTCCATCCAAATCCTGAAAAAATTGAAATTTTTATATGAAAAACTTGTTTTGCTCATATCTCCTAAACTATGCGTCCTAGAGCGAAAAGGAGCTTAATTCATGATCAACCCCCAAAAAATCGAAAATTCCATCCAAATCCTGAAAAAATTGAAATTTTTATATGAAAAACTTGTTTTGCTCATATCTCCTAAACTATGCGTCCTAGAGCGAAAAGGAGCTTAATTCATGACCACCCCCAAAAAATCGAAAATTCCATCCAAATCCTGAAAAAATTGAAATTTTTATATGAAAAACTTGTTTTGTTCATATCTCCTAAACTATGCGTCCTAGAGCGAAAAGGAGCTTAATTCATGACCACCCCCAAAAAATCGAAAATTCCAATCAAATCCTGAAAAAATTGAAATTTTTATATGAAAAACTTGTTTTGCTCATATCTCCTAAACTATGCGTCCTAGAGCGAAAAAAAGCTTAATTCATGACCACCCCCAAAAAATCGAAAATTCCATCCAAATCCTGAAAAAATTGAAATTTTTATATGAAAAACTTGTGTTGCTCATATCTTCCTAAACTATGCGTCCTAAAGCGAAAAGGAGCTTAATTCATGACCACCACCAACAAATCGAAAATTCCATCCAAATCCTGAAAAAATTTAAATTTTTATATGAAAAACTTGTTTTGCTCATATCTCCTAAACTATGCGTCCTAGAGCGAAAAGGAGCTTAATTCATGACCACCCCCAAAAAATCGAAAATTCCACCCAAATCCTGATAAAATTGAAATTTTTATATGAAAAACTTGTTTTGCTCATATCTCCTAAACTATGCGTCCTAGAGCGAAAAGGAGCTTAATTCATGACCACCCCCAAAAAATCGAAAATTCCATCCAAATCCTGAAAAAATTGAAATTTTTATATGAAAAACTTGTTTTGCTCATATCTCCTAAACTATGCGTCCTAGAGCGAAAAGGAGCTTAATTCATGACTACCCCCAAAAAATCGAAAATTCCAACCAAATCCTGAAAAAATTGAAATTTTTATATGAAAAATTTGTTTTGCTCATATCTCCTAAACTATGCGTCCTAGAGCGAAAAGGAGCTTAATTCATGACCACCCCCAAAAAATCGAAAATTCCATCCAAATCCTGAAAAAATTGAAATTTTTATATGAAAAACTTGTTTTGCTCATATCTCCTAAACTATGCGTCCTAGAGCGAAAAGGAGCTTAATTCATGACCACCCCCAAAAAATCGAAAATTCCATCCAAATCCTGAAAAAAATGAAATTTTAATATGAAAAACTTGTTTTGCTCATATCTCTTAAACTATGCGTCCTAGAGCGAAAAGGAGCTTAATTCATGACCAACCCCCAAAAAATCAAAAATTCCATCCAAATCCTGAAAAAATTGAAATTTTTATATGAAAAACTTGTTTTGCTCATATCTCCTAAACTACGTCCTAGAGCGAAAAGGAGCTTAATTCATGACCACCCCCAAAAAATCGAAAATTCCATCCAAATCCTGAAAAAATTGAAATTTTAATATGAAAAACTTGTTTTGCTCATATCTCCTAAACTATGCGTCCTAGAGCGAAAAGGAGCTTAATTCATGACCACCACCAAAAAATCGAAAATTCCATCCAAACCCTGAAAAAATTGAAATTTTTATATGAAAAACTTGTTTTGCCCATATCTCCTAAACTATGCGTGCTAGAGCGAAAAGGAGCTTAATTCATGACCACCCCCAAAAATCCTGAAAAAATTGAAATTTTTATATGAAAAACTTGTTTTGCTCATATCTCCTAAACTACGTCCTACAGCGAAAAGGAGCTTAATTCATGACCACCACCAAAAAATCGAAAATTCCATCCAAATCCTGAAAAAAAATAAATTTTTATATGAAAAACTTGTTTTGCTCATATCTCCTAAACTATGCGTCCTAGAGCGAAAAGGAGCTTAATTCATGACCACCCCCAAAAAATCGAAAATTCCATCCAAATCCTGAAAAAATTGAAATTTTAATATGAAAAACTTGTTTTGCTCATATCTCCTAAACTATGCGTCCTAGAGCGAAAAGGAGCTTAATTCATGACCACCACCAACAAATCGAAAATTCCATCCAAATCCTGAAAAAAATTGAAATTTTTATATGAAAAACTTGTTTTGTCCATATCTCCTAAACTATGCGTCCTAGAGCGAAAAGGAGCTTAATTCATGACCACCCCCAAAAAATCGAAAATTCCAACCAAATCCTGAAAAAATTGAAATTTTTATATGAAAAACTTGTTTTGCCCATATCTCCTAAACTATGCGTCCTAGAGCGAAAAGGAGCTTAATTCATGACCACCCCCAAAGAATCGAAAATTCCAACCAAATCCTGAAAAAATTGAAATTTTTATATGAAAAACTTGTGTTGCTCATATCTCCTAAACTACGTCCTACAGCGAAAAGGAGCTTAATTCATGACCACCACCAAAAAATCGAAAATTCCATCCAAATCCTGAACAAATTGAAATTTTTATATGAAAACCTTGTTTTGCTCATATCTCCTAAACTATGCTTCCTAGAGCGAAAAGGAGCTTAATTCATGACCACCACCAAAAAATTGAAAATTCCATCCAAATCCTGAAAAAATTGAAATTTTTATATGAAAAACTTGTTTTGCTCATATCTCCTAAACTATGTGTCCTAGAGCGAAAAGGAGTTTAATTCATGACCACCCCCAAAAAATCGAAAATTCCATCCAAATCCTGAAAAAAATTAAATTTTTACTTGTTTTGCTCATATCTCCTAAACTATGCGTCCTAGAGCGAAAAGGAGCTTAATTCATGACCACCCCCAAAAAATCGAAAATTCCATCCAAATCCTGAAAAAATTGAAATTTTTATATGAAAAACTTGTGTTGCTCATATCTCCTAAACTATGCGTCCTACAGCGAAAAGGAGCTTAATTCATGACCAACCCCCAAAATATCGAAAATTCCATCCAAATCCTGAAAAAATTGAAATTTTTATATGAAAAACTTGTTTTGCTCATATCTCCTAACCTATGCGTCCTACAGCGAAAAGGAGCTTAATTCATGACCAACCCCCAAAATATCGAAAAGTCCATCCAAATCCTGAAAAAAATTAAATTTTTATATGAAAAACTTGTTTTGCTCATATCTCCTAAACTATGCGTCCTAGAGCGAAAAGGAGCTTAATTCATGACCACCCCCAAAAAATCGAAAATTCCATCCAAATCCTGAAAAAATTGAAATTTTAATATGAAAAACTTGTTTTGCTCATATCTCCTAAACTATGCGTCCTAGAGCGAAAAGGAGCTTAATTCATGACCACCACCAACAAATCGAAAATTCCATCCAAATCCTGAAAAAATTGAAATTTTTATATGAAAAGCTTGTTTTGCCCATATCTCCTAAGCTAGAGCGAAAAGGAGCTTAATTCATGACCACCCCCAAAAAATCGAAAATTCCATCCAAATCCTGAAAAAATTGAAATTTTTATATGAAAAACTTGTTTTGCCCATATCTCCTAAACTATGCGTCCTAGAGCGAAAAGGAGCTTAATTCATGACCACCCCCAAAAAATCGAAAATTCCAACCAAATCCTGAAAAAATTGAAATTTATATATGAAAAACTTGTTTTGCTCATATCTCCTAACCTATGCGTCCTACAGCGAAAAGGAGCTTAATTCATGACCAACCCCCAAAATATCGAAAATTCCATCCAAATCCTGAAAAAAATTAAATTTTTATATGAAAAACTTGTTTTGCCCATATCTCCTAAACTATGCGTCCTAGAGCGAAAAGGAGCTTAATTCATGACCACCCCCAAAAAATCGAAAATTCCAACCAAATCCTGAAAAAATTGAAATTTTTATATGAAAAACTTGTTTTGCTCATATCTCCTAACCTATGCGTCCTAGAGCGAAAAGGAGCTTAATTCATGACCAACCCCCAAAATATCGAAAATTCCATCCAAATCCTGAAAACAATTAAATTTTTATATGAAAAACTTGTTTTGCTCATATCTCCTAAACTATGCGTCCTAGAGCGAAAAGGAGCTTAATTCATGACCACCCCCAAAAAATCGAAAATTCCATCCAAATCCTGAAAAAATTGAAATTTTAATATGAAAAATTTGTTTTGCTCATATCTCCTAAACTATACGTCCTAGAGCGAAAAGGAGCTTAATTCATGACCACCCCCAAAAAATCGAAAATTCCATCCAAATCCTGAAAAAATTGAAATTTTTATATGAAAAACTTGTTTTGCTCATATCTCCTAAACTATGCGTCCTAGAGCGAAAAAAAGCTTAATTCATGACCACCACCAAAAAATCGAAAATTTCATCCAAATCTTGAAAAAATTGAAATTTTTATATGAAAAACTTGTGTTGCTCATATCTCCTAAACTATGCGTCCTAGAGCGAAAAGGAGCTTAATTCATGACCACCACCAACAAATCGAAAATTCCATCCAAATCCTAACAAAATTGAAATTTTTATATGAAAAACTTGTTTTGCTCATATCTCCTAAACTATGCGTCCTAGAGCGAAAAGGAGCTTAATTCATGACCACCCCCAAAAAATCGAAAATTCCATCCAAATCCTGAAAAAAAATAAATTTTTATATGAAAAACTTGTTTTGCTCATATCTCCTAAACTATGCGTCCTACAGCGAAAAGGAGCTTAATTCATGACCACCCCCAAAAAATCGAAAATTCCATCCAAATCCTAAAAAAATTGAAATTTTTATATGAAAAACTTGTTTTGCTCATATCTCCTAAACTATGCGTCCTAGAGCGAAAAAAAGCTTAATTCATGACCACCACCAAAAAATCGAAAATTTCATCCAAATCCTGAAAAAATTGAAATTTTTATATGAAAAACTTGTGTTGCTCATATCTCCTAAACTATGCGTCCTAGAGCGAAAAGGAGCTTAATTCATGACCACCACCAACAAATCGAAAATTCCATCCAAATCCTAAAAAAATTGAAATTTTTATATGAAAAACTTGTTTTGCTCATATCTCCTAAACTATGCGTCCTAGAGCGAAAAGGAGCTTAATTCATGACCACCCCCAAAAAATCGAAAATTCCATCCAAATCCTGAAAAAAAAATAAATTTTTATATGAAAAACTTGTTTTGCTCATATCTCCTAAACTATGCGTCCTACAGCGAAAAGGAGCTTAATTCATGACCACCCCCAAAAAATCGAAAATTCCATCCAAATCCTGAAAAAATTGAAATTTTTATATGAAAAACTTGTTTTGCTCATATCTCCTAAACTATGCGTCCTAGAGCGAAAAGGAGCTTAATTCATGACCACCCCCAAAAAATCGAAAATTCCATCCAAATCCTGAAAAAATTGAAATTTTTATATGAAAAACTTGTTTTGCTCATATCTCCTAAACTATGAGTCCTAGAGCGAAAAGGAGCTTAATTCATGACCACCCCCAAAAAATCGAAAATTCCATCCAAATCCTGAAAAAATTGAAATTTTTATATGAAAAACTTGTTTTGCTCATATCTCCTAAACTATGCGTCCTACAGCGAAAAGGAGCTTAATTCCTGACCACCCCCAAAAAATCGAAAATTCCATCCAAATCCTGAAAAAAATTGAAAATTCCAACCAAATCCTGAAAAAATTGAAATTTTTATATGAAAAACTTGTTTTGCTCATATCTCCTAAACTATGCGTCCTAGAGCGAAAAGGAGCTTAATTCATGACCACCACCAAAAAATCGAAAATTCCATCCAAATCCTGAAAAAAATTAAATTTTTATATGAAAAACTTGTTTTGCTCATATCTCCTAAACTATGCGTCCTAGAGCGAAAAGGAGCTTAATTCATGACCACCCCCAAAAAATCGAAAATTCCATCCAAATCCTGAAAAAAATTAAATTTTTATATGAAAAACTTGTTTTGCTCATATCTCCTAAACTATGCGTCCTACAGCGAAAAGGAGGTTAATTCATGACCGCCCCCAAAAAATCGAAAATTCCATCCAAATCCTGAAAAAATTGAAATTTTTATATGAAAAACTTGTTTTGCTCATATCTCCTAAACTATGCGTCCTACAGCGAAAAGGAGCTTAATTCATGACCACCCCAAAAAAAATCGAAAATTCCATCCAAATCCTGAAAAAATTGAAATTTTTATATGAAAAACTTGTTTTGCTCATATCTCCTAAACTATGCGTCTTACACCGAAAAGGAGCTTAATTCATGACCACCCCCAAAAAATCGAAAATTCCATCCAAATCCTGAAAAAATTGAAATTTTTATATGAAAAACTTGTTTTGCTCATATCTCCTAAACTATGCGTCCTAGAGCGAAAAGGAGCTTAATTCATGACCAACCCCCAAAATATCGAAAATTCCATCCAAATCCTGAAAAAAATTAAATTTTTAAAATTGAAATTTTAATATGAAAAACTTGTTTTGCTCAAATCTCCTAAACTATGCGTCCTAGAGCGAAAAGGAGCTTAATTCATGACCACCCCAAAAAATCGAAAATTCCATCCAAATCCTTAAAAAATTGAAATTTTTATATGAAAAACTTGTTTTGCTCATATCTCCTAAACTATGCGTCCTAGAGCGAAAAGGAACTTAATTCATGACCACCACCAAAAAATCGAAAATTCCATCCAAATCCTGAAAAAATTGAAATTTTTACATGAAAAACTTGTTTTGCTCATATATCCTAAACTATGCGTCCTAGAGCGAAAAGGAGCTTAATTCATGACCACCCCCAAAAAATCGAAAATTCCATCCAAATCCTGAAAAAAATTAAATTTTTATATGAAAAACTTGTTTTGCTCATATCTCCTAAACTATGCGTCCTACAGCGAAAAGGAGCTTAATTCATGACCACCCCCAAAAAATCGGAAATTCCATCCAAATCCTGAAAAAATTGAAATTTTTATATGAAAAACTTGTTTTGCTCATATCTCCTAAACTATGCGTCCTAGAGCGAAAAGGAGCTTAATTCATGACCACCCCCAAAAAATCGAAAATTCCATCCAAATCCTGACAAAAAATTAAATTTTTATATGAAAAACTTGTTTTGCTCATATCTCCTAAACTATGCGTCCTACAGCGAAAAGGAGCTTAATTCATGACCACCCCCAAAAAATCGGAAATTCCATCCAAATCCTGAAAAAATTGAAATTTTTATATGAAAAACTTGTTTTGCTCATATCTCCTAAACTATGCGTCCTAGAGCGAAAAGGAGCTTAATTCATGACCACCACCAAAAAATCGAAAATTCCATCCAAATCCTGAAAAAAATTAAATTTTTATATGAAAAACTTGTTTTGCTCATATCTCCTAAACTATGTGTCCTACAGCGAAAAGGAGCTTAATTCATGACCACCCCAAAAAAATCGAAAATTCCATCCAAATCCTGAAAAAATTGAAATTTTTATATGAAAACTTGTTTTGCCCATATCTCCTAAACTATGCGTCCTAGAGCGAAAAGGAGCTTAATTCATGACCACCCCCAAAAAATCGAAAATTCCATCCAAATCCTGAAAAAATTGAAATTTTTATATGAAAAACTTGTTTTGCCCATATCTCCTAAACTATGCGTCCTAGAGCGAAAAGGAGCTTAATTCATGACCACCCCCAAAAAATCGAAAATTCCAACCAAATCCTGAAAAAAATTAAATGTTTAAAATTGAAATTTTAATATGAAAAACTTGTTTTGCTCATATCTCCTAAACTATGCGTCCTAGAGCGAAAAGGAGCTTAATTCATGACCACCCCCAAAAAATTGAAAATTCCATCCAAATCCTGAAAAAATTGAAATTTTTATATGAAAAACTTGTTTTGCTCATATCTCCTAAACTATGCGTCCTAGAGCGAAAAGGAGCTTAATTCATGACCACCACCAAAAAATCGAAAATTCCATCCAAATCCTGAAAAAATTGAAATTTTTATATGAAAAACTCGTGTTGCTCATATCTCCTAAACTATGCGTCCTAGAGCGAAAAGGAGCTTAATTCATGACCACCCCCAAAAAATCGAAAATTCCATCCAAATCCAGAAAAAATTGAAATTTTAATATGAAAAACTTGTTTTGCTCATATCTCCTAAACTATGCGTCCTACAGCGAAAAGGAGGTTAATTCATGACCACCACCAAAAAATCGAAAATTCCATCCAAATCCTGAAAAAATTGAAATTTTTATATGAAAAACTTGTTTTGCTCATATCTCCTAAACTATGCGTCCTACAGCGAAAAGGAGCTTAATTCATGACCACCCCAAAAAAATCGAAAATTCCATCCAAATCCTGAAAAAATTGAAAATTCCAACCAAATCCTGAAAAATTGAAATTTTTATATGAAAAACTTGTTTTGCTCATATCTCCAAACTAAGCGTCCTAGAGCGAAAAGGAGCTTAATTCATGACCACCCCCAAAAAATCGAAAATTCCATCCAAATCCTGAAAAAAATTAAATTTTTATATGAAAAACTTGTTTTGCTCATATCTCCTAAACTATGCGTCCTACAGCGAAAAGGAGCTTAATTCATGACCACCCCCAAAAAATCGGAAATTCCATCCAAATCCTGAAAAAAATTAAATTTTTATATGAAAAACTTGTTTTGCTCATATCTCCTAAACTATGCGTCCTAGAGCGAAAAGGAGCTTAATTCATGACCACCCCCAAAAAATCGGAAATTCCATCCAAATCCTGAAAAAATTGAAATTTTTATATGAAAAACTTGTTTAGCTCATATCTCCTAAACTATGCGTCCTAGAGCGAAAAGGAGCTTAATTCATGACCACCCCCAAAAAATCGAAAATTCCATCCAAATCCTGACAAAAAATTAAATTTTTATATGAAAAACTTGTTTTGCTCATATCTCCTAAACTATGCGTCCTACAGCGAAAAGGAGCTTAATTCATGACCACCCCCAAAAAATCGGAAATTCCATCCAAATCCTGAAAAAATTGAAATTTTTATATGAAAAACTTGTTTTGCTCATATCTCCTAAACTATGCGTCCTAGAGCGAAAAGGAGCTTAATTCATGACCACCACCAAAAAATCGAAAATTCCATCCAAATCCTGAAAAAAATTAAATTTTTATATGAAAAACTTGTTTTGCTCATATCTCCTAAACTATGTGTCCTACAGCGAAAAGGAGCTTAATTCATGACCACCCCAAAAAAATCGAAAATTCCATCCAAATCCTGAAAAAATTGAAATTTTTATATGAAAACTTGTTTTGCCCATATCTCCTAAACTATGCGTCCTAGAGCGAAAAGGAGCTTAATTCATGACCACCCCCAAAAAATCGAAAATTCCATCCAAATCCTGAAAAAATTGAAATTTTTATATGAAAAACTTGTTTTGCCCATATCTCCTAAACTATGCGTCCTAGAGCGAAAAGGAGCTTAATTCATGACCACCCCCAAAAAATCGAAAATTCCAACCAAATCCTGAAAAAAATTAAATGTTTAAAATTGAAATTTTAATATGAAAAACTTGTTTTGCTCATATCTCCTAAACTATGCGTCCTAGAGCGAAAAGGAGCTTAATTCATGACCACCCCCAAAAAATCGGAAATTCCATCCAAATCCTGAAAAAATTGAAATTTTTATATGAAAAACTTGTTTTGCTCATATCTCCTAAACTATGCGTCCTAGAGCGAAAAGGAGCTTAATTCATGACCACCCCCAAAAAATCGAAAATTCCATCCAAATCCTGACAAAAAATTAAATTTTTATATGAAAAACTTGTTTTGCTCATATCTCCTAAACTATGCGTCCTACAGCGAAAAGGAGCTTAATTCATGACCACCCCCAAAAAATCGGAAATTCCATCCAAATCCTGAAAAAATTGAAATTTTTATATGAAAAACTTGTTTTGCTCATATCTCCTAAACTATGCGTCCTAGAGCGAAAAGGAGCTTAATTCATGACCACCACCAAAAAATCGAAAATTCCATCCAAATCCTGAAAAAAATTAAATTTTTATATGAAAAACTTGTTTTGCTCATATCTCCTAAACTATGTGTCCTAGAGCGAAAAGGAGCTTAATTCATGACCACCCCAAAAAAATCGAAAATTCCATCCAAATCCTGAAAAAATTGAAATTTTTATATGAAAACTTGTTTTGCCCATATCTCCTAAACTATGCGTCCTAGAGCGAAAAGGAGCTTAATTCATGACCACCCCCAAAAAATCGAAAATTCCATCCAAATCCTGAAAAAATTGAAATTTTTATATGAAAAACTTGTTTTGCCCATATCTCCTAAACTATGCGTCCTAGAGCGAAAAGGAGCTTAATTCATGACCACCCCCAAAAAATCGAAAATTCCAACCAAATCCTGAAAAAAATTAAATGTTTAAAATTGAAATTTTAATATGAAAAACTTGTTTTGCTCATATCTCCTAAACTATGCGTCCTAGAGCGAAAAGGAGCTTAATTCATGACCACCCCCAAAAAATTGAAAATTCCATCCAAATCCTGAAAAAATTGAAATTTTTATATGAAAAACTTGTTTTGCTCATATCTCCTAAACTATGCGTCCTAGAGCGAAAAGGAGCTTAATTCATGACCACCACCAAAAAATCGAAAATTCCATCCAAATCCTGAAAAAAAATTAAATTTTTATATGAAAAACTTGTTTTGCTCATATCTCCTAAACTATGCGTCCTACAGCGAAAAGGAGGTTAATTCATGACCGCCCCCAAAAAATCGAAAATTCCATCCAAATCCTGAAAAAATTGAAATTTTTATATGAAAAACTTGTTTTGCTCATATCTCCTAAACTATGCGTCCTACAGCGAAAAGGAGCTTAATTCATGACCACCCCAAAAAAATCGAAAATTCCATCCAAATCCTGAAAAAATTGAAAATTCCAACCAAATCCTGAAAAAATTGAAATTTTTATATGAAAAACTTGTTTAGCTCATATCTCCAAACTAAGCGTCCTAGAGCGAAAAGGAGCTTAATTCATGACCACCCCCAAAAAATCGAAAATTCCATCCAAATCCTGAAAAAAATTAAATTTTTATATGAAAAACTTGTTTTGCTCATATCTCCTAAACTATGCGTCCTACAGCGAAAAGGAGCTTAATTCATGACCACCCCCAAAAAATCGGAAATTCCATCCAAATCCTGAAAAAAATGAAATTTTTATATGAAAAACTTGTTTTGCTCATATCTCCTAAACTATGCGTCCTAGAGCGAAAAGGAGCTTAATTCATGACCACCACCAAAAAATCGAAAATTCCATCCAAATCCTGAAAAAAATTAAATCTTTATATGAAAAACTTGTTTTGCTCATATCTCCTAAACTATGCGTCCTAGAGCGAAAAGGAGCTTAATTCATGACCACCACCAAAAAATCGAAAATTCCATCCAAATCCTGAAAAAAATTAAATTTTTGTATGAAAAACTTGTGTTGCTCATATCTCCTAAACTATGCGTCCTAGAGCGAAAAGGAGCTTAATTCATGACCACCCCCAAAAAATCGAAAATTCCATCCAAATCCTGAAAAAATTGAAATTTTAATATGAAAAACTTGTTTTGCTCATATCTCCTAAACTATGCGTCCTAGAGCGAAAAGGAGCTTAATTCATGACCACCACCAAAAAATCGAAAATTCCATCCAAATCCTGAAAAAAATTAAATTTTTATATGAAAAACTTGTTTTGCTCATATCTCCTAAACTATGCGTCCTACAGCGAAAAGGAGCTTAATTCATGACCACCCCCAAAAAATCGGAAATTCCATCCAAATCCTGAAAAAAGGAGCTTAATTCATGACCACCACCAAAAAATCGAAAATTCCATCCAAATCCTGAAAAAAATTAAATTTTTATATGAAAAACTTGTTTTGCTCATATCTCCTAAACTATGCGTCCTAGAGCGAAAAGGAGCTTAATTCATGACCACCACCAAAAAATCGAAAATTCCATCCAAATCCTGAAAAAAATTAAATTTTTATATGAAAAACTTGTTTTGCTCATATCTCCTAAACTATGCGTCCTACAGCGAAAAGGAGCTTAATTCATGACCACCCCCAAAAAATCGAAAATTCCATCCAAATCCTGAAAAAATTGAAAATTCCAACCAAATCCTGAAAAAATTTAAATTTTTATATGAAAAACTTGTTTTGCTCATATCTCCTAAACTAAGCGTCCTAGAGCGAAAAGGAGCTTAATTCATGACCACCACCAAAAAATCGAAAATTCCATCCAAATCCTGAAAAAAATTAAATTTTTATATGAAAAACTTGTTTTGCTCATATCTCCTAAACTATGCGTCCTAGAGCGAAAAGGAGCTTAATTCATGACCACCCCCAAAAAATCGAAAATTCCATCCAAATCCTGAAAAAATTGAAATTTTTATATGAAAAACTTGTTTTGCTCATATCTCCTAAACTATGCGTCCTACAGCGAAAAGGAGCTTAATTCATGACCACTCCAAAAAAATCGAAAATTCCATCCAAATCCTGAAAAAATTAAAAATTCCAACCAAATCCTGAAAAAATTGAAATTTTTATATGAAAAACTTGTTTTGCTCATATCTCCTAAACTATGCGTCCTAGAGCGAAAAGGAGCTTAATTCATGACCTCCCCCAAAAAATCGAAAATTCCATCCAAATCCTGAAAAAATTGAAATTTTTATATGAAAAACTTGTTTTGCTCATATCTCCAAACTAAGCGTCCTAGAGCGAAAAGGAGCTTAATTCATGACCACCCCCAAAAAATCGAAAATTCCATCCAAATCCTGAAAAAAATTAAATTTTTGTATGAAAAACTTGTGTTGCTCATATCTCCTAAACTATGCGTCCTAGAGCGAAAAGGAGCTTAATTCATGACCACCCCCAAAAAATCGAAAATTCCATCCAAATCCTGAAAAAATTGAAATTTTAATATGAAAAACTTGTTTTGCTCATATCTCCTAAACTACGCGTCCTAGAGCGAAAAGGAGCTTAATTCATGACCACCACCAAAAAATCGAAAATTCCATCCAAATCCTGAAAAAAATTAAATTTTTATATGAAAAACTTGTTTTGCTCATATCTCCTAAACTATGCGTCCTAGAGCGAAAAGGAGCTTAATTCATGACCACCACCAAAAAATCGAAAATTCCATCCAAATCCTGAAAAAAATTAAATTTTTATATGAAAAACTTGTTTTGCTCATATCTCCTAAACTATGCGTCCTACAGCGAAAAGGAGCTTAATTCATGACCACCCCCAAAAAATCGAAAATTCCATCCAAATCCTGAAAAAATTGAAAATTCCAACCAAATCCTGAAAAATTTAAATTTTTATATGAAAAACTTGTTTTGCTCATATCTCCTAAACTAAGCGTCCTAGAGCGAAAAGGAGCTTAATTCATGACCACCACCAAAAAATCGAAAATTCCATCCAAATCCTGAAAAAAATTAAATTTTTATATGAAAAACTTGTTTTGCTCATATCTCCTAAACTATGCGTCCTAGAGCGAAAAGGAGCTTAATTCATGACCACCCCCAAAAAATCGAAAATTCCATCCAAATCCTGAAAAAATTGAAATTTTTATATGAAAAACTTGTTTTGCTCATATCTCCCAAACTATGCGTCCTAGAGCGAAAAGGAGCTTAATTCATGACCACCACCAAAAAATCGAAAATTCCATCCAAATCCTGAAAAAAATTAAATTTTTATATGAAAAACTTGTTTTGCTCATATCTCCTAAACTATGCGTCCTAGAGCGAAAAGGAGCTTAATTCATGACCACCACCAAAAAATCGAAAATTCCATCCAAATCCTGAAAAAAATTAAATTTTTGTATGAAAAACTTGTTTTGCTCATATCTCCTAAACTATGCGTCCTAGAGCGAAAAGGAGCTTAATTCATGACCACCCCCAAAAAATCGAAAATTCCATCCAAATCCTGAAAAAATTAAAATTTTAATATGAAAAACTTGTTTTGCTCATATCTCCTAAACTATGCGTCCTAGAGCGAAAAGGAGCTTAATTCATGACCACCACCAAAAAATCGAAAATTCCATCCAAATCCTGAAAAAAATTAAATTTTTATATGAAAAACTTGTTTTGCTCATGTCTCCTAAACTATGCGTCCTACAGCGAAAAGGAGCTTAATTCATGACCACCCCCAAAAAATCGGAAATTCCATCCAAATCCTGAAAAAAGGAGCTTAATTCATGACCACCACCAAAAAATCGAAAATTCCATCCAAATCCTGAAAAAAATTAAATTTTTATATGAAAAACTTGTTTTGCTCATATCTCCTAAACTATGCGTCCTAGAGCGAAAAGGAGCTTAATTCATGACCACCACCAAAAAATCGAAAATTCCATCCAAATCCTGAAAAAAATTAAATTTTTATATGAAAAACTTGTTTTGCTCATATCTCCTAAACTATGCGTCCTACAGCGAAAAGGAGCTTAATTCATGACCACCCCCAAAAAATCGAAAATTCCATCCAAATCCTGAAAAAATTTAAAATTCCAACCAAATCCTGAAAAAATTTAAATTTTTATATTAAAAACTTGTTTTGCTCATATCTCCTAAACAAAGCGTCCTAGAGCGAAAAGGAGCTTAATTCATGACCACCACCAAAAAATCGAAAATTCCATCCAAATCCTGAAAAAAATTAAATTTTTATATGAAAAACTTGTTTTGCTCATATCTCCTAAACTATGCGTCCTAGAGCGAAAAGGAGCTTAATTCATGACCACCCCCAAAAAATCGAAAATTCCATCCAAATCCTGAAAAAATTGAAATTTTTATATGAAAAACTTGTTTTGCTCATATCTCCTAAACTATGCGTCCTAGAGCGAAAAGGAGCTTAATTCATGATCACCCCCAAAAAATCGAAAATTCCATCCAAATCCTGAAAAAAATTAAATTTTTATATGAAAAACTTGTTTTGCTCATATCTCCTAAACTATGCGTCCTACAGCGAAAAGGAGCTTAATTCATGACCACCCCCAAAAAATCGAAAATTCCATCCAAATCCTGAAAAAAATGAAATTTTAATATGAAAAACTTGTTTTGCTCATATCTCCTAAACTATGCGTCCTAGAGCGAAAATGAGCTTAATTCATGACCACCACCAAAAAATCGAAAATTCCATCCAAATCCTGAAAAAAATTAAATTTTTATATGAAAAACTTGTTTTGCTCATATCTCCTAAACTATGCGTCCTACAGCGAAAAGGAGCTTAATTCATGACCACCCCCAAAAAATCGAAAATTCCATCCAAATCCTGAAAAAATTGAAATTTTTATATGAAAACTTGTTTTGCTCATATCTCCTAAACTATGCGTCCTACAGCGAAAAGGAGCTTAATTCATGACCACCCCGAAAAAATCGAAAATTCCATCCAAATCCTGAAAAAAATTGAAAATTCCAACCAAATCCTGAAAAAATTGAAATTTTTATATGAAAAACTTGTTTTGCTCATATCTCCTAAACTATGCGTCCTAGAGCGAAAAGGAGCTTAATTCATGACCACCACCAAAAAATCGAAAATTCCATCCAAATCCTGAAAAAAATTAAATTTTTATATGAAAAACTTGTTTTGCTCATATCTCCTAAACTATGCGTCCTAGAGCGAAAAGGAGCTTAATTCATGACCACCCCCAAAAAATCGAAAATTCCATCCAAATCCTGAAAAAATTGAAATTTTAATATGAAAAACTTGTTTTGCTCATATCTCCTAAACTATGCGTCCTACAGCGAAAAGGAGCTTAATTCATGACCACCCCAAAAAAAATCGAAAATTCCATCCAAATCCTGAAAAAATTGAAATTTTTATATGAAAAACTTGTTTTGCCCATATCTCCTAAACTATGCGTCCTAGAGCGAAAAGGAGCTTAATTCATGACCACCCCCAAAAAATCGAAAATTCCATCCAAATCCTGAAAAAATAGAAATTTTTATATGAAAAACTTGTTTTGCCCATATCTCCTAAACTATGCGTCCTAGAGCGAAAAGGAGCTTAATTCATGACCACCCCCAAAAAATCGAAAATTCCAACCAAATCCTGAAAAAATTGAAATTTTTATATGAAAAACTTGTTTTGCCCATATCTCCTAAACTATGCGTCCTAGAGCGAAAAGGAGCTTAATTCATGACCACCCCCAAAAAATCGAAAATTCCAACCAAATCCTGAAAAAATTGAAATTTTTATATGAAAAACTTGTTTTGCTCATATCTCCTAAACTATGCGTCCTAGAGCGAAAAGGAGCTTAATTCATGACCAACCCCCAAAATATCGAAAATTCCATCCAAATCCTGAAAAAAATTGAAAATTCCAACCAAATCCTGAAAAAATTGAAATTTTTATATGAAAAACTTGTTTTGCTCATATCTCCTAAACTATGCGTCCTAGAGCGAAAAGGAGCTTAATTCATGACCACCACCAAAAAATCGAAAATTCCATCCAAATCCTGAAAAAAATTAAATTTTTATATGAAAAACTTGTTTTGCTCATATCTTCTAAACTATGCGTCCTACAGCGAAAAGGAGGTTAATTCATGACCGCCCCCAAAAAATCGAAAATTCCATCCAAATCCTGAAAAAATTGAAATTTTTATATGAAAAACTTGTTTTGCTCATATCTCCTAAACTATGCGTCCTACAGCGAAAAGGAGCTTAATTCATGACCACCCCAAAAAAAAATCGAAAATTCCATCCAAATCCTGAAAAAATTGAAATTTTTATATGAAAAACTTGTTTTGCCCATATCTCCTAAACTATGCGTCCTAGAGCGAAAAGGAGCTTAATTCATGACCACCCCCAAAAAATCGAAAATTCCATCCAAATCCTGAAAAAATAGAAATTTTTATATGAAAAACTTGTTTTGCCCATATCTCCTAAACTATGCGTCCTAGAGCGAAAAGGAGCTTAATTCATGACCACCCCCAAAAAATCGAAAATTCCAACCAAATCCTGAAAAAATTGAAATTTTTATATGAAAAACTTGTTTTGCTCATATCTCCTAAACTATGCGTCCTAGAGCGAAAAGGAGCTTAATTCATGACCAACCCCCAAAATATCGAAAATTCCATCCAAATCCTGAAAAAAAATTAAATTTTTAAAATTGAAATTTTAATATGAAAAACTTGCTTTGCTCATATCTCCTAAACTATGCGTCCTAGAGCGAAAAGGAGCTTAATTCATGACCACCACCAAAAAATCGAAAATTCCATCCAAATCCTGAAAAAAATTAAATTTTTATATGAAAAACTTGTTTTGCTCATATCTCCTAAACTATGCGTCCTAGAGCGAAAAGGAGCTTAATTCATGACCGCCCCCAAAAAATCGAAAATTCCATCCAAATCCTGAAAAAATTGAAATTTTTATATGAAAAACTTGTTTTGCTCATATCTCCTAAACTATGCGTCCTACAGCGAAAAGGAGCTTAATTCATGACCACCCCAAAAAAAATCGAAAATTCCATCCAAATCCTGAAAAAATTGAAATTTTTATATGAAAAACTTGTTTTGCTCATATCTCCTAAACTATGCGTCCTAGAGCGAAAAGGAGCTTAATTCATGACCAACCCCCAAAATATCGAAAATTCCATCCAAATCCTGAAAAAAATTAAATTTTTAAAATTGAAATTTTAATATGAAAAACTTGTTTTGCTCAAATCTCCTAAACTATGCGTCCTAGAGCGAAAAGGAGCTTAATTCATGACCACCCCAAAAAATCGAAAATTCCATCCAAATCCTTAAAAAATTGAAATTTTTATATGAAAAACTTGTTTTGCTCATATCTCCTAAACTATGCGTCCTAGAGCGAAAAGGAGCTTAATTCATGACCACCCCAAAAAAATCGAAAATTCCATCCAAATCCTGAAAAAATTGAAATTTTTATATGAAAAACTTGTTTTGCTCATATCTCCTAAACTATGCGTCCTAGAGCGAAAAGGAGCTTAATTCATGACCACCCCCAAAAAATCGAAAATTCCATCCAAATCCTGAAAAAATTGAAATTTTTATATGAAAAACTTGTTTTGCTCATATCTCCTAAACTATGCGTCCTACAGCGAAAAGGAGCTTAATTCATGACCACCACCAAAAAATCGAAAATTCCAACCAAATCCTGAAAAAAATTAAATGTTTAAAATTGAAATTTTAATATGAAAAACTTGTTTTGCTCATATCTCCTAAACTATGCGTCCTAGAGCGAAAAGGAGCTTAATTCATGACCACCCCCAAAAAATTGAAAATTCCATCCAAATCCTGAAAAAATTGAAATTTTTATATGAAAAACTTGTTTTGCTCATATCTCCTAAACTATGCGTCCTAGAGCGAAAAGGAGCTTAATTCATGACCACCACCAAAAAATCGAAAATTCCATCCAAATCCTGAAAAAATTGAAATTTTTATATGAAAAACTCGTGTTGCTCATATCTCCTAAACTATGCGTCCTAGAGCGAAAAGGAGCTTAATTCATGACCACCCCCAAAAAATCGAAAATTCCATCCAAATCCTGAAAAAAAATTAAATTTTTATATGAAAAACTTGTTTTGCTCATATCTCCTAAACTATGCGTCCTACAGCGAAAAGGAGGTTAATTCATGACCGCCCCCAAAAAATCGAAAATTCCATCCAAATCCTGAAAAAATTGAAATTTTTATATGAAAAACTTGTTTTGCTCATATCTCCTAAACTATGCGTCCTACAGCGAAAAGGAGCTTAATTCATGACCACCCCCAAAAAATCGGAAATTCCATCCAAATCCTGAAAAAAATGAAATTTTTATATGAAAAACTTGTTTTGCTCATATCTCCTAAACTATGCGTCCTAGAGCGAAAAGGAGCTTAATTCATGACCACCACCAAAAAATCGAAAATTCCATCCAAATCCTGAAAAAAATTAAATTTTTATATGAAAAACTTGTTTTGCTCATATCTCCTAAACTATGCGTCCTAGAGCTAAAAGGAGCTTAATTCATGACCACCACCAAAAAATCGAAAATTCCATCCAAATCCTGAAAAAAATTAAATTTTTGTATGAAAAACTTGTGTTGCTCATATCTCCTAAACTATGCGTCCTAGAGCGAAAAGGAGCTTAATTCATGACCACCCCCAAAAAATCGAAAATTCCATCCAAATCCTGAAAAAATTGAAATTTTAATATGAAAAACTTGTTTTGCTCATATCTCCTAAACTATGCGTCCTAGAGCGAAAAGGAGCTTAATTCATGACCACCACCAAAAAATCGAAAATTCCATCCAAATCCTGAAAAAAATTAAATTTTTATATGAAAAACTTGTTTTGCTCATATCTCCTAAACTATGCGTCCTACAGCGAAAAGGAGCTTAATTCATGACCACCCCCAAAAAATCGGAAATTCCATCCAAATCCTGAAAAAAGGAGCTTAATTCATGACCACCACCAAAAAATCGAAAATTCCATCCAAATCCTGAAAAAAATTAAATTTTTATATGAAAAACTTGTTTTGCTCATATCTCCTAAACTATGCGTCCTAGAGCGAAAAGGAGCTTAATTCATGACCACCACCAAAAAATCGAAAATTCCATCCAAATCCTGAAAAAAATTAAATTTTTATATGAAAAACTTGTTTTGCTCATATCTCCTAAACTATGCGTCCTACAGCGAAAAGGAGCTTAATTCATGACCACCCCCAAAAAATCGAAAATTCCATCCAAATCCTGAAAAAATTGAAAATTCCAACCAAATCCTGAAAAAATTTAAATTTTTATATGAAAAACTTGTTTTGCTCATATCTCCTAAACTAAGCGTCCTAGAGCGAAAAGGAGCTTAATTCATGACCACCACCAAAAAATCGAAAATTCCATCCAAATCCTGAAAAAAATTAAATTTTTATATGAAAAACTTGTTTTACTCATATCTCCTAAACTATGCGTCCTAGAGCGAAAAGGAGCTTAATTCATGACCACCCCCAAAAAATCGAAAATTCCATCCAAATCCTGAAAAAATTGAAATTTTTATATGAAAAACTTGTTTTGCTCATATCTCCCAAACTATGCGTCCTAGAGCGAAAAGGAGCTTAATTCATGACCACCACCAAAAAATCGAAAATTCCATCCAAATCCTGAAAAAAATTAAATTTTTATATGAAAAACTTGTTTTGCTCATATCTCCTAAACTATGCGTCCTAGAGCGAAAAGGAGCTTAATTCATGACCACCACCAAAAAATCGAAAATTCCATCCAAATCCTGAAAAAAATTAAATTTTTGTATGAAAAACTTGTGTTGCTCATATCTCCTAAACTATGCGTCCTACAGCGAAAAGGAGCTTAATTCATGACCACCCCCAAAAAATCGGAAATTCCATCCAAATCCTGAAAAAAGGAGCTTAATTCATGACCACCACCAAAAAATCGAAAATTCCATCCAAATCCTGAAAAAAATTAAATTTTTATATGAAAAACTTGTTTTGCTCATATCTCCTAAACTATGCGTCCTAGAGCGAAAAGGAGCTTAATTCATGACCACCACCAAAAAATCGAAAATTCCATCCAAATCCTGAAAAAAATTAAATTTTTATATGAAAAACTTGTTTTGCTCATATCTCCTAAACTATGCGTCCTACAGCGAAAAGGAGCTTAATTCATGACCACCCCCAAAAAATCGAAAATTCCATCCAAATCCTGAAAAAATTGAAAATTCCAACCAAATCCTGAAAAAATTTAAATTTTTATATTAAAAACTTGTTTTGCTCATATCTCCTAACCTAAGCGTCCTAGAGCGAAAAGGAGCTTAATTCATAACCACCCCTAAAAAATCGGAAATTCCATCCAAATCCTGAAAAAAGGAGCTTAATTCATGACCACCACCAAAAAATCGAAAATTCCATCCAAATCCTGAAAAAAATTAAATTTTTATATGAAAAACTTGTTTTGCTCATATCTCCTAAACTATGCGTCCTAGAGCGAAAAGGAGCTTAATTCATGACCACCACCAAAAAATCGAAAATTCCATCCAAATCCTGAAAAAAATTAAATTTTTATATGAAAAACTTGTTTTGCTCATATCTCCTAAACTATGCGTCCTACAGCGAAAAGGAGCTTAATTCATGACCACCCCAAAAAAATCGAAAATGCCATCCAAATCCTGAAAAAATTGAAAATTCCAACCAAATCCTGAAAAAATTGAAATTTTTATATGAAAAACTTGTTTTGCTCATATCTCCTAAACTATGCGTCCTAGAGCGAAAAGGAGCTTAATTCATGACCACCCCCAAAAAATCGAAAATTCCATCCAAATCCTGAAAAAATTGAAATTTTTATATGAAAAACTTGTTTTGCTCATATCTCCAAACTAAGCGTCCTAGAGCGAAAAGGAGCTTAATTCATGACCACCCCCAAAAAATCGAAAATTCCATCCAAATCCTGAAAAAAATTAAATTTTTGTATGAAAAACTTGTGTTGCTCATATCTCCTAAACTATGCGTCCTAGAGCGAAAAGGAGCTTAATTCATGACCACCCCCAAAAAATCGAAAATTCCATCCAAATCCTGAAAAAATTGAAATTTTAATATGAAAAACTTGTTTTGCTCATATCTCCTAAACTACGCGTCCTAGAGCGAAAAGGAGCTTAATTCATGACCACCACCAAAAAATCGAAAATTCCATCCAAATCCTGAAAAAAATTAAATTTTTATATGAAAAACTTGTTTTGCTCATATCTCCTAAACTATGCGTCCTAGAGCGAAAAGGAGCTTAATTCATGACCACCACCAAAAAATCGAAAATTCCATCCAAATCCTGAAAAAAATTAAATTTTTATATGAAAAACTTGTTTTGCTCATATCTCCTAAACTATGCGTCCTACAGCGAAAAGGAGCTTAATTCATGACCACCCCCAAAAAATCGAAAATTCCATCCAAATCCTGAAAAAATTGAAAATTCCAACCAAATCCTGAAAAAATTTAAATTTTTATATGAAAAACTTGTTTTGCTCATATCTCCTAAACTAAGCGTCCTAGAGCGAAAAGGAGCTTAATTCATGACCACCACCAAAAAATCGAAAATTCCATCCAAATCCTGAAAAAAATTAAATTTTTATATGAAAAACTTGTTTTGCTCATATCTCCTAAACTATGCGTCCTAGAGCGAAAAGGAGCTTAATTCATGACCACCCCCAAAAAATCGAAAATTCCATCCAAATCCTGAAAAAATTGAAATTTTTATATGAAAAACTTGTTTTGCTCATATCTCCCAAACTATGCGTCCTAGAGCGAAAAGGAGCTTAATTCATGACCACCACCAAAAAATCGAAAATTCCATCCAAATCCTGAAAAAAATTAAATTTTTATATGAAAAACTTGTTTTGCTCATATCTCCTAAACTATGCGTCCTAGAGCGAAAAGGAGCTTAATTCATGACCACCACCAAAAAATCGAAAATTCCATCCAAATCCTGAAAAAAATTAAATTTTTGTATGAAAAACTTGTGTTGCTCATATCTCCTAAACTATGCGTCCTAGAGCGAAAAGGAGCTTAATTCATGACCACCCCCAAAAAATCGAAAATTCCATCCAAATCCTGAAAAAATTAAAATTTTAATATGAAAAACTTGTTTTGCTCATATCTCCTAAACTATGCGTCCTAGAGCGAAAAGGAGCTTAATTCATGACCACCACCAAAAAATCGAAAATTCCATCCAAATCCTGAAAAAAATTAAATTTTTATATGAAAAACTTGTTTTGCTCATATCTCCTAAACTATGCGTCCTACAGCGAAAAGGAGCTTAATTCATGACCACCCCCAAAAAATCGGAAATTCCATCCAAATCCTGAAAAAAGGAGCTTAATTCATGACCACCACCAAAAAATCGAAAATTCCATCCAAATCCTGAAAAAAATTAAATTTTTATATGAAAAACTTGTTTTGCTCATATCTCCTAAACTAAGCGTCCTAGAGCGAAAAGGAGCTTAATTCATGACCACCACCAAAAAATCGAAAATTCCATCCAAATCCTGAAAAAAATTAAATTTTTGTATGAAAAACTTGTGTTGCTCATATCTCCTAAACTATGCGTCCTACAGCGAAAAGGAGCTTAATTCATGACCACCCCCAAAAAATCGGAAATTCCATCCAAATCCTGAAAAAAGGAGCTTAATTCATGACCACCACCAAAAAATCGAAAATTCCATCCAAATCCTGAAAAAAAATTAAATTTTTATATGAAAAACTTGTTTTGCTCATATCTCCTAAACTATGCGTCCTAGAGCGAAAAGGAGCTTAATTCATGACCACCACCAAAAAATCGAAAATTCCATCCAAATCCTGAAAAAAATTAAATTTTTATATGAAAAACTTGTTTTGCTCATATCTCCTAAACTATGCGTCCTACAGCGAAAAGGAGCTTAATTCATGACCACCCCCAAAAAATCGAAAATTCCATCCAAATCCTGAAAAAATTGAAAATTCCAACCAAATCCTGAAAAAATTTAAATTTTTATATTAAAAACTTGTTTTGCTCATATCTCCTAAACTAAGCGTCCTAGAGCGAAAAGGAGCTTAATTCATAACCACCCCTAAAAAATCGGAAATTCCATCCAAATCCTGAAAAAAGGAGCTTAATTCATGACCACCACCAAAAAATCGAAAATTCCATCCAAATCCTGAAAAAAATTAAATTTTTATATGAAAAACTTGTTTTGCTCATATCTCCTAAACTATGCGTCCTAGAGCGAAAAGGAGCTTAATTCATGACCACCACCAAAAAATCGAAAATTCCATCCAAATCCTGAAAAAAATTAAATTTTTATATGAAAAACTTGTTTTGCTCATATCTCCTAAACTATGCGTCCTACAGCGAAAAGGAGCTTAATTCATGACCACCCCAAAAAAATCGGAAATTCCATCCAAATCCTGAAAAAATTGAAAATTCCAACCAAATCCTGAAAAAATTGAAATTTTTATATGAAAAACTTGTTTTGCTCATATCTCCTAAACTATGCGTCCTAGAGCGAAAAGGAGCTTAATTCATGACCACCCCCAAAAAATCGAAAATTCCATCCAAATCCTGAAAAAATTGAAATTTTTATATGAAAAACTTGTTTTGCTCATATCTCCAAACTAAGCGTCCTAGAGCGAAAAGGAGCTTAATTCATGACCACCCCCAAAAAATCGAAAATTCCATCCAAATCCTGAAAAAAATTAAATTTTTGTATGAAAAACTTGTGTTGCTCATATCTCCTAAACTATGCGTCCTAGAGCGAAAAGGAGCTTAATTCATGACCACCCCCAAAAAATCGAAAATTCCATCCAAATCCTGAAAAAATTGAAATTTTAATATGAAAAACTTGTTTTGCTCATATCTCCTAAACTACGCGTCCTAGAGCGAAAAGGAGCTTAATTCATGACCACCACCAAAAAATCGAAAATTCCATCCAAATCCTGAAAAAAATTAAATTTTTATATGAAAAACTTGTTTTGCTCATATCTCCTAAACTATGCGTCCTAGAGCGAAAAGGAGCTTAATTCATGACCACCACCAAAAAATCGAAAATTCCATCCAAATCCTGAAAAAAATTAAATTTTTATATGAAAAACTTGTTTTGCTCATATCTCCTAAACTATGCGTCCTACAGCGAAAAGGAGCTTAATTCATGACCACCCCCAAAAAATCGAAAATTCCATCCAAATCCTGAAAAAATTGAAAATTCCAACCAAATCCTGAAAAAATTTAAATTTTTATATGAAAAACTTGTTTTGCTCATATCTCCTAAACTAAGCGTCCTAGAGCGAAAAGGAGCTTAATTCATGACCACCACCAAAAAATCGAAAATTCCATCCAAATCCTGAAAAAAATTAAATTTTTATATGAAAAACTTGTTTTGCTCATATCTCCTAAACTATGCGTCCTAGAGCGAAAAGGAGCTTAATTCATGACCACCCCCAAAAAATCGAAAATTCCATCCAAATCCTGAAAAAATTGAAATTTTTATATGAAAAACTTGTTTTGCTCATATCTCCCAAACTATGCGTCCTAGAGCGAAAAGGAGCTTAATTCATGACCACCACCAAAAAATTGAAAATTCCATCCAAATCCTGAAAAAAATTAAATTTTTATATGAAAAACTTGTTTTGCTCATATCTCCTAAACTATGCGTCCTAGAGCGAAAAGGAGCTTAATTCATGACCACCACCAAAAAATCGAAAATTCCATCCAAATCCTGAAAAAAATTAAATTTTTGTATGAAAAACTTGTGTTGCTCATATCTCCTAAACTATGCGTCCTAGAGCGAAAAGGAGCTTAATTCATGACCACCCCCAAAAAATCGAAAATTCCATCCAAATCCTGAAAAAATTAAAATTTTAATATGAAAAACTTGTTTTGCTCATATCTCCTAAACTATGCGTCCTAGAGCGAAAAGGAGCTTAATTCATGACCACCACCAAAAAATCGAAAATTCCATCCAAATCCTGAAAAAAATTAAATTTTTATATGAAAAACTTGTTTTGCTCATATCTCCTAAACTATGCGTCCTACAGCGAAAAGGAGCTTAATTCATGACCACCCCCAAAAAATCGGAAATTCCATCCAAATCCTGAAAAAAGGAGCTTAATTCATGACCACCACCAAAAAATCGAAAATTCCATCCAAATCCTGAAAAAAATTAAATTTTTATATGAAAAACTTGTTTTGCTCATATCTCCTAAACTATGCGTCCTAGAGCGAAAAGGAGCTTAATTCATGACCACCACCAAAAAATCGAAAATTCCATCCAAATCCTGAAAAAAATTAAATTTTTATATGAAAAACTTGTTTTGCTCATATCTCCTAAACTATGCGTCCTACAGCGAAAAGGAGCTTAATTCATGACCACCCCCAAAAAATCGAAAATTCCATCCAAATCCTGAAAAAATTTAAAATTCCAACCAAATCCTGAAAAAATTTAAATTTTTATATTAAAAACTTGTTTTGCTCATATCTCCTAAACTAAGCGTCCTAGAGCGAAAAGGAGCTTAATTCATGACCACCACCAAAAAATCGAAAATTCCATCCAAATCCTGAAAAAAATTAAATTTTTATATGAAAAACTTGTTTTGCTCATATCTCCTAAACTATGCGTCCTAGAGCGAAAAGGAGCTTAATTCATGACCACCCCCAAAAAATCGAAAATTCCATCCAAATCCTGAAAAAATTGAAATTTTTATATGAAAAACTTGTTTTGCTCATATCTCCTAAACTATGCGTCCTAGAGCGAAAAGGAGCTTAATTCATGACCACCCCCAAAAAATCGAAAATTCCATCCAAATCCTGAAAAAAATTAAATTTTTATATGAAAAACTTGTTTTGCTCATATCTCCTAAACTATGCGTCCTACAGCGAAAAGGAGCTTAATTCATGACCACCCCCAAAAAATCGAAAATTCCATCCAAATCCTGAAAAAATTGAAATTTTAATATGAAAAACTTGTTTTGCTCATATCTCCTAAACTATGCGTCCTAGAGCGAAAATGAGCTTAATTCATGACCACCACCAAAAAATCGAAAATTCCATCCAAATCCTGAAAAAAATTAAATTTTTATATGAAAAACTTGTTTTGCTCATATCTCCTAAACTATGCGTCCTACAGCGAAAAGGGGCTTAATTCATGACCACCCCCAAAAAATCGAAAATTCCATCCAAATCCTGAAAAAATTGAAATTTTTATATGAAAAACTTGTTTTGCTCATATCTCCTAAACTATGCGTCCTACAGCGAAAAGGAGCTTAATTCATGACCACCCCCAAAAAATCGAAAATTCCATCCAAATCCTGAAAAAATTGAAATTTTTATATGAAAAACTTGTTTTGCTCATATCTCCTAAACTATGCGTCCTAGAGCGAAAAGGAGCTTAATTCATGACCACCCCCAAAAAATCGAAAATTCCAACCAAATCCTGAAAAAATTGAAATTTTTATATGAAAAACTTGTTTTGCCCATATCTCCTAAACTATGCGTCCTACAGCGAAAAGGAGCTTAATTCATGACCACCCCGAAAAAATCGAAAATTCCATCCAAATCCTGAAAAAAATTGAAAATTCCAACCAAATCCTGAAAAAATTGAAATTTTTATATGAAAAACTTGTTTTGCTCATATCTCCTAAACTATGCGTCCTAGAGCGAAAAGGAGCTTAATTCATGACCACCACCTAAAAATCAAAAATTCCATCCAAATCCTGAAAAAATTAAATTTTTATATGAAAAACTTGTTTTGCTCATATCTCCTAAACTATGCGTCCTAGAGCGAAAAGGAGCTTAATTCATGACCACCCCCAAAAAATGGAAAATTCCATCCAAATCCTGAAAAAATTGAAATTTTAATATGAAAAACTTGTTTTGCTCATATCTCCTAAACTATGCGTCCTAGAGCGAAAAGGAGCTTAATTCATGACCACCACCAAAAAATCGAAAATTCCATCCAAATCCTGAAAAAAATTAAATTTTTATATGAAAAACTTGTTTTGCTCATATCTCCTAAACTATGCGTCCTACAGCGAAAAGGAGGTTAATTCATGACCGCCCCCAAAAAATCGAAAATTCCATCCAAATCCTGAAAAAATTGAAATTTTTATATGAAAAACTTGTTTTGCTCATATCTCCTAAACTATGCGTCCTACAGCGAAAAGGAGCTTAATTCATGACCACCCCAAAAAAAAATCGAAAACTCCATCCAAATCCTGAAAAAATTGAAATTTTTATATGAAAAACTTGTTTTGCCCATATCTCCTAAACTATGCGTCCTAGAGCGAAAAGGAGCTTAATTCATGACCACCCCCAAAAAATCGAAAATTCCATCCAAATCCTGAAAAAATAGAAATTTTTATATGAAAAACTTGTTTTGCCCATATCTCCTAAACTATGCGTCCTAGAGCGAAAAGGAGCTTAATTCATGACCACCCCCAAAAAATCGAAAATTCCAACCAAATCCTGAAAAAATTGAAATTTTTATATGAAAAACTTGTTTTGCTCATATCTCCTAAACTATGCGTCCTAGAGCGAAAAGGAGCTTAATTCATGACCAACCCCCAAAATATCGAAAATTCCATCCAAATCCTGAAAAAAAATTAAATTTTTAAAATTGAAATTTTAATATGAAAAACTTGTTTTGCTCATATCTCCTAAACTATGCGTCCTAGAGCGAAAAGGAGCTTAATTCATGACCACCCCAAAAAATCGAAAATTCCATCCAAATCCTTAAAAAATTGAAATTTTTATATGAAAAACTTGTTTTGCTCATATCTCCTAAACTATGCGTCCTAGAGCGAAAAGGAGCTTAATTCATGACCACCACCAAAAAATCGAAAATTCCCTCCAAATCCTGAAAAAATTGAAATTTTTATATGAAAAACTTGTTTTGCTCATATCTCCTAAACTATGCGTCCTAGAGGGAAAAGGAGCTTAATTCATGACCACCCCCAAAAAATCGAAAATTCCATCCAAATCCTGAAAAAAATTAAATTTTTATATGAAAAACTTGTTTTGCTCATATCTCCTAAACTATGCGTCCTACAGCGAAAAGGAGCTTAATTCATGACCACCCCCAAAAAATCGGAAATTCCATCCAAATCCTGAAAAAATTGAAATTTTTATATGAAAAACTTGTTTTGCTCATATCTCCTAAACTATGCGTCCTAGAGCGAAAAGGAGCTTAATTCATGACCACCACCAACAAATCGAAAATTCCATCCAAATCCTGAAAAAAATTAAATTTTTATATGAAAAACTTGTTTTGCTCATATCTCCTAAACTATGCGTCCTAGAGCGAAAAGGAGCTTAATTCATGACCACCACCAAAAAATCGAAAATTCCATCCAAATCCTGAAAAAAATTAAATTTTTATATGAAAAACTTGTTTTGCTCATATCTCCTAAACTATGCGTCCTACAGCGAAAAGGAGCTTAATTCATGACCACCCCAAAAAAATCGAAAATTCCATCCAAATCCTGAAAAAATTGAAATTTTTATATGAAAAACTTGTTTTGCCCATATCTCCTAAACTATGCGTCCTAGAGCGAAAAGGAGCTTAATTCATGACCACCCCCCAAAAAATCGAAAATTCCAACCAAATCCTGAAAAAATTGAAATTTTTATATGAAAAACTTGTTTTGCTCATATCTCCTAAACTATGCGTCCTAGAGCGAAAAGGAGCTTAATTCATGACCAACCCCCAAAATATCGAAAATTCCATCCAAATCCTGAAAAAAATTAAATTTTTAAAATTGAAATTTTAATATGAAAAACTTGTTTTGCTCATATCTCCTAAACTATGCGTCCTAGAGCGAAAATGAGCTTAATTCATGACCACCCCCAAAAAATCGAAAATGCCATCCAAATCCTGAAAAAATTGAAATTTTTATATGAAAAACTTGTTTTGCTCATATCTCCTAAACTATGCGTCTTAGAGCGAAAAGGAGCTTAATTCATGACCACCACCAAAAAATCGAAAATTCCATCCAAATCCTGAAAAAAATTAAATTTTTATATGAAAAACTTGTTTTGCTCATATCTCCTAAACTATGCGTCCTAGAGCGAAAAGGAGCTTAATTCATGACCACCACCAAAAAATCGAAAATTCCATCCAAATCCTGAAAAAAATTAAATGTTTATATGAAAAACTTGTTTTGCTCATATCTCCTAAACTATGCGTCCTAGAGCGAAAAGGAGCTTAATTCATGACCACCACCAAAAAATCGAAAATTCCATCCAAATCCTGAAAAAAATTAAATTTTTATATGAAAAACTTGTTTTGCTCATATCTCCTAAAATATGCGTCCTACAGCGAAAAGGAGCTTAATTCATGACCACCCCCAAAAAATCGAAAATTCCATCCAAATCCTGAAAAAAATTAAATGTTTATATGAAAAACTTGTTTTGCTCATATCTCCTAAACTATGCGTCCTAGAGCGAAAAGGAGCTTAATTCATGACCACCACCAAAAAATCGAAAATTCCAACCAAATCCTGAAAAAATTGAAATTTTTATATGAAAAACTTGTTTTGCTCATATCTCCTAAACTATGCGTCCTAGAGCGAAAAGGAGCTTAATTCATGACCAACCCCCAAAATATCGAAAATTCCATCCAAATCCTGAAAAAAATTAAATTTTTAAAATTGAAATTTTAATATGAAAAACTTGTTTTGCTCATATCTCCTAAACTATGCGTCTTAGAGCGAAAAGGAGCTTAATTCATGACCACCACCAAAAAATCGAAAATTCCATCCAAATCCTGAAAAAATTGAAATTTTTATATGAAAAACTCGTGTTGCTCATATCTCCTAAACTATGCGTCCTAGAGCGAAAAGGAGCTTAATTCATGACCACCCCCAAAAAATCGAAAATTCCATCCAAATCCTGAAAAAATTGAAATTTTAATATGAAAAACTTGTTTTGCTCATATCTCCTAAACTATGCATCCTAGAGCGAAAAGGAGCTTAATTCATGACCACCACCAAAAAATCGAAAATTCCATCCAAATCCTGAAAAAAATTAAATTTTTATATGAAAAACTTGTTTTGCTCATATCTCCTAAACTATGCGTCCTACAGCGAAAAGGAGCTTAATTCATGACCGCCCCCAAAAAATCGAAAATTCCATCCAAATCCCGGAAAAATTTAAAATTCCAACCAAATCCTGAAAAAATTGAAATTTTTATATGAAAAACTTGTTTTGCTCATATCTCCTAAACTATGCGTCCTAGAGGGAAAAGGAGCTTAATTCATGACCACCCCCAAAAAATCGAAAATTCCATCCAAATCCTGAAAAAAATTAAATTTTTATATGAAAAACTTGTTTTGCTCATATCTCCTAAACTATGCGTCCTACAGCGAAAAGGAGCTTAATTCATGACCATCCCCAAAAAATCGGAAATTCCATCCAAATCCTGAAAAAATTGAAATTTTTATATGAAAAACTTGTTTTGCTCATATCTCCTAAACTATGCGTCCTAGAGCGAAAAGGAGCTTAATTCATGACCACCACCAAAAAATCGAAAATTCCATCCAAATCCTGAAAAAAATTAAATTTTTATATGAAAAACTTGTTTTGCTCATATCTCCTAAACTATGCATCCTAGAGCGAAAAGGAGCTTAATTCATGACCACCACCAAAAAATCGAAAATTCCATCCAAATCCTGAAAAAAATTAAATGTTTATATGAAAAACTTGTTTTGCTCATATCTCCTAAACTATGCGTCCTAGAGCGAAAAGGAGCTTAATTCATGACCACCACCAAAAAATCGAAAATTCCATCCAAATCCTGAAAAAAATTAAATTTTTATATGAAAAACTTGTTTTGCTCATATCTCCTAAAATATGCGTCCTACAGCGAAAAGGAGCTTAATTCATGACCACCCCCAAAAAATCGAAAATTCCATCCAAATCCTGAAAAAAATTAAATGTTTATATGAAAAACTTGTTTTGCTCATATCTCCTAAACTATGCGTCCTAGAGCGAAAAGGAGCTTAATTCATGACCACCACCAAAAAATCGAAAATTCCAACCAAATCCTGAAAAAATTGAAATTTTTATATGAAAAACTTGTTTTGCTCATATCTCCTAAACTATGCGTCCTAGAGCGAAAAGGAGCTTAATTCATGACCAACCCCCAAAATATCGAAAATTCCATCCAAATCCTGAAAAAAATTAAATTTTTAAAATTGAAATTTTAATATGAAAAACTTGTTTTGCTCATATCTCCTAAACTATGCGTCCTAGAGCGAAAAGGAGCTTAATTCATGACCACCCCCAAAAAATCGAAAATTCCATCCAAATCCTGAAAAAATTGAAAATTTTATATGAAAAACTTGTTTTGCTCATATCTCCTAAACTATGCGTCCTACAGCGAAAAGGAGGTTAATTCATGACCGCCCCCAAAAAATCGAAAATTCCATCCAAATCCTGAAAAAATTGAAATTTTTATATGAAAAACTTGTTTTGTTCATATCTCCTAAACTATGCGTCCTACAGCGAAAAGGAGCTTAATTCATGACCACCCCAAAAAAATCGAAAATTCCATCCAAATCCTGAAAAAATTGAAATTTTTATATGAAAAACTTGTTTTGCCCATATCTCCTAAACTATGCGTCCTAGAGCGAAAAGGAGCTTAATTCATGACCACCCCCAAAAAATCGAAAATTCCATCCAAATCCTGAAAAAATTGAAATTTTTATATGAAAAACTTGTTTTGCCCATATCTCCTAAACTATGCGTCCTAGAGCGAAAAGGAGCTTAATTCATGACCACCCCCAAAAAATCGAAAATTCCAACCAAATCCTGAAAAAATTGAAATTTTTATATGAAAAACTTGTTTTGCTCATATCTCCTAAACTATGCGTCCTAGAGCGAAAAGGAGCTTAATTCATGACCACCCCCAAAAAATCGAAAATTCCATCCAAATCTTGAAAAAATTGAAAATTCCAACCAAATCCTGAAAAAATTGAAATTTTTATATGAAAAACTTGTTTTGCTCATATCTCCTAAACTATGCGTCCTAGAGCGAAAAGGAGCTTAATTCATGACCACCACCATAAAATCGAAAATTCCATCCAAATCCTGAAAAAATTGAAATTTTTATATGAAAAACTTGTGTTGCTCATATCTCCTAAACTATGCGTCCTAGAGCGAAAAGGAGCTTAATTCATGACCACCCCAAAAAATCGAAAATTCCATCCAAATCCTGAAAAAATTGAAATTTTAATATGAAAAACTTGTTTTGCTCATATCTCCTAAACTATGCGTCCTAGAGCGAAAAGGAGCTTAATTCATGACCACCACCAAAAAATCGAAAATTCCATCCAAATCCTGAAAAAAATTAAAATTTTATATGAAAAACTTGTTTTGCTCATATCTCCTAAACTATGCGTCCTACAGCGGAAAGGAGGTTAATTCATGACCGCCCCCAAAAAATCGAAAATTCCATCCAAATCCTGAAAAAATTGAAAATTCCAACCAAATCCTGAAAAAATTGAAATTTTTATATGAAAAACTTGTTTTGCTCATATCTCCTAAACTAAGCGTCCTAGAGCGAAAAGGAGCTTAATTCATGACCACCACCAAAAAATCGAAAATTCCATCCAAATCCTGAAAAAAATTAAATTTTTATATGAAAAACTTGTTTTGCTCATATCTCCTAAACTATGCGTCCTAGAGCGAAAAGGAGCTTAATTCATGACCACCCCCAAAAAATCGAAAATTCCATCCAAATCCTGAAAAAATTGTAATTTTTATATGAAAAACTTGTTTTGCTCATATCTCCTAAACTATGCGTCCTAGAGCGAAAAGGAGCTTAATTCATGACCACCCCCAAAAAATCGAAAATTCCATCCAAATCCTGAAAGAAATTAAATTTTTATATGAAAAACTTGTTTTGCTCATATCTCCTAAACTATGCGTCCTAGAGCGAAAAGGAGCTTAATTCATGACCACCCCCAAAAAATCGAAAATTCCATCCAAATCCTGAAAAAAATTAAATTTTTATATGAAAAACTTGTTTTGCTCATATCTCCTAAACTATGCGTCCTAGAGCGAAAAGGAGCTTAATTCATGACCACCACCAAAAAATCGAAAATTCCATCCAAATCCTGAAAAAAATTAAATTTTTATATGAAAAACTTGTTTTGCTCATATCTCCTAAACTATGCGTCCTACAGCGAAAAGGAGCTTAATTCATGACCACCCCCAAAAAATCGAAAATTCCAACCAAATCCTGAAAAAATTGAAATTTTTATATGAAAAACTTGTTTTGCTCATATCTCCTAAACTATGCGTCCTAGAGCGAAAAGGAGCTTAATTCATGACCACCCCCAAAAAATCGAAAATTCCATCCAAATCCTGAAAAAAATTAAATTTTTAAAATTGAAATTTTAATATGAAAAACTTGTTTTGCTCATATCTCCTAAACTATGCGTCCTAGAGCGAAAAGGAGCTTAATTCATGACCACCCCCAAAAAATCGAAAATTCCATCCAAATCCTTAAAAAATTGAAATTTTTATATGAAAAACTTGTTTTGCTCATATCTCCTAAACTATGCGTCCTAGAGCGAAAAGGAGCTTAATTCATGACCACCACCAAAAAATCGAAAATTCCATCCAAATCCTGAAAAAATTGAAAATTCCAACCAAATCCTGAAAAAATTGAAATTTTTATATGAAAAACTTGTTTTGCTCATATCTCCTAAACTATGCGTCCTAGAGCGAAAAGGAGCTTAATTCATGACCACCACCAAAAAATCGAAAATTCCATCCAAATCCTGAAAAAATTGAAATTTTTATATGAAAAACTTGTTTTGCTCATATCTCCTAAACTATGCGTCCTACAGCGAAAAGGAGCTTAATTCATGACCACCCCCAAAAAATCGAAAATTCCATCCAAATCCTGAAAAAATTGAAATTTTTATATGAAAAACTTGTTTTGCTCTTATCTCCTAAACTATGCGTCCTACAGCGAAAAGGAGCTTAATTCATGACCACCCCCAAAAAATCGAAAATTCCATTCAAATCCTGAAAAAATTGAAAATTCCCACCACCAAAAAATCGAAAATTCCATCCAAACCCTGAAAAAAATTAAATTTTTATATGAAAAACTTGTTTTGCTCATATCTCCTAAACTATGCGTCCTAGAGCGAAAAGGAGCTTAATTCATGACCACCCCCAAAAAATCGAAAATTCCATCCAAATCCTGAAAAAATTGAAATTTTAATATGAAAAACTTGTTTTGCTCATATCTCCTAAACTATGCGTCCTAGAGCGAAAAGGAGCTTAATTCATGACCACCACCAAAAAATCGAAAATTCCATCCAAATCCTGAAAAAAATTAAATTTTTATATGAACAACTTGTTTTGCTCATATCTCCTAAACTATGCGTCCACCAAAAAATCGAAATTTCCATCCAAATCCTGAAAAAAATTAAATTTTTATATGAAAAACTTGTTTTGCTCATATCTCCTAAACTATGCGTCCTAGAGCGAAAAGGAGCTTAATTCATGACCACCACCAAAAAATCGAAAATTCCATCCAAATCCTGAAAAAATTGAAATTTTTATATGAAAAACTTGTGTTGCTCATATCTCCTAAACTATGCGTCCTAGAGCGAAAAGGAGCTTAATTCATGACCACCCCCAAAAAATCGAAAATTCCATCCAAATCCTGAAAAAAATTAAATTTTTATATGAAAAACTTGTTTTGCTCATATCTCATAAACTATGCGTCCTAGAGCGAAAAGGAGCTTAATTCATGACCACCACCAAAAAATCGAAAATTCCATCCAAATCCTGAAAAAAATTAAATTTTTATATGAAAAACTTGTTTTGCTCATATCTCCTAAACTATGCGTCCTACAGCGAAAAGGAGCTTAATTCATGACCACCCCCAAAAAATCGAAAATTCCATTCAAATCCTGAAAAAATTGAAAATTCCCACCACCAAAAAATCGAAAATTCCATCCAAACCCTGAAAAAAATTAAATTTTTATATGAAAAACTTGTTTTGCTCATATCTCCTAAACTATGCGTCCTAGAGCGAAAAGGAGCTTAATTCATGACCACCCCCCAAAAAATCGAAAATTCCATCCAAATCCTGAAAAAATTGAAATTTTAATATGAAAAACTTGTTTTGCTCATATCTCCTAAACTATGCGTCCTAGAGCGAAAAGGAGCTTAATTCATGACCACCACCAAAAAATCGAAAATTCCATCCAAATCCTGAAAAAAATTAAATTTTTATATGAACAACTTGTTTTGCTCATATCTCCTAAACTATGCGTCCTACAGCGAAAAGGAGCTTAATTCATGACCACCCCAAAAAAATCGAAAATTCCAACCAAATCCTGAAAAAATTGAAATTTTTATATGAAAAACTTGTTTTGCTCATATCTCCTAAACTATGCGTCCTAGAGCGAAAAGGAGCTTAATTCATGACCACCACCAAAAAATCGAAAATTCCATCCAAATCCTGAAAAAAATTAAATTTTTATATGAAAAACTTGTTTTGCTCATATCTCCTAAACTATGCGTCCTAGAGCGAAAAGGAGCTTAATTCATGACCACCCCCAAAAAATCGAAAATTCCATCCAAATCCTTAAAAAATTGAAATTTTTATATGAAAAACTTATTTTGCTCATATCTCCTAAACTATGCGTCTTAGAGCGAAAAGGAGCTCAATTCATGACCACCACCAAAAAATCGAAAATTCCATCCAAATCCTGAAAAAATTGAAATTTTTATATGAAAAACTTGTGTTGCTCATATCTCCTAAACTATGCGTCCTAGAGCGAAAAGGAGCTTAATTCATGACCACCACCAAAAAATCGAAAATTCCATCCAAATCCTGAAAAAAATTAAATTTTTATATGAAAAACTTGTTTTGCTCATATCTCCTAAACTATGCGTCCTACAGCGAAAAGGAGCTTAATTCATGACCACCCCCAAAAAATCGGAAATTCCATCCAAATCCTGAAAAAATTGAAATTTTTATATGAAAAACTTGTTTTGCTCATATCTCCTAAACTATGCGTCCTAGAGCGAAAAGGAGCTTAATTCATGACCACCACCAAAAAATCGAAAATTCCATCCAAATCCTGAAAAAAATTAAATTTTTATATGAAAAACTTGTTTTGCTCATATCTCCTAAACTATGCGTCCTACAGCGAAAAGGAGGTTAATTCATGACCACCCCCAAAAAATCGAAAATTCCATCCAAATCCTGAAAAAATTGAAATTTTTATATGAAAAACTTGTTTTGCTCATATCTCCTAAACTATGCGTCCTACAGCGAAAAGGAGCTTAATTCATGACCACCCCAAAAAAATTCTAACCAAATCCTGAAAAAATTGAAATTTTTATATGAAAAACTTGTTTTGCTCATATCTCCTAAACTATGCGTCCTACAGCGAAAAGGAGCTTAATTTATGACCACCCCAAAAAAATCGAATATTCCATCCAAATCCTGAAAAATTTGAAATTTTTATATGAAAAACTTGTTTTGCCCATATCTCCTAAACTATGCGTCCTAGAGCGAAAAGGAGCTTAATTCATGACCACCCCAAAAAAATCGAAAATTCCATCCAAATCCTGAAAAAATTGAAATTTTTATATGAAAAACTTGTTTTGCCCATATCTCCTAAACTATGCGTCCTAGAGCGAAAAGGAGCTTAATTCATGACCACCACCAAAAAATCGAAAATTCCAACCAAATCCTGAAAAAATTGAAATTTTTATATGAAAAACTTGTTTTGCTCATATCTCCTAAACTATGCGTCCCAGAGCGAAAAGGAGCTTAATTCATGACCAACCCCCAAAATATCGAAAATTCCATCCAAATCCTGAAAAAAATTAAATTTTTAAAATTGAAATTTTAATATGAAAAACTTGTTTTGCTCATATCTCCTAAACTATGCGCCCTAGAGCGAAAAGGAGCTTAGGTCATGACCACCCCCAAAAAATCGAAAATTCCATCCAAATCCTGAAAAAATTGAAATTTTTATATGAAAAATTTGTTTTGCTCATATCTCCTAAACTATGCGTCCTAGAGCGAAAAGGAGCTTAATTCATGACCACCACCAAAAAATCGAAAATTCCATCCAAATCCTGAAAAAATTGAAATTTTTATATGAAAAACTTGTTTTGCTCATATCTCCTAAACTATGCGTCCTACAGCGAAAAGGACCTTAATTCATGACCACCCCCAAAAAATCGAAAATTCCATCCAAATCCTGAAAAAAATTAAATTTTTAAAATTGAAATTTTAATATGAAAAACTTGTTTTGCTCATATCTCCTAAACTATGCGTCCTAGAGCGAAAAGGAGCTTAATTCATGACCACCCCCAAAAAATCGAAAATTCCATCCAAATCCTTAAAAAATTGAAATTTTTATATGAAAAACTTGTTTTGCTCATATCTCCTAAACTATGCGTCCTAGAGCGAAAAGGAGCTTAATTCATGACCACCACCAAAAAATCGAAAATTCCATCCAAATCCTGAAAAAATTGAAATTTTTATATGAAAAACTTGTGTTGCTCATATCTCCTAAACTATGCGTCCTAGAGCGAAAAGGAGCTTAATTCATGACCACCCCAAAAAATCGAAAATTCCATCCAAATCCTGAAAAAATTGAAATTTTAATATGAAAAACTTGTTTTGCTCATATCTCCTAAACTATGCGTCCTAGAGCGAAAAGGAGCTTAATTCATGACCACCACCAAAAAATCGAAAATTCCATCCAAATCCTGAAAAAAATTAAATTTTTATATGAACAACTTGTTTTGCTCATATCTCCTAAACTATGCGTCCTACAGCGAAAAGGAGCTTAATTCATGACCACCCCAAAAAAATCGAAAATTCCAACCAAATCCTGAAAAAATTGAAATTTTTATATGAAAAACTTGTTTTGCTCATATCTCCTAAACTATGCGTCCTAGAGCGAAAAGGAGCTTAATTCATGACCACCACCAAAAAATCGAAAATTCCATCCAAATCCTGAAAAAAATTAAATTTTTATATGAAAAACTTGTTTTGCTCATATCTCCTAAACTATGCGTCCTAGAGCGAAAAGGAGCTTAATTCATGACCACCCCCAAAAAATCGAAAATTCCATCCAAATCCTTAAAAAATTGAAATTTTTATATGAAAAACTTATTTTGCTCATATCTCCTAAACTATGCGTCTTAGAGCGAAAAGGAGCTTAATTCATGACCACCACCAAAAAATCGAAAATTCCATCCAAATCCTGAAAAAATTGAAATTTTTATATGAAAAACTTGTGTTGCTCATATCTCCTAAACTATGCGTCCTAGAGCGAAAAGGAGCTTAATTCATGACCACCACCAAAAAATCGAAAATTCCATCCAAATCCTGAAAAAAATTAAATTTTTATATGAAAAACTTGTTTTGCTCATATCTCCTAAACTATGCGTCCTACAGCGAAAAGGAGCTTAATTCATGACCACCCCCAAAAAATCGGAAATTCCATCCAAATCCTGAAAAAATTGAAATTTTTATATGAAAAACTTGTTTTGCTCATATCTCCTAAACTATGCGTCCTAGAGCGAAAAGGAGCTTAATTCATGACCACCACCAAAAAATCGAAAATTCCATCCAAATCCTGAAAAAAAATAAATTTTTATATGAAAAACTTGTTTTGCTCATATCTCCTAAACTATGCGTCCTACAGCGAAAAGGAGGTTAATTCATGACCACCCCCAAAAAATAGAAAATTCCATCCAAATCCTGAAAAAATTGAAATTTTTATATGAAAAACTTGTTTTGCTCATATCTCCTAAACTATGCGTCCTACAGCGAAAAGGAGCTTAATTCATGACCACCCCAAAAAAATTCTAACCAAATCCTGAAAAAATTGAAATTTTTATATGAAAAACTTGTTTTGCTCATATCTCCTAAACTATGCGTCCTACAGCGAAAAGGAGCTTAATTTATGACCACCCAAAAAAAATCGAATATTCCATCCAAATCCTGAAAAATTTGAAATTTTTATATGAAAAACTTGTTTTGCCCATATCTCCTAAACTATGCGTCCTAGAGCGAAAAGGAGCTTAATTCATGACCACCCCAAAAAAATCGAAAATTCCATCCAAATCCTGAAAAAATTGAAATTTTTATATGAAAAACTTGTTTTGCCCATATCTCCTAAACTATGCGTCCTAGAGCGAAAAGGAGCTTAATTCATGACCACCACCAAAAAATCGAAAATTCCAACCAAATCCTGAAAAAATTGAAATTTTTATATGAAAAACTTGTTTTGCTCATATCTCCTAAACTATGCGTCCCAGAGCGAAAAGGAGCTTAATTCATGACCAACCCCCAAAATATCGAAAATTCCATCCAAATCCTGAAAAAAATTAAATTTTTAAAATTGAAATTTTAATATGAAAAACTTGTTTTGCTCATATCTCCTAAACTATGCGCCCTAGAGCGAAAAGGAGCTTAAGTCATGACCACCCCCAAAAAATCGAAAATTCCATCCAAATCCTGAAAAAATTGAAATTTTTATATGAAAAATTTGTTTTGCTCATATCTCCTAAACTATGCGTCCTAGAGCGAAAAGGAGCTTAATTCATGACCACCACCAAAAAATCGAAAATTCCATCCAAATCCTGAAAAAATTGAAATTTTTATATGAAAAACTTGTTTTGCTCATATCTCCTAAACTATGCGTCCTACAGCGAAAAGGACCTTAATTCATGACCACCCCCAAAAAATCGAAAATTCCATCCAAATCCTGAAAAAAATTAAATTTTTAAAATTGAAATTTTAATATGAAAAACTTGTTTTGCTCATATCTCCTAAACTATGCGTCCTAGAGCGAAAAGGAGCTTAATTCATGACCACCCCCAAAAAATCGAAAATTCCATCCAAATCCTTAAAAAATTGAAATTTTTATATGAAAAACTTGTTTTGCTCATATCTCCTAAACTATGCGTCCTAGAGCGAAAAGGAGCTTAATTCATGACCACCACCAAAAAATCGAAAATTCCATCCAAATCCTGAAAAAATTGAAATTTTTATATGAAAAACTTGTGTTGCTCATATCTCCTAAACTATGCGTCCTAGAGCGAAAAGGAGCTTAATTCATGACCACCCCAAAAAATCGAAAATTCCATCCAAATCCTGAAAAAATTGAAATTTTAATATGAAAAACTTGTTTTGCTCATATCTCCTAAACTATGCGTCCTAGAGCGAAAAGGAGCTTAATTCATGACCACCACCAAAAAATCGAAAATTCCATCCAAATCCTGAAAAAAATTAAATTTTTATATGAAAAACTTGTTTTGCTCATATCTCCTAAACTATGCGTCCTACAGCGAAAAGGAGGTTAATTCATGACCGCCCCCAAAAAATCGAAAATTCCATCCAAATCCTGAAAAAATTGAAATTTTTATATGAAAAACTTGTTTTGCTCATATCTCCTAAACTATGCGTCGTACAGCGAAAAGGACCTTAATTCATGACCACCCCCAAAAAATCGAAAATTCCAACCAAATCCTGAAAAAATTGAAATTTTTATATGAAAAACTTGTTTTGCTCATATCTCCTAAACTATGCGTCCTAGAGCGAAGAGGAGCTTAATTCATGACCACCCCCAAAAAATCGAAAATTCCATCCAAATCCTGAAAAAATTGAAAATTCCATCCAAATCCTGAAAAAATTGAAATTTTTATATGAAAAACTTGTTTTGCTCATATCTCCTAAACTATGCGTCCTAGAGCGAAAAGGAGCTTAATTCATGACCACCCCCAAAAAATCGAAAATTCCATCCAAATCCTGAAAAAAATTAAATTTTTATATGAAAAACTTGTTTTGCTCATATCTCCTAAACTATGCGTCCTAGAGCGAAAAAGAGCTTAATTCATGACCACCCCCAAAAAATCGAAAATTCCATCCAAATCCTGAAAAAATTGAAATTTTAATATGAAAAACTTGTTTTGCTCATATCTCCTAAACTATGCGTCCTACAGCGAAAAGGAGGTTAATTCATGACCGCCCCCAAAAAATCGAAAATTCCATCCAAATCCTGAAAAAATTGAAATTTGAATTGGAATTTGAAAAACTTGTTTTGCTCATATCTCCTAAACTATGCGTCCTACAGCGAAAAGGAGCTTAATTTATGACCACCCCAAAAAAATCGAAAATTCCATCCAAATCCTGAAAAAATTGAAATTTTTATATGAAAAACTTGTTTTGCCCATATCTCCTAAACTATGCGTCCTAGAGCGAAAAGGAGCTTAATTCATGACCACCCCCAAAAAATCGAAAATTCCATCCAAATCCTGAAAAAATTGAAATTTTTATATGAAAAACTTGTTTTGCCCATATCTCCTAAACTATGCGTCCTAGAGCGAAAAGGAGCTTAATTCATGACCACCCCCAAAAAATCGGAAATTCCATCCAAATCCTGAAAAAATTGAAATTTTTATATGAAAAACTTGTTTTGCTCATATCTCCTAAACTATGCGTCCTAGAGCGAAAAGGAGCTTAATTCATGACCAACCCCCAAAATATCGAAAATTCCATCCAAATCCTGAAAAAAATTAAATTTTTAAAATTGAAATTTTTATATGAAAAACTTGTTTTGCTCATATCTCCTAAACTATGCGTCCTAGAGCGAAAAGGAGCTTAATTCATGACCACCACCAAAAAATCGAAAATTCCATCCAAATCCTGAAAAAATTGAAATTTTTATATGAAAAACTTGTGTTGCTCATATCTCCTAAACTATGCGTCCTAGAGCGAAAAGGAGCTTAATTCATGACCACCCCCAAAAAATCGAAAATTCCATCCAAATCCTGAAAAAAATTTTTATATGAAAAACTTGTTTTGCTCATATCTCCTAAACTATGCGTCCTAGAGCGAAAAGGAGCTTAATTCATGACCACCACCAAAAAATCGAAAATTCCATCCAAATCCTGAAAAAAATTAAATTTTTATATGAAAAACTTGTTTTGCTCATATCTCCTAAACTATGCGTCCTAGAGCGAAAAGGAGCTTAATTCATGACCACCCCCAAAAAATCGAAAATTCCATCCAAATCCTGAAAAAATTGAAATTTTAATATGAAAAACTTGTTTTGCTCATATCTCCTAAACTATGCGTCCTAGAGCGAAAAGGAGCTTAATTCATGACCACCCCCAAAAAATCGAAAATTCCATCCAAATCCTGAAAAAAATTTTTATATGAAAAACTTGTTTTGCTCATATCTCCTAAACTATGCGTCCTACAGCGAAAAGGAGCTTAATTCATGACCACCCCCAAAAAATCGAAAATTCCATCCAAATCCTGAAAAAATTGAAATTTTTATATGAAAAACTTGTTTTGCTCATATCTCCTAAACTATGCGTCCTACAGCGAAAAGGAGGTTAATTCATGACCGCCCACAAAAAATCGAAAATTCCATCCAAATCCTGAAAAAATTGAAATTTTTATATGAAAAACTTGTTTTGCCCATATCTCCTAAACTATGCGTCCTAGAGCGAAAAGGAGCTTAATTCATGACCACCCCCAAAAAATCGAAAATTCCATCCAAATCCTGAAAAAATTGAAATTTTTATATGAAAAACTTGTTTTGCCCATATCTCCTAAACTATGCGTCCTAGAGCGAAAAGGAGCTTAATTCATGACCACCCCCAAAAAATCGAAAATTCCAACCAAATCCTGAAAAAATTTAAATTTTTATATGAAAAACTTGTTTTGCTCATATCTCCTAAACTATGCGTCCTAGAGCGAAAAGGAGCTTAATTCATGACCAACCCCCAAAATATCGAAAATTCCATCCAAATCCTGAAAAAAATTAAATTTTTAAAATTGAAATTTTAATATGAAAAACTTGTTTTGCTCATATCTCCTAAACTATGCGTCCTAGAGCGAAAAGGAGCTTAATTCATGACCACCCCAAAAAAATCGAAAATTCCATCCAAATCCTGAAAAAATTGAAATTTTTATATGAAAAACTTGTTTTGCCCATATCTCCTAAACTATGCGTCCTAGAGCGAAAAGGAGCTTAATTCATGACCACCCCCAAAAAATCGAAAATTCCATCCAAATCCTGAAAAAATTTAAATTTTTATATGAAAAACTTGTTTTGCTCATATCTCCTAAACTATGCGTCCTAGAGCGAAAAGGAGCTTAATTCATGACCACCCCCAAAAAATCGAAAATTCCATCCAAATCCTGAAAAAATTGAAAATTCCAACCAAATCCTGAAAAAATTGAAATTTTTATATGAAAAACTTGTTTTGCTCATATCTCCTAAACTATGCGTCCTAGAGCGAAAAGGAGCTTAATTCATGACCACCACCAAAAAATCGAAAATTCCATCCAAATCCTGAAAAAAATTAAATTTTTATATGAAAAACTTGTTTTGCTCATATCTCCTAAACTATGCGTCCTAGAGCGAAAAGGAGCTTAATTCATGACCACCCCCAAAAAATCGAAAATTCCATCCAAATCCTGAAAAAATTGAAATTTTAATATGAAAAACTTGTTTTGCTCATATCTCCTAAACTATGCGTCCTAGAGCGAAAAGGAGCTTAATTCATGTCCACCCCCAAAAAATCGAAAATTCCATCCAACTCCTGAAAAAATTGAAATTTTAATATGAAAAACTTGTTTTGCTCATATCTCCTAAACTATGCGTCCTAGAGCGAAAAGGAGCTTAATTCATGACCACCCCCAAAAAATCGAAAATTCCATCCAAATCCTGAAAAAATTGAAATTTTAATATGAAAAACTTGTTTTGCTCATATCTCCTAAACTATGCGTCCTAGAGCGAAAAGGAGCTTAATTCATGACCACCACCAAAAAATCGAAAATTCCATCCAAATCCTGAAAAAAATTAAATTTTTATATGAAAAACTTGTTTTGCTCATATCTCCTAAACTATGCGTCCTACAGCGAAAAGGAGGTTAATTCATGACCGCCCCCCAAAAAATCGAAAATTCCATCCAAATCCTGAAAAAATTGAAATTTTTATATGAAAAACTTGTTTTGCTCATATCTCCTAAACTATGCGTCCTAGAGCGAAAAGGAGCTTAATTCATGACCACCCCCAAAAAATCGAAAATTCCATCCAAATCCTGAAAAAATTGAAATTTTAATATGAAAAACTTGTTTTGCTCATATCTCCTAAACTATGCGTCCTAGAGCGAAAAGGAGCTTAATTCATGTCCACCCCCAAAAAATCGAAAATTCCATCCAACTCCTGAAAAAAATTAAATTTTTAAAATTGAAATTTTAATATGAAAAACTTGTTTTGCTCATATCTCCTAAACTATGCGTCCTAGAGCGAAAAGGAGCTTAATTCATGACCACCCCCAAAAAATCGAAAATTCCATCCAAATCCTTAAAAAATTGAAATTTTTATATGAAAAACTTGTTTTGCTCATATCTCCTAAACTATGCGTCCTAGAGCGAAAAGGAGCTTAATTCATGACCACCACCAAAAAATCGAAAATTCCATCCAAATCCTGAAAAAATTGAAATTTTTATATGAAAAACTTGTGTTGCTCATATCTCCTAAACTATGCGTCCTAGAGCGAAAAGGAGCTTAATTCATGACCACCCCAAAATTCGAAAATTCCATCCAAATCCTGAAAAAATTGAAATTTTAATATGAAAAACTTGTTTTGCTCATATCTCCTAAACTATGCGTCCTAGAGCGAAAAGGAGCTTAATTCATGACCACCACCAAAAAATCGAAAATTCCATCCAAATCCTGAAAAAAATTAAATTTTTATATGAAAAACTTGTTTTGCTCATATCTCCTAAACTATGCGTCCTACAGCGAAAAGGAGGTTAATTCATGACCGCCCCCAAAAAATCGAAAATTCCATCCAAATCCTGAAAAAATTGAAATTTTTATATTAAAAACTTGTTTTGCTCATATCTCCTAAACTATGCGTCCTACAGCGAAAAGGACCTTAATTCATGACCACCCCCAAAAAATCGAAAATTCCAACCAAATCCTGAAAAAATTGAAATTTTTATATGAAAAACTTGTTTTGCTCATATCTCCTAAACTATGCGTCCTAGAGCGAAAAGGAGCTTAATTCATGACCACCCCCAAAAAATCGAAAATTCCATCCAAATCCTGAAAAAATTGAAAATTCCAACCAAATCCTGAAAAAATTGAAATTTTTATATGAAAAACTTGTTTTGCTCATATCTCCTAAACTATGCGTCCTAGAGCGAAAAGGAGCTTAATTCATGACCACCACCAAAAAATCGAAAATTCCATCCAAATCCTGAAAAAAATTAAATTTTTATATGAAAAACTTGTTTTGCTCATATCTCCTAAACTATGCGTCCTAGAGCGAAAAAGAGCTTAATTCATGACCACCCCCAAAAAATCGAAAATTCCATCCAAATCCTGAAAAATTGAAATTTTAATATGAAAAACTTGTTTTGCTCATATCTCCTAAACTATGCGTCCTAGAGCGAAAAGGAGCTTAATTCATGACCACCACCAAAAAATCGAAAATTCCATCCAAATCCTGAAAAAAATTAAATTTTTATATGAAAAACTTGTTTTGCTCATATCTCCTAAACTATGCGTCCTACAGCGAAAAGGAGGTTAATTCATGACCGCCCCCAAAAAATCGAAAATTCCATCCAAATCCTGAAAAAATTGAAATTTGAATTGGAATTTGAATATGAAAAACTTGTTTTGCTCATATCTCCTAAACTATGCGTCCTAGAGCGAAAAGGAGCTTAATTCATGACCACCCCAAAAAAATCGAAAATTCCATCCAAATCCTGAAAAAATTTAAATTTTTATATGAAAAACTTGTTTTGCCCATATCTCCTAAACTATGCGTCCTAGAGCGAAAAGGAGCTTAATTCATGACCACCCCCAAAAAATCGAAAATTCCAACCAAATCCTGAAAAAATTGAAATTTTTATATGAAAAACTTGTTTTGCTCATATCTCCTAAACTATGCGTCCTAGAGCGAAAAGGAGCTTAATTCATGACCACCACCAAAAAATCGAAAATTCCATCCAAATCCTGAAAAAAATTAAATTTTCATATGAAAAACTTGTTTTGCTCATATCTCCTAAACTATGCGTCCTAGAGCGAAAAGGAGCTTAATTCATGACCACCCCCAAAAAATCGAAAATTCCATCCAAATCTTGAAAAAATTGAAATTTTAATATGAAAAACTTGTTTTGCTCATATCTCCTAAACTATGCGTCCTAGAGCGAAAAGGAGCTTAATTCATGACCACCCCCAAAAAATCGAAAATTCCATCCAAATCCTGAAAAAAATTTTTATATGAAAAACTTGTTTTGCTCATATCTCCTAAACTATTCGTCCTACAGCGAAAAGGAGCTTAATTCATGACCACCCCCAAAAAATCGGAAATTCCATCCAAATCCTGAAAAAATTGAAATTTTTATATGAAAAACTTGTTTTGCTCATATCTCCTAAACTATGCGTCCTAGAGCGAAAAGGAGCTTAATTCATGACCACCCCCAAAAATCGAAAATTCCATCCAAATCCTGGAAAAAATTAAATTTTTATATGAAAAACTTGTTTTGCTCATATCTCCTAAACTATGCAAATCCTGGAAAAAATTAAATTTTTATATGAAAAACTTGTTTTGCTCATATCTCCTAAACTATGCGTCCTACAGCGAAAAGGAGGTTAATTCATAACTTGTTTTGCCCATATCTCCTAAACTATGCGTCCTAGAGCGAAAAGGAGCTTAATTCATGACCACCCCCAAAAAATCGAAAATTCCATCCAAATCCTGAAAAAATTGAAATTTTTATATGAAAAACTTGTTTTGCCCATATCTCCTAAACTATGCGTCCTAGAGCGAAAAGGAGCTTAATTCATGACCACCCCCAAAAAATCGAAAATTCCATCCAAATCCTGAAAAAATTGAAATTTTTATATGAAAAACTTGTTTTGCTCATATCTCCTAAACTATGCGTCCTACAGCGAAAAGGAGCTTAATTTATGACCACCCCAAAAAAATCGAAAATTCCATCCAAATCCTGAAAAAATTGAAATTTTTATATGAAAAACTTGTTTTGCCCATATCTCCTAAACTATGCGTCCTAGAGCGAAAAGGAGCTTAATTCATGACCACCCCCAAAAAATCGAAAATTCCATCCAAATCCTGAAAAAATTGAAATTTTTATATGAAAAACTTGTTTTGCTCATATCTCCTAAACTATGCGTCCTACAGCGAAAAGGAGGTTAATTCATAACTTGTTTTGCCCATATCTCCTAAACTATGCGTCCTAGAGCGAAAAGGAGCTTAATTCATGACCACCCCCAAAAAATCGAAAATTCCATCCAAATCCTGAAAAAATTGAAATTTTTATATGAAAAACTTGTTTTGCCCATATCTCCTAAACTATGCGTCCTAGAGCGAAAAGGAGCTTAATTCATGACCACCCCCAAAAAATCGAAAATTCCATCCAAATCCTGAAAAAATTGAAATTTTTATATGAAAAACTTGTTTTGCTCATATCTCCTAAACTATGCGTCCTAGAGCGAAAAGGAGCTTAATTCATGACCACCCCCAAAAAATCGAAAATTCCAACCAAATCCTGAAAAAATTGAAATTTTTATATGAAAAACTTGTTTTGCTCATATCTCCTAAACTATGCGTCCTAGAGCGAAAAGGAGCTTAATTCATGACCAACCCCCAAAATATCGAAAATTCCATCCAAATCCTGAAAAAAAATAAATTTTTAAAATTGAAATTTTAATATGAAAAACTTGTTTTGCTCATATCTCCTAAACTATGCCTCCTAGAGCGAAAAGGAGCTTAATTCATGACCACCCCCAAAAAATCGAAAATTCCATCCAAATCCTTAAAAAATTGAAATTTTTATATGAAAAACTTGTTTTGCTCATATCTCCTAAACTATGCGTCCTAGAGCGAAAAGGAGCTTAATTCATGACCACCACCAAAAAATCGAAAATTCCATCCAAATCCTGAAAAAATTGAAATTTTTATATGAAAAACTTGTGTTGCTCATATCTCCTAAACTATGCGTCCTAGAGCGAAAAGGAGCTTAATTCATGACCACCCCCAAAAAATCGAAAATTCCATCCAAATCCTGAAAAAAATTTTTATATGAAAAACTTGTTTTGCTCATATCTCCTAAACTATGCGTCCTAGAGCGAAAAGGAGCTTAATTCATGTCCACCCCCAAAAAATAGAAAATTCCAACCAAATCCTGAAAAAATTTAAATTTTTATATGAAAAACTTGTTTTGCTCATATCTCCTAAACTATGCGTCCTAGAGCGAAAAGGAGCTTAATTCATGACCACCACCAAAAAATCGAAAATTCCATCCAAATCCTGAAAAAAATTAAATTTTTATATGAAAAACTTGTTTTGCTCATATCTCCTAAACTATGCGTCCTAGAGCGAAAAGGAGCTTAATTCATGACCACCCCCAAAAAATCGAAAATTCCATCCAAATCCTGAAAAAATTGAAATTTTAATATGAAAAACTTGTTTTGCTCATATCTCCTAAACTATGCGTCCTAGAGCGAAAAGGAGCTTAATTCATGACCACCCCCAAAAAATCGAAAATTCCATCCAAATCCTGAAAAAAATTTTTATATGAAAAACTTGTTTTGCTCATATCTCCTAAACTATGCGTCCTACAGCGAAAAGGAGCTTAATTCATGACCACCCCCAAAAAATCGGAAATTCCATCCAAATCCTGAAAAAATTGAAATTTTAATATGAAAAACTTGTTTTGCTCATATCTCCTAAACTATGCGTCCTAGAGCGAAAAGGAGCTTAATTCATGACCACCACCAAAAAATCGAAAATTCCATCCAAATCCTGAAAAAAATTAAATTTTTATATGAAAAACTTGTTTTGCTCATATCTCCTAAACTATGCGTCCTACAGCGAAAAGGAGGTTAATTCATGACCGCCCCCAAAAAATCGAAAATTCCATCCAAATCCTGAAAAAATTGAAATTTTTATATTAAAAACTTGTTTTGCTCATATCTCCTAAACTATGCGTCCTACAGCGAAAAGGACCTTAATTCATGACCACCCCCAAAAAATCGAAAATTCCAACCAAATCCTGAAAAAATTGAAATTTTTATATGAAAAACTTGTTTTGCTCATATCTCCTAAACTATGCGTCCTAGAGCGAAAAGGAGCTTAATTCATGACCACCCCCAAAAAATCGAAAATTCCATCCAAATCCTGAAAAAATTGAAAATTCCAACCAAATCCTGAAAAAATTGAAATTTTTATATGAAAAACTTGTTTTGCTCATATCTCCTAAACTATGCGTCCTAGAGCGAAAAGGAGCTTAATTCATGACCACCACCAAAAAATCGAAAATTCCATCCAAATCCTGAAAAAAATTAAATTTTTATATGAAAAACTTGTTTTGCTCATATCTCCTAAACTATGCGTCCTAGAGCGAAAAAGAGCTTAATTCATGACCACCCCCAAAAAATCGAAAATTCCATCCAAATCCTGAAAAATTGAAATTTTAATATGAAAAACTTGTTTTGCTCATATCTCCTAAACTATGCGTCCTAGAGCGAAAAGGAGCTTAATTCATGACCACCACCAAAAAATCGAAAATTCCATCCAAATCCTGAAAAAAATTAAATTTTTATATGAAAAACTTGTTTTGCTCATATCTCCTAAACTATGCGTCCTACAGCGAAAAGGAGGTTAATTCATGACCGCCCCCAAAAAATCGAAAATTCCATCCAAATCCTGAAAAAATTGAAATTTGAATTGGAATTTGAATATGAAAAACTTGTTTTGCTCATATCTCCTAAACTATGCGTCCTAGAGCGAAAAGGAGCTTAATTCATGACCACCCCAAAAAAATCGAAAATTCCATCCAAATCCTGAAAAAATTTAAATTTTTATATGAAAAACTTGTTTTGCCCATATCTCCTAAACTATGCGTCCTAGAGCGAAAAGGAGCTTAATTCATGACCACCCCCAAAAAATCGAAAATTCCAACCAAATCCTGAAAAAATTGAAATTTTTATATGAAAAACTTGTTTTGCTCATATCTCCTAAACTATGCGTCCTAGAGCGAAAAGGAGCTTAATTCATGACCACCACCAAAAAATCGAAAATTCCATCCAAATCCTGAAAAAAATTAAATTTTCATATGAAAAACTTGTTTTGCTCATATCTCCTAAACTATGCGTCCTAGAGCGAAAAGGAGCTTAATTCATGACCACCCCCAAAAAATCGAAAATTCCATCCAAATCTTGAAAAAATTGAAATTTTAATATGAAAAACTTGTTTTGCTCATATCTCCTAAACTATGCGTCCTAGAGCGAAAAGGAGCTTAATTCATGACCACCCCCAAAAAATCGAAAATTCCATCCAAATCCTGAAAAAAATTTTTATATGAAAAACTTGTTTTGCTCATATCTCCTAAACTATTCGTCCTACAGCGAAAAGGAGCTTAATTCATGACCACCCCCAAAAATCGAAAATTCCATCCAAATCCTGGAAAAAATTAAATTTTTATATGAAAAACTTGTTTTGCTCATATCTCCTAAACTATGCAAATCCTGGAAAAAATTAAATTTTTATATGAAAAACTTGTTTTGCTCATATCTCCTAAACTATGCGTCCTACAGCGAAAAGGAGGTTAATTCATAACTTGTTTTGCCCATATCTCCTAAACTATGCGTCCTAGAGCGAAAAGGAGCTTAATTCATGACCACCCCCAAAAAATCGAAAATTCCATCCAAATCCTGAAAAAATTGAAATTTTTATATGAAAAACTTGTTTTGCCCATATCTCCTAAACTATGCGTCCTAGAGCGAAAAGGAGCTTAATTCATGACCACCCCCAAAAAATCGAAAATTCCATCCAAATCCTGAAAAAATTGAAATTTTTATATGAAAAACTTGTTTTGCTCATATCTCCTAAACTATGCGTCCTACAGCGAAAAGGAGCTTAATTTATGACCACCCCAAAAAAATCGAAAATTCCATCCAAATCCTGAAAAAATTGAAATTTTTATATGAAAAACTTGTTTTGCCCATATCTCCTAAACTATGCGTCCTAGAGCGAAAAGGAGCTTAATTCATGACCACCCCCAAAAAATCGAAAATTCCATCCAAATCCTGAAAAAATTGAAATTTTTATATGAAAAACTTGTTTTGCTCATATCTCCTAAACTATGCGTCCTACAGCGAAAAGGAGGTTAATTCATAACTTGTTTTGCCCATATCTCCTAAACTATGCGTCCTAGAGCGAAAAGGAGCTTAATTCATGACCACCCCCAAAAAATCGAAAATTCCATCCAAATCCTGAAAAAATTGAAATTTTTATATGAAAAACTTGTTTTGCCCATATCTCCTAAACTATGCGTCCTAGAGCGAAAAGGAGCTTAATTCATGACCACCCCCAAAAAATCGAAAATTCCATCCAAATCCTGAAAAAATTGAAATTTTTATATGAAAAACTTGTTTTGCTCATATCTCCTAAACTATGCGTCCTAGAGCGAAAAGGAGCTTAATTCATGACCACCCCCAAAAAATCGAAAATTCCAACCAAATCCTGAAAAAATTGAAATTTTTATATGAAAAACTTGTTTTGCTCATATCTCCTAAACTATGCGTCCTAGAGCGAAAAGGAGCTTAATTCATGACCAACCCCCAAAATATCGAAAATTCCATCCAAATCCTGAAAAAAAATAAATTTTTAAAATTGAAATTTTAATATGAAAAACTTGTTTTGCTCATATCTCCTAAACTATGCCTCCTAGAGCGAAAAGGAGCTTAATTCATGACCACCCCCAAAAAATCGAAAATTCCATCCAAATCCTTAAAAAATTGAAATTTTTATATGAAAAACTTGTTTTGCTCATATCTCCTAAACTATGCGTCCTAGAGCGAAAAGGAGCTTAATTCATGACCACCACCAAAAAATCGAAAATTCCATCCAAATCCTGAAAAAATTGAAATTTTTATATGAAAAACTTGTGTTGCTCATATCTCCTAAACTATGCGTCCTAGAGCGAAAAGGAGCTTAATTCATGACCACCCCCAAAAAATCGAAAATTCCATCCAAATCCTGAAAAAAATTTTTATATGAAAAACTTGTTTTGCTCATATCTCCTAAACTATGCGTCCTAGAGCGAAAAGGAGCTTAATTCATGTCCACCCCCAAAAAATAGAAAATTCCAACCAAATCCTGAAAAAATTTAAATTTTTATATGAAAAACTTGTTTTGCTCATATCTCCTAAACTATGCGTCCTAGAGCGAAAAGGAGCTTAATTCATGACCACCACCAAAAAATCGAAAATTCCATCCAAATCCTGAAAAAAATTAAATTTTTATATGAAAAACTTGTTTTGCTCATATCTCCTAAACTATGCGTCCTAGAGCGAAAAGGAGCTTAATTCATGACCACCCCCAAAAAATCGAAAATTCCATCCAAATCCTGAAAAAATTGAAATTTTAATATGAAAAACTTGTTTTGCTCATATCTCCTAAACTATGCGTCCTAGAGCGAAAAGGAGCTTAATTCATGACCACCCCCAAAAAATCGAAAATTCCATCCAAATCCTGAAAAAAATTTTTATATGAAAAACTTGTTTTGCTCATATCTCCTAAACTATGCGTCCTACAGCGAAAAGGAGCTTAATTCATGACCACCCCCAAAAAATCGGAAATTCCATCCAAATCCTGAAAAAATTGAAATTTTTATATGAAAAACTTGTTTTGCTCATATCTCCTAAACTATGCGTCCTAGAGCGAAAAAGAGCTTAATTCATGACCACCCCCAAAAATCGAAAATTCCATCCAAATCCTGGAAAAAAATTAAATTTTTATATGAAAAGCTTGTTTTGCTCATATCTCCTAAACTATGCGTCCTACAGCGAAAAGGAGGTTAATTCATGACCGCCCCCAAAAAATCGAAAATTCCATCCAAATCCTGAAAAAATTGAAATTTTTATATGAAAAACTTGTTTTGCCCATATCTCCTAAACTAATGCGTCCTAGAGCGAAAAGGAGCTTAATTCATGACCAACCCCCAAAATATCGAAAATTCCATCCAAATCCTGAAAAAAATTAAATTTTTAAAATTGAAATTTTAATATGAAAAACTTGTTTTGCTCATATCTCCTAAACTATGCGTCCTAGAGCGAAAATGAGCTTAATTCATGACCACCCCAAAAAAATCGAAAATTCCATCCAAATCCTGAAAAAATTGAAATTTTTATATGAAAAACTTGTTTTGCCCATATCTCCTAAACTATGCGTCCTAGAGCGAAAAGGAGCTTAATTCATGACCACCCCCAAAAAATCGAAAATTCCATCCAAATCCTGAAAAAATTGAAATTTTTATATGAAAAACTTGTTTTGCTCATATCTCCTAAACTATGCGTCCTAGAGCGAAAATGAGCTTAATTCATGTCCACCCCCAAAAAATCGAAAATTCCATCCAACTCCTGAAAAAATTGAAATTTTAATATGAAAAACTTGTTTTGCTCATATCTCCTAAACTATGCGTCCTAGAGCGAAAAGGAGCTTAATTCATGACCACCCCCAAAAAATCGAAAATTCCATCCAAATCCTGAAAAAATTGAAATTTTTATATGAAAAACTTGTTTTGCTCATATCTCCTAAACTATGCGTCCTACAGCGAAAAGGAGGTTAATTCATGACCACCCCCAAAAAATCGAAAATTCCATCCAAATCCTGAAAAAAATTTTTATATGAAAAACTTGTTTTGCTCATATCTCCTAAACTATGCGTCCTAGAGCGAAAAGGAGCTTAATTCATGTCCACCCCCAAAAAATAGAAAATTCCAACCAAATCCTGAAAAAATTTAAATTTTTATATGAAAAACTTGTTTTGCTCATATCTCCTAAACTATGCGTCCTAGAGCGAAAAGGAGCTTAATTCATGACCACCACCAAAAAATCGAAAATTCCATCCAAATCCTGAAAAAAATTAAATTTTTATATGAAAAACTTGTTTTGCTCATATCTCCTAAACTATGCGTCCTAGAGCGAAAAGGAGCTTAATTCATGACCACCCCCAAAAAATCGAAAATTCCATCCAAATCCTGAAAAAATTGAAATTTTAATATGAAAAACTTGTTTTGCTCATATCTCCTAAACTATGCGTCCTAGAGCGAAAAGGAGCTTAATTCATGACCACCCCCAAAAAATCGAAAATTCCATCCAAATCCTGAAAAAAATTTTTATATGAAAAACTTGTTTTGCTCATATCTCCTAAACTATGCGTCCTACAGCGAAAAGGAGCTTAATTCATGACCACCCCCAAAAAATCGGAAATTCCATCCAAATCCTGAAAAAATTGAAATTTTTATATGAAAAACTTGTTTTGCTCATATCTCCTAAACTATGCGTCCTAGAGCGAAAAAGAGCTTAATTCATGACCACCCCCAAAAATCGAAAATTCCATCCAAATCCTGGAAAAAAATTAAATTTTCATATGAAAAACTTGTTTTGCTCATATCTCCTAAACTATGCGTCCTAGAGCGAAAAGGAGCTTAATTCATGACCACCCCCAAAAAATCGAAAATTCCATCCAAATCCTGAAAAAAATTTTTATATGAAAAACTTGTTTTGCTCATATCTCCTAAACTATGCGTCCTACAGCGAAAAGGAGCTTAATTCATGACCACCCCCAAAAAATCGGAAATTCCATCCAAATCCTGAAAAAATTGAAATTTTTATATGAAAAACTTGTTTTGCTCATATCTCCTAAACTATGCGTCCTAGAGCGAAAAAGAGCTTAATTCATGACCACCCCCAAAAATCGAAAATTCCATCCAAATCCTGGAAAAAAATTAAATTTTTATATGAAAAACTTGTTTTGCTCATATCTCCTAAACTATGCGTCCTACAGCGAAAAGGAGGTTAATTCATGACCGCCCCCAAAAAATCGAAAATTCCATCCAAATCCTGAAAAAATTGAAATTTTTATATGAAAAACTTGTTTTGCCCATATCTCCTAAACTATGCGTCCTAGAGCGAAAAGGAGCTTAATTCATGACCAACCCCCAAAATATCGAAAATTCCATCCAAATCCTGAAAAAATTGAAATTTTTATATGAAAAACTTGTTTTGCTCATATCTCCTAAACTATGCGTCCTAGAGCGAAAATGAGCTTAATTCATGTCCACCCCCAAAAAATCGAAAATTCCATCCAACTCCTGAAAAAATTGAAATTTTAATATGAAAAACTTGTTTTGCTCATATCTCCTAAACTATGCGTCCTAGAGCGAAAAGGAGCTTAATTCATGACCACCCCCAAAAAATCGAAAATTCCATCCAAATCCTGAAAAAATTGAAAATTCCAACCAAATCCTGAAAAAATTGAAATTTTTATATGAAAAACTTGTTTTGCTCATATCTCCTAAACTATGCGTCCTAGAGCGAAAAGGAGCTTAATTCATGACCACCACCAAAAAATCGAAAATTCCATCCAAATCCTGAAAAAAATTAAATTTTTATATGAAAAACTTGTTTTGCTCATATCTCCTAAACTATGCGTCCTAGAGCGAAAAGGAGCTTAATTCATGACCACCCCCAAAAAATCGAATATTCCATCCAAATCCTGAAAAATTTGAAATTTTTATATGAAAAACTTGTTTTGCCCATATCTCCTAAACTATGCGTCCTAGAGCGAAAAGGAGCTTAATTCATGACCACCCCAAAAAAATCGAAAATTCCATCCAAATCCTGAAAAATTTGAAATTTTTATATGAAAAACTTGTTTTGCCCATATCTCCTAAACTATGCGTCCTAGAGCGAAAAGGAGCTTAATTCATGACCAACCCCCAAAATATCGAAAATTCCATTCAAATCCTAAAAAAAATTAAATTTTTAAAATTGAAATTTTAATATGAAAAACTTGTTTTGCTCATATCTCCTAAACTATCCGTCCTATCCATCCAAATCCTGAAAAAATTGAAATTTTTATATGAAAAACTTGTTTTGCTCATATCTCCTAAACTATGCGTCCTACAGCGAAAAGGACCTTAATTCATGACCACCCCCAAAAAATCGAAAATTCCAACCAATTCCTGAAAAAATTGAAATTTTTATATGAAAAACTTGTTTTGCTCATATCTCCTAAACTATGCGTCCTAGAGCGAAAAGGAGCTTAATTCATGACCACCCCCAAAAAATCGAAAATTCCATCCAAATCCTGAAAAAATTGAAAATTCCAACCAAATCCTGAAAAAATTGAAATTTTAATATGAAAAACTTGTTTTGCTCATATCTCCTAAACTATCCGTCCTAGAGCGAAAAGGAGCTTAATTCATGACCACCCCCAAAAAATCGAAAATTCCATCCAAATCCTTAAAAAATTGAAATTTTTATATGAAAAACTTGTTTTGCTCATATCTCCTAAACTATGCGTCCTACAGCGAAAAGGAGGTTAATTCATGACCGCCCCCCAAAAAATCGAAAATTCCAACCAAATCCTGAAAAAATTGAAATTTTAATATGAAAAACTTGTTTTGCTCATATCTCCTAAACTATGCGTCCTAGAGCGAAAAGGAGCTTAATTCATGACCACCCCCAAAAAATCGAAAATTCCATCCAAATCCTGAAAAAAATTTTTATATGAAAAACTTGTTTTGCTCATATCTCCTAAACTATGCGTCCTAGAGCGAAAAGGAGCTTAATTCATGACCACCCCCAAAAATCGAAAATTCCATCCAAATCCTGGAAAAAATTAAATTTTTATATGAAAAACTTGTTTTGCTCATATCTCCTAAACTATGCAAATCCTGGAAAAAATTAAATTTTTATATGAAAAACTTGTTTTGCTCATATCTCCTAAACTATGCGTCCTACAGCGAAAAGGAGGTTAATTCATAACTTGTTTTGCCCATATCTCCTAAACTATGCGTCCTAGAGCGAAAAGGAGCTTAATTCATGACCACCCCCAAAAAATCGAAAATTCCATCCAAATCCTGAAAAAATTGAAATTTTTATATGAAAAACTTGTTTTGCCCATATCTCCTAAACTATGCGTCCTAGAGCGAAAAGGAGCTTAATTCATGACCACCCCCAAAAAATCGAAAATTCCAACCAAATCCTGAAAAAATTGAAATTTTTATATGAAAAACTTGTTTTGCTCATATCTCCTAAACTATGCGTCCTAGAGCGAAAAGGAGCTTAATTCATGACCAACCCCCAAAATATCGAAAATTCCATCCAAATCCTGAAAAAAATTAAGTTTTTAAAATTGAAATTTTAATATGAAAAACTTGTTTTGCTCATATCTCCTAAACTATGCGTCCTAGAGCGAAAAGGAGCTTAATTCATGACCACCCCCAAAAAATCGAAAATTCCATCCATATGAAAAACTTGTTTGTTCCATATGAAAAACTTGTTTTGCCCATATCTCCTAAACTATGCGTCCTAGAGCGAAAAGGAGCTTAATTCATGACCACCCCCAAAAAATCGAAAATTCCATCCAAATCCTGAAAAAATTGAAATTTTTATATGAAAAACTTGTTTTGCCCATATCTCCTAAACTATGCGTCCTAGAGCGAAAAGGAGCTTAATTCATGACCACCCCCAAAAAATCGAAAATTCCAACCAAATCCTGAAAAAATTGAAATTTTTATATGAAAAACTTGTTTTGCTCATATCTCCTAAACTATGCGTCCTAGAGCGAAAAGAAGCTTAATTCATGACCAACCCCCAAAATATCGAAAATTCCATCCAAATCCTAAAAAAAATTAAATTTTTAAAATTGAAATTTTAATATGAAAAACTTGTTTTGCTCATATCTCCTAAACTATGCGTCCTAGAGCGAAAAGGAGCTTAATTCATGACCACCCCCAAAAAATCGAATATTCCATCCAAATCCTGAAAAATTTGAAATTTTTATATGAAAAACTTGTTTTGCCCATATCTCCTAAACTATGCGTCCTAGAGCGAAAAGGAGCTTAATTCATGACCACCCCAAAAAAATCGAAAATTCCATCCAAATCCTGAAAAATTTGAAATTTTTATATGAAAAACTTGTTTTGCCCATATCTCCTAAACTATGCGTCCTAGAGCGAAAAGGAGCTTAATTCATGACCAACCCCCAAAATATCGAAAATTCCATCCAAATCCTAAAAAAAATTAAATTTTTAAAATTGAAATTTTAATATGAAAAACTTGTTTTGCTCATATCTCCTAAACTATCCGTCCTATCCATCCAAATCCTGAAAAAATTGAAATTTTTATATGAAAAACTTGTTTTGCTCATATCTCCTAAACTATGCGTCCTACAGCGAAAAGGACCTTAATTCATGACCACCCCCAAAAAATCGAAAATTCCAACCAATTCCTGAAAAAATTGAAATTTTTATATGAAAAACTTGTTTTGCTCATACCTCCTAAACTATGCGTCCTAGAGCGAAAAGGAGCTTAATTCATGACCACCCCCAAAAAATCGAAAATTCCATCCAAATCCTGAAAAAATTGAAAATTCCAACCAAATCCTGAAAAAATTGAAATTTTAATATGAAAAACTTGTTTTGCTCATATCTCCTAAACTATCCGTCCTAGAGCGAAAAGGAGCTTAATTCATGACCACCCCCAAAAAATCGAAAATTCCATCCAAATCCTTAAAAAATTGAAATTTTTATATGAAAAACTTGTTTTGCTCATATCTCCTAAACTATGCGTCCTAGAGCGAAAAGGAGGTTAATTCATGACCACCCCCAAAAAATCGAATATTCCATCCAAATCCTGAAAAATTTGAAATTTTTATATGAAAAACTTGTTTTGCCCATATCTCCTAAACTATGCGTCCTAGAGCGAAAAGGAGCTTAATTCATGACCACCCCAAAAAAATCGAAAATTCCATCCAAATCCTGAAAAATTTGAAATTTTTATATGAAAAACTTGTTTTGCCCATATCTCCTAAACTATGCGTCCTAGAGCGAAAAGGAGCTTAATTCATGACCACCACCAAAAAATCGAAAATTCCATCCAAATCCTGAAAAAAATTAAATTTTTATTGAAAAACTTGTTTTGCTCATATCTCCTAAACTATCCGTCCTAGAGCGAAAAGGAGCTTAATTCATGACCACCCCCAAAAAATCGAAAATTCCATCCAAATCCTTAAAAAATTGAAATTTTTATATGAAAAACTTGTTTTGCTCATATCTCCTAAACTATGCGTCCTAGAGCGAAAAGGAGCTTAATTCATGACCACCCCCAAAAAATCGAATATTCCATCCAAATCCTGAAAAATTTGAAATTTTTATATGAAAAACTTGTTTTGCCCATATCTCCTAAACTATGCGTCCTAGAGCGAAAAGGAGCTTAATTCATGACCACCCCAAAAAAATCGAAAATTCCATCCAAATCCTGAAAAATTTGAAATTTTTATATGAAAAACTTGTTTTGCCCATATCTCCTAAACTATGCGTCCTAGAGCGAAAAGGAGCTTAATTCATGACCACCCCCAAAAAATCGAAAATTCCATCCAAATCCTGAAAAAATTGAAAATTCCAACCAAATCCTGAAAAAATTGAAATTTTTATATGAAAAACTTGTTTTGCTCATATCTCCTAAACTATGCGTCCTAGAGCGAAAAGGAGCTTAATTCATGACCACCACCAAAAAATCGAAAATTCCATCCAAATCCTGAAAAAAATTAAATTTTTATATGAAAAACTTGTTTTGCTCATATCTCCTAAACTATGCGTCCTAGAGCGAAAAGGAGCTTAATTCATGACCACCCCCAAAAAATCGAATATTCCATCCAAATCCTGAAAAATTTGAAATTTTTATATGAAAAACTTGTTTTGCCCATATCTCCTAAACTATGCGTCCTAGAGCGAAAAGGAGCTTAATTCATGACCACCCCAAAAAAATCGAAAATTCCATCCAAATCCTGAAAAATTTGAAATTTTTATATGAAAAACTTGTTTTGCCCATATCTCCTAAACTATGCGTCCTAGAGCGAAAAGGAGCTTAATTCATGACCAACCCCCAAAATATCGAAAATTCCATTCAAATCCTAAAAAAAATTAAATTTTTAAAATTGAAATTTTAATATGAAAAACTTGTTTTGCTCATATCTCCTAAACTATCCGTCCTATCCATCCAAATCCTGAAAAAATTGAAATTTTTATATGAAAAACTTGTTTTGCTCATATCTCCTAAACTATGCGTCCTACAGCGAAAAGGACCTTAATTCATGACCACCCCCAAAAAATCGAAAATTCCAACCAATTCCTGAAAAAATTGAAATTTTTATATGAAAAACTTGTTTTGCTCATATCTCCTAAACTATGCGTCCTAGAGCGAAAAGGAGCTTAATTCATGACCACCCCCAAAAAATCGAAAATTCCATCCAAATCCTGAAAAAATTGAAAATTCCAACCAAATCCTGAAAAAATTGAAATTTTAATATGAAAAACTTGTTATGCTCATATCTCCTAAACTATCCGTCCTAGAGCGAAAAGGAGCTTAATTCATGACCACCCCCAAAAAATCGAAAATTCCATCCAAATCCTTAAAAAATTGAAATTTTTATATGAAAAACTTGTTTTGCTCATATCTCCTAAACTATGCGTCCTACAGCGAAAAGGAGGTTAATTCATGACCGCCCCCCAAAAAATCGAAAATTCCAACCAAATCCTGAAAAAATTGAAATTTTAATATGAAAAACTTGTTTTGCTCATATCTCCTAAACTATGCGTCCTAGAGCGAAAAGGAGCTTAATTCATGACCACCCCCAAAAAATCGAAAATTCCATCCAAATCCTGAAAAAAATTTTTATATGAAAAACTTGTTTTGCTCATATCTCCTAAACTATTCGTCCTACAGCGAAAAGGAGCTTAATTCATGACCACCCCCAAAAAATCGGAAATTCCATCCAAATCCTGAAAAAATTGAAATTTTTATATGAAAAACTTGTTTTGCTCATATCTCCTAAACTATGCGTCCTAGAGCGAAAAGGAGCTTAATTCATGACCACCCCCAAAAATCGAAAATTCCATCCAAATCCTGGAAAAAATTAAATTTTTATATGAAAAACTTGTTTTGCTCATATCTCCTAAACTATGCAAATCCTGGAAAAAATTAAATTTTTATATGAAAAACTTGTTTTGCTCATATCTCCTAAACTATGCGTCCTACAGCGAAAAGGAGGTTAATTCATAACTTGTTTTGCCCATATCTCCTAAACTATGCGTCCTAGAGCGAAAAGGAGCTTAATTCATGACCACCCCCAAAAAATCGAAAATTCCATCCAAATCCTGAAAAAATTGAAATTTTTATATGAAAAACTTGTTTTGCCCATATCTCCTAAACTATGCGTCCTAGAGCGAAAAGGAGCTTAATTCATGACCACCCCCAAAAAATCGAAAATTCCAACCAAATCCTGAAAAAATTGAAATTTTTATATGAAAAACTTGTTTTGCTCATATCTCCTAAACTATGCGTCCTAGAGCGAAAAGGAGCTTAATTCATGACCAACCCCCAAAATATCGAAAATTCCATCCAAATCCTGAAAAAAATTAAGTTTTTAAAATTGAAATTTTAATATGAAAAACTTGTTTTGCTCATATCTCCTAAACTATGCGTCCTAGAGCGAAAAGGAGCTTAATTCATGACCACCCCCAAAAAATCGAAAATTCCATCCATATGAAAAACTTGTTTGTTCCATATTAAAAACTTGTTTTGCCCATATCTCCTAAACTATGCGTCCTAGAGCGAAAAGGAGCTTAATTCATGACCACCCCCAAAAAATCGAAAATTCCATCCAAATCCTGAAAAAATTGAAATTTTTATATGAAAAACTTGTTTTGCCCATATCTCCTAAACTATGCGTCCTAGAGCGAAAAGGAGCTTAATTCATGACCACCCCCAAAAAATCGAAAATTCCAACCAAATCCTGAAAAAATTGAAATTTTTATATGAAAAACTTGTTTTGCTCATATCTCCTAAACTATGCGTCCTAGAGCGAAAAGAAGCTTAATTCATGACCAACCCCCAAAATATCGAAAATTCCATCCAAATCCTAAAAAAAATTAAATTTTTAAAATTGAAATTTTAATATGAAAAACTTGTTTTGCTCATATCTCCTAAACTATGCGTCCTAGAGCGAAAAGGAGCTTAATTCATGACCACCCCCAAAAAATCGAATATTCCATCCAAATCCTGAAAAATTTGAAATTTTTATATGAAAAACTTGTTTTGCCCATATCTCCTAAACTATGCGTCCTAGAGCGAAAAGGAGCTTAATTCATGACCACCCCAAAAAAATCGAAAATTCCATCCAAATCCTGAAAAATTTGAAATTTTTATATGAAAAACTTGTTTTGCCCATATCTCCTAAACTATGCGTCCTAGAGCGAAAAGGAGCTTAATTCATGACCAACCCCCAAAATATCGAAAATTCCATCCAAATCCTAAAAAAAATTAAATTTTTAAAATTGAAATTTTAATATGAAAAACTTGTTTTGCTCATATCTCCTAAACTATCCGTCCTATCCATCCAAATCCTGAAAAAATTGAAATTTTTATATGAAAAACTTGTTTTGCTCATATCTCCTAAACTATGCGTCCTACAGCGAAAAGGACCTTAATTCATGACCACCCCCAAAAAATCGAAAATTCCAACCAATTCCTGAAAAAATTGAAATTTTTATATGAAAAACTTGTTTTGCTCATACCTCCTAAACTATGCGTCCTAGAGCGAAAAGGAGCTTAATTCATGACCACCCCCAAAAAATCGAATATTCCATCCAAATCCTGAAAAATTTGAAATTTTTATATGAAAAACTTGTTTTGCCCATATCTCCTAAACTATGCGTCCTAGAGCGAAAAGGAGCTTAATTCATGACCACCCCAAAAAAATCGAAAATTCCATCCAAATCCTGAAAAATTTGAAATTTTTATATGAAAAACTTGTTTTGCCCATATCTCCTAAACTATGCGTCCTAGAGCGAAAAGGAGCTTAATTCATGACCACCACCAAAAAATCGAAAATTCCATCCAAATCCTGAAAAAAATTAAATTTTTATTGAAAAACTTGTTTTGCTCATATCTCCTAAACTATCCGTCCTAGAGCGAAAAGGAGCTTAATTCATGACCACCCCCAAAAAATCGAAAATTCCATCCAAATCCTTAAAAAATTGAAATTTTTATATGAAAAACTTGTTTTGCTCATATCTCCTAAACTATGCGTCCTAGAGCGAAAAGGAGCTTAATTCATGACCACCCCCAAAAAATCGAATATTCCATCCAAATCCTGAAAAATTTGAAATTTTTATATGAAAAACTTGTTTTGCCCATATCTCCTAAACTATGCGTCCTAGAGCGAAAAGGAGCTTAATTCATGACCACCCCAAAAAAATCGAAAATTCCATCCAAATCCTGAAAAATTTGAAATTTTTATATGAAAAACTTGTTTTGCCCATATCTCCTAAACTATGCGTCCTAGAGCGAAAAGGAGCTTAATTCATGACCACCACCAAAAAATCGAAAATTCCATCCAAATCCTGAAAAAAATTAAATTTTTATATGAAAAACTTGTTTTGCTCATATCTCCTAAACTATGCGTCCTACAGCGAAAAGGAGGTTAATTCATGACCACCCCCAAAAAATCGAATATTCCATCCAAATCCTGAAAAATTTGAAATTTTTATATGAAAAACTTGTTTTGCCCATATCTCCTAAACTATGCGTCCTAGAGCGAAAAGGAGCTTAATTCATGACCACCCCAAAAAAATCGAAAATTCCATCCAAATCCTGAAAAATTTGAAATTTTTATATGAAAAACTTGTTTTGCCCATATCTCCTAAACTATGCGTCCTAGAGCGAAAAGGAGCTTAATTCATGACCACCCCCAAAAAATCGAATATTCCATCCAAATCCTGAAAAATTTGAAATTTTTATATGAAAAACTTGTTTTGCCCATATCTCCTAAACTATGCGTCCTAGAGCGAAAAGGAGCTTAATTCATGACCACCCCAAAAAAATCGAAAATTCCATCCAAATCCTGAAAAATTTGAAATTTTTATATGAAAAACTTGTTTTGCCCATATCTCCTAAACTATGCGTCCTAGAGCGAAAAGGAGCTTAATTCATGACCACCCCCAAAAAATCGAATATTCCATCCAAATCCTGAAAAATTTGAAATTTTTATATGAAAAACTTGTTTTGCTCATATCTCCTAAACTATGCGTCCTAGAGCGAAAAGGAGCTTAATTCATGACCACCCCCAAAAAATCGAATATTCCATCCAAATCCTGAAAAATTTGAAATTTTTATATGAAAAACTTGTTTTGCCCATATCTCCTAAACTATGCGTCCTAGAGCGAAAAGGAGCTTAATTCATGACCACCCCCAAAAAATCGAATATTCCATCCAAATCCTGAAAAATTTGAAATTTTTATATGAAAAACTTGTTTTGCCCATATCTCCTAAACTATGCGTCCTAGAGCGAAAAGGAGCTTAATTCATGACCACCCCCAAAAAATCGAAAATTCCATCCAAATCCTGAAAAAATTGAAATTTTAATATGAAAAACTTGTTTTGCTCATATCTCCTAAACTATGCGTCCTACAGCGAAAAGGAGGTTAATTCATGACCGCCCCCAAAAAATCGAAAATTGCATCCAAATCCTGAAAAAATTGAAATTTGAATAGGAATTTGAATATGAAAAACTTGTTTTGCTCATATCTCCTAAACTATGCGTCCTACAGCGAAAAGGAGCTTAATTTATGACCACCCCAAAAAAATCTAAAATTCCATCCAAATCCTGAAAAAATTGAAATTTTTATATGAAAAACTTGTTTTGCCCATATCTCCTAAACTATGCGTCCTAGAGCGAAAAGGAGCTTAATTCATGACCACCCCCAAAAAATCGAAAATTCCATCCAAATCCTGAAAAAATTGAAATTTTTATATGAAAAACTTGTTTTGCCCATATCTCCTAAACTATGCGTCCTAGAGCGAAAAGGAGCTTTATTCATGACCACCCCCAAAAAATCGAAAATTCCAACCAAATCCTGAAAAAATTGAAATTTTTATATGAAAAACTTGTTTTGCTCATATCTCCTAAACTATGCGTCCTAGAGCGAAAAGGAGCTTAATTCATGACCACCACCAAAAAATCGAAAATTCCAACCAAATCCTGAAAAAATTTAAATTTTTATATGAAAAACTTGTTTTGCTCATATCTCCTAAACTATGCGTCCTAGAGCGAAAAGGAGCTTAATTCATGACCACCACCAAAAAATCGAAAATTCCATCCAAATCCTGAAAAAAATTAAATTTTTATATGAAAAACTTGTTTTGCTCATATCTCCTAAACTATGCGTCCTAGAGCGAAAAGGAGCTTAATTCATGACCACCCCCAAAAAATCGAAAATTCCATCCAAATCCTGAAAAAATTGAAATTTTAATATGAAAAACTTGTTTTGCTCATATCTCCTAAACTATGCGTCCTAGAGCGAAAAGGAGCTTAATTCATGACCACCCCCAAAAAATCGAAAATTCCATCCAAATCCTGAAAAAAATTTTTATATGAAAAACTTGTTTTGCTCATATCTCCTAAACTATTCGTCCTACAGCGAAAAGGAGCTTAATTCATGACCACCCCCAAAAAATCGGAAATTCCATCCAAATCCTGAAAAAATTGAAATTTTTATATGAAAAACTTGTTTTGCTCATATCTCCTAAACTATGCGTCCTAGAGCGAAAAGGAGCTTAATTCATGACCACCCCCAAAAATCGAAAATTCCATCCAAATCCTGGAAAAAATTAAATTTTTATATGAAAAACTTGTTTTGCTCATATCTCCTAAACTATGCAAATCCTGGAAAAAATTAAATTTTTATATGAAAAACTTGTTTTGCTCATATCTCCTAAACTATGCGTCCTACAGCGAAAAGGAGGTTAATTCATAACTTGTTTTGCCCATATCTCCTAAACTATGCGTCCTAGAGCGAAAAGGAGCTTAATTCATGACCACCCCCAAAAAATCGAAAATTCCATCCAAATCCTGAAAAAATTGAAATTTTTATATGAAAAACTTGTTTTGCCCATATTTTCTAAACTATGCGTCCTAGAGCGAAAAGGAGCTTAATTCATGACCACCCCCAAAAAATCGAAAATTCCAACCAAATCCTGAAAAAATTGAAATTTTTATATGAAAAACTTGTTTTGCTCATATCTCCTAAACTATGCGTCCTAGAGCGAAAAGGAGCTTAATTCATGACCAACCCCCAAAATATCGAAAATTCCATCCAAATCCTGAAAAAAATTAAGTTTTTAAAATTGAAATTTTAATATGAAAAACTTGTTTTGCTCATATCTCCTAAACTATGCGTCCTAGAGCGAAAAGGAGCTTAATTCATGACCACCCCCAAAAAATCGAAAATTCCATCCATATGAAAAACTTGTTTGTTCCATATGAAAAACTTGTTTTGCCCATATCTCCTAAACTATGCGTCCTAGAGCGAAAAGGAGCTTAATTCATGACCACCCCCAAAAAATCGAAAATTCCATCCAAATCCTGAAAAAATTGAAATTTTTATATGAAAAACTTGTTTTGCCCATATCTCCTAAACTATGCGTCCTAGAGCGAAAAGGAGCTTAATTCATGACCACCCCCAAAAAATCGAAAATTCCAACCAAATCCTGAAAAAATTGAAATTTTTATATGAAAAACTTGTTTTGCTCATATCTCCTAAACTATGCGTCCTAGAGCGAGAAGAAGCTTAATTCATGACCAACCCCCAAAATATCGAAAATTCCATCCAAATCCTGAAAAAAATTAAATTTTTATATGAAAAACTTGTTTTGCTCATATCTCCTAAACTATGCGTCCTACAGCGAAAAGGAGCTTAATTCATGACCACCACCAAAAAATCGAAAATTCCATCCAAATCCTGAAAAAATTGAAATTTTTATATGAAAAACTTGTGTTGCTCATATCTCCTAAACTATGCGTCCTAGAGCGAAAAGGAGCTTAATTCATGACCACCACCAAAAAATCGAAAATTCCATCCAACTCCTGAAAAAATTGAAATTTTTATATGAAAAACTTGTTTTGCTCATATCTCCTAAACTATGCGTCCTCGAGCGAAAAGGAGCTTAATTCATGACCACCACCAAAAAAATCGAAAATTCCATCCAAATCCTGAAAAAATTGAAATTTTAATATGAAAAACTTGTTTTGCTCATATCTACTAAACTATGCGTCCTAGAGCGAAAAGGAGCTTAATTCATGACCACCCCCAAAAAATCGAAAATTCCATCCAAATCCTGAAAAAAATTGAAATTTTTATATGAAAAACTTGTTTTGCTCATATCTCCTAAACTATGCGTCCTAGAGCGAAAAGGAGCTTAATTCATGACCACCACCAAAAAATCGAAAATTCAATCCAAATCCTGAAAAAAATTAAATTTTTATATGAAAAACTTGTTTTGCTCATATCTCCTAAACTATGCGTCCTAGAGCGAAAAGGAGCTTAATTCATGACCACCCCCAAAAAATCGAAAATTCCATCCAAATCCTGAAAAAATTGAAATTTTAATATGAAAAACTTGTTTTGCTCATATCTCCTAAACTATGCGTCCTAGAGCGAAAAGGAGCTTAATTCATGACCACCACCAAAAAATCGAAAATTCCATCCAAATCCTGAAAAAAATTAAATTTTTATATGAAAAACTTGTTTTGCTCATATCTCCTAAACTATGCGTCCTACAGCGAAAAGGAGCTTAATTCATGACCACCCCAAAAAAATCGAAAATTCCAACCAAATCCTGAAAAAATTGAAATTTTTTATAAAAAACTTGTTTTGCCCATATCTCCTAAACTATGCGTCCTAGAGCGAAAAGGAGCTAATTCATGACCACCCCCAAAAAATCGAAAATTCCATCCAAATCCTGAAAAAATTGAAATTTTAATATGAAAAACTTGTTTTGCTCATATCTCCTAAACTATGCGTCCTAGAGCGAAAAGGAGCTTAATTCATGACCACCCCCAAAAAATCGAAAATTCCATCCAAATCCTGAAAAAAATTAAATTTTTATATGAAAAACTTGTTTTGCTCATATCTCCTAAACTATGCGTCCTAGAGCGAAAAGGAGCTTAATTCATGACCACCCCCAAAAAATCGAAAATTCCATCCAAATCCTGAAAAAATTGAAATTTTAATATGAAAAACTTGTTTTGCTCATATCTCCTAAACTATGCGTCCTAGAGCGAAAAGGAGCTTAATTCATGACCACCCCCAAAAAATCGAAAATTCCATCCAAATCCTGAAAAAATTGAAATTTTTATATGAAAAACTTGTTTTGCCCATATCTCCTAAACTATGCGTCCTAGAGCGAAAAGGAGCTTAATTCATGACCACCCCCAAAAAATCGAAAATTCCAACCAAATCCTGAAAAAATTGAAATTTTTATATGAAAAACTTGTTTTGCTCATATCTCCTAAACTATGCGTCCTAGAGCGAAAAGGAGCTTAATTCATGACCAACCCCCAAAATATCGAAAATTCCATCCAAATCCTGAAAAAAATTAAATTTTTAAAATTGAAATTTTAATATGAAAAACTTGTTTTGCTCATATCTCCTAAACTATGCGTCCTAGAGCGAAAAGGAGCTTAATTCATTACCACCCCCAAAAAATCGAAAATTCCATCCAAATCATTAAAAAATTGAAATTTTTATATGAAAAACTTGTTTTGCTCATATCTCCTAAACTATGCGCCCTAGAGCGAAAAGGAGCTTAATTCATGACCACCACCAAAAAATCGAAAATTCCATCCAAATCCTGAAAAAATTGAAATTTTTATATGAAAAACTTGTTTTGCTCATATCTCCTAAACTATGCGTCCTAGAGCGAAAAGGAGCTTAATTCATGACCACCACCAAAAAATCGAAACTTCCATCCAAATCCTGAAAAAAAATAAATTTTTATATGAAAAACTTGTTTTGCTCATATCTCCTAAACTATGCGTCCTAGAGCGTAAAGGAGCTTAATTCATGACCACCCCCAAAAAATCGAAAATTCCATCCAAATCCTGAAAAAATTGAAATTTTAATATGAAAAACTTGTTTTGCTCATATCTCCTAAACTATGCGTCCTAGAAAATCGAAAATTCCATCCAAATCCTGAAAAAATTGAAATTTTAAACTATGCGTCCTAGAGCGAAAAGGAGCTTAATTCATGACCACCACCAAAAAATCGAAAATTCCAACCAAATCCTGAAAAAATTGAAATTTTTATATGAAAAACTTGTTTTGCTCATATCTCCTAAACTATGCGTCCTAGAGCGAAAAGGAGCTTAATTCATGACCACCCCCAAAAAATCGAAAATTCCATCCAAATCCTGAAAAAATTGAAAATTCCAACCAAATCCTGAAAAAATTGAAATTTTTATATGAAAAACTTGTTTTGCTCATATCTCCTAAACTATGCGTCCTAGAGCGAAAAGGAGCTTAATTCATGACCACCACCAAAAAATCGAAAATTCCATCCAAATCCTGAAAAAATTAAATTTTTATATGAAAAACTTGTTTTGCTCATATCTCCTAAACTATGCGTCCTACAGCGAAAAGGAGCTTAATTCATGACCACCCCCAAAAAATCGGAAATTCCATCCAAATCCTGAAAAAATTGAAATTTTTATATGAAAAACTTGTTTTGCTCATATCTCCTAAACTATGCGTCCTAGAGCGAAAAGGAGCTTAATTCATGACCACCCCCAAAAAATCGAAAATTCCATCCAAATCCTGAAAAAAATTAAATTTTTATATGAAAAACTTGTTTTGCTCATATCTCCTAAACTATGCGTCCTAGAGCGAAAAGGAGCTTAATTCATGACCACCCCCAAAAAATCGAAAATTCCATCCAAATCCTGAAAAAATTGAAATTTTAATATGAAAAACTTGTTTTGCTCATATCTCCTAAACTATGCGTCCTAGAGCGAAAAGGAGCTTAATTCATGACCACCCCCAAAAAATCGAAAATTCCATCCAAATCCTGAAAAAATTGAAATTTTTATATGAAAAACTGGTTTTGCCCATATCTTCTAAACTATGCGTCCTAGAGCGAAAAGGAGCTTAATTCATGACCACCCCCAAAAAATCGAAAATTCCAACCAAATCCTGAAAAAATTGAAATTTTTATATGAAAAACTTGTTTTGCTCATATCTCCTAAACTATGCGTCCTAGAGCGAAAAGGAGCTTAATTCATGACCAACCCCCAAAATATCGAAAATTCCATCCAAATCCTGAAAAAAATTAAATTTTTAAAATTGAAATTTTAATATGAAAAACTTGTTTTGCTCATATCTCCTAAACTATGCGTCCTAGAGCGAAAAGGAGCTTAATTCATTACCACCCCCAAAAAATCGAAAATTCCATCCAAATCCTTAAAAAATTGAAATTTTTATATGAAAAACTTGTTTTGCTCATATCTCCTAAACTATGCGCCCTAGAGCGAAAAGGAGCTTAATTCATGACCACCACCAAAAAATCGAAAATTCCATCCAAATCCTGAAAAAATTGAAATTTTTATATGAAAAACTTGTTTTGCTCATATCTCCTAAACTATGCGTCCTAGAAAGGAGCTTAATTCATGACCACCACCAAAAAATCGAAACTTCCATCCAAATCCTGAAAAAAATTAAATTTTTATATGAAAAACTTGTTTTGCTCATATCTCCTAAACTATGCGTCCTAGAGCGAAAAGGAGCTTAATTCATGACCACCCCCAAAAAATCGAAAATTCCATCCAAATCCTGAAAAAATTGAAATTTTAATATGAAAAACTTGTTTTGCTCATATCTCCTAAACTATGCGTCCTAGAAAATCGAAAATTCCATCCAAATCCTGAAAAAATTGAAATTTTAATATGAAAAACTTGTTTTGCTCATATCTCCTAAACTATGCGTCCTACAGCGAAAAGGAGGTTAATTCATGACCGCCCCCAAAAAATCGAAAATTCCATCCAAATCCTGAAAAAATTTAAATTTTTATATGAAAAACTTGTTTTGCTCATATCTCCTAAACTATGCGTCCTAGAGCGAAAAGGAGCTTAATTCATGACCACCCCCAAAAAATCGAAAATTCCATCCAAATCCTGAAAAAAATTAAATTTTTAAAATTGAAATTTTAATATGAAAAACTTGTTTTGCTCATATCTCCTAAACTATGCGTCCTAGAGCGAAAAGGAGCTTAATTCATTACCACCCCCAAAAAATCGAAAATTCCATCCAAATCATTAAAAAATTGAAATTTTTATATGAAAAACTTGTTTTGCTCATATCTCCTAAACTATGCGCCCTAGAGCGAAAAGGAGCTTAATTCATGACCACCACCAAAAAATCGAAAATTCCATCCAAATCCTGAAAAAATTGAAATTTTTATATGAAAAACTTGTTTTGCTCATATCTCCTAAACTATGCGTCCTAGAGCGAAAAGGACCTTAATTCATGACCACCACCAAAAAATCGAAACTTCCATCCAAATCCTGAAAAAAAATAAATTTTTATATGAAAAACTTGTTTTGCTCATATCTCCTAAACTATGCGTCCTAGAGCGAAAAGGAGCTTAATTCATGACCACCCCCAAAAAATCGAAAATTCCATCCAAATCCTGAAAAAATTGAAATTTTAATATGAAAAACTTGTTTTGCTCATATCTCCTAAACTATGCGTCCTAGAAAATCGAAAATTCCATCCAAATCCTGAAAAAATTGAAATTTTAAACTATGCGTCCTAGAGCGAAAAGGAGCTTAATTCATGACCACCACCAAAAAATCGAAAATTCCAACCAAATCCTGAAAAAATTGAAATTTTTATATGAAAAACTTGTTTTGCTCATATCTCCTAAACTATGCGTCCTAGAGCGAAAAGGAGCTTAATTCATGACCACCACCAAAAAATCGAAAATTCCATCCAAATCCTGAAAAAAATTAAATTTTTATATGAAAAACTTGTTTTGCTCATATCTCCTAAACTATGCGTCCTACAGCGAAAAGGAGCTTAATTCATGACCACCCCCAAAAAATCGGAAATTCCATCCAAATCCTGAAAAAATTGAAATTTTTATATGAAAAACTTGTTTTGCTCATATCTCCTAAACTATGCGTCCTACAGCGAAAAGGAGCTTAATTCATGACCACCCCAAAAAAATCGAAAATACCATCCAAATCCTGAAAAAATTGAAATTTTTATATGAAAAACTTGTTTTGCCCATATCTCCTAAATTATGCGTCCTAGAGCGAAAAGGAGCTTAATTCATGACCACCCCCAAAAAATCGAAAATTCCATCCAAATCCTGAAAAAATTGAAATTTTTATATGAAAAACTTGTTTTGCTCATATCTCCTAAACTATGCCTCCTAGAGCGAAAAGGAGCTTAATTCATGACCACCCCCAAAAAATCGAAAATTCCATCCAAATCCTGAAAAAATTGAAAATTCCAACCAAATCCTGAAAAATTGAAATTTTTATATGAAAAACTTGTTTTGCTCATATCTCCTAAACTATGCGTCCTAGAGCGAAAAGGAGCTTAATTCATGACCACCCCCAAAAAATCGAAAATTCCATCCAAATCCTGAAAAAATTGAAATTTTAATATGAAAAACTTGTTTTGCTCATATCTCCTAAACTATGCGTCCTAGAGCGAAAAAAAGCTTAATTCATGACCACCACCAAAAAATCGAAAATTCCATCCAAATCCTGAAAAAAATTAAATTTTTATATGAAAAACTTGTTTTGCTCATATCTCCTAAACTATGCGTCCTACAGCGAAAAGGAGCTTAATTCATGACCACCCCCAAAAAATCGAAAATTCCATCCAAATCCTGAAAAATTGAAATTTTTATATGAAAAACTTGTTTTGCTCATATCTCCTAAACTATGCGTCCTAGAGCGAAAAGGAGCTTAATTCATGACCACCACCAAAAAATCGAAAATTCCATCCAAATCCTGAAAAAATTGAAATTTTAATATGAAAAACTTGTTTTGCTCATATCTCCTAAACTATGCGTCCTAGAGCGAAAAGGAGCTTAATTCATGACCACCCCCAAAAAATCGAAAATTCCATCCAAATCCTGAAAAAAATTAAATTTTTATATGAAAAACTTGTTTTGCTCATATCTCCTAAACTATGCGTCCTACAGCGAAAAGGAGCTTAATTCATGACCACCCCCAAAAAATCGAAAATTCCATCCAAATCCTGAAAAAATTGAAATTTTTATATGAAAAACTTGTTTTGCTCATATCTCCTAAACTATGCGTCCTAGAGCGAAAAGGAGCTTAATTCATGACCACCACCAAAAAATCGAAAATTCCATCCAAATCCTGAAAAAATTGAAATTTTTATATGAAAAACTTGTTTTGCTCATATCTCCTAAACTATGCGTCCTAGAGCGAAAAGGAGCTTAATTCATGACCACCACCAAAAAATCGAAAATTCCATCCAAATCCTGAAAAAAATTAAATTTTTATATGAAAAACTTGTTTTGCTCATATCTCCTAAACTATGCGTCCTACAGCGAAAAGGAGCTTAATTCATGACCACCCCCAAAAAATCGGAAATTCCATCCAAATCCTGAAAAAATTGAAATTTTTATATGAAAAACTTGTTTTGCTCATATCTCCTAAACTATGCGTCCTAGAGCGAAAAGGAGCTTAATTCATGACCACCACCAAAAAATCGAAAATTCCATCCAAATCCTGAAAAAAATTAAATTTTTATATGAAAAACTTGTTTTGCTCATATCTCCTAAACTATGCGTCCTACAGCGAAAAGGAGCTTAATTCATGACCACCCCCAAAAAATCGGAAATTCCATCCAAATCCTGAAAAAATTGAAATTTTTATATGAAAAACTTGTTTTGCTCATATCTCCTAAACTATGCGTCCTAGAGCGAAAAGGAGCTTAATTCATGACCACCACCAAAAAATCGAAAATTCCATCCAAATCCTGAAAAAAATTAAATTTTTATATGAAAAACTTGTTTTGCTCATATCTCCTAAACTATGCGTCCTAGAGCGAAAAGGAGGTTAATTCATGACCGCCCCCAAAAAATCGAAAATTCCATTCAAATCCTGAAAAAATTGAAATTTTTATATGAAAAACTTGTTTTGCTCATATCTCCTAAACTATGCGTCCTACAGCGAAAAGGAGCTTAATTCATGACCACCCCAAAAAAATCGAAAATACCATCCAAATCCTGAAAAAATTGAAATTTTTATATGAAAAACTTGTTTTGCCCATATCTCCTAAATTATGCGTCCTAGAGCGAAAAGGAGCTTAATTCATGACCACCCCCAAAAAATCGAAAATTCCATCCAAATCCTGAAAAAATTGAAATTTTTATATGAAAAACTTATTTTGCCCATATCTCCTAAACTATGCGTCCTAGAGCGAAAAGGAGCTTAATTCATGACCACCCCCAAAAAATCGAAAATTCCAACCAAATCCTGAAAAAATTGAAATTTTTATATGAAAAACTTGTTTTGCTCATATCTCCTAAACTATGCCTCCTAGAGCGAAAAGGAGCTTAATTCATGACCACCCCCAAAAAATCGAAAATTCCATCCAAATCCTGAAAAATTGAAAATTCCAACCAAATCCTGAAAAATTGAAATTTTTATATGAAAAACTTGTTTTGCTCATATCTCCTAAACTATGCGTCCTAGAGCGAAAAGGAGCTTAATTCATGACCACCCCCAAAAAATCGAAAATTCCATCCAAATCCTGAAAAAATTGAAATTTTAATATGAAAAACTTGTTTTGCTCATATCTCCTAAACTATGCGTCCTAGAGCGAAAAAAAGCTTAATTCATGACCACCACCAAAAAATCGAAAATTCCATCCAAATCCTGAAAAAAATTAAATTTTTATATGAAAAACTTGTTTTGCTCATATCTCCTAAACTATGCGTCCTACAGCGAAAAGGAGCTTAATTCATGACCACCCCCAAAAAATCGAAAATTCCATCCAAATCCTGAAAAATTGAAATTTTTATATGAAAAACTTGTTTTGCTCATATCTCCTAAACTATGCGTCCTAGAGCGAAAAGGAGCTTAATTCATGACCACCACCAAAAAATCGAAAATTCCATCCAAATCCTGAAAAAATTGAAATTTTAATATGAAAAACTTGTTTTGCTCATATCTCCTAAACTATGCGTCCTAGAGCGAAAAGGAGCTTAATTCATGACCACCCCCAAAAAATCGAAAATTCCATCCAAATCCTGAAAAAAATTAAATTTTTATATGAAAAACTTGTTTTGCTCATATCTCCTAAACTATGCGTCCTACAGCGAAAAGGAGCTTAATTCATGACCACCCCCAAAAAATCGAAAATTCCATCCAAATCCTGAAAAAATTGAAATTTTTATATGAAAAACTTGTTTTGCTCATATCTCCTAAACTATGCGTCCTAGAGCGAAAAGGAGCTTAATTCATGACCACCACCAAAAAATCGAAAATTCCATCCAAATCCTGAAAAAATTGAAATTTTAATATGAAAAACTTGTTTTGCTCATATCTACTAAACTATGCGTCCTAGAGCGAAAAGGAGCTTAATTCATGACCACCCCCAAAAAATCGAAAATTCCATCCAAATCCTGAAAAAAATTAAATTTTTATATGAAAAACTTGTTTTGCTCATATCTCCTAAACTATGCGTCCTACAGCGAAAAGGAGCTTAATTCATGACCACCCCCAAAAAATCGGAAATTCCATCCAAATCCTGAAAAAATTGAAATTTTTATATGAAAAACTTGTTTTGCTCATATCTCCTAAACTATGCGTCCTAGAGCGAAAAGGAGCTTAATTCATGACCACCACCAAAAAATCGAAAATTCCATCCAAATCCTGAGCTTAATTCATTTTTATATGAAAAACTTGTTTTGCTCATATCTCCTAAACTATGCGTCCTACAGCGAAAAGGAGCTTAATTCATGACCACCCCCAAAAAATCGGAAATTCCATCCAAATCCTGAAAAAATTGAAATTTTTATATGAAAAACTTGTTTTGCTCATATCTCCTAAACTATGCGTCCTAGAGCGAAAAGGAGCTTAATTCATGACCACCACCAAAAAATCGAAAATTCCATCCAAATCCTGAAAAAAATTAAATTTTTATATGAAAAACTTGTTTTGCTCATATCTCCTAAACTATGCGTCCTACAGCGAAAAGGAGCTTAATTCATGACCACCACCAAAAAATCGAAAATTCCATCCAAATCCTGAAAAAAATTAAATTTTTATATGAAAAACTTGTTTTGCTCATATCTCCTAAACTATGCGTCCTAGAGCGAAAAGGAGCTTAATTCATGACCACCCCCAAAAAATCGAAAATTCCATCCAAATCCTGAAAAAATTGAAATTTTTATATGAAAAACTTGTTTTGCTCATATCTCCTAAACTATGCGTCCTACAGCGAAAAGGAGCTTAATTCATGACCACCCCCAAAAAATCGGAAATTCCATCCAAATCCTGAAAAAATTGAAATTTTTATATGAAAAACTTGTTTTGCTCATATCTCCTAAACTATGCGTCCTAGAGCGAAAAGGAGCTTAATTCATGACCACCCCCAAAAAATCGAAAATTTCATCCAAATCCTGAAAAAATTGAAATTTTTATATGAGAAACTTATTTTGCCCATATCTCCTAAACTATGCGTCCTAGCGAAAAGGAGCTTAATTCATGACCACCCCCAAAAAATTGAAAATTCCATCCAAATCCTGAAAAAATTTAAATTTTTATATGAGAAACTTATTTTGCCCATATCTCCTAAACTATGCGTCCTAGAGCGAAAAGGAGCTTAATTCATGACCACCCCCAAAAAATCGAAAATTCCAACCAAATCCTGAAAAAAATTAAATTTTTATATGAAAAACTTGTTTTGCTCATATCTCCTAAACTATGCGTCCTAGAGCGAAAAGGAGCTTAATTCATGACCACCACCAAAAAATCGAAAATTCCATCCAAATCCTGAAAAAATTGAAATTTTTATATGAAAAACTTGTTTTGCTCATATCTCCTAAACTATGCGTCCTAGAGCGAAAAGGAGCTTAATTCATGACCACCACCAAAAAATCGAAAATTCCATCCAAATCCTGAAAAAATTGAAATTTTAATATGAAAAACTTGTTTTGCTCATATCTACTAAACTATGCGTCCTAGAGCGAAAAGGAGCTTAATTCATGACCACCCCCAAAAAATCGAAAATTCCATCCAAATCCTGAAAAAAATTAAATTTTTATATGAAAAACTTGTTTTGCTCATATCTCCTAAACTATGCGTCCTACAGCGAAAAGGAGCTTAATTCATGACCACCCCCAAAAAATCGGAAATTCCATCCAAATCCTGAAAAAATTGAAATTTTTATATGAAAAACTTGTTTTGCTCATATCTCCTAAACTATGCGTCCTAGAGCGAAAAGGAGCTTAATTCATGACCACCACCAAAAAATCGAAAATTCCATCCAAATCCTGAGCTTAATTCATTTTTATATGAAAAACTTGTTTTGCTCATATCTCCTAAACTATGCGTCCTACAGCGAAAAGGAGCTTAATTCATGACCACCCCCAAAAAATCGGAAATTCCATCCAAATCCTGAAAAAATTGAAATTTTTATATGAAAAACTTGTTTTGCTCATATCTCCTAAACTATGCGTCCTAGAGCGAAAAGGAGCTTAATTCATGACCACCACCAAAAAATCGAAAATTCCATCCAAATCCTGAAAAAAATTAAATTTTTATATGAAAAACTTGTTTTGCTCATATCTCCTAAACTATGCGTCCTACAGCGAAAAGGAGCTTAATTCATGACCACCACCAAAAAATCGAAAATTCCATCCAAATCCTGAAAAAAATTAAATTTTTATATGAAAAACTTGTTTTGCTCATATCTCCTAAACTATGCGTCCTAGAGCGAAAAGGAGCTTAATTCATGACCACCCCCAAAAAATCGAAAATTCCATCCAAATCCTGAAAAAATTGAAATTTTTATATGAAAAACTTGTTTTGCTCATATCTCCTAAACTATGCGTCCTACAGCGAAAAGGAGCTTAATTCATGACCACCCCCAAAAAATCGGAAATTCCATCCAAATCCTGAAAAAATTGAAATTTTTATATGAAAAACTTGTTTTGCTCATATCTCCTAAACTATGCGTCCTAGAGCGAAAAGGAGCTTAATTCATGACCACCCCCAAAAAATCGAAAATTTCATCCAAATCCTGAAAAAATTGAAATTTTTATATGAGAAACTTATTTTGCCCATATCTCCTAAACTATGCGTCCTAGCGAAAAGGAGCTTAATTCATGACCACCCCCAAAAAATTGAAAATTCCATCCAAATCCTGAAAAAATTTAAATTTTTATATGAGAAACTTATTTTGCCCATATCTCCTAAACTATGCGTCCTAGAGCGAAAAGGAGCTTAATTCATGACCACCCCCAAAAAATCGAAAATTCCAACCAAATCCTGAAAAAAATTAAATTTTTATATGAAAAACTTGTTTTGCTCATATCTCCTAAACTATGCGTCCTAGAGCGAAAAGGAGCTTAATTCATGACCACCACCAAAAAATCGAAAATTCCATCCAAATCCTGAAAAAATTGAAATTTTTATATGAAAAACTTGTTTTGCTCATATCTCCTAAACTATGCGTCCTACAGCGAAAAGGAGCTTTATTCATGACCACCCCCAAAAAATCGGAAATTCCATCCAAATCCTGAAAAAAATTAAATTTTTATATGAAAAACTTGTTTTGCTCATATCTCCTAAACTATGCGTCCTACAGCGAAAAGGAGCTTAATTCATGACCACCCCAAAAAAATCGAAAATACCATCCAAATCCTGAAAAAATTGAAATTTTTATATGAAAAACTTGTTTTGCCCATATCTCCTAAACTATGCGTCCTAGAGCGAAAAGGAGCTTAATTCATGACCACCCCCAAAAAATTTAAAATTCCATCCAAATCCTGAAAAAATTTAAATTTTTATATGAGAAACTTATTTTGCCCATATCTCCTAAACTATGCGTCCTAGAGCGAAAAGGAGCTTAATTCATGACCACCCCCAAAAAATCGAAAATTCCAACCAAATCCTGAAAAAATTGAAATTTTTATATGAAAAACTTGTTTTGCTCATATCTCCTAAACTATGCGTCCTACAGCGAAAAGGAGCTTAATTCATGACCACCCCCAAAAAATCGAAAATTCCATCCAAATCCTGAAAAAATTGAAATTTTAATATGAAAAACTTGTTTTGCTCATATCTCCTAAACTATGCGTCCTACAGCGAAAAGGAGCTTAATTCATGACCACCCCCAAAAAATCGAAAATTCCATCCAAATCCTGAAAAAAATTAAATTTTTATATGAAAAACTTGTTTTGCTCATATCTCCTAAACTATGCGTCCTACAGCGAAAAGGAGCTTAATTCATGACCACCCCCAAAAAATCGGAAATTCCATCCAAATCCTGAAAAAATTGAAATTTTAATATGAAAAACTTGTTTTGCTCATATCTACTAAACTATGCGTCCTAGAGCGAAAAGCAGCTTAATTCATGACCACCACCAAAAAATCGAAAATTCCATCCAAATCCTGAAAAAAATTAAATTTTTATATGAAAAACTTGTTTTGCTCATATCTCCTAAACTATGCGTCCTACAGCGAAAAGGAGCTTAATTCATGACCACCCCCAAAAAATCGGAAATTCCATCCAAATCCTGAAAAAATTGAAATTTTTATATGAAAAACTTGTTTTGCTCATATCTCCTAAACTATGCGTCCTAGAGCGAAAAGGAGCTTAATTCATGACCACCACCAAAAAATCGAAAATTCCATCCAAATCCTGAAAAAAATTAAATTTTTATATGAAAAACTTGTTTTGCTCATATCTCCTAAACTATGCGTCCTAGAGCGAAAAGGAGCTTAATTCATGACCACCACCAAAAAATCGAAAATTCCATCCAAATCCTGAAAAAAATTAAATTTTTATATGAAAAACTTGTTTTGCTCATATCTCCTAAACTATGCGTCCTAGAGCGAAAAGGAGCTTAATTCATGACCACCCCCAAAAAATCGAAAATTCCATCCAAATCCTGAAAAAATTGAAATTTTTATATGAAAAACTTGTTTTGCTCATATCTCCTAAACTATGCGTCCTAGAGCGAAAAGGAGCTTAATTCATGACCACCACCAAAAAATCGAAAATTCCATCCAAATCCTGAAAAAAATTAAATTTTTATATGAAAAATTTGTTTTGCTCATATCTCCTAAACTATGCGTCCTACAGCGAAAAGGAGCTTAATTCATGACCACCCCAAAAAAATCGAAAATTCCATCCAAATCCTGAAAAAATTTAAATTTTTATATGAAAAACTTGTTTTGCTCATATCTCCTAAACTATGCGTCCTAGAGCGAAAAGGAGCTTAATTCATGACCACCCCCAAAAAATCGAAAATTCCATCCAAATCCTGAAAAAATTGAAATTTTAATATGAAAAACTTGTTTTGCTCATATCTCCTAAACTATGCGTCCTACAGCGAAAAGGAGGTTAATTCATGACCGCCCCCAAAAAATCGAAAATTCCATCCAAATCCTGAAAAAATTGAAATTTTTATATGAAAAACTTGTTTTGCTCATATCTCCTAAACTATGCGTCCTACAGCGAAAAGGAGCTTAATTCATGACCACCCCAAAAAATCGAAAATACCATCCAAATCCTGAAAAAATTGAAATTTTTATATGAAAAACTTGTTTTGCCCATATCTCCTAAACTATGCGTCCTAGAGCGAAAAGGAGCTTAATTCATGACCACCCCCAAAAAATCGAAAATTCCATCCAAATCCTGAAAAAATTGAAATTTTTATATGAAAAACTTATTTTGCCCATATCTCCTAAACTATGCGTCCTAGAGCGAAAAGGAGCTTAATTCATGACCACCCCCAAAAAATCGAAAATTCCAACCAAATCCTGAAAAAATTGAAATTTTTATATGAAAAACTTGTTTTGCTCATATCTCCTAAACTATGCGTCCTAGAGCGAAAAGGAGCTTAATTCATGACCACCCCCAAAAAATCGAAAATTCCATCCAAATCCTGAAAAAATTGAAAATTCCAAACAAATCCTGAAAAAATTGAAATTTTTATATGAAAAACTTATTTTGCTCATATCTCCTAAACTATGCGTCCTAGAGCGAAAAGGAGCTTAATTCATGACCACCCCCAAAAAATCGAAAATTCCATCCAAATCCTGAAAAAATTGAAATTTTTATATGAAAAACTTGTTTTGCTCATATCTCCTAAACTATGCGTTCTAGAGCGAAAAGGAGCTTAATTCATGACCACCACCAAAAAATCGAAAATTCCATCCAAATCCTGAAAAAATTGAAATTTTAATATGAAAAACTTGTTTTGCTCATATCTACTAAACTATGCGTCCTACAGCGAAAAGGAGCTTAATTCATGACCACCACCAAAAAATCGAAAATTCCATCCAAATCCTGAAAAAAATTAAATTTTTATATGAAAAACTTGTTTTGCTCATATCTCCTAAACTATGCGTCCTACAGCGAAAAGGAGCTTAATTCATGACCACCCCCAAAAAATCGGAAATTCCATCCAAATCCTGAAAAAATTGAAATTTTTATATGAAAAACTTGTTTTGCTCATATCTCCTAAACTATGCGTCCTAGAGCGAAAAGGAGCTTAATTCATGACCACCACCAAAAAATCGAAAATTCCATCCAAATCCTGAAAAAAATTAAATTTTTATATGAAAAACTTGTTTTGCTCATATCTCCTAAACTATGCGTCCTAGAGCGAAAAGGAGCTTAATTCATGACCACCCCCAAAAAATTGGAAATTCCATCCAAATCCTGAAAAAATTTAAATTTTTATATGAAAAACTTGTTTTGCTCATATCTCCTAAACTATGCGTCCTAGAGCGAAAAGGAGCTTAATTCATGACCACCCCCAAAAAATCGAAAATTCCATCCAAATCCTGAAAAAATTGAAATTTTTATATGAAAAACTTGTTTTGCTCATATCTCCTAAACTATGCGTCCTACAGCGAAAAGGAGCTTAATTCATGACCACCCCCAAAAAAACGGAAATTCCATCCAAATCCTGCAAAAATTGAAATTTTTATATGAAAAACTTGTTTTGCTCATATCTCCTAAACTATGCGTCCTAGAGCGAAAAGGAGCTTAATTCATGACCACCCCCAAAAAATCGGAAATTCCATCCAAATCCTGCAAAAATTGAAATTTTTATATGAAAAACTTGTTTTGCTCATATCTCCTAAACTATGCGTCCTAGAGCGAAAAGGAGCTTAATTCATGACCACCACCAAAAAATCGAAAATTCCATCCAAATCCTGAAAAAAATTAAATTTTTATATGAAAAACTTGTTTTGCTCATATCTCCTAAACTATGCGTCCTACAGCGAAAAGGAGCTTAATTCATGACCACCCCAAAAAAATCGAAAATTCCATCCAAATCCTGAAAAAATTTAAATTTTTATATGAAAAACTTGTTTTGCCCATATCTCCTAAACTATGCGTCCTAGAGCGAAAAGGAGCTTAATTCATGACCACACCCAAAAAATCGAAAATTCCATCCAAATCCTGAAAAAATTGAAATTTTAATATGAAAAACTTGTTTTGCTCATATCTCCTAAACTATGCGTCCTACAGCGAAAAGGAGGTTAATTCATGACCGCCCCCAAAAAATCGAAAATTCCATCCAAATCCTGAAAAAATTGAAATTTTTATATGAAAAACTTGTTTTGCTCATATCTCCTAAACTATGCGTCCTACAGCGAAAAGGAGCTTAATTCATGACCACCTTTAAATTAAATTTTTATATGAAAAACTTGTTTTGCTCATATCTCCTAAACTATGCGTCCTAGAGCGAAAAGGAGCTTAATTCATGACCACCCCCAAATCGAAAATTCCATCCAAATCCTGAAAAAATTGAAATTTTTATATGAAAAACTTGTTTTGCTCATATCTCCTAAACTATGCGTCCTACAGCGAAAAGGAGCTTAATTCATGACCACCCCCAAAAAATCGAAAATTCCATCCAAATCCTGAAAAAATTTAAAATTCCAACCAAATCCTGAAAAAATTGAAATTTTTATATGAAAAACTTGTTTTGCTCATATCTCCTAAACTATGTGTCCTAGAGCGAAAAGGAGCTTAATTCATGACCACCACCAAAAAATCGAAAATTCCATCCAAATCCTGAAAAAAATTAAATTTTTCTATGAAAAACTTGTTTTGCTCATATCTCCTAAACTATGCGTCCTAGAGCGAAAAGGAGCTTAATTCATGAATACCCCCAAAAAATCGAAAATTCCATCCAAATCCTGAAAAAATTGAAATTTTAATATGAAAAACTTGTTTTGCTCATATCTCCTAAACTATGCGTCCTACAGCGAAAAGGAGCTTAATTCATGACCACCCCCAAAAAATCGAAAATTCCATCCAAATCCTGAAAAAAATTAAATTTTTATATGAAAAACTTGTTTTGCTCATATCTCCTAAACTATGCGTCCTACAGCGAAAAGGAGCTTAATTCATGACCACCCCCAAAAAATCGGAAATTCCATCCAAATCCTGAAAAAATTGAAATTTTAATATGAAAAACTTGTTTTGCTCATATCTACTAAACTATGCGTCCTAGAGCGAAAAGCAGCTTAATTCATGACCACCACCAAAAAATCGAAAATTCCATCCAAATCCTGAAAAAAATTAAATTTTTATATGAAAAACTTGTTTTGCTCATATCTCCTAAACTATGCGTCCTACAGCGAAAAGGAGCTTAATTCATGACCACCCCCAAAAAATCGGAAATTCCATCCAAATCCTGAAAAAATTGAAATTTTTATATGAAAAACTTGTTTTGCTCATATCTCCTAAACTATGCGTCCTAGAGCGAAAAGGAGCTTAATTCATGACCACCACCAAAAAATCGAAAATTCCATCCAAATCCTGAAAAAAATTAAATTTTTATATGAAAAACTTGTTTTGCTCATATCTCCTAAACTATGCGTCCTAGAGCGAAAAGGAGCTTAATTCATGACCACCACCAAAAAATCGAAAATTCCATCCAAATCCTGAAAAAAATTAAATTTTTATATGAAAAACTTGTTTTGCTCATATCTCCTAAACTATGCGTCCTAGAGCGAAAAGGAGCTTAATTCATGACCACCCCCAAAAAATCGAAAATTCCATCCAAATCCTGAAAAAATTGAAATTTTTATATGAAAAACTTGTTTTGCTCATATCTCCTAAACTATGCGTCCTAGAGCGAAAAGGAGCTTAATTCATGACCACCACCAAAAAATCGAAAATTCCATCCAAATCCTGAAAAAAATTAAATTTTTATATGAAAAATTTGTTTTGCTCATATCTCCTAAACTATGCGTCCTACAGCGAAAAGGAGCTTAATTCATGACCACCCCAAAAAAATCGAAAATTCCATCCAAATCCTGAAAAAATTGAAATTTTTATATGAAAAACTTGTTTTGCTCATATCTCCTAAACTATGCGTCCTAGAGCGAAAAGGAGCTTAATTCATGACCACCCCCAAAAAATCGAAAATTCCATCCAAATCCTGAAAAAATTGAAATTTTAATATGAAAAACTTGTTTTGCTCATATCTCCTAAACTATGCGTCCTACAGCGAAAAGGAGGTTAATTCATGACCGCCCCCAAAAAATCGAAAATTCCATCCAAATCCTGAAAAAATTGAAATTTTTATATGAAAAACTTGTTTTGCTCATATCTCCTAAACTATGCGTCCTACAGCGAAAAGGAGCTTAATTCATGACCACCCCAAAAAATCGAAAATACCATCCAAATCCTGAAAAAATTGAAATTTTTATATGAAAAACTTGTTTTGCCCATATCTCCTAAACTATGCGTCCTAGAGCGAAAAGGAGCTTAATTCATGACCACCCCCAAAAAATCGAAAATTCCATCCAAATCCTGAAAAAATTGAAATTTTTATATGAAAAACTTATTTTGCCCATATCTCCTAAACTATGCGTCCTAGAGCGAAAAGGAGCTTAATTCATGACCACCCCCAAAAAATCGAAAATTCCAACCAAATCCTGAAAAAATTGAAATTTTTATATGAAAAACTTGTTTTGCTCATATCTCCTAAACTATGCGTCCTAGAGCGAAAAGGAGCTTAATTCATGACCACCCCCAAAAAATCGAAAATTCCATCCAAATCCTGAAAAAATTGAAAATTCCAAACAAATCCTGAAAAAATTGAAATTTTTATATGAAAAACTTATTTTGCTCATATCTCCTAAACTATGCGTCCTAGAGCGAAAAGGAGCTTAATTCATGACCACCCCCAAAAAATCGAAAATTCCATCCAAATCCTGAAAAAATTGAAATTTTTATATGAAAAACTTGTTTTGCTCATATCTCCTAAACTATGCGTTCTAGAGCGAAAAGGAGCTTAATTCATGACCACCACCAAAAAATCGAAAATTCCATCCAAATCCTGAAAAAATTGAAATTTTAATATGAAAAACTTGTTTTGCTCATATCTACTAAACTATGCGTCCTACAGCGAAAAGGAGCTTAATTCATGACCACCACCAAAAAATCGAAAATTCCATCCAAATCCTGAAAAAAATTAAATTTTTATATGAAAAACTTGTTTTGCTCATATCTCCTAAACTATGCGTCCTACAGCGAAAAGGAGCTTAATTCATGACCACCCCCAAAAAATCGGAAATTCCATCCAAATCCTGAAAAAATTGAAATTTTTATATGAAAAACTTGTTTTGCTCATATCTCCTAAACTATGCGTCCTAGAGCGAAAAGGAGCTTAATTCATGACCACCACCAAAAAATCGAAAATTCCATCCAAATCCTGAAAAAAATTAAATTTTTATATGAAAAACTTGTTTTGCTCATATCTCCTAAACTATGCGTCCTAGAGCGAAAAGGAGCTTAATTCATGACCACCCCCAAAAAATTGGAAATTCCATCCAAATCCTGAAAAAATTTAAATTTTTATATGAAAAACTTGTTTTGCTCATATCTCCTAAACTATGCGTCCTAGAGCGAAAAGGAGCTTAATTCATGACCACCCCCAAAAAATCGAAAATTCCATCCAAATCCTGAAAAAATTGAAATTTTTATATGAAAAACTTGTTTTGCTCATATCTCCTAAACTATGCGTCCTACAGCGAAAAGGAGCTTAATTCATGACCACCCCCAAAAAAACGGAAATTCCATCCAAATCCTGCAAAAATTGAAATTTTTATATGAAAAACTTGTTTTGCTCATATCTCCTAAACTATGCGTCCTAGAGCGAAAAGGAGCTTAATTCATGACCACCCCCAAAAAATCGGAAATTCCATCCAAATCCTGCAAAAATTGAAATTTTTATATGAAAAACTTGTTTTGCTCATATCTCCTAAACTATGCGTCCTAGAGCGAAAAGGAGCTTAATTCATGACCACCACCAAAAAATCGAAAATTCCATCCAAATCCTGAAAAAAATTAAATTTTTATATGAAAAACTTGTTTTGCTCATATCTCCTAAACTATGCGTCCTACAGCGAAAAGGAGCTTAATTCATGACCACCCCAAAAAAATCGAAAATTCCATCCAAATCCTGAAAAAATTTAAATTTTTATATGAAAAACTTGTTTTGCCCATATCTCCTAAACTATGCGTCCTAGAGCGAAAAGGAGCTTAATTCATGACCACACCCAAAAAATCGAAAATTCCATCCAAATCCTGAAAAAATTGAAATTTTAATATGAAAAACTTGTTTTGCTCATATCTCCTAAACTATGCGTCCTACAGCGAAAAGGAGGTTAATTCATGACCGCCCCCAAAAAATCGAAAATTCCATCCAAATCCTGAAAAAATTGAAATTTTTATATGAAAAACTTGTTTTGCTCATATCTCCTAAACTATGCGTCCTACAGCGAAAAGGAGCTTAATTCATGACCACCTTTAAATTAAATTTTTATATGAAAAACTTGTTTTGCTCATATCTCCTAAACTATGCGTCCTAGAGCGAAAAGGAGCTTAATTCATGACCACCCCCAAATCGAAAATTCCATCCAAATCCTGAAAAAATTGAAATTTTTATATGAAAAACTTGTTTTGCTCATATCTCCTAAACTATGCGTCCTACAGCGAAAAGGAGCTTAATTCATGACCACCCCCAAAAAATCGGAAATTCCATCCAAATCCTGAAAAAATTGAAATTTTTATATGAAAAACTTGTTTTGCTCATATCTCCTAAACTATGCGTCCTAGAGCGAAAAGGAGCTTAATTCATGACCACCACCAAAAAATCGGAAATTCCATCCAAATCCTGAAAAAATTGAAATTTTTATATGAAAAACTTGTTTTGCTCATATCTCTTAAACTATGCGTCCTAGAGCGAAAAGGAGCTTAATTCATGACCACCACCAAAAAATCGAAAATTCCATCCAAATCCTGAAAAAAATTAAATTTTTATATGAAAAACTTGTTTTGCTCATATCTCCTAAACTATGCGTCCTAGAGCGAAAAGGAGCTTAATTCATGACCATCCACAAAAAATCGAAAATTCCATCCAAATCCTGAAAAAATTGAAATTTGTATATGAAAATTTGTTTTGATCATATCTCCTAAACTATGCGTCCTAGAGCGAAAAGGAGCTTAATTCTTGACCACCCCCAAAAAATCGAAAATTCCATCCAAATCCTGAAAAAATTGAAAATTCCAACCAAATCCTGAAAAATTGAAATTTTTATATGAAAAACTTGTTTTGCTCATATCTCCTAAACTATGCGTCCTAGAGCGAAAAGGAGCTTAATTCATGACCACCCCCAAAAAATCGAAAATTCCATCCAAATCCTGAAAAAATTGAAATTTTAATATGAAAAACTTGTTTTGCTCATATCTCCTAAACTATGCGTCCTAGAGCGAAAAAAAGCTTAATTCATGACCACCACCAAAAAATCGAAAATTCCATCCAAATCCTGAAAAAAATTAAATTTTTATATGAAAAACTTGTTTTGCTCATATCTCCTAAACTATGCGTCCTACAGCGAAAAGGAGCTTAATTCATGACCACCCCCAAAAAATCGAAAATTCCATCCAAATCCTGAAAAATTGAAATTTTTATATGAAAAACTTGTTTTGCTCATATCTCCTAAACTATGCGTCCTAGAGCGAAAAGGAGCTTAATTCATGACCACCACCAAAAAATCGAAAATTCCATCCAAATCCTGAAAAAATTGAAATTTTAATATGAAAAACTTGTTTTGCTCATATCTCCTAAACTATGCGTCCTAGAGCGAAAAGGAGCTTAATTCATGACCACCCCCAAAAAATCGAAAATTCCATCCAAATCCTGAAAAAAATTAAATTTTTATATGAAAAACTTGTTTTGCTCATATCTCCTAAACTATGCGTCCTACAGCGAAAAGGAGCTTAATTCATGACCACCCCCAAAAAATCGAAAATTCCATCCAAATCCTGAAAAAATTGAAATTTTTATATGAAAAACTTGTTTTGCTCATATCTCCTAAACTATGCGTCCTAGAGCGAAAAGGAGCTTAATTCATGACCACCACCAAAAAATCGAAAATTCCATCCAAATCCTGAAAAAATTGAAATTTTAATATGAAAAACTTGTTTTGCTCATATCTACTAAACTATGCGTCCTAGAGCGAAAAGGAGCTTAATTCATGACCACCCCCAAAAAATCGAAAATTCCATCCAAATCCTGAAAAAAATTAAATTTTTATATGAAAAACTTGTTTTGCTCATATCTCCTAAACTATGCGTCCTACAGCGAAAAGGAGCTTAATTCATGACCACCCCCAAAAAATCGGAAATTCCATCCAAATCCTGAAAAAATTGAAATTTTTATATGAAAAACTTGTTTTGCTCATATCTCCTAAACTATGCGTCCTAGAGCGAAAAGGAGCTTAATTCATGACCACCACCAAAAAATCGAAAATTCCATCCAAATCCTGAGCTTAATTCATTTTTATATGAAAAACTTGTTTTGCTCATATCTCCTAAACTATGCGTCCTACAGCGAAAAGGAGCTTAATTCATGACCACCCCCAAAAAATCGGAAATTCCATCCAAATCCTGAAAAAATTGAAATTTTTATATGAAAAACTTGTTTTGCTCATATCTCCTAAACTATGCGTCCTAGAGCGAAAAGGAGCTTAATTCATGACCACCACCAAAAAATCGAAAATTCCATCCAAATCCTGAAAAAAATTAAATTTTTATATGAAAAACTTGTTTTGCTCATATCTCCTAAACTATGCGTCCTACAGCGAAAAGGAGCTTAATTCATGACCACCACCAAAAAATCGAAAATTCCATCCAAATCCTGAAAAAAATTAAATTTTTATATGAAAAACTTGTTTTGCTCATATCTCCTAAACTATGCGTCCTACAGCGAAAAGGAGCTTAATTCATGACCACCCCCAAAAAATCGGAAATTCCATCCAAATCCTGAAAAAATTGAAATTTTTATATGAAAAACTTGTTTTGCTCATATCTCCTAAACTATGCGTCCTAGAGCGAAAAGGAGCTTAATTCATGACCACCCCCAAAAAATCGAAAATTTCATCCAAATCCTGAAAAAATTGAAATTTTTATATGAGAAACTTATTTTGCCCATATCTCCTAAACTATGCGTCCTAGCGAAAAGGAGCTTAATTCATGACCACCCCCAAAAAATTGAAAATTCCATCCAAATCCTGAAAAAATTTAAATTTTTATATGAGAAACTTATTTTGCCCATATCTCCTAAACTATGCGTCCTAGAGCGAAAAGGAGCTTAATTCATGACCACCCCCAAAAAATCGAAAATTCCAACCAAATCCTGAAAAAAATTAAATTTTTATATGAAAAACTTGTTTTGCTCATATCTCCTAAACTATGCGTCCTAGAGCGAAAAGGAGCTTAATTCATGACCACCACCAAAAAATCGAAAATTCCATCCAAATCCTGAAAAAATTGAAATTTTTATATGAAAAACTTGTTTTGCTCATATCTCCTAAACTATGCGTCCTACAGCGAAAAGGAGCTTAATTCATGACCACCCCCAAAAAATCGGAAATTCCATCCAAATCCTGAAAAAAATTAAATTTTTATATGAAAAACTTGTTTTGCTCATATCTCCTAAACTATGCGTCCTACAGCGAAAAGGAGCTTAATTCATGACCACCCCAAAAAAATCGAAAATACCATCCAAATCCTGAAAAAATTGAAATTTTTATATGAAAAACTTGTTTTGCCCATATCTCCTAAACTATGCGTCCTAGAGCGAAAAGGAGCTTAATTCATGACCACCCCCAAAAAATTTAAAATTCCATCCAAATCCTGAAAAAATTTAAATTTTTATATGAGAAACTTATTTTGCCCATATCTCCTAAACTATGCGTCCTAGAGCGAAAAGGAGCTTAATTCATGACCACCCCCAAAAAATCGAAAATTCCAACCAAATCCTGAAAAAATTGAAATTTTTATATGAAAAACTTGTTTTGCTCATATCTCCTAAACTATGCGTCCTACAGCGAAAAGGAGCTTAATTCATGACCACCCCCAAAAAATCGAAAATTCCATCCAAATCCTGAAAAAATTTAAAATTCCAACCAAATCCTGAAAAAATTGAAATTTTTATATGAAAAACTTGTTTTGCTCATATCTCCTAAACTATGTGTCCTAGAGCGAAAAGGAGCTTAATTCATGACCACCACCAAAAAATCGAAAATTCCATCCAAATCCTGAAAAAAATTAAATTTTTCTATGAAAAACTTGTTTTGCTCATATCTCCTAAACTATGCGTCCTAGAGCGAAAAGGAGCTTAATTCATGAATACCCCCAAAAAATCGAAAATTCCATCCAAATCCTGAAAAAATTGAAATTTTAATATGAAAAACTTGTTTTGCTCATATCTCCTAAACTATGCGTCCTACAGCGAAAAGGAGCTTAATTCATGACCACCCCCAAAAAATCGAAAATTCCATCCAAATCCTGAAAAAAATTAAATTTTTATATGAAAAACTTGTTTTGCTCATATCTCCTAAACTATGCGTCCTACAGCGAAAAGGAGCTTAATTCATGACCACCCCCAAAAAATCGGAAATTCCATCCAAATCCTGAAAAAATTGAAATTTTAATATGAAAAACTTGTTTTGCTCATATCTACTAAACTATGCGTCCTAGAGCGAAAAGCAGCTTAATTCATGACCACCACCAAAAAATCGAAAATTCCATCCAAATCCTGAAAAAAATTAAATTTTTATATGAAAAACTTGTTTTGCTCATATCTCCTAAACTATGCGTCCTACAGCGAAAAGGAGCTTAATTCATGACCACCCCCAAAAAATCGGAAATTCCATCCAAATCCTGAAAAAATTGAAATTTTTATATGAAAAACTTGTTTTGCTCATATCTCCTAAACTATGCGTCCTAGAGCGAAAAGGAGCTTAATTCATGACCACCACCAAAAAATCGAAAATTCCATCCAAATCCTGAAAAAAATTAAATTTTTATATGAAAAACTTGTTTTGCTCATATCTCCTAAACTATGCGTCCTAGAGCGAAAAGGAGCTTAATTCATGACCACCCCCAAAAAATCGAAAATTCCATCCAAATCCTGAAAAAATTGAAATTTTTATATGAAAAACTTGTTTTGCTCATATCTCCTAAACTATGCGTCCTAGAGCGAAAAGGAGCTTAATTCATGACCACCCCCAAAAAATCGGAAATTCCATCCAAATCCTGAAAAAATTGAAATTTTTATATGAAAAACTTGTTTTGCTCATATCTCCTAAACTATGCGTCCTAGAGCGAAAAGGAGCTTAATACATGACCACCACCAAAAAATCGAAAATTCCATCCAAATCCTGAAAAAAATTAAATTTTTATATGAAAAACTTGTTTTGCTCATATCTCCTAAACTATGCGTCCTAGAGCGAAAAGGAGCTTAATTCATGACCACCCCCAAAAAATCGAAAATTCCATCCAAATCCTGAAACAATTGAAATTTTAATATGAAAAACTTGTTTTGCTCATATCTCCTAAACTATTCGTCCTACAGCGAAAAGGAGCTTAATTCATGACCACCCCCAAAAAATCGGAAATTCCATCCAAATCCTGAAAAAATTGAAATTTTTATATGAAAAACTTGTTTTGCTCATATCTCCTAAACTATGCGTCCTAGAGCGAAAAGGAGCTTAATTCATGACCACCACCAAAAAATCGAAAATTCCATCCAAATCCTGAAAAAAATGAAATTTTTATATGAAAAACTTGTTTTGCTCATATCTCCTAAACTATGCGTCCTAGAGCGAAAAGGAGCTTAATTCATGACCACCCCCAAAAAATCGAAAATTCCATCCAAATCCTGAAAAAATTGAAATTTTTATATGAAAAACTTGTTTTGCTCATATCTCCTAAACTATGCGTCCTAGAGCGAAAAGGAGCTTAATTCATGACCACCACCAAAAAATCGAAAATTCCATCCAAATCCTGAAAAAAATTAAATTTTTATATGAAAAATTTGTTTTGCTCATATCTCCTAAACTATGCGTCCTACAGCGAAAAGGAGCTTAATTCATGACCACCCCAAAAAAATCGAAAATTCCATCCAAATCCTGAAAAAATTGAAATTTTTATATGAAAAACTTGTTTTGCTCATATCTCCTAAACTATGCGTCCTAGAGCGAAAAGGAGCTTAATTCATGACCACCCCCAAAAAATCGAAAATTCCATCCAAATCCTGAAAAAATTGAAATTTTAATATGAAAAACTTGTTTTGCTCATATCTCCTAAACTATGCGTCCTACAGCGAAAAGGAGGTTAATTCATGACCGCCCCCAAAAAATCGAAAATTCCATCCAAATCCTGAAAAAATTGAAATTTTTATATGAAAAACTTGTTTTGCTCATATCTCCTAAACTATGCGTCCTACAGCGAAAAGGAGCTTAATTCATGACCACCCCAAAAAATCGAAAATACCATCCAAATCCTGAAAAAATTGAAATTTTTATATGAAAAACTTGTTTTGCCCATATCTCCTAAACTATGCGTCCTAGAGCGAAAAGGAGCTTAATTCATGACCACCCCCAAAAAATCGAAAATTCCATCCAAATCCTGAAAAAATTGAAATTTTTATATGAAAAACTTATTTTGCCCATATCTCCTAAACTATGCGTCCTAGAGCGAAAAGGAGCTTAATTCATGACCACCCCCAAAAAATCGAAAATTCCAACCAAATCCTGAAAAAATTGAAATTTTTATATGAAAAACTTGTTTTGCTCATATCTCCTAAACTATGCGTCCTAGAGCGAAAAGGAGCTTAATTCATGACCACCCCCAAAAAATCGAAAATTCCATCCAAATCCTGAAAAAATTGAAAATTCCAAACAAATCCTGAAAAAATTGAAATTTTTATATGAAAAACTTGTTTTGCTCATATCTCCTAAACTATGCGTCCTAGAGCGAAAAGGAGCTTAATTCATGACCACCCCCAAAAAATCGAAAATTCCATCCAAATCCTGAAAAAATTGAAATTTTTATATGAAAAACTTGTTTTGCTCATATCTCCTAAACTATGCGTTCTAGAGCGAAAAGGAGCTTAATTCATGACCACCACCAAAAAATCGAAAATTCCATCCAAATCCTGAAAAAATTGAAATTTTAATATGAAAAACTTGTTTTGCTCATATCTACTAAACTATGCGTCCTACAGCGAAAAGGAGCTTAATTCATGACCACCACCAAAAAATCGAAAATTCCATCCAAATCCTGAAAAAAATTAAATTTTTATATGAAAAACTTGTTTTGCTCATATCTCCTAAACTATGCGTCCTACAGCGAAAAGGAGCTTAATTCATGACCACCCCCAAAAAATCGGAAATTCCATCCAAATCCTGAAAAAATTGAAATTTTTATATGAAAAACTTGTTTTGCTCATATCTCCTAAACTATGCGTCCTAGAGCGAAAAGGAGCTTAATTCATGACCACCACCAAAAAATCGAAAATTCCATCCAAATCCTGAAAAAAATTAAATTTTTATATGAAAAACTTGTTTTGCTCATATCTCCTAAACTATGCGTCCTAGAGCGAAAAGGAGCTTAATTCATGACCACCCCCAAAAAATTGGAAATTCCATCCAAATCCTGAAAAAATTTAAATTTTTATATGAAAAACTTGTTTTGCTCATATCTCCTAAACTATGCGTCCTAGAGCGAAAAGGAGCTTAATTCATGACCACCCCCAAAAAATCGAAAATTCCATCCAAATCCTGAAAAAATTGAAATTTTTATATGAAAAACTTGTTTTGCTCATATCTCCTAAACTATGCGTCCTACAGCGAAAAGGAGCTTAATTCATGACCACCCCCAAAAAATCGGAAATTCCATCCAAATCCTGCAAAAATTGAAATTTTTATATGAAAAACTTGTTTTGCTCATATCTCCTAAACTATGCGTCCTAGAGCGAAAAGGAGCTTAATTCATGACCACCCCCAAAAAATCGGAAATTCCATCCAAATCCTGCAAAAATTGAAATTTTTATATGAAAAACTTGTTTTGCTCATATCTCCTAAACTATGCGTCCTAGAGCGAAAAGGAGCTTAATTCATGACCACCACCAAAAAATCGAAAATTCCATCCAAATCCTGAAAAAAATTAAATTTTTATATGAAAAACTTGTTTTGCTCATATCTCCTAAACTATGCGTCCTACAGCGAAAAGGAGCTTAATTCATGACCACCCCAAAAAAATCGAAAATTCCATCCAAATCCTGAAAAAATTTAAATTTTTATATGAAAAACTTGTTTTGCCCATATCTCCTAAACTATGCGTCCTAGAGCGAAAAGGAGCTTAATTCATGACCACCCCCAAAAAATCGAAAATTCCATCCAAATCCTGAAAAAATTGAAATTTTAATATGAAAAACTTGTTTTGCTCATATCTCCTAAACTATGCGTCCTACAGCGAAAAGGAGGTTAATTCATGACCGCCCCCAAAAAATCGAAAATTCCATCCAAATCCTGAAAAAATTGAAATTTTTATATGAAAAACTTGTTTTGCTCATATCTCCTAAACTATGCGTCCTACAGCGAAAAGGAGCTTAATTCATGACCACCTTTAAATTAAATTTTTATATGAAAAACTTGTTTTGCTCATATCTCCTAAACTATGCGTCCTAGAGCGAAAAGGAGCTTAATTCATGACCACCCCCAAATCGAAAATTCCATCCAAATCCTGAAAAAATTGAAATTTTTATATGAAAAACTTGTTTTGCTCATATCTCCTAAACTATGCGTCCTACAGCGAAAAGGAGCTTAATTCATGACCACCCCCAAAAAATCGGAAATTCCATCCAAATCCTGAAAAAATTGAAATTTTTATATGAAAAACTTGTTTTGCTCATATCTCCTAAACTATGCGCCCTAGAGCGAAAAGGAGCTTAATTCATGACCACCACCAAAAAATCGGAAATTCCATCCAAATCCTGAAAAAATTGAAATTTTTATATGAAAAACTTGTTTTGCTCATATCTCTTAAACTATGCGTCCTAGAGCGAAAAGGAGCTTAATTCATGACCACCACCAAAAAATCGAAAATTCCATCCAAATCCTGAAAAAAATTAAATTTTTATATGAAAAACTTGTTTTGCTCATATCTCCTAAACTATGCGTCCTAGAGCGAAAAGGAGCTTAATTCATGACCACCCCCAAAAAATCGAAAATTCCATCCAAATCCTGAAAAAAATTAAATTTTTATATGAAAAACTTGTTTTGCTCATATCTCCTAAACTATGCGTCCTAGAGCGAAAAGGAGCTTAATTCATGACCACCACCAAAAAATCGAAAATTCCATCCAAATCCTGAAAAAATTGAAATTTTTATATGAAAAACTTGTTTTGCTCATATCTCCTAAACTATGCGTCCTACAGCGAAAAGGAGCTTAATTCATGACCACCACCAAAAAATCGAAAATTCCATCCAAATCCTGAAAAACATTAAATTTTTATATGAAAAACTTGTTTTGCTCATATCTCCTAAACTATGCGTCCTAGAGCGAAAAGGAGCTTAATTCATGACCACCACCAAAAAATCGAAAATTCCATCCAAATCCTGAAAAACATTAAATTTTTATATGAAAAACTTGTTTTGCTCATATCTCCTAAACTATGCGTCCTAGAGCGAAAAGGAGCTTAATTCATGACCACCCCCAAAAATCGAAAATTCCATCCAAATCCTGAAAAAATTGAAATTTTTATATGAAAAACTTGTTTTGCTCATATCTCCTAAACTATGCGTCCTACAGCGAAAAGGAGCTTAATTCATGACCACCCCAAAAAAATCGAAAATTCCATCCAAATCCTGAAAAAATTGAAATTTTTATATGAAAAACTTGTTTTGTCCATATCTCCTAAACTATGCGTCCTAGAGCGAAAAGGAGATTAATTCATGACCACCCCCAAAAAATCGAAAATTCCATCCAAATCCTGAAAAAAATTAAATTTTAATATGAAAAACTTGTTTTGCTCATATCTCCTAAACTATGCGTCCTACAGCGAAAAGGAGGTTAATTCATGACCGCCCCCAAAAAATCGAAAATTCCATCCAAATCCTGAAAAAATTGAAATTTTTATATGAAAAACTTGTTTTGCTCATATCTCCTAAACTATGCGTCCTACAGCGAAAAGGAGCTTAATTCATGACCACCCCAAAAAAATCGAAAATACCATCCAAATCCTGAAAAAATTGAAATTTTTATATGAAAAACTTGTTTTGCCCATATCTCCTAAACTATGCGTCCTAGAGCGAAAAGGAGCTTAATTCATGACCACCCCCAAAAAATCGAAAATTCCATCCAAATCCTGAAAAAATTGAAATTTTTATATGAAAAACTTATTTTGCCCATATCTCCTAAACTATGCGTCCTAGAGCGAAAAGGAGCTTAATTCATGACCACCCCCAAAAAATCGAAAATTCCAACCAAATCCTGAAAAAATTGAAATTTTTATATGAAAAACTTGTTTTGCTCATATCTCCTAAACTATGCGTCCTAGAGCGAAAAGGAGCTTAATTCATGACCACCCCCAAAAAATCGAAAATTCCATCCAAATCCTGAAAAAATTGAAAATTCCAACCAAATCCTGAAAAAATTGAAATTTTTATATGAAAAACTTGTTTTGCTCATATCTCCTAAACTATGCGTCCTAGAGCGAAAAGGAGCTTAATTCATGACCACCCCCAAAAAATCGAAAATTCCATCCAAATCCTGAAAAAAATTAAATTTTTATATGAAAAACTTGTTTTGCTCATATCTCCTAAACTATGCGTCCTAGAGCGAAAAGGAGCTTAATTCACGACCACCCCCAAAAAATCGAAAATTCCATCCAAATCCTGAAAAAATTGAAATTTTAATATGAAAAACTTGTTTTGCTCATATCTCCTAAACTATGCGTCCTAGAGCGAAAAGGAGCTTAATTCATGACCACCCCCAAAAAATCGAAAATTCCATCCAAATCCTGAAAAAAATTAAATTTTTATATGAAAAACTTGTTTTGCTCATATCTCCTAAACTATGCGTCCTACAGCGAAAAGGAGCTTAATTCATGACCACCCCCAAAAAATCGAAAATTCCATCCAAATCCTGAAAAAATTGAAATTTTTATATGAAAAACTTGTTTTGCTCATATCTCCTAAACTATGCGTCCTAGAGCGAAAAGGAGCTTAATTCATGACCACCACCAAAAAATCGAAAATTCCATCCAAATCCTGAAAAAATTGAAATTTTAATATGAAAAACTTGTTTTGCTCATATCTACTAAACTATGCGTCCTAGAGCGAAAAGGAGCTTAATTCATGACCACCACCAAAAAATCGACAATTCCATCCAAATCCTGAAAAAATTGAAATTTTTATATGAAAAACTTGTTTTGCTCATATCTCCTAAACTATGCGTCCTACAGCGAAAAGGAGCTTAATTCATGACCACCTTTAAATTAAATTTTTATATGAAAAACTTGTTTTGCTCATATCTCCTAAACTATGCGTCCTAGAGCGAAAAGGAGCTTAATTCATGACCACCCCCAAATCGAAAATTCCATCCAAATCCTGAAAAAATTGAAATTTTTATATGAAAAACTTGTTTTGCTCATATCTCCTAAACTATGCGTCCTACAGCGAAAAGGAGCTTAATTCATGACCACCCCCAAAAAATCGGAAATTCCATCCAAATCCTGAAAAAATTGAAATTTTTATATGAAAAACTTGTTTTGCTCATATCTCCTAAACTATGCGTCCTAGAGCGAAAAGGAGCTTAATTCATGACCACCACCAAAAAATCGGAAATTCCATCCAAATCCTGAAAAAATTGAAATTTTTATATGAAAAACTTGTTTTGCTCATATCTCTTAAACTATGCGTCCTAGAGCGAAAAGGAGCTTAATTCATGACCACCACCAAAAAATCGAAAATTCCATCCAAATCCTGAAAAAAATTAAATTTTTATATGAAAAACTTGTTTTGCTCATATCTCCTAAACTATGCGTCCTAGAGCGAAAAGGAGCTTAATTCATGACCACCCCCAAAAAATCGAAAATTCCATCCAAATCCTGAAAAAAATTAAATTTTTATATGAAAAACTTGTTTTGCTCATATCTCCTAAACTATGCGTCCTAGAGCGAAAAGGAGCTTAATTCATGACCACCACCAAAAAATCGAAAATTCCATCCAAATCCTGAAAAAATTGAAATTTTTATATGAAAAACTTGTTTTGCTCATATCTCCTAAACTATGCGTCCTACAGCGAAAAGGAGCTTAATTCATGACCACCACCAAAAAATCGAAAATTCCATCCAAATCCTGAAAAACATTAAATTTTTATATGAAAAACTTGTTTTGCTCATATCTCCTAAACTATGCGTCCTAGAGCGAAAAGGAGCTTAATTCATGACCACCACCAAAAAATCGAAAATTCCATCCAAATCCTGAAAAACATTAAATTTTTATATGAAAAACTTGTTTTGCTCATATCTCCTAAACTATGCGTCCTAGAGCGAAAAGGAGCTTAATTCATGACCACCCCCAAAAATCGAAAATTCCATCCAAATCCTGAAAAAATTGAAATTTTTATATGAAAAACTTGGTTTGCTCATATCTCCTAAACTATGCGTCCTACAGCGAAAAGGAGCTTAATTCATGACCACCCCAAAAAAATCGAAAATTCCATCCAAATCCTGAAAAAATTGAAATTTTTATATGAAAAACTTGTTTTGTCCATATCTCCTAAACTATGCGTCCTAGAGCGAAAAGGAGATTAATTCATGACCACCCCCAAAAAATCGAAAATTCCATCCAAATCCTGAAAAAAATTAAATTTTAATATGAAAAACTTGTTTTGCTCATATCTCCTAAACTATGCGTCCTACAGCGAAAAGGAGGTTAATTCATGACCGCCCCCAAAAAATCGAAAATTCCATCCAAATCCTGAAAAAATTGAAATTTTTATATGAAAAACTTGTTTTGCTCATATCTCCTAAACTATGCGTCCTACAGCGAAAAGGAGCTTAATTCATGACCACCCCAAAAAAATCGAAAATACCATCCAAATCCTGAAAAAATTGAAATTTTTATATGAAAAACTTGTTTTGCCCATATCTCCTAAACTATGCGTCCTAGAGCGAAAAGGAGCTTAATTCATGACCACCCCCAAAAAATCGAAAATTCCATCCAAATCCTGAAAAAATTGAAATTTTTATATGAAAAACTTATTTTGCCCATATCTCCTAAACTATGCGTCCTAGAGCGAAAAGGAGCTTAATTCATGACCACCCCCAAAAAATCGAAAATTCCAACCAAATCCTGAAAAAATTGAAATTTTTATATGAAAAACTTGTTTTGCTCATATCTCCTAAACTATGCGTCCTAGAGCGAAAAGGAGCTTAATTCATGACCACCCCCAAAAAATCGAAAATTCCATCCAAATCCTGAAAAAATTGAAAATTCCAACCAAATCCTGAAAAAATTGAAATTTTTATATGAAAAACTTGTTTTGCTCATATCTCCTAAACTATGCGTCCTAGAGCGAAAAGGAGCTTAATTCATGACCACCCCCAAAAAATCGAAAATTCCATCCAAATCCTGAAAAAAATTAAATTTTTATATGAAAAACTTGTTTTGCTCATATCTCCTAAACTATGCGTCCTAGAGCGAAAAGGAGCTTAATTCACGACCACCCCCAAAAAATCGAAAATTCCATCCAAATCCTGAAAAAATTGAAATTTTAATATGAAAAACATGTTTTGCTCATATCTCCTAAACTATGCGTCCTAGAGCGAAAAGGAGCTTAATTCATGACCACCCCCAAAAAATCGAAAATTCCATCCAAATCCTGAAAAAAATTAAATTTTTATATGAAAAACTTGTTTTGCTCATATCTCCTAAACTATGCGTCCTACAGCGAAAAGGAGCTTAATTCATGACCACCCCCAAAAAATCGAAAATTCCATCCAAATCCTGAAAAAATTGAAATTTTTATATGAAAAACTTGTTTTGCTCATATCTCCTAAACTATGCGTCCTAGAGCGAAAAGGAGCTTAATTCATGACCACCACCAAAAAATCGAAAATTCCATCCAAATCCTGAAAAAATTGAAATTTTAATATGAAAAACTTGTTTTGCTCATATCTACTAAACTATGCGTCCTAGAGCGAAAAGGAGCTTAATTCATGACCACCACCAAAAAATCGAAAATTCCATCCAAATCCTGAAAAAATTGAAATTTTTATATGAAAAACTTGTTTTGCTCATATCTCCTAAACTATGCGTCCTACAGCGAAAAGGAGCTTAATTCATGACCACCCCCAAAAAATCGGAAATTCCATCCAAATCCTGAAAAAATTGAAATTTTTATATGAAAAACTTGTTTTGCTCATATCTCCTAAACTATGCGTCCTAGAGCGAAAAGGAGCTTAATTCATGACCACCACCAAAAAATCGAAAATTCCATCCAAATCCTGAAAAAAATTAAATTTTTATATGAAAAACTTGTTTTGCTCATATCTCCTAAACTATGCGTCCTACAGCGAAAAGGAGCTTAATTCATGACCACCCCCAAAAAATCGGAAATTCCATCCAAATCCTGAAAAAATTGAAATTTTTATATGAAAAACTTGTTTTGCTCATATCTCCTAAACTATGCGTCCTAGAGCGAAAAGGAGCTTAATTCATGACCACCACCAAAAAATCGAAAATTCCATCCAAATCCTGAAAAAAATTAAATTTTTATATGAAAAACTTGTTTTGCTCATATCTCCTAAACTATGCGTCCTAGAGCGAAAAGGAGCTTAATTCATGACCACCCCCAAAAAATCGAAAATTCCATCCAAATCCTGAAAAAATTGAAATTTTTATATGAAAAACTTGTTTTGCTCATATCTCCTAAACTATGCGTCCTACAGCGAAAAGGAGCTTAATTCATGACCACCCCCAAAAAATCGAAAATTCCAACCAAATCCTGAAAAAATTGAAATTTTTATATGAAAAACTTGTTTTGCTCATATCTCCTAAACTATGCGTCCTACAGCGAAAAGGAGCTTAATTCATGACCACCACCAAAAAATCGAAAATTCCATCCAAATCCTGAAAAAAATTAAATTTTTATATGAAAAACTTGTGTTGCTCATATCTCCTAAACTATGCGTCCTACAGCGAAAAGGAGCTTAATTCATGACCACCCCAAAAAAATCGAAAATTCCATCCAAATCCTGAAAAAATTGAAATTTTTATATGAAAAACTTATTTTGCCCATATCTCCTAAACTATGCGTCCTAGAGCGAAAAGGAGCTTAATTCATGACCGCCCCCAAAAAATCGAAAATTCCATCCAAATCCTGAAAAAATTGAAATTTTTATATGAAAAACTTGTTTTGCTCATATCTCCTAAACTATGCTCCCTACAGCGAAAAGGAGCTTAATTCATGACCACCCCAAAAAAATCGAAAATACCATCCAAATCCTGAAAAAATTGAAATTTTTATATGAAAAACTTGTTTTGCCCATATCTCCTAAACTATGCGTCCTAGAGCGAAAAGGAGCTTAATTCATGACCACCCCCAAAAAATCGAAAATTCCATCCAAATCCTGAAAAAATTGAAATTTTTATATGAAAAACTTATTTTGCCCATATCTCCTAAACTATGCGTCCTAGAGCGAAAAGGAGCTTAATTCATGACCACCACCAAAAAATCGAAAATTCCATCCAAATCCTGAAAAAATTGAAAATTCCAACCAAATCCTGAAAAAATTGAAATTTTTATATGAAAAACTTGTTTTGCTTATATCTCCTAAACTATGCGTCCTAGAGCGAAAAGGAGCTTAATTCATGACCACCACCAAAAAATCGAAAATTCCATCCAAATCCTGAAAAAAATTACATTTTTATATGAAAAACTTGTTTTGCTCACATCTCCTAAACTATGCGTCCTAGAGCGAAAAGGAGCTTAATTCATGACCACCCCCAAAAAATCGAAAATTCCATCCAAATCCTGAAAAAATTGAAATTTTAATATGACAAACTTGTTTTGCTCATATCTCCTAAACTATGCGTCCTAGAGCGAAAAGGAGCTTAATTCATGACCACCACCAAAAAATCGAAAATTCCATCCAAATCCTGAAAAAATTGAAATTTTAATATGAAAAACTTGTTTTGCTCATATCTACTAAACTATGCGTCCTAGAGCGAAAAGGAGCTTAATTCATGACCACCACCAAAAAATCGAAAATTCCATCCAAATATTGAAAAAAATTAAATTTTTATATGAAAAACTTGTTTTGCTCATATCTCCTAAACTATGCGTCCTACAGCGAAAAGGAGCTTAATTCATGACCACCCCCAAAAAATCGGAAATTCCATCCAAATCCTGAAAAAATTGAAATTTTTATATGAAAAACTTGTTTTGCTCATATCTCCTAAACTATGCGTCCTAGAGCGAAAAGGAGCTTAATTCATGACCACCACCAAAAAATCGAAAATTCCATCCAAATCCTGAAAAAAATTAAATTTTTATATGAAAAACTTGTTTTGCTCATATCTCCTAAACTATGCGTCCTACAGCGAAAAGGAGCTTAATTCATGACCACCCCCAAAAAATCGGAAATTCCATCCAAATCCTGAAAAAATTGAAATTTTTATATGAAAAACTTGTTTTGCTCATATCTCCTAAACTATGCGTCCTAGAGCGAAAAGGAGCTTAATTCATGACCACCACCAAAAAATCGAAAATTCCATCCAAATCCTGAAAAAAATTAAATTTTTATATGAAAAACTTGTTTTGCTCATATCTCCTAAACTATGCGTCCTACAGCGAAAAGGAGCTTAATTCATGACCACCCCCAAAAAATCGAAAATTCCATCCAAATCCTGAAAAAATTGAAATTTTTATATGAAAAACTTGTTTTGCTCATATCTCCTAAACTATGCGTCCTACAGCGAAAAGGAGCTTAATTCATGACCACCCCCAAAAAATCGGAAATTCCATCCAAATCCTGAAAAAATTGAAATTTTTATATGAAAAACTTGTTTTGCTCATATCTCCTAAACTGTGCGTCCTAGAGCGAAAAGGAGCTTAATTCATGACCACCACCAAAAAATCGAAAATTCCATCCAAATCCTGAAAAAAATTAAATTTTTATATGAAAAACTTGTTTTGCTCATATCTCCTAAACTATGCGTCCTAGAGCGAAAAGGAACTTAATTCATGACCACCCCCAAAAAATCGAAAATTCCATCCAAATCCTGAAAAAATTGAAATTTTTATATGAAAAACTTGTTTTGCTCATATCTCCTAAACTATGCGTCCTAGAGCGAAAAGGAGCTTAATTCATGACCACCCCCAAAAAATCGAAAATTCCATCCAAATCCTGAAAAAATTTAAATTTTAATATGAAAAACTTGTTTTGCTCATATCTCCTAAACTATGCGTCCGACAGCGAAAAGGAGGTTAATTGCGTTGTAGTATTACTATATTAATCATATATGGCCCTACTGGGCTCGATTAAATAAATAAAAACAAATGAAATGAAATAATTCATGACCGCCCCCAAAAAATCGAAAATTCCATCCAAATCCTGAAAAAATTGAAATTTTTATATGAAAAACTTGTTTTGCTCATATCTCCTAAACTATGCGTCCTACAGCGAAAAGGAGCTTAATTCATGACCACCCCAAAAAAAATCGAAAATACCATCCAAATCCTGAAAAAATTGAAAAACTTGTTTTATTTTATATGAAAAACTTGTTTTGCCCATATCTCCTAAACTATGCGTCCTAGAGCGAAAAGGAGCTTAATTCATGACCACCCCCAAAAAATCGAAAATTCCATCCAAATCCTGAAAAAATTGAAATTTTTATATGAAAAACTTATTTTGCCCATATCTCCTAAACTATGCGTCCTAGAGCGAAAAGGAGCTTAATTCATGACCACCCCCAAAAAATCAAAAATTCCAACCAAATCCTGAAAAAATTGAAATTTTTATATGAAAAACTTGTTTTGCTCATATCTCCTAAACTATGCGTCCTAGAGCGAAAAGGAGCTTAATTCATGACCACCCCCAAAAAATCGAAAATTCCATCCAAATCCTGAAAAAATTGAAAATTCCAACCAAATCCTGAAAAAATTGAAATTTTTATATGAAAAACTTGTTTTGCTCATATCTCCTAAACTATGCGTCCTAGAGCGAAAAGGAGCTTAATTCATGACCACCACCAAAAAATCGAAAATTCCATCCAAATCCTGAAAAAAATTAAATTTTTATATGAAAAACTTGTTTTACTCATATCTCCTAAACTATGCGTCCTAGAGCGAAAAGGAGCTTAATTCATGACCACCCCCAAAAAATCGAAAATTCCATCCAAATCCTGAAAAAATTGAAATTTTAATATGAAAAACTTGTTTTGCTCATATCTCCTAAACTATGCGTCCTAGAGCGAAAAGGAGCTTAATTCATGACCACCCCCAAAAAATCGAAAATTCCATCCAAATCCTGAAAAAAATTAAATTTTTTTATGAAAAACTTGTTTTGCTCATATCTCCTAAACTATGCGTCCTACAGCGAAAAGGAGCTTAATTCATGACCACCCCCAAAAAATCGAAAATTCCATCCAAATCCTGAAAAAATTGAAATTTTTATTTGAAAAACTTGTTTTGCTCATATCTCCTAAACTATGCGTCCTAGAGCGAAAAGGAGCTTAATTCATGACCACCACCAAAAAATCGAAAATTCCATCCAAATCCTGAAAAAATTGAAATTTTAATATGAAAAACTTGTTTTGCTCATATCTACTAAACTATGCGTCCTAGAGCGAAAAGGAGCTTAATTCATGACCACCACCAAAAAATCGAAAATTCCATCCAAATCCTGAAAAAAAATTAAATTTTTATATGAAAAACTTGTTTTGCTCATATCTCCTAAACTATGCGTCCTACAGCGAAAAGGAGCTTAATTCATGACCACCCCCAAAAAATCGGAAATTCCATCCAAATCCGGAAAAAATTGAAATTTTTATATGAAAAACTTGTTTTGCTCATATCTCCTAAACTATGCGTCCTAGAGCGAAAAGGAGCTTAATTCATGACCACCACCAAAAAATCGAAAATTCCATCCAAATCCTGAAAAAAATTAAATTTTTATATGAAAAACTTGTTTTGCTCATATCTTCTAAACTATGCGTCCTACAGCGAAAAGGAGCTTAATTCATGACCACCCCCAAAAAATCGGAAATTCCATCCAAATCCTGAAAAAATTGAAATTTTTATATGAAAAACTTGTTTTGCTCATATCTCCTAAACTATGCGTCCTAGAGCGAAAAGGAGCTTAATTCATGACCACCACCAAAAAATCGAAAATTCCATCCAAATCCTGAAAAAAATTAAATTTTTATATGAAAAACTTGTTTTGCTCATATCTCCTAAACTATGCGTCCTAGAGCGAAAAGGAGCTTAATTCATGACCACCCCCAAAAAATCGAAAATTCCATCCAAATCCTGAAAAAATTGAAATTTTAATATGAAAAACTTGTTTTGCTCATATCTCCTAAACTATGCGTCCTAGAGCGAAAAGGAGCTTAATTCATGACCACCCCCAAAAAATCGAAAATTCCATCCAAATCCTGAAAAAAATTAAATTTTTATATGAAAAACTTGTTTTGCTCATATCTCCTAAACTATGCGTCCTACAGCGAAAAGGAGCTTAATTCATGACCACCCCCAAAAAATCGAAAATTCCATCCAAATCCTGAAAAAATTGAAATTTTTATATGAAAAACTTGTTTTGCTCATATCTCCTAAACTATGCGTCCTAGAGCGAAAAGGAGCTTAATTCATGACCACCACCAAAAAATCGGAAATTCCATCCAAATCCTGAAAAAAAATAAATTTTTAAAATTGAAATTTTAATATGAAAAACTTGTTTTGCTCATATCTCCTAAACTATGCGTCCTAGAGCGACAAGGAGCTTAATTCATGACCACCCCCAAAAAATCGAAAATTCCATCCAAATCCTTAAAAAATTGAAATTTTTATATGAAAAACTTGTTTTGCTCATATCTCCTAAACTATGCGTCCTAGAGCGAAAAGGAGCTTAATTCATGACCACCACCAAAAAATCGAAAATTCCATCCAAATCCTGAAAAAATTGAAATTTTTATATGAAAAACTTGTGTTGCTCATATCTCCTAAACTATGCGTCCTAGAGCGAAAAGGAGCTTAATTCATGACCACCACCAAAAAATCGAAAATTCCATCCAAATCCTGAAAAAATTGAAATTTTTATATGAAAAACTTGTTTTGCTCATATCTCCTAAACTATGCGTCCTACAGCGAAAAGGAGCTTAATTCATGACCACCCCCAAAAAATCGGAAATTCCATCCAAAACCTGAAAAAATTGAAATTTTTATATGAAAAACTTGTTTTGCTCATATCTCCTAAACTATGCGTCCTAGAGCGAAAAGGAGCTTAATTCATGACCACCCCAAAAAAATCGAAAATTCCATCCAAATCCTGAAAAAATTGAAATTTTTATATGAAAAACTTGTTTTGCCCATATCTCCTAAACTATGCGTCCTAGAGCGAAAAGGAGCTTAATTCATGACCACCCCCAAAAAATCGAAAATTCCATCCAAATCCTGAAAAAATTGAAATTTTAATATGAAAAACTTGTTTTGCTCATATCTCCTAAACTATGCGTCCTACAGCGAAAAGGAGGTTAATTCATGACCGCCCCCAAAAAATCGAAAATTCCATCCAAATCCTGAAAAAATTGAAATTTTTATATGAAAAACTTGTTTTGCTCATATCTCCTAAACTATGCGTCCTACAGCGAAAAGGAGCTTAATTCATGACCACCCCCAAAAAATCGGAAATTCCATCCAAATCCTGAAAAAATTGAAATTTTTATATGAAAAACTTGTTTTGCTCATATCTCCTAAACTATGCGTCCTAGAGCGAAAAGGAGCTTAATTCATGACCACCACCAAAAAATCGAAAATTCCATCCAAATCCTGAAAAAAATTAAATTTTTATATGAAAAACTTGTTTTGCTCATATCTCCTAAACTATGCGTCCTAGAGCGAAAAGGAGCTTAATTCATGACCACCCCCCAAAAAATCGAAAATTCCATCCAAATCCTGAAAAAATTGAAATTTTTATATGAAAAACTTGTTTTGCCCATATCTCCTAAACTATGCGTCCTAGAGCGAAAAGGAGCTTAATTCATGACCACCCCCAAAAAATCGAAAATTCCATCCAAATCCTGAAAAAATTGAAATTTTAATATGAAAAACTTGTTTTGCTCATATCTCCTAAACTATGCGTCCTACAGCGAAAAGGAGCTTAATTCATGACCACCCCCAAAAAATCGGAAATTCCATCCAAAACCTGAAAAAATTGAAATTTTTATATGAAAAACTTGTTTTGCTCATATCTCCTAAACTATGCGTCCTAGAGCGAAAAGGAGCTTAATTCATGACCACCCCAAAAAAATCGAAAATTCCATCCAAATCCTGAAAAAATTGAAATTTTTATATGAAAAACTTGTTTTGCCCATATCTCCTAAACTATGCGTCCTAGAGCGAAAAGGAGCTTAATTCATGACCACCCCCAAAAAATCGAAAATTCCATCCAAATCCTGAAAAAATTGAAATTTTAATATGAAAAACTTGTTTTGCTCATATCTCCTAAACTATGCGTCCTACAGCGAAAAGGAGGTTAATTCATGACCGCCCCCAAAAAATCGAAAATTCCATCCAAATCCTGAAAAAATTGAAATTTTTATATGAAAAACTTGTTTTGCTCATATCTCCTAAACTATGCGTCCTACAGCGAAAAGGAGCTTAATTCATGACCACCCCCAAAAAATCGGAAATTCCATCCAAATCCTGAAAAAATTGAAATTTTTATATGAAAAACTTGTTTTGCTCATATCTCCTAAACTATGCGTCCTAGAGCGAAAAGGAGCTTAATTCATGACCACCACCAAAAAATCGAAAATTCCATCCAAATCCTGAAAAAAATTAAATTTTTATATGAAAAACTTGTTTTGCTCATATCTCCTAAACTATGCGTCCTAGAGCGAAAAGGAGCTTAATTCATGACCACCCCCCAAAAAATCGAAAATTCCATCCAAATCCTGAAAAAATTGAAATTTTTATATGAAAAACTTGTTTTGCCCATATCTCCTAAACTATGCGTCCTAGAGCGAAAAGGAGCTTAATTCATGACCACCCCCAAAAAATCGAAAATTCCATCCAAATCCTGAAAAAATTGAAATTTTAATATGAAAAACTTGTTTTGCTCATATCTCCTAAACTATGCGTCCTACAGCGAAAAGGAGGTTAATTCATGACCGCCCCCAAAAAATCGAAAATTCCATCCAAATCCTGAAAAAATTTAAATTTTTATATGAAAAACTTGTTTTGCTCATATCTCCTAAACTATGCGTCCTACAGCGAAAAGGAGCTTAGTTCATGACCACCCCAAAAAATCGAAAATACCATCCAAATCCTGAAAAAATTGAAATTTTTATATGAAAAACTTGTTTTGCCCATATCTCCTAAACTATGCGTCCTAGAGCGAAAAGGAGCTTAATTCATGACCACCCCCAAAAAATCGAAAATTCCATCCAAATCCTGAAAAAATTGAAATTTTTATATGAAAAACTTATTTTGCCCATATCTCCTAAACTATGCGTCCTAGAGCGAAAAGGAGCTTAATTCATGACCACCCCCAAAAAATCGAAAATTCCAACCAACTCCTGAAAAAATTGAAATTTTTATATGAAAAACTTGTTTTGCTCATATCTCCTAAACTATGCGTCCTAGAGCGAAAAGGAGCTTAATTCATGACCACCCCCAAAAAATCGAAAATTCCATCCAAATCCTGAAAAAATTGAAAATTCCATCCAAATCCTGAAAAAAATTAAATTTTTATATGAAAACTTGTTTTGCTCATATCTCCTAAACTATGCGTCCTAGAGCGAAAAGGAGCTTAATTCATGACCACCCCCAAAAAATCGAAAATTCCATCCAAATCCTGAAAAAAATTAAATTTTTTTATGAAAAACTTGTTTTGCTCATATCTCCTAAACTATGCGTCCTACAGCGAAAAGGAGCTTAACTCATGACCACCCCCAAAAAATCGAAAATTCCATCCAAATCCTGAAAAAATTTAAATTTTTATATGAAAAACTTGTTTTGCTCATATCTCCTAAACTATGCGTCCTAGAGCGAAAAGGAGCTTAATTCATGACCACCACCAAAAAATCGAAAATTCCATCCAAATCCTGAAAAAAATTAAATTTTTATATGAAAAACTTGTTTTGCTCATATCTCCTAAACTATGCGTCCTAGAGCGAAAAGGAGCTTAATTCATGACCACCCCCAAAAAATCGAAAATTCCATCCAAATCCTGAAAAAATTGAAATTTTTATATGAAAAACTTGTTTTGCTCATATCTCCTAAACTATGCGTCCTAGAGCGAAAAGGAGCTTAATTCATGACCACCACCAAAAAATCGAAAATTCCATCCAAATCCTGAAAAAAATTAAATTTTTATATGAAAAACTTGTTTTGCTCATATCTCCTAAACTATGCGTCCTACAGCGAAAAGGAGCTTAATTCATGACCACCCCAAAAAAATCGAAAATTCCATCCAAATCCTGAAAAAATTGAAATTTTTATATGAAAAACTTGTTTTGCCCATATCTCCTAAACTATGCGTCCTAGAGCGAAAAGGAGCTTAATTCATGACCACCCCCAAAAAATCGAAAATTCCATCCAAATCCTGAAAAAATTGAAATTTTAATATGAAAAACTTGTTTTGCTCATATCTCCTAAACTATGCGTCCTACAGCGAAAAGGAGGTTAATTCATGACCGCCCCCAAAAAATCGAAAATTCCATCCAAATCCTGAAAAAATTGAAATTTTTATATGAAAAACTTGTTTTGCTCATATCTCCTAAACTATGCGTCCTACAGCGAAAAGGAGCTTAATTCATGACCACCCCAAAAAAATCGAAAATACCATCCAAATCCTGAAAAAATTGAAATTTTTATATGAAAAACTTGTTTTGCCCATATCTCCTAAACTATGCGTCCTAGAGCGAAAAGGAGCTTAATTCATGACCACCCCCAAAAAATCGAAAATTCCATCCAAATCCTGAAAAAATTGAAATTTTTATATGAAAAACTTATTTTGCCCATATCTCCTAAACTATGCGTCCTAGAGCGAAAAGGAGCTTAATTCATGACCACCCCCAAAAAATTGAAAATTCCAACCAAATCCTGAAAAAATTGAAATTTTTATATGAAAAACTTGTTTTGCTCATATCTCCTAAACTATGCGTCCTAGAGCGAAAAGGAGCTTAATTCATGACCACCCCCAAAAAATCGAAAATTCCATCCAAATCCTGAAAAAATTGAAAATTCCAACCAAATCCTGAAAAAATTGAAATTTTTATATGAAAAACTTGTTTTGCTCATATCTCCTAAACTATGCGTCCTAGAGCGAAAAGGAGCTTAATTCATGACCACCACCAAAAAATCGAAAATTCCATCCAAATCCTGAAAAAAATTAAATTTTTATATGAAAAACTTGTTTTGCTCATATCTCCTAAACTATGCGTCCTAGAGCGAAAAGGAGCTTAATTCATGACCACCCCCAAAAAATCGAAAATTCCATCCAAATCCTGAAAAAATTGAAATTTTTATATGAAAAACTTGTTTTGCCCATATCTCCTAAACTATGCGTCCTAGAGCGAAAAGGAGCTTAATTCATGACCACCCCCAAAAAATCGAAAATTCCATCCAAATCCTGAAAAAATTGAAATTTTAATATGAAAAACTTGTTTTGCTCATATCTCCTAAACTATGCGTCCTACAGCGAAAAGGAGGTTAATTCATGACCGCCCCCAAAAAATCGAAAATTCCATCCAAATCCTGAAAAAATTGAAATTTTTATATGAAAAACTTGTTTTGCTCATATCTCCTAAACTATGCGTCCTACAGCGAAAAGGAGCTTAATTCATGACCACCCCCAAAAAATCGAAAATTCCATCCAAATCCTGAAAAAATTGAAATTTTTATATGAAAAACTTGTTTTGCTCATATCTCCTAAACTATGCGTCCTAGAGCGAAAAGGAGCTTAATTCATGACCACCACCAAAAAATCGAAAATTCCATCCAAATCCTGAAAAAAATTAAATTTTTATATGAAAAACTTGTTTTGCTCATATCTCCTAAACGAAAAGGAGCTTAATTCATGACCACCCCCCAAAAAATCGAAAATTCCATCCAAATCCTGAAAAAATTGAAATTTTTATATGAAAAACTTGTTTTGCCCATATCTCCTAAACTATGCGTCCAGAGCGAAAAGGAGCTTAATTCATGACCACCCCCAAAAAATCGAAAATACCATCCAAATCCTGAAAAAATTGAAATTTTTATATGAAAAACTTGTTTTGCCCATATCTCCTAAACTATGCGTCCTAGAGCGAAAAGGAGCTTAATTCATGACCACCCCCAAAAAATCGAAAATTCCAACCAAATCCTGAAAAAATTGAAATTTTTATATGAAAAACTTATTTTGCCCATATCTCCTAAACTATGCGTCCTAGAGCGAAAAGGAGCTTAATTCATGACCACCCCCAAAAAATCGAAAATTCCAACCAACTCCTGAAAAAATTGAAATTTTTATATGAAAAACTTGTTTTGCCCATATCTCCTAAACTATGCGTCCTAGAGCGAAAAGGAGCTTAATTCATGACCACCCCCAAAAAATCGAAAATTCCATCCAAATCCTGAAAAAATTGAAATTTTAATATGAAAAACTTGTTTTGCTCATATCTCCTAAACTATGCGTCCTACAGCGAAAAGGAGGTTAATTCATGACCGCCCCCAAAAAATCGAAAATTCCATCCAAATCCTGAAAAAATTGAAATTTTTATATGAAAAATTTATTTTGCCCATATCTCCTAAACTATGCGTCCTAGAGCGAAAAGGAGCTTAATTCATGACCACCCCCAAAAAATCGAAAATTCCATCCAAATCCTGAAAAAATTGAAAATTCCAACCAAATCCTGAAAAAATTGAAATTTTTATATGAAAAACTTGTTTTGCTCATATCTCCTAAACTATGCGTCCTAGAGCGAAAAGGAGCTTAATTCATGACCACCACCAAAAAATCGAAAATTCCATCCAAATCCTGAAAAAAATTAAATTTTTATATGAAAAACTTGTTTTGCTCATATCTCCTAAACTATGCGTCCTAGAGCGAAAAGGAGCTTAATTCATGACCACCCCCAAAAAATCGAAAATTCCATCCAAATCCTGAAAAAATTGAAATTTTAATATGAAAAACTTGTTTTGCTCATATCTCCTAAACTATGCGTCCTAGAGCGAAAAGGAGCTTAATTCATGACCACCACCAAAAAATCGAAAATTCCATCCAAATCCTGAAAAAAATTAAATTTTTATATGAAAAACTTCTTTTGCTCATATCTCCTAAACTATGTGTCCTACAGCGAAAAGGAGCTTAATTCATGACCACCCAAAAAAAATCGAAAATTCCATCCAAATCCTGAAAAAATTGAAATTTTTATATGAAAAACTTGTTTTGCCCATATCTCCTAAACTATGCGTCCTAGAGCGAAAAGGAGCTTAATTCATGACCACCCCCAAAAAATCGAAAATTCCATCCAAATCCTGAAAAAATTGAAATTTTAATATGAAAAACTTGTTTTGCTCATATCTCCTAAACTATGCGTCCTACAGCGAAAAGGAGCTTAATTCATGACCACCACCAAAAAATCGAAAATTCCATCCAAATCCTGAAAAAAATTAAATTTTTAAAATTGAAATTTTAATATGAAAAACTTGTTTTGCTCATATCTCCTAAATTATGCGTCCTAGAGCGAAAAGGACCTTAATTCATGACCACCCCCAAAAAATCGAAAATTCCATCCAAATCCTGAAAAAATTGAAATTTTTATATGAAAAACTTGTTTTGCTCATATCTCCTAAACTATGCGTCCTAGAGCGAAAAGGAGCTTAATTCATGACCACCACCAAAAAATCGAAAATTCCATCCAAATCCTGAAAAAAATTAAATTTTTATATGAAAAACTTGTTTTGCTCATATCTCCTAAACTATGCGTCCTAGAGCGAAAAGGAGCTTAATTCATGACCACCCCCAAAAAATCGAAAATTCCATCCAAATCCTGAAAAAATTGAAATTTTAATATGAAAAACTTGTTTTGCTCATATCTCCTAAACTATGCGTCCTAGAGCGAAAAGGAGCTTAATTCATGACCACCCCCAAAAAATCGAAAATTCCATCCAAATCCTGAAAAAAATTAAATTTTTATATGAAAAACTTGTTTTGCTCATATCTCCTAAACTATGCGTCCTAGAGCGAAAAGGAGCTTAATTCATGACCACCACCAAAAAATCGAAAATTCCATCCAAATCCTGAAAAAAATTAAATTTTTAAAATTGAAATTTTAATATGAAAAACTTGTTTTGCTCATATCTCCTAAACTATGCGTCCTAGAGCGAAAAGGAGCTTAATTCATGACCACCCCCAAAAAATCGAAAATTCCATCCAAATCCTTAAAAAATTGAAATTTTTATATGAAAAACTTGTTTTGCTCATATCTCCTAAACTATGCGTCCTAGAGCGAAAAGGACCTTAATTCATGACCACCCCCAAAAAATCGAAAATTCCATCCAAATCCTTAAATAATTGAAATTTTTATATGAAAAACTTGTTTTGCTCATATCTCCTAAACTATGCGTCCTAGAGCGAAAAGGAGCTTAATTCATGACCACCCCCAAAAAATCGAAAATTCCATCCAAATCCTGAAAAAAGTTAAATTTTTATATGAAAAACTTGTTTTGCTCATATCTCCTAAACTATGCGTCCTACAGCGAAAAGGAGCTTAATTCATGACCACCCCCAAAAAATCGGAAATTCCATCCAAATCCTGAAAAAATTGAAATTTTTATATGAAAAACTTGTTTTGCTCATATCTCCTAAACTATGCGTCCTAGAGCGAAAAGGAGCTTAATTCATGACCACCACCAAAAAATCGAAAATTCCATCCAAATCCTGAAAAAAATTAAATTTTTATATGAAAAACTTGTTTTGCTCATATCTCCTAAACTATGCGTCCTAGAGCGAAAAGGAGCTTAATTCATGACCACCCCCAAAAAATCGAAAATTCCATCCAAATCCTGAAAAAATTGAAATTTTTATATGAAAAACTTGTTTTGCTCATATCTCGTAAACTATGCGTCCTAGAGCGAAAAGGAGCTTAATTCATGACCACCACCAAAAAATCGAAAATTCCATCCAAATCCTGAAAAAAATTAAATTTTTATATGAAAAACTTGTTTTGCTCATATCTCCTAAACTATGTGTCCTACAGCGAAAAGGAGCTTAATTCATGACCACCCAAAAAAAAATCGAAAATTCCATCCAAATCCTGAAAAAATTGAAATTTTTATATGAAAAACTTGTTTTGCCCATATCTCCTAAACTATGCGTCCTAGAGCGAAAAGGAGCTTAATTCATGACCACCCCCAAAAAATCGAAAATTCCATCCAAATCCTGAAAAAATTGAAATTTTAATATGAAAAACTTGTTTTGCTCATATCTCCTAAACTATGCGTCCTACAGCGAAAAGGAGCTTAATTCATGACCACCACCAAAAAATCGAAAATTCCATCCAAATCCTGAAAAAAATTAAATTTTTAAAATTGAAATTTTAATATGAAAAACTTGTTTTGCTCATATCTCCTAAATTATGCGTCCTAGAGCGAAAAGGACCTTAATTCATGACCACCCCCAAAAAATCGAAAATTCCATCCAAATCCTGAAAAAATTGAAATTTTTATATGAAAAACTTGTTTTGCTCATATCTCCTAAACTATGCGTCCTAGAGCGAAAAGGAGCTTAATTCATGACCACCACCAAAAAATCGAAAATTCCATCCAAATCCTGAAAAAAATTAAATTTTTATATGAAAAACTTGTTTTGCTCATATCTCCTAAACTATGCGTCCTAGAGCGAAAAGGAGCTTAATTCATGACCACCCCCAAAAAATCGAAAATTCCATCCAAATCCTGAAAAAATTGAAATTTTAATATGAAAAACTTGTTTTGCTCATATCTCCTAAACTATGCGTCCTAGAGCGAAAAGGAGCTTAATTCATGACCACCCCCAAAAAATCGAAAATTCCATCCAAATCCTGAAAAAAATTAAATTTTTATATGAAAAACTTGTTTTGCTCATATCTCCTAAACTATGCGTCCTAGAGCGAAAAGGAGCTTAATTCATGACCACCACCAAAAAATCGAAAATTCCATCCAAATCCTGAAAAAAATTAAATTTTTAAAATTGAAATTTTAATATGAAAAACTTGTTTTGCTCATATCTCCTAAACTATGCGTCCTAGAGCGAAAAGGAGCTTAATTCATGACCACCCCCAAAAAATCGAAAATTCCATCCAAATCCTTAAAAAATTGAAATTTTTATATGAAAAACTTGTTTTGCTCATATCTCCTAAACTATGCGTCCTAGAGCGAAAAGGACCTTAATTCATGACCACCCCCAAAAAATCGAAAATTCCATCCAAATCCTTAAATAATTGAAATTTTTATATGAAAAACTTGTTTTGCTCATATCTCCTAAACTATGCGTCCTAGAGCGAAAAGGAGCTTAATTCATGACCACCCCCAAAAAATCGAAAATTCCATCCAAATCCTGAAAAAAGTTAAATTTTTATATGAAAAACTTGTTTTGCTCATATCTCCTAAACTATGCGTCCTACAGCGAAAAGGAGCTTAATTCATGACCACCCCCAAAAAATCGAAAATTCCATCCAAATCCTGAAAAAATTGAAATTTTTATATGAAAAACTTGTTTTGCTCATATCTCGTAAACTATGCGTCCTAGAGCGAAAAGGAGCTTAATTCATGACCACCACCAAAAAATCGAAAATTCCATCCAAATCCTGAAAAAAATTAAATTTTTATATGAAAAACTTGTTTTGCTCATATCTTCTAAACTATGCGTCCTACAGCGAAAAGGAGCTTAATTCATGACCACCCCAAAAAAATCGAAAATTCCATCCAAATCCTGAAAAAATTGAAATTTTTATATGAAAAACTTGTTTTGCCCATATATCCTAAACTATGCGTCCTAGAGCGAAAAGGAGCTTAATTCATGACCACCCCCAAAAAATCGAAAATTCCATCCAAATCCTGAAAAAATTGAAATTTTTATATGAAAAACTTATTTTGCCCATATCTCCTAATCTATGCGTCCTAGAGCGAAAAGGAGCTTAATTCATGACCACCCCCAAAAAATCGAAAATTCCAACCAAATCCTGAAAAAATTGAAATTTTTATATGAAAAACTTGTTTTGCTCATATCTCCTAAACTATGCGTCCTAGAGCGAAAAGGAGCTTAATTCATGACCACCCCCAAAAAATCGGAAATTCCATCCAAATCCTGAAAAAATTGAAATTTTTATATGAAAAACTTGTTTTGCTCATATCTCCTAAACTATGCGTCCTAGAGCGAAAAGGAGCTTAATTCATGACCACCACCAAAAAATCGAAAATTCCATCCAAATCCTGAAAAAAATTAAATTTTTATATGAAAAACTTGTTTTGCTCATATCTCCTAAACTATGCGTCCTACAGCGAAAAGGAGCTTAATTCATGACCACCCCAAAAAAATCGAAAATTCCATCCAAATCCTGAAAAAATTGAAATTTTTATATGAAAAACTTGTTTTGCCCATATCTCCTAAACTATGCGTCCTAGAGCGAAAAGGAGCTTAATTCATGACCACCCCCAAAAAATCGAAAATTCCATCCAAATCCTGAAAAAAATTAAATTTTTATATGAAAAACTTGTTTTGCTCATATCTCCTAAACTATGCGTCCTACAGCGAAAAGGAGCTTAATTCATGACCACCCCCAAAAAATCGGAAATTCCATCCAAATCCTGAAAAAATTGAAATTTTTATATGAAAAACTTGTTTTGCTCATATCTCCTAAACTATGCGTCCTAGAGCGAAAAGGAGCTTAATTCATGACCACCACCAAAAAATCGAAAATTCCATCCAAATCCTGAAAAAAATTAAATTTTTATATGAAAAACTTGTTTTGCTCATATCTCCTAAACTATGCGTCCTAGAGCGAAAAGGAGCTTAATTCATGACCACCCCCAAAAAATCGAAAATTCCATCCAAATCCTGAAAAAATTGAAATTTTTATATGAAAAACTTGTTTTGCTCATATCTCCTAAACTATGCCTCCTAGAGCGAAAAGGAGCTTAATTCATGACCACCACCAAAAAATCGAAAATTCCATCCAAATCCTGAAAAAAATTAAATTTTTATATGAAAAACTTGTTTTGCTCATATCTCCTAAACTATGTGTCCTACAGCGAAAAGGAGCTTAATTCATGACCACCCAAAAAAAATCGAAAATTCCATCCAAATCCTGAAAAAATTGAAATTTTTATATGAAAAACTTGTTTTGCCCATATCTCCTAAACTATGCGTCCTAGAGCGAAAAGGAGCTTAATTCATGACCACCCCCAAAAAATCGAAAATTCCATCCAAATCCTGAAAAAATTGAAATTTTAATATGAAAAACTTGTTTTGCTCATATCTCCTAAACTATGCGTCCTACAGCGAAAAGGAGCTTAATTCATGACCACCACCAAAAAATCGAAAATTCCATCCAAATCCTGAAAAATTGAAATTTTTATATGAAAAACTTGTGTTGCTCATATCTCCTAAACTATGCGTCCTAGAGCGAAAAGGAGCTTAATTCATGACCACCCCCAAAAAATCGGAAATTCCATCCAAATCCTGAAAAAATTGAAATTTTTATATGAAAAACTTATTTTGCCCATATCTCCTAAACTATGCGTCCTAGAGCGAAAAGGAGCTTAATTCATGACCACCCCCAAAAATTCGAAAATTCCAATCAAATCCTGAAAAAATTGAAATTTTTATATGAAAAACTTGTTTTGCTCATATCTCCTAAACTATGCGTCCTAGAGCGAAAAGGAGCTTAATTCATGACCACCCCCAAAAAATCGGAAATTCCATCCAAATCCTGAAAAAATTGAAATTTTTATATGAAAAACTTGTTTTGCTCATATCTCCTAAACTATGCGTCCTAGAGCGAAAAGGAGCTTAATTCATGACCACCACCAAAAAATCGAAAATTCCATCCAAATCCCCAAAAAAATCGGTGGTCCATCCAAATCCTGAAAAAATTTAAAATTCCAACCAAATCCTGAAAAAATTGAAATTTTTATATGAAAAACTTGTTTTGCTCATATCTCCTAAACTATGCGTCCTAGAGCGAAAAGGAGCTTAATTCATGACCACCACCAAAAAATCGAAAATTCCATCCAAATCCTGAAAAAATTGAAAATTCCAACCAAATCCTGAAAAAAATTAAATTTTTATATGAAAAACTTGTTTTGCTCATATCTCCTAAACTATGCGTCCTACAGCGAAAAGGAGCTTAATTCATGACCACCCCAAAAAAATAGAAAATTCCATCCAAATCATGAAAAAATTGAAATTTTTATATGAAAAACTTGTTTTGCCCATATCTCCTAAACTATGCGTCCTAGAGCGAAAAGGAGCTTAATTCATGACCACCCCCAAAAAATCGAAAATTCTATCCAAATCCTGAAAAAATTTAAATTTTTATATGAAAAACTTGTTTTGCCCATATCTCCTAAACTATGCGTCCTAGAGCGAAAAGGAGCTTAATTCATGACCACCACCAAAAAATCGAAAATTCCAACCAAATCCTGAAAAAATTGAAATTTTTATATGAAAAACTTGTTTTGCTCATATCTCCTAAACTATGCGTCCTAGAGCGAAAAGGAGCTTAATTCATTACCAACCCCCAAAATATCGAAAATTCCATCCAAATCCTGAAAAAATTAAATTTTAATATGAAAAACTTGTTTTGCTCATATCTCCTAAACTATGCGTCCTAGAGCGAAAAGGAGCTTAATTCATGACCACCACCAAAAAATCGAAAATTCCATCCAAATCCTGAAAAAAATTAAATTTTTATATGAAAAACTTGGTTTGCTCATATCTCCTAAACTATGCGTCCTACAGCGAAAAGGAGGTTAATTCATGACCGCCCCCAAAAAATCGAAAATTCTATCCAAATCCTGAAAAAATTTAAATTTTTATATGAAAAACTTGTTTTGCCCATATCTCCTAAACTATGCGTCCTAGAGCGAAAAGGAGCTTAATTCATGACCACCAAAAAATTGAAAATTCCATCCAAATCCTGAAAAAAATTAAATTTTTATATGAAAAACTTGTTTTGCTCATATCTTCTAAACTATGCGTCCTACAGCGAAAAGGAGCTTAATTCATGACCACCCCAAAAAAATCGAAAATTCCATCCAAATCCTGAAAAAATTGAAATTTTTATATGAAAAACTTGTTTTGCCCATATCTCCTAAACTATGCGTCCTAGAGCGAAAAGGAGCTTAATTCATGACCACCCCCAAAAAATCGAAAATTCCATCCAAATCCTGAAAAAATTGAAATTTTTATATGAAAAACTTATTTTGCCCATATCTCCTAATCTATGCGTCCTAGAGCGAAAAGGAGCTTAATTCATGACCACCCCCAAAAAATCGAAAATTCCAACCAAATCCTGAAAAAATTGAAATTTTTATATGAAAAACTTGTTTTGCTCATATCTCCTAAACTATGCGTCCTAGAGCGAAAAGGAGCTTAATTCATGACCACCCCCAAAAAATCGGAAATTCCATCCAAATCCTGAAAAAATTGAAATTTTTATATGAAAAACTTGTTTTGCTCATATCTCCTAAACTATGCGTCCTAGAGCGAAAAGGAGCTTAATTCATGACCACCACCAAAAAATCGAAAATTCCATCCAAATCCTGAAAAAAATTAAATTTTTATATGAAAAACTTGTTTTGCTCATATCTCCTAAACTATGCGTCCTACAGCGAAAAGGAGCTTAATTCATGACCACCCCAAAAAAATCGAAAATTCCATCCAAATCCTGAAAAAATTGAAATTTTTATATGAAAAACTTGTTTTGCCCATATCTCCTAAACTATGCGTCCTAGAGCGAAAAGGAGCTTAATTCATGACCACCCCCAAAAAATCGAAAATTCCATCCAAATCCTGAAAAAAATTAAATTTTTATATGAAAAACTTGTTTTGCTCATATCTCCTAAACTATGCGTCCTACAGCGAAAAGGAGCTTAATTCATGACCACCCCCAAAAAATCGGAAATTCCATCCAAATCCTGAAAAAATTGAAATTTTTATATGAAAAACTTGTTTTGCTCATATCTCCTAAACTATGCGTCCTAGAGCGAAAAGGAGCTTAATTCATGACCACCACCAAAAAATCGAAAATTCCATCCAAATCCTGAAAAAAATTAAATTTTTATATGAAAAACTTGTTTTGCTCATATCTCCTAAACTATGCGTCCTAGAGCGAAAAGGAGCTTAATTCATGACCACCCCCAAAAAATCGAAAATTCCATCCAAATCCTGAAAAAATTGAAATTTTTATATGAAAAACTTGTTTTGCTCATAAACTATGCCTCCTAGAGCGAAAAGGAGCTTAATTCATGACCACCACCAAAAAATCGAAAATTCCATCCAAATCCTGAAAAAATTAAATTTTTATATGAAAAACTTGTTTTGCTCATATCTCCTAAACTATGTGTCCTACAGCGAAAAGGAGCTTAATTCATGACCACCCAAAAAAAAATCGAAAATTCCATCCAAATCCTGAAAAAATTGAAATTTTTATATGAAAAACTTGTTTTGCCCATATCTCCTAAACTATGCGTCCTAGAGCGAAAAGGAGCTTAATTCATGACCACCCCCAAAAAATCGAAAATTCCATCCAAATCCTGAAAAAATTGAAATTTTAATATGAAAAACTTGTTTTGCTCATATCTCCTAAACTATGCGTCCTACAGCGAAAAGGAGCTTAATTCATGACCACCACCAAAAAATCGAAAATTCCATCCAAATCCTGAAAAATTGAAATTTTTATATGAAAAACTTGTGTTGCTCATATCTCCTAAACTATGCGTCCTAGAGCGAAAAGGAGCTTAATTCATGACCACCCCCAAAAAATCGGAAATTCCATCCAAATCCTGAAAAAATTGAAATTTTTATATGAAAAACTTATTTTGCTCATATCTCCTAAACTATGCGTCCTAGAGCGAAAAGGAGCTTAATTCATGACCACCACCAAAAAATCGAAAATTCCATCCAAATCCTGAAAAAAATTAAATTTTTATATGAAAAACTTGTTTTGCTCATATCTCCTAAACTATGCGTCCTACAGCGAAAAGGAGCTTAATTCATGACCACCCCAAAAAAATAGAAAATTCCATCCAAATCATGAAAAAATTGAAATTTTTATATGAAAAACTTGTTTTGCCCATATCTCCTAAACTATGCGTCCTAGAGCGAAAAGGAGCTTAATTCATGACCACCACCAAAAAATCGAAAATTCTATCCAAATCCTGAAAAAATTTAAATTTTTATATGAAAAACTTGTTTTGCCCATATCTCTTAAACTATGCGTCCTAGAGCGAAAAGGAGCTTAATTCATGACCACCACCAAAAAATCGAAAATTCCAACCAAATCCTGAAAAAATTGAAATTTTTATATGAAAAACTTGTTTTGCTCATATCTCCTAAACTATGCGTCCTAGAGCGAAAAGGAGCTTAATTCATTACCAACCCCCAAAATATCGAAAATTCCATCCAAATCCTGAAAAAAATTAAATTTTAATATGAAAAACTTGTTTTGCTCATATCTCCTAAACTATGCGTCCTAGAGCGAAAAGGAGCTTAATTCATGACCACCACCAAAAAATCGAAAATTCCATCCAAATCCTGAAAAAAATTAAATTTTTATATGAAAAACTTGGTTTGCTCATATCTCCTAAACTATGCGTCCTACAGCGAAAAGGAGGTTAATTCATGACCGCCCCCAAAAAATCGAAAATTCTATCCAAATCCTGAAAAAATTTAAATTTTTATATGAAAAACTTGTTTTGCCCATATCTCCTAAACTATGCGTCCTAGAGCGAAAAGGAGCTTAATTCATGACCACCCCCAAAAAATCGAAAATTCTATCCAAATCCTGAAAAAATTGAAATTTTTATATGAAAAACTTGTTTTGCTCATATCTCCTAAACTATGCGTCCTAGAGCGAAAAGGAGCTTAATTCATGACCACCCCCAAAAAATCGAAAATTCCATCCAAATCCTGAAAAAATTGAAAATTCCAACCAAATCCTGAAAAAATTGAAATTTTTATATGAAAAACTTGTTTTGCTCATATCTCCTAAACTATGCGTCCTAGAGCGAAAAGGAGCTTAATTCATGACCACCACCAAAAAATCGAAAATTCCATCCAAATCCTGAAAAAATTGAAAATTCCAACCAAATCCTGAAAAAAATTAAATTTTTATATGAAAAACTTGTTTTGCTCATATCTCCTAAACTATGCGTCCTACAGCGAAAAGGAGCTTAATTCATGACCACCCCAAAAAAATAGAAAATTCCATCCAAATCATGAAAAAATTGAAATTTTTATATGAAAAACTTGTTTTGCCCATATCTCCTAAACTATGCGTCCTAGAGCGAAAAGGAGCTTAATTCATGACCACCCCCAAAAAATCGAAAATTCTATCCAAATCCTGAAAAAATTTAAATTTTTATATGAAAAACTTGTTTTGCCCATATCTCCTAAACTATGCGTCCTAGAGCGAAAAGGAGCTTAATTCATGACCACCACCAAAAAATCGAAAATTCCAACCAAATCCTGAAAAAATTGAAATTTTTATATGAAAAACTTGTTTTGCTCATATCTCCTAAACTATGCGTCCTAGAGCGAAAAGGAGCTTAATTCATTACCAACCCCCAAAATATCGAAAATTCCATCCAAATCCTGAAAAAAATTAAATTTTAATATGAAAAACTTGTTTTGCTCATATCTCCTAAACTATGCGTCCTAGAGCGAAAAGGAGCTTAATTCATGACCACCACCAAAAAATCGAAAATTCCATCCAAATCCTGAAAAAAATTAAATTTTTATATGAAAAACTTGGTTTGCTCATATCTCCTAAACTATGCGTCCTACAGCGAAAAGGAGGTTAATTCATGACCGCCCCCAAAAAATCGAAAATTCTATCCAAATCCTGAAAAAATTTAAATTTTTATATGAAAAACTTGTTTTGCCCATATCTCCTAAACTATGCGTCCTAGAGCGAAAAGGAGCTTAATTCATGACCACCACCAAAAAATCGAAAATTCCATCCAAATCCTGAAAAAAATTAAATTTTTATATGAAAAACTTGTTTTGCTCATATCTTCTAAACTATGCGTCCTACAGCGAAAAGGAGCTTAATTCATGACCACCCCAAAAAAATCGAAAATTCCATCCAAATCCTGAAAAAATTGAAATTTTTATATGAAAAACTTGTTTTGCCCATATCTCCTAAACTATGCGTCCTAGAGCGAAAAGGAGCTTAATTCATGACCACCCCCAAAAAATCGAAAATTCCATCCAAATCCTGAAAAAATTGAAATTTTTATATGAAAAACTTATTTTGCCCATATCTCCTAATCTATGCGTCCTAGAGCGAAAAGGAGCTTAATTCATGACCACCCCCAAAAAATCGAAAATTCCAACCAAATCCTGAAAAAATTGAAATTTTTATATGAAAAACTTGTTTTGCTCATATCTCCTAAACTATGCGTCCTAGAGCGAAAAGGAGCTTAATTCATGACCACCCCCAAAAAATCGGAAATTCCATCCAAATCCTGAAAAAATTGAAATTTTTATATGAAAAACTTGTTTTGCTCATATCTCCTAAACTATGCGTCCTAGAGCGAAAAGGAGCTTAATTCATGACCACCACCAAAAAATCGAAAATTCCATCCAAATCCTGAAAAAAATTAAATTTTTATATGAAAAACTTGTTTTGCTCATATCTCCTAAACTATGCGTCCTACAGCGAAAAGGAGCTTAATTCATGACCACCCCAAAAAAATCGAAAATTCCATCCAAATCCTGAAAAAATTGAAATTTTTATATGAAAAACTTGTTTTGCCCATATCTCCTAAACTATGCGTCCTAGAGCGAAAAGGAGCTTAATTCATGACCACCCCCAAAAAATCGAAAATTCCATCCAAATCCTGAAAAAAATTAAATTTTTATATGAAAAACTTGTTTTGCTCATATCTCCTAAACTATGCGTCCTACAGCGAAAAGGAGCTTAATTCATGACCACCCCCAAAAAATCGGAAATTCCATCCAAATCCTGAAAAAATTGAAATTTTTATATGAAAAACTTGTTTTGCTCATATCTCCTAAACTATGCGTCCTAGAGCGAAAAGGAGCTTAATTCATGACCACCACCAAAAAATCGAAAATTCCATCCAAATCCTGAAAAAAATTAAATTTTTATATGAAAAACTTGTTTTGCTCATATCTCCTAAACTATGCGTCCTAGAGCGAAAAGGAGCTTAATTCATGACCACCCCCAAAAAATCGAAAATTCCATCCAAATCCTGAAAAAATTGAAATTTTTATATGAAAAACTTGTTTTGCTCATATCTCCTAAACTATGCCTCCTAGAGCGAAAAGGAGCTTAATTCATGACCACCACCAAAAAATCGAAAATTCCATCCAAATCCTGAAAAAAATTAAATTTTTATATGAAAAACTTGTTTTGCTCATATCTCCTAAACTATGTGTCCTACAGCGAAAAGGAGCTTAATTCATGACCACCCAAAAAAAAAATCGAAAATTCCATCCAAATCCTGAAAAAATTGAAATTTTTATATGAAAAACTTGTTTTGCCCATATCTCCTAAACTATGCGTCCTAGAGCGAAAAGGAGCTTAATTCATGACCACCCCCAAAAAATCGAAAATTCCATCCAAATCCTGAAAAAATTGAAATTTTAATATGAAAAACTTGTTTTGCTCATATCTCCTAAACTATGCGTCCTACAGCGAAAAGGAGCTTAATTCATGACCACCACCAAAAAATCGAAAATTCCATCCAAATCCTGAAAAATTGAAATTTTTATATGAAAAACTTGTGTTGCTCATATCTCCTAAACTATGCGTCCTAGAGCGAAAAGGAGCTTAATTCATGACCACCCCCAAAAAATCGGAAATTCCATCCAAATCCTGAAAAAATTGAAATTTTTATATGAAAAACTTATTTTGCCCATATCTCCTAAACTATGCGTCCTAGAGCGAAAAGGAGCTTAATTCATGACCACCCCCAAAAATTCGAAAATTCCAATCAAATCCTGAAAAAATTGAAATTTTTATATGAAAAACTTGTTTTGCTCATATCTCCTAAACTATGCGTCCTAGAGCGAAAAGGAGCTTAATTCATGACCACCCCCAAAAAATCGGAAATTCCATCCAAATCCTGAAAAAATTGAAATTTTTATATGAAAAACTTGTTTTGCTCATATCTCCTAAACTATGCGTCCTAGAGCGAAAAGGAGCTTAATTCATGACCACCACCAAAAAATCGAAAATTCCATCCAAATCCTGAAAAAAATTAAATTTTTATATGAAAAACTTGTTTTGCTCATATCTCCTAAACTATGCGTCCTACAGCGAAAAGGAGCTTAATTCATGACCACCCCAAAAAAATCGGTGGTCCATCCAAATCCTGAAAAAATTGAAAATTCCAACCAAATCCTGAAAAAATTGAAATTTTTATATGAAAAACTTGTTTTGCTCATATCTCCTAAACTATGCGTCCTAGAGCGAAAAGGAGCTTAATTCATGACCACCACCAAAAAATCGAAAATTCCATCCAAATCCTGAAAAAATTGAAAATTCCAACCAAATCCTGAAAAAAATTAAATTTTTATATGAAAAACTTATTTTGCCCATATCTCCTAATCTATGCGTCCTAGAGCGAAAAGGAGCTTAATTCATGACCACCCCCAAAAAATCGAAAATTCCAACCAAATCCTGAAAAAATTGAAATTTTTATATGAAAAACTTGTTTTGCTCATATCTCCTAAACTATGCGTCCTAGAGCGAAAAGGAGCTTAATTCATGACCACCCCCAAAAAATCGGAAATTCCATCCAAATCCTGAAAAAATTGAAATTTTTATATGAAAAACTTGTTTTGCTCATATCTCCTAAACTATGCGTCCTAGAACGAAAAGGAGCTTAATTCATGACCACCACCAAAAAATCGAAAATTCCATCCAAATCCTGAAAAAAATTAAATTTTTATATGAAAAACTTGTTTTGCTCATATCTCCTAAACTATGCGTCCTACAGCGAAAAGGAGCTTAATTCATGACCACCCCAAAAAAATCGAAAATTCCATCCAAATCCTGAAAAAATTGAAATTTTTATATGAAAAACTTGTTTTGCCCATATCTCCTAAACTATGCGTCCTAGAGCGAAAAGGAGCTTAATTCATGACCACCCCCAAAAAATCGAAAATTCCATCCAAATCCTGAAAAAAATTAAATTTTTATATGAAAAACTTGTTTTGCTCATATCTCCTAAACTATGCGTCCTACAGCGAAAAGGAGCTTAATTCATGACCACCCCCAAAAAATCGGAAATTCCATCCAAATCCTGAAAAAATTGAAATTTTTATATGAAAAACTTGTTTTGCTCATATCTCCTAAACTATGCGTCCTAGAGCGAAAAGGAGCTTAATTCATGACCACCACCAAAAAATCGAAAATTCCATCCAAATCCTGAAAAAAATTAAATTTTTATATGAAAAACTTGTTTTGCTCATATCTCCTAAACTATGCGTCCTAGAGCGAAAAGGAGCTTAATTCATGACCACCCCCAAAAAATCGAAAATTCCATCCAAATCCTGAAAAAATTGAAATTTTTATATGAAAAACTTGTTTTGCTCATATCTCCTAAACTATGCCTCCTAGAGCGAAAAGGAGCTTAATTCATGACCACCACCAAAAAATCGAAAATTCCATCCAAATCCTGAAAAAAATTAAATTTTTATATGAAAAACTTGTTTTGCTCATATCTCCTAAACTATGTGTCCTACAGCGAAAAGGAGCTTAATTCATGACCACCCAAAAAAAAATCGAAAATTCCATCCAAATCCTGAAAAAATTGAAATTTTTATATGAAAAACTTGTTTTGCCCATATCTCCTAAACTATGCGTCCTAGAGCGAAAAGGAGCTTAATTCATGACCACCCCCAAAAAATCGAAAATTCCATCCAAATCCTGAAAAAATTGAAATTTTAATATGAAAAACTTGTTTTGCTCATATCTCCTAAACTATGCGTCCTACAGCGAAAAGGAGCTTAATTCATGACCACCACCAAAAAATCGAAAATTCCATCCAAATCCTGAAAAATTGAAATTTTTATATGAAAAACTTGTGTTGCTCATATCTCCTAAACTATGCGTCCTAGAGCGAAAAGGAGCTTAATTCATGACCACCCCCAAAAAATCGGAAATTCCATCCAAATCCTGAAAAAATTGAAATTTTTATATGAAAAACTTATTTTGCCCATATCTCCTAAACTATGCGTCCTAGAGCGAAAAGGAGCTTAATTCATGACCACCCCCAAAAATTCGAAAATTCCAATCAAATCCTGAAAAAATTGAAATTTTTATATGAAAAACTTGTTTTGCTCATATCTCCTAAACTATGCGTCCTAGAGCGAAAAGGAGCTTAATTCATGACCACCCCCAAAAAATCGGAAATTCCATCCAAATCCTGAAAAAATTGAAATTTTTATATGAAAAACTTGTTTTGCTCATATCTCCTAAACTATGCGTCCTAGAGCGAAAAGGAGCTTAATTCATGACCACCACCAAAAAATCGAAAATTCCATCCAAATCCTGAAAAAAATTAAATTTTTATATGAAAAACTTGTTTTGCTCATATCTCCTAAACTATGCGTCCTACAGCGAAAAGGAGCTTAATTCATGACCACCCCAAAAAAATCGGTGGTCCATCCAAATCCTGAAAAAATTGAAAATTCCAACCAAATCCTGAAAAAATTGAAATTTTTATATGAAAAACTTGTTTTGCTCATATCTCCTAAACTATGCGTCCTAGAGCGAAAAGGAGCTTAATTCATGACCACCACCAAAAAATCGAAAATTCCATCCAAATCCTGAAAAAATTGAAAATTCCAACCAAATCCTGAAAAAAATTAAATTTTTATATGAAAAACTTGTTTTGCTCATATCTCCTAAACTATGCGTCCTACAGCGAAAAGGAGCTTAATTCATGACCACCCCAAAAAAATAGAAAATTCCATCCAAATCATGAAAAAATTGAAATTTTTATATGAAAAACTTGTTTTGCCCATATCTCCTAAACTATGCGTCCTAGAGCGAAAAGGAGCTTAATTCATGACCACCCCCAAAAAATCGAAAATTCTATCCAAATCCTGAAAAAATTTAAATTTTTATATGAAAAACTTGTTTTGCCCATATCTCTTAAACTATGCGTCCTAGAGCGAAAAGGAGCTTAATTCATGACCACCACCAAAAAATCGAAAATTCCAACCAAATCCTGAAAAAATTGAAATTTTTATATGAAAAACTTGTTTTGCTCATATCTCCTAAACTATGCGTCCTAGAGCGAAAAGGAGCTTAATTCATTACCAACCCCCAAAATATCGAAAATTCCATCCAAATCCTGAAAAAAATTAAATTTTAATATGAAAAACTTGTTTTGCTCATATCTCCTAAACTATGCGTCCTAGAGCGAAAAGGAGCTTAATTCATGACCACCACCAAAAAATCGAAAATTCCATCCAAATCCTGAAAAAAATTAAATTTTTATATGAAAAACTTGGTTTGCTCATATCTCCTAAACTATGCGTCCTACAGCGAAAAGGAGGTTAATTCATGACCGCCCCCAAAAAATCGAAAATTCTATCCAAATCCTGAAAAAATTTAAATTTTTATATGAAAAACTTGTTTTGCCCATATCTCCTAAACTATGCGTCCTAGAGCGAAAAGGAGCTTAATTCATGACCACCCCCAAAAAATCGAAAATTCTATCCAAATCCTGAAAAAATTGAAATTTTTATATGAAAAACTTGTTTTGCTCATATCTCCTAAACTATGCGTCCTAGAGCGAAAAGGAGCTTAATTCATGACCACCCCCAAAAAATCGAAAATTCCATCCAAATCCTGAAAAAATTGAAAATTCCAACCAAATCCTGAAAAAATTGAAATTTTTATATGAAAAACTTGTTTTGCTCATATCTCCTAAACTATGCGTCCTAGAGCGAAAAGGAGCTTAATTCATGACCACCACCAAAAAATCGAAAATTCCATCCAAATCCTGAAAAAATTGAAAATTCCAACCAAATCCTGAAAAAAATTAAATTTTTATATGAAAAACTTGTTTTGCTCATATCTCCTAAACTATGCGTCCTACAGCGAAAAGGAGCTTAATTCATGACCACCCCAAAAAAATCGAAAATTCCATCCAAATCATGAAAAAATTGAAATTTTTATATGAAAAACTTGTTTTGCTCATATCTCCTAAACTATGCGTCCTAGAGCGAAAAGGAGCTTAATTCATGACCACCCCCAAAAAATCGAAAATTCCATCCAAATCCTGAAAAAATTGAAATTTTTATATGAAAAACTTATTTTGCCCATATCTCCTAAACTATGCGTCCTAGAGCGAAAAGGAGCTTAATTCATGACCACCCCCAAAAAATCGAAAATTCCAACCAAATCCTGAAAAAATTGAAATTTTTATATGAAAAACTTGTTTTGCTCATATCTCCTAAACTATGCGTCCTAGAGCGAAAAGGAGCTTAATTCATGACCAACCCCCAAAATATCGAAAATTCCATCCAAATCCTGAAAAAAATTAAATTTTTAAAATTGAAATTTTAATATGAAAAACTTGTTTTGCTCATATCTCCTAAACTATGCGTCCTAGAGCGAAAAGGAGCTTAATTCATGACCACCACCAAAAAATCGAAAATTCCATCCAAATCCTGAAAAAATTGAAATTTTTATATGAAAAACTTGTTTTGCTCATATCTCCTAAACTATGCGTCCTAGAGCGAAAAGGAGCTTAATTCATGACCACCCCCAAAAAATCGAAAATTCCATCCAAATCCTGAAAAAAATTAAATTTTTATATGAAAAACTTGTTTTGCTCATATCTCCTAAACTATGCGTCCTACAGCGAAAAGGAGCTTAATTCATGACCACCCCCAAAAAATCGGAAATTCCATCCAAATCCTGAAAAAATTGAAAATTCCAACCAAATCCTGAAAAAATTGAAATTTTTATATGAAAAACTTGTTTTGCTCATATCTCCTAAACTATGCGTCCTAGAGCGAAAAGGAGCTTAATTCATGACCACCACCAAAAAATCGAAAATTCCATCCAAATCCTGAAAAAATTGAAAATTCCAACCAAATCCTGAAAAAATTAAATTTTTATATGAAAAACTTGTTTTGCTCATATCTCCTAAACTATGCGTCCTACAGCGAAAAGGAGCTTAATTCATGACCACCCCAAAAAAATCGAAAATTCCATCCAAATCATGAAAAAATTGAAATTTTTATATGAAAAACTTGTTTTGCTCATATCTCCTAAACTATGCGTCCTAGAGCGAAAAGGAGCTTAATTCATGACCACCCCCAAAAAATCGAAAATTCCATCCAAATCCTGAAAAAATTGAAATTTTTATATGAAAAACTTATTTTGCCCATATCTCCTAAACTATGCGTCCTAGAGCGAAAAGGAGCTTAATTCATGACCACCCCCAAAAAATCGAAAATTCCAACCAAATCCTGAAAAAATTGAAATTTTTATATGAAAAACTTGTTTTGCTCATATCTCCTAAACTATGCGTCCTAGAGCGAAAAGGAGCTTAATTCATGACCAACCCCCAAAATATCGAAAATTCCATCCAAATCCTGAAAAAAATTAAATTTTTAAAATTGAAATTTTAATATGAAAAACTTGTTTTGCTCATATCTCCTAAACTATGCGTCCTAGAGCGAAAAGGAGCTTAATTCATGACCACCACCAAAAAATCGAAAATTCCATCCAAATCCTGAAAAAATTGAAATTTTTATATGAAAAACTTGTTTTGCTCATATCTCCTAAACTATGCGTCCTAGAGCGAAAAGGAGCTTAATTCATGACCACCCCCAAAAAATCGAAAATTCCATCCAAATCCTGAAAAAAATTAAATTTTTATATGAAAAACTTGTTTTGCTCATATCTCCTAAACTATGCGTCCTACAGCGAAAAGGAGCTTAATTCATGACCACCCCCAAAAAATCGGAAATTCCATCCAAATCCTGAAAAAATTGAAATTTTTATATGAAAAACTTGTTTTGCTCATATCTCTTAAACTATGCGTCCTAGAGCGAAAAGGAGCTTAATTCATGACCACCACCAAAAAATCGAAAATTCCATCCAAATCCTGAAAAAATTAAATTTTTATATGAAAAACTTGTTTTGCTCATATCTCCTAAACTATGCGTCCTAGAGCGAAAAGGAGCTTAATTCATGACCACCCCCAAAAAATCGAAAATTCCATCCAAATCCTGAAAAAATTGAAATTTTTATATGAAAAACTTGTTTTGCTCATATCTCCTAAACTATGCGTCCTACAGCGAAAAGGAGCTTAATTCATGACCACCCCCAAAAAATCGAAAATTCCAACCAAATCCTGAAAAAATTGAAATTTTTATATGAAAAACTTGTTTTGCTCATATCTCCTAAACTATGCGTCCTAGAGCGAAAAGGAGCTTAATTCATGACCACCCCCAAAAAATCGAAAATTCCATCCAAATCCTGAAAAAATTGAAATTTTAATATGAAAAACTTGTTTTGCTCATATCTCCTAAACTATGCGTCCTAGAGCGAAAAGGAGCTTAATTCATGACCACCCCCAAAAAATCGAAAATTCCATCCAAATCCTGAAAAAATTGAAATTTTAATATGAAAAACTTGTTTTGCTCATATCTCCTAAACTATGCGTCCTAGAGCGAAAAGGAGCTTAATTCATGACCAACCCCCAAAATATCGAAAATTCCATCCAAATCCTGAAAAAAATTAAATTTTTAAAATTGAAATTTTAATATGAAAAACTTGTTTTGCTCATATCTCCTAAACTATGCGTCCTAGAGCGAAAAGGAGCTTAATTCATGACCAACCCCCAAAATATCGAAAATTCCATCCAAATCCTGAAAAAAATTAAATTTTTAAAATTGAAATTTTAATATGAAAAACTTGTTTTGCTCATATCTCCTAAACTATGAGTCCTACAGCGAAAAGGAGCTTAATTCATGACCACCCCAAAAAAATCGAAAATTCCAACCAAATCCTGAAAAAATTGAAATTTTTATATGAAAAACTTGTTTTGCTCATATCTCCTAAACTATGCGTCCTAGAGCGAAAAGGAGCTTAATTCATGACCACCACCAAAAAATCAAAAATTCCATCCAAATCCTGAAAAAAATTAAATTTTTATATGAAAAACTTGTTTTGCTCATATCTCCTAAACTATGCGTCCTAGAGCGAAAAGGAGCTTAATTCATGACCACCCCCAAAAAATCGAAAATTCCAACCAAATCCTGAAAAAATTGAAATTTTTATATGAAAAACTTGTTTTGCTCATATCTCCTAAACTATGCGTCCTAGAGCGAAAAGGAGCTTAATTCATGACCAACCCCCAAAAAATCGAAAATTCCATCCAAATCCTGAAAAAATTGAAATTTTTATATGAAAAACTTGTTTTGCTCATATCTCCTAAACTATGCGTCCTAGAGCGAAAAGGAGCTTAATTCATGACCAACCCCCAAAAAATCGAAAATTCCATCCAAATCCTGAAAAAATTGAAATTTTTATATGAAAAACTTGTTTTGCTCATATCTCCTAAACTATGCGTCCTACAGCGAAAAGGAGCTTAATTCATGACCACCCCCAAAAAATCGAAAATTCCATCCAAATCATGAAAAAATTGAAATTTTTATATGAAAAACTTGTTTTGCTCATATCTCCTAAACTATACGTCCTAGAGCGAAAAGGAGCTTAATTCATGACCACTCCCAAAAAATCGAAAAATCCAACCAAATTCTGAAAAAATTTAAATTTTTATATGAAAAACTTGTTTTGCTCATATCTCCTAAACTATGCGTCCTACAGCGAAAAGGAGGTTAATTCATGACCGCCCCCAAAAAATCGAAAATTCCATCCAAATCCTGAAAAAATTGAAATTTTTATATGAAAAACTTGTTTTGCTCATATCTCCTAAACTATGCGTCCTACAGCGAAAAGGACCTTAATTCATGACCACCCCAAAAAAATCGAAAATTCCATCCAAATCCTGAAAAAATTGAAATTTTTATATGAAAAACTTGTTTTGCCCATATCTCCTAAACTATGCGTCCTAGAGCGAAAAGGAGCTTAATTCATGACCACCACCAAAAAATCGAAAATTCCATCCAAATCCTGAAAAAATTGAAATTTTTATATGAAAAACTTGTTTTGCTCATATCTCCTAAACTATGCGTCCTACAGCGAAAAGGAGGTTAATTCATGACCGCCCCCAAAAAATCGAAAATTCCATCCAAATCCTGAAAAAATTGAAATTTTTATATGAAAAACTTGTTTTGCTCATATCTCCTAAACTATGCGTCCTACAGCGAAAAGGAGCTTAATTCATGACCACCCCAACAAATCGAAAATTCCATCCAAATCCTGAAAAAATTGAAATTTTAATATGTAAAACTTGTTTTGCTCATATCTCCTAAACTATGCGTCCTAGAGCGAAAAGGAGCTTAATTCATGACCAACCCCCAAAATATCGAAAATTCCATCCAAATCCTGAAAAAAATTAAATTTTAAAAATTGAAATTTTAATATGAAAAACTTGTTTTGCTCATATCTCCTAAACTATGCGTCCTACAGCGAAAAGGAGCTTAATTCATGACCACCCCCAAAAAATCGAAAATTCCAACCAAATCCTGAAAAAATTGAAATTTTTATATGAACAACTTGTTTTGCTCATATCTCCTAAACTATGCGTCCTAGAGCGAAAAGGAGCTTAATTCATGACCACCCCCAAAATATCGAAAATTCCAACCAAATCCTGAAAAAATTGAAATTTTTATATGAAAAACTTGTTTTGCTCATATCTCCTAAACTATGCGTCCTAGAGCGAAAAGGAGCTTAATTCATGACCACCACCAAAAAATCGAAAATTCCATCCAAATCCTGAAAAAATTGAAATTTTTATATGAAAAACTTGTGTTGCTCATATCTCCTAAACTATGCGTCCTAGAGCGAAAAGGAGCTTAATTCATGACCACCACCAAAAAATCGAAAATTCCATCCAAATCCTGAAAAAATTGAAATTTTTATATGAAAAACTTGTTTTGCTCATATCTCCTAAACTATGCGTCCTAGAGCGAAAAGGAGCTTAATTCATGACCACCCCCAAAAAATCGAAAATTCCATCCAAATCCTGAAAAAAATTAAATTTTTATATGAAAAACTTGCTTTGCTCATATCTCCTAAACTATGCGTCCTACAGCGAAAAGGAGCTTAATTCATGACCACCCCCAAAAAATCGGAAATTCCATCCAAATCCTGAAAAAATTGAAATTTTTATATGAAAAACTTGTTTTGCTAATATCTCCTAAACTATGCGTCCTAGAGGTGGTAATTCATGACCACCCCCAAAAAATCGAAAATTCCATCCAAATCCTGGAAAAAATTAAATTTTTATATGAAAAACTTGTTTTGCTCATATCTCCTAAACTATGCGTCCTAGAGCGAAAAGGAGCTTAATTCATAACCACCACCAAAAAATCGAAAATTCCATCCAAATCCTGAAAAAAATTAAAGTTTTATATGAAAAACTTGTTTTGCTCATATCTCCTAAACTATGCGTCCTACAGCGAAAAGGAGCTTAATTCATGACCACCCCCAAAAAATCGAAAATTCCATCCAAATCCTGAAAAAATTGAAATTTTTATATGAAAAACTTGTTTTGCTCATATCTCCTAAACTATGCGTCCTAGAGCGAAAAGGAGCTTAATTCATGACCACCCCCAAAAATTCGAAAATTCCAACCAAATCCTGAAAAAATTGAAATTTTTATATGAAAAACTTGTTTTGCTCATATCTCCTAAACTATGCGTCCTACAGCGAAAAGGAGCTTAATTCATGACCAACCCCCAAAAAATCGAAAATTCCATCCAAATCCTGAAAAAATTGAAATTTTTATATGAAAAACTTGTTTTGCTCATATCTCCTAAACTATGCGTCCTAGAGCGAAAAGGAGCTTAATTCATGACCACCCCCAAAAAATCGAAAATTCCATCCAAATCCTGAAAAATTGAAATTTTTATATGAAAAACTTGTTTTGCTTATATCTCCTAAACTATGCGTCCTAGAGCGAAAAGGAGCTTAATTCATGACCACCACCAAAAAATCGAAAATTCCATCCAAATCCTGAAAAAATTGAAATTTTTATATGAAAAACTTGTTTTGCCCATATCTCCTAAACTATGCGTCCTAGAGCGAAAAGGAGCTTAATTCATGACCACCACCAAAAAATCGAAAATTCCATCCAAATCCTGAAAAAATTGAAATTTTTATATGAAAAACTTGTTTTGCTCATATCTCCTAAACTATGCGTCCTACAGCGAAAAGGAGGTTAATTCATGACCGCCCCCAAAAAATCGAAAATTCCATCCAAATCCTGAAAAAATTGAAATTTTTATATGAAAAACTTGTTTTGCCCATATCTCCTAAACTATGCGTCCTAGAGCGGAAAGGAGCTTAATTCATGACCACCCCCAAAAAATCGAAAATTCCATCCAAATCCTGAAAAATTTGAAATTTTTATATGAAAAATTTGTTTTGCCCATATCTCCTAAACTATGCGTCCTAGAGCGAAAAGGAGCTTAATTCATGACCACCCCCAAAATATCGAAAATTCCAACCAAATCCTGAAAAAATTGAAATTTTTATATGAAAAACTTGTTTTGCTCATATCTCCTAAACTATGCGTCCTAGAGCGAAAAGGAGCTTAATTCATGACCACCACCAAAAAATCGAAAATTCCATCCAAATCCTGAAAAAATTGAAATTTTTATATGAAAAACTTGTGTTGCTCATATCTCCTAAACTATGCGTCCTAGAGCGAAAAGGAGCTTAATTCATGACCACCACCAAAAAATCGAAAATTCCATCCAAATCCTGAAAAAATTGAAATTTTTATATGAAAAACTTGTTTTGCTCATATCTCCTAAACTATGCGTCCTAGAGCGAAAAGGAGCTTAATTCATGACCACCCCCAAAAAATCGAAAATTCCATCCAAATCCTGAAAAAAATTAAATTTTTATATGAAAAACTTGCTTTGCTCATATCTCCTAAACTATGCGTCCTACAGCGAAAAGGAGCTTAATTCATGACCACCCCCAAAAAATCGGAAATTCCATCCAAATCCTGAAAAAATTGAAATTTTTATATGAAAAACTTGTTTTGCTAATATCTCCTAAACTATGCGTCCTAGAGGTGGTAATTCATGACCACCCCCAAAAAATCGAAAATTCCATCCAAATCCTGGAAAAAATTAAATTTTTATATGAAAAACTTGTTTTGCTCATATCTCCTAAACTATGCGTCCTAGAGCGAAAAGGAGCTTAATTCATAACCACCACCAAAAAATCGAAAATTCCATCCAAATCCTGAAAAAAATTAAAGTTTTATATGAAAAACTTGTTTTGCTCATATCTCCTAAACTATGCGTCCTACAGCGAAAAGGAGCTTAATTCATGACCACCCCCAAAAAATCGAAAATTCCATCCAAATCCTGAAAAAATTGAAATTTTTATATGAAAAACTTGTTTTGCTCATATCTCCTAAACTATGCGTCCTAGAGCGAAAAGGAGCTTAATTCATGACCACCCCCAAAAATTCGAAAATTCCAACCAAATCCTGAAAAAATTGAAATTTTTATATGAAAAACTTGTTTTGCTCATATCTCCTAAACTATGCGTCCTACAGCGAAAAGGAGCTTAATTCATGACCAACCCCCAAAAAATCGAAAATTCCATCCAAATCCTGAAAAAATTGAAATTTTTATATGAAAAACTTGTTTTGCTCATATCTCCTAAACTATGCGTCCTAGAGCGAAAAGGAGCTTAATTCATGACCACCCCCAAAAAATCGAAAATTCCATCCAAATCCTGAAAAATTGAAATTTTTATATGAAAAACTTGTTTTGCTTATATCTCCTAAACTATGCGTCCTAGAGCGAAAAGGAGCTTAATTCATGACCACCACCAAAAAATCGAAAATTCCATCCAAATCCTGAAAAAATTGAAATTTTTATATGAAAAACTTGTTTTGCCCATATCTCCTAAACTATGCGTCCTAGAGCGAAAAGGAGCTTAATTCATGACCACCACCAAAAAATCGAAAATTCCATCCAAATCCTGAAAAAATTGAAATTTTTATATGAAAAACTTGTTTTGCTCATATCTCCTAAACTATGCGTCCTACAGCGAAAAGGAGGTTAATTCATGACCGCCCCCAAAAAATCGAAAATTCCATCCAAATCCTGAAAAAATTGAAATTTTTATATGAAAAACTTGTTTTGCCCATATCTCCTAAACTATGCGTCCTAGAGCGGAAAGGAGCTTAATTCATGACCACCCCCAAAAAATCGAAAATTCCATCCAAATCCTGAAAAATTTGAAATTTTTATATGAAAAATTTGTTTTGCCCATATCTCCTAAACTATGCGTCCTAGAGCGAAAAGGAGCTTAATTCATGACCACCCCCAAAATATCGAAAATTCCAACCAAATCCTGAAAAAATTGAAATTTTTATATGAAAAACTTGTTTTGCTCATATCTCCTAAACTATGCGTCCTAGAGCGAAAAGGAGCTTAATTCATGACCACCACCAAAAAATCGAAAATTCCATCCAAATCCTGAAAAAATTGAAATTTTTATATGAAAAACTTGTGTTGCTCATATCTCCTAAACTATGCGTCCTAGAGCGAAAAGGAGCTTAATTCATGACCACCACCAAAAAATCGAAAATTCCATCCAAATCCTGAAAAAATTGAAATTTTTATATGAAAAACTTGTTTTGCTCATATCTCCTAAACTATGCGTCCTAGAGCGAAAAGGAGCTTAATTCATGACCACCCCCAAAAAATCGAAAATTCCATCCAAATCCTGAAAAAAATTAAATTTTTATATGAAAAACTTGCTTTGCTCATATCTCCTAAACTATGCGTCCTACAGCGAAAAGGAGCTTAATTCATGACCACCCCCAAAAAATCGGAAATTCCATCCAAATCCTGAAAAAATTGAAATTTTTATATGAAAAACTTGTTTTGCTAATATCTCCTAAACTATGCGTCCTAGAGGTGGTAATTCATGACCACCCCCAAAAAATCGAAAATTCCATCCAAATCCTGGAAAAAATTAAATTTTTATATGAAAAACTTGTTTTGCTCATATCTCCTAAACTATGCGTCCTAGAGCGAAAAGGAGCTTAATTCATAACCACCACCAAAAAATCGAAAATTCCATCCAAATCCTGAAAAAAATTAAAGTTTTATATGAAAAACTTGTTTTGCTCATATCTCCTAAACTATGCGTCCTACAGCGAAAAGGAGCTTAATTCATGACCACCCCCAAAAAATCGAAAATTCCATCCAAATCCTGAAAAAATTGAAATTTTTATATGAAAAACTTGTTTTGCTCATATCTCCTAAACTATGCGTCCTAGAGCGAAAAGGAGCTTAATTCATGACCACCCCCAAAAATTCGAAAATTCCAACCAAATCCTGAAAAAATTGAAATTTTTATATGAAAAACTTGTTTTGCTCATATCTCCTAAACTATGCGTCCTACAGCGAAAAGGAGCTTAATTCATGACCAACCCCCAAAAAATCGAAAATTCCATCCAAATCCTGAAAAAATTGAAATTTTTATATGAAAAACTTGTTTTGCTCATATCTCCTAAACTATGCGTCCTAGAGCGAAAAGGAGCTTAATTCATGACCACCCCCAAAAAATCGAAAATTCCATCCAAATCCTGAAAAATTGAAATTTTTATATGAAAAACTTGTTTTGCTTATATCTCCTAAACTATGCGTCCTAGAGCGAAAAGGAGCTTAATTCATGACCACCACCAAAAAATCGAAAATTCCATCCAAATCCTGAAAAAATTGAAATTTTTATATGAAAAACTTGTTTTGCCCATATCTCCTAAACTATGCGTCCTAGAGCGAAAAGGAGCTTAATTCATGACCACCACCAAAAAATCGAAAATTCCATCCAAATCCTGAAAAAATTGAAATTTTTATATGAAAAACTTGTTTTGCTCATATCTCCTAAACTATGCGTCCTACAGCGAAAAGGAGGTTAATTCATGACCGCCCCCAAAAAATCGAAAATTCCATCCAAATCCTGAAAAAATTGAAATTTTTATATGAAAAACTTGTTTTGCCCATATCTCCTAAACTATGCGTCCTAGAGCGGAAAGGAGCTTAATTCATGACCACCCCCAAAAAATCGAAAATTCCATCCAAATCCTGAAAAATTTGAAATTTTTATATGAAAAATTTGTTTTGCCCATATCTCCTAAACTATGCGTCCTAGAGCGAAAAGGAGCTTAATTCATGACCACCCCCAAAATATCGAAAATTCCAACCAAATCCTGAAAAAATTGAAATTTTTATATGAAAAACTTGTTTTGCTCATATCTCCTAAACTATGCGTCCTAGAGCGAAAAGGAGCTTAATTCATGACCACCACCAAAAAATCGAAAATTCCATCCAAATCCTGAAAAAATTGAAATTTTTATATGAAAAACTTGTGTTGCTCATATCTCCTAAACTATGCGTCCTAGAGCGAAAAGGAGCTTAATTCATGACCACCACCAAAAAATCGAAAATTCCATCCAAATCCTGAAAAAATTGAAATTTTTATATGAAAAACTTGTTTTGCTCATATCTCCTAAACTATGCGTCCTAGAGCGAAAAGGAGCTTAATTCATGACCACCCCCAAAAAATCGAAAATTCCATCCAAATCCTGAAAAAAATTAAATTTTTATATGAAAAACTTGCTTTGCTCATATCTCCTAAACTATGCGTCCTACAGCGAAAAGGAGCTTAATTCATGACCACCCCCAAAAAATCGGAAATTCCATCCAAATCCTGAAAAAATTGAAATTTTTATATGAAAAACTTGTTTTGCTAATATCTCCTAAACTATGCGTCCTAGAGGTGGTAATTCATGACCACCCCCAAAAAATCGAAAATTCCATCCAAATCCTGGAAAAAATTAAATTTTTATATGAAAAACTTGTTTTGCTCATATCTCCTAAACTATGCGTCCTAGAGCGAAAAGGAGCTTAATTCATAACCACCACCAAAAAATCGAAAATTCCATCCAAATCCTGAAAAAAATTAAAGTTTTATATGAAAAACTTGTTTTGCTCATATCTCCTAAACTATGCGTCCTACAGCGAAAAGGAGCTTAATTCATGACCACCCCCAAAAAATCGAAAATTCCATCCAAATCCTGAAAAAATTGAAATTTTTATATGAAAAACTTGTTTTGCTCATATCTCCTAAACTATGCGTCCTAGAGCGAAAAGGAGCTTAATTCATGACCACCCCCAAAAATTCGAAAATTCCAACCAAATCCTGAAAAAATTGAAATTTTTATATGAAAAACTTGTTTTGCTCATATCTCCTAAACTATGCGTCCTACAGCGAAAAGGAGCTTAATTCATGACCAACCCCCAAAAAATCGAAAATTCCATCCAAATCCTGAAAAAATTGAAATTTTTATATGAAAAACTTGTTTTGCTCATATCTCCTAAACTATGCGTCCTAGAGCGAAAAGGAGCTTAATTCATGACCACCCCCAAAAAATCGAAAATTCCATCCAAATCCTGAAAAATTGAAATTTTTATATGAAAAACTTGTTTTGCTTATATCTCCTAAACTATGCGTCCTAGAGCGAAAAGGAGCTTAATTCATGACCACCACCAAAAAATCGAAAATTCCATCCAAATCCTGAAAAAATTGAAATTTTTATATGAAAAACTTGTTTTGCCCATATCTCCTAAACTATGCGTCCTAGAGCGAAAAGGAGCTTAATTCATGACCACCACCAAAAAATCGAAAATTCCATCCAAATCCTGAAAAAATTGAAATTTTTATATGAAAAACTTGTTTTGCTCATATCTCCTAAACTATGCGTCCTACAGCGAAAAGGAGGTTAATTCATGACCGCCCCCAAAAAATCGAAAATTCCATCCAAATCCTGAAAAAATTGAAATTTTTATATGAAAAACTTGTTTTGCCCATATCTCCTAAACTATGCGTCCTAGAGCGGAAAGGAGCTTAATTCATGACCACCCCCAAAAAATCGAAAATTCCATCCAAATCCTGAAAAATTTGAAATTTTTATATGAAAAATTTGTTTTGCCCATATCTCCTAAACTATGCGTCCTAGAGCGAAAAGGAGCTTAATTCATGACCACCCCCAAAATATCGAAAATTCCAACCAAATCCTGAAAAAATTGAAATTTTTATATGAAAAACTTGTTTTGCTCATATCTCCTAAACTATGCGTCCTAGAGCGAAAAGGAGCTTAATTCATGACCACCACCAAAAAATCGAAAATTCCATCCAAATCCTGAAAAAATTGAAATTTTTATATGAAAAACTTGTGTTGCTCATATCTCCTAAACTATGCGTCCTAGAGCGAAAAGGAGCTTAATTCATGACCACCACCAAAAAATCGAAAATTCCATCCAAATCCTGAAAAAATTGAAATTTTTATATGAAAAACTTGTTTTGCTCATATCTCCTAAACTATGCGTCCTAGAGCGAAAAGGAGCTTAATTCATGACCACCCCCAAAAAATCGAAAATTCCATCCAAATCCTGAAAAAAATTAAATTTTTATATGAAAAACTTGCTTTGCTCATATCTCCTAAACTATGCGTCCTACAGCGAAAAGGAGCTTAATTCATGACCACCCCCAAAAAATCGGAAATTCCATCCAAATCCTGAAAAAATTGAAATTTTTATATGAAAAACTTGTTTTGCTAATATCTCCTAAACTATGCGTCCTAGAGGTGGTAATTCATGACCACCCCCAAAAAATCGAAAATTCCATCCAAATCCTGGAAAAAATTAAATTTTTATATGAAAAACTTGTTTTGCTCATATCTCCTAAACTATGCGTCCTAGAGCGAAAAGGAGCTTAATTCATAACCACCACCAAAAAATCGAAAATTCCATCCAAATCCTGAAAAAAATTAAAGTTTTATATGAAAAACTTGTTTTGCTCATATCTCCTAAACTATGCGTCCTACAGCGAAAAGGAGCTTAATTCATGACCACCCCCAAAAAATCGAAAATTCCATCCAAATCCTGAAAAAATTGAAATTTTTATATGAAAAACTTGTTTTGCTCATATCTCCTAAACTATGCGTCCTAGAGCGAAAAGGAGCTTAATTCATGACCACCCCCAAAAATTCGAAAATTCCAACCAAATCCTGAAAAAATTGAAATTTTTATATGAAAAACTTGTTTTGCTCATATCTCCTAAACTATGCGTCCTACAGCGAAAAGGAGCTTAATTCATGACCAACCCCCAAAAAATCGAAAATTCCATCCAAATCCTGAAAAAATTGAAATTTTTATATGAAAAACTTGTTTTGCTCATATCTCCTAAACTATGCGTCCTAGAGCGAAAAGGAGCTTAATTCATGACCACCCCCAAAAAATCGAAAATTCCATCCAAATCCTGAAAAATTGAAATTTTTATATGAAAAACTTGTTTTGCTTATATCTCCTAAACTATGCGTCCTAGAGCGAAAAGGAGCTTAATTCATGACCACCACCAAAAAATCGAAAATTCCATCCAAATCCTGAAAAAATTGAAATTTTTATATGAAAAACTTGTTTTGCCCATATCTCCTAAACTATGCGTCCTAGAGCGAAAAGGAGCTTAATTCATGACCACCACCAAAAAATCGAAAATTCCATCCAAATCCTGAAAAAATTGAAATTTTTATATGAAAAACTTGTTTTGCTCATATCTCCTAAACTATGCGTCCTACAGCGAAAAGGAGGTTAATTCATGACCGCCCCCAAAAAATCGAAAATTCCATCCAAATCCTGAAAAAATTGAAATTTTTATATGAAAAACTTGTTTTGCCCATATCTCCTAAACTATGCGTCCTAGAGCGGAAAGGAGCTTAATTCATGACCACCCCCAAAAAATCGAAAATTCCATCCAAATCCTGAAAAATTTGAAATTTTTATATGAAAAATTTGTTTTGCCCATATCTCCTAAACTATGCGTCCTAGAGCGAAAAGGAGCTTAATTCATGACCACCCCCAAAATATCGAAAATTCCAACCAAATCCTGAAAAAATTGAAATTTTTATATGAAAAACTTGTTTTGCTCATATCTCCTAAACTATGCGTCCTAGAGCGAAAAGGAGCTTAATTCATGACCACCACCAAAAAATCGAAAATTCCATCCAAATCCTGAAAAAATTGAAATTTTTATATGAAAAACTTGTGTTGCTCATATCTCCTAAACTATGCGTCCTAGAGCGAAAAGGAGCTTAATTCATGACCACCACCAAAAAATCGAAAATTCCATCCAAATCCTGAAAAAATTGAAATTTTTATATGAAAAACTTGTTTTGCTCATATCTCCTAAACTATGCGTCCTAGAGCGAAAAGGAGCTTAATTCATGACCACCCCCAAAAAATCGAAAATTCCATCCAAATCCTGAAAAAAATTAAATTTTTATATGAAAAACTTGCTTTGCTCATATCTCCTAAACTATGCGTCCTACAGCGAAAAGGAGCTTAATTCATGACCACCCCCAAAAAATCGGAAATTCCATCCAAATCCTGAAAAAATTGAAATTTTTATATGAAAAACTTGTTTTGCTAATATCTCCTAAACTATGCGTCCTAGAGGTGGTAATTCATGACCACCCCCAAAAAATCGAAAATTCCATCCAAATCCTGGAAAAAATTAAATTTTTATATGAAAAACTTGTTTTGCTCATATCTCCTAAACTATGCGTCCTAGAGCGAAAAGGAGCTTAATTCATAACCACCACCAAAAAATCGAAAATTCCATCCAAATCCTGAAAAAAATTAAAGTTTTATATGAAAAACTTGTTTTGCTCATATCTCCTAAACTATGCGTCCTACAGCGAAAAGGAGCTTAATTCATGACCACCCCCAAAAAATCGAAAATTCCATCCAAATCCTGAAAAAATTGAAATTTTTATATGAAAAACTTGTTTTGCTCATATCTCCTAAACTATGCGTCCTAGAGCGAAAAGGAGCTTAATTCATGACCACCCCCAAAAATTCGAAAATTCCAACCAAATCCTGAAAAAATTGAAATTTTTATATGAAAAACTTGTTTTGCTCATATCTCCTAAACTATGCGTCCTACAGCGAAAAGGAGCTTAATTCATGACCAACCCCCAAAAAATCGAAAATTCCATCCAAATCCTGAAAAAATTGAAATTTTTATATGAAAAACTTGTTTTGCTCATATCTCCTAAACTATGCGTCCTAGAGCGAAAAGGAGCTTAATTCATGACCACCCCCAAAAAATCGAAAATTCCATCCAAATCCTGAAAAAAATTAAATTTTAAAAATTGAAATTTTAATATGAAAAACTTGTTTTGCTCATATCTCCTAAACTATGCGTCCTACAGCGAAAAGGAGCTTAATTCATGACCACCCCCAAAAAATCGAAAATTCCAACCAAATCCTGAAAAAATTGAAATTTTTATATGAACAACTTGTTTTGCTCATATCTCCTAAACTATGCGTCCTAGAGCGAAAAGGAGCTTAATTCATGACCACCACCAAAAAATCAAAAATTCCATCCAAATCCTGAAAAAAATTAAATTTTTATATGAAAAACTTGTTTTGCTCATATCTCCTAAACTATGCGTCCTAGAGCGAAAAGGAGCTTAATTCATGACCACCCCCAAAAAATCGAAAATTCCAACCAAATCCTGAAAAAATTGAAATTTTTATATGAAAAACTTGTTTTGCTCATATCTCCTAAACTATGCGTCCTAGAGCGAAAAGGAGCTTAATTCATGACCAACCCCCAAAAAATCGAAAATTCCATCCAAATCCTGAAAAAATTTAAATTTTTATATGAAAAACTTGTTTTGCTCATATCTCCTAAACTATGCGTCCTACAGCGAAAAGGAGCTTAATTCATGACCACCCCCAAAAAATCGAAAATTCCATCCAAATCATGAAAAAATTGAAATTTTTATATGAAAAACTTGTTTTGCTCATATCTCCTAAACTATGCGTCCTAGAGCGAAAAGGAGCTTAATTCATGACCACTCCCAAAAAATCGAAAAATCCAATCAAATCCTGAAAAAATTTAAATTTTTATATGAAAAACTTGTTTTGCTCATATCTCCTAAACTATGCGTCCTACAGCGAAAAGGAGGTTAATTCATGACCGCCCCCCAAAAAATCGAAAATTCCATCCAAATCCTGAAAAAATTGAAATTTTTATATGAAAAACTTGTTTTGCTCATATCTCCTAAACTATGCGTCCTACAGCGAAAAGGACCTTAATTCATGACCACCCCAAAAAAATCGAAAATTCCATCCAAATCCTGAAAAAATTGAAATTTTTATATGAAAAACTTGTTTTGCCCATATCTCCTAAACTATGCGTCCTAGAGCGAAAAGGAGCTTAATTCATGACCACCCCCAAAAAATCGAAAATTCCATCCAAATCCTGAAAAAATTGAAATTTTTATATGAAAAACTTGTTTTGCCCATATCTCCTAAACTATGCGTCCTACAGCGAAAAGGAGCTTAATTCATGACCACCCCCAAAAAATCGAAAATTTCAACCAAATCCTGAAAAAATTGAAATTTTTATATGAAAAACTTGTTTTGCCCATATCTCCTAAACTATGCGTCCTAGAGCGAAAAGGAGCTTAATTCATGACCACCACCAAAAAATCGAAAATTCCATCCAAATCCTGAAAAAATTGAAATTTTTATATGAAAAACTTGTTTTGCTCATATCTCCTAAACTATGCGTCCTAGAGCGAAAAGGAGCTTAATTCATGACCAACCCCCAAAAAATCGAAAATTCCATCCAAATCCTGAAAAAATTGAAATTTTAATATGAAAAACTTGTTTTGCTCATATCTCCTAAACTATGCGTCCTAGAGCGAAAAGGAGCTTAATTCATGACCGCCCCCAAAAAATCGAAAATTCCATCCAAATCCTGAAAAAATTGAAATTTTTATATGAAAAACTTGCTTTGCCCATATCTCCTAAACTATGCGTCCTAGAGCGAAAAGGAGCTTAATTCATGACCACCACCAAAAAATCGAAAATTCCATCCAAATCCTGAAAAAATTGAAATTTTTATATGAAAAACTTGTTTTGCCCATATCTCCTAAACTATGCGTCCTAGAGCGAAAAGGAGCTTAATTCATGACCACCACCAAAAAATCGAAAATTCCATCCAAATCCTGAAAAAATTGAAATTTTTATATGAAAAACTTGTTTTGCTCATATCTCCTAAACTATGCGTCCTACAGCGAAAAGGAGGTTAATTCATGACCGCCCCCAAAAAATCGAAAATTCCATCCAAATCCTGAAAAAATTGAAATTTTTATATGAAAAACTTGTTTTGCCCATATCTCCTAAACTATGCGTCCTAGAGCGGAAAGGAGCTTAATTCATGACCACCCCCAAAAAATCGAAAATTCCATCCAAATCCTGAAAAATTTGAAATTTTTATATGAAAAATTTGTTTTGCCCATATCTCCTAAACTATGCGTCCTAGAGCGAAAAGGAGCTTAATTCATGACCACCCCCAAAATATCGAAAATTCCAACCAAATCCTGAAAAAATTGAAATTTTTATATGAAAAACTTGTTTTGCTCATATCTCCTAAACTATGCGTCCTAGAGCGAAAAGGAGCTTAATTCATGACCACCACCAAAAAATCGAAAATTCCATCCAAATCCTGAAAAAATTGAAATTTTTATATGAAAAACTTGTGTTGCTCATATCTCCTAAACTATGCGTCCTAGAGCGAAAAGGAGCTTAATTCATGACCACCACCAAAAAATCGAAAATTCCATCCAAATCCTGAAAAAATTGAAATTTTTATATGAAAAACTTGTTTTGCTCATATCTCCTAAACTATGCGTCCTAGAGCGAAAAGGAGCTTAATTCATGACCACCCCCAAAAAATCGAAAATTCCATCCAAATCCTGAAAAAAATTAAATTTTTATATGAAAAACTTGCTTTGCTCATATCTCCTAAACTATGCGTCCTACAGCGAAAAGGAGCTTAATTCATGACCACCCCCAAAAAATCGGAAATTCCATCCAAATCCTGAAAAAATTGAAATTTTTATATGAAAAACTTGTTTTGCTAATATCTCCTAAACTATGCGTCCTAGAGGTGGTAATTCATGACCACCCCCAAAAAATCGAAAATTCCATCCAAATCCTGGAAAAAATTAAATTTTTATATGAAAAACTTGTTTTGCTCATATCTCCTAAACTATGCGTCCTAGAGCGAAAAGGAGCTTAATTCATAACCACCACCAAAAAATCGAAAATTCCATCCAAATCCTGAAAAAAATTAAAGTTTTATATGAAAAACTTGTTTTGCTCATATCTCCTAAACTATGCGTCCTACAGCGAAAAGGAGCTTAATTCATGACCACCCCCAAAAAATCGAAAATTCCATCCAAATCCTGAAAAAATTGAAATTTTTATATGAAAAACTTGTTTTGCTCATATCTCCTAAACTATGCGTCCTAGAGCGAAAAGGAGCTTAATTCATGACCACCCCCAAAAATTCGAAAATTCCAACCAAATCCTGAAAAAATTGAAATTTTTATATGAAAAACTTGTTTTGCTCATATCTCCTAAACTATGCGTCCTACAGCGAAAAGGAGCTTAATTCATGACCAACCCCCAAAAAATCGAAAATTCCATCCAAATCCTGAAAAAATTGAAATTTTTATATGAAAAACTTGTTTTGCTCATATCTCCTAAACTATGCGTCCTAGAGCGAAAAGGAGCTTAATTCATGACCACCCCCAAAAAATCGAAAATTCCATCCAAATCCTGAAAAATTGAAATTTTTATATGAAAAACTTGTTTTGCTTATATCTCCTAAACTATGCGTCCTAGAGCGAAAAGGAGCTTAATTCATGACCACCCCCAAAAAATCGAAAATTCCATCCAAATCCTGAAAAAATTGAAATTTTTATATGAAAAACTTGTTTTGCTCATATCTCCTAAACTATGCGTCCTAGAGCGAAAAGGAGCTTAATTCATGACCACCACCAAAAAATCGAAAATTCCATCCAAATCCTGAAAAAATTGAAATTTTTATATGAAAAACTTGTTTTGCTCATATCTCCTAAACTATGCGTCCTAGAGCGAAAAGGAGCTTAATTCATGACCACCCCCAAAAAATCGAAAATTCCATCCAAATCCTGAAAAATTGAAATTTTTATATGAAAAACTTGTTTTGCTTATATCTCCTAAACTATGCGTCCTAGAGCGAAAAGGAGCTTAATTCATGACCACCCCCAAAAAATCGAAAATTCCATCCAAATCCTGAAAAAATTTAAATTTTTATATGAAAAACTTGTTTTGCTCATATCTCCTAAACTATGCGTCCTACAGCGAAAAGGAGCTTAATTCATGACCACCCCCAAAAAATCGAAAATTCCATCCAAATCCTGAAAAAATTGAAATTTTTATATGAAAAACTTGTTTTGCTCATATCTCCTAAACTATGCGTCCTAGAGCGAAAAGGAGCTTAATTCATGACCACCCCCAAAAATCGAAAATACCATCCAAATCCTGGAAAAAATGAAATTTTTATATGAAAAACTTTTTTTGCTCATATCTCCTAAAATATGCGTCCTAGAGCGAAAAGGAGCTTAATTCATGACCACCCCCAAAAAATCGAAAATTCCATCCAAATCCTGAAAAAATTGAAATTTTTATATGAAAAACTTGTTTTGCTCATATCTCCTAAACTATGCGTCCTACAGCGAAAAGGAGCTTAATTCATGACCACCCCCAAAAAATCGAAAATTCCAACCAAATCCTGAAAAAATTGAAATTTTTATATGAAAAACTTGTTTTGCTTATATCTCCTAAACTATGCGTCCTAGAGCGAAAAGGAGCCTAATTCATGACCACCCCCAAAAAATCGAAAATTCCAACCAAATCCTGAAAAAATTGAAATTTTTATATGAAAAACTTGTTTTGCTCATATCTCCTAAACTATGCGTCCTAGAGCGAAAAGGAGCTTAATTCATGACCACCACCAAAAAATCGAAAATTCCATCCAAATCCTGAAAAAATTGAAATTTTTATATGAAAAACTTGTTTTGCTCATATCTCCTACACTATGCGTCCTAGAGCGAAAAGGAGCTTAATTCATGACCACACCCAAAAAATCGAAAATTCCAAATCCTGAAAAAATTGAAATTCCAAATCCTGAAAAAATTGAAATTTTTATATGAAAAACTTGTTTTGCTCATATCTCCTAAACTATGCGTCCTAGAGCGAAAAGGAGCTTAATTCATGACCACCCCCAAAAATCGAAAATTCCAACCAAATCCTGAAAAAATTGAAATTTTTATATGAAAAACTTGTTTTGCTCATATCTCCTAAACTATGCGTCCTAGAGCGAAAAGGAGCTTAATTCATGACCACCCCCAAAAAATCGAAAATTCCATCCAAATCCTGAAAAAATTGAAATTTAATATGAAAAACTTGTTTTGCTCATATCTCCTAAACTATGCGTCCTAGAGCGAAAAGGAGCTTAATTCATGACCACCCCCAAAAAATGGAAAATTCCAAACAAATCCTGAAAAAATTGAAATTTTTATATGAAAAACTTGTTTTGCTCATATCTCCTAAACTATGCGTCCTAGAGCGAAAAGGAGCTTAATTCATGACCACCCCCAAAAAATCGAAAATTCCATCCAAATCCTGAAAAATTTGAAATTTTTATATGAAAAACTTGTTTTGCCCATATCTCCTAAACTATGCGTCCTAGAGCGAAAAGGAGCTTAATTCATGACCACCCCCAAAAAATCGAAAATTCCAACCAAATCCTGAAAAAATTGAAATTTTTATATGAAAAACTTGTTTTGCTCATATCTCCTAAACTATGCGTCCTAGAGCGAAAAGGAGCTTAATTCATGACCACCCCCAAAAAATCGAAAATTCCAACCAAATCCTGAAAAAATTGAAATTTTTATATGAAAAACTTGTTTTGCTCATATCTCCTAAACTATGCGTCCTAGAGCGAAAAGGAGCTTAATTCATGACCACCCCCAAAAAATTGAAAATTCCAACCAAATCCTGAAAAAATTGAAATTTTTATATGAAAAACTTGTTTTGCTCATATCTCCTAAACTATGCGTCCTAGAGCGAGAAGGAGCTTAATTCATGACCACCCCCAAAAAATCGAAAATTCCATCCAAATCCTGAAAAAATTGAAATTTTTATATGAAAAACTTGTTTTGCTCATATCTCCTAAAATATGCGTCCTAGAGCGAAAAGGAGCTTAATTCATGACCACCCCCAAAAAATCGAAAATTCCATCCAAATCCTGAAAAAATTGAAATTTTTATATGAAAAACTTGTTTTGCTCATATCTCCTAAACTATGCGTCCTAGAGCGAAAAGGAGCTTAATTCATGACCACCCCCAAAAAATCGAAAATTCCATCCAAATCCTGAAAAAATTGAAATTTTTATATGAAAAACTTGTTTTGCTCATATCTCCTAAACTATGCGTCCTAGAGCGAAAAGAGCTTAATTCATGACCACCCCCAAAAAATCGAAAATTCCATCCAAATCCTGAAAATTTTGAAATTTTTATATGAAAAACTTGTTTTGCCCATATCTCCTAAACTATGCGTCCTAGAGCGAAAAGGAGCTTAATTCATGACCACCCCCAAAAAATCGAAAATTCCAACCAAATCCTGAAAAAATTGAAATTTTTATATGAAAAACTTGTTTTGCTCATATCTCCTAAACTATGCGTCCTAGAGCGAAAAGGAGCTTAATTCATGACCACCCCCAGAAAATCGAAAATTCCATCCAAATCCTGAAAAAATTGAAATTTAATATGAAAAACTTGTTTTGCTCATATCTCCTAAACTATGCGTCCTAGAGCGAAAAGGAGCTTAATTCATGACCACCCCCAAAAAATCGAAAATTCCAACCAAATCCTGAAAAAATTGAAATTTTTATATGAAAAACTTGTTTTGCTCATATCTCCTAAACTATGCGTCCTACAGCGAAAAGGAGGTTAATTCATGACCGCCCCCAAAAAATCGAAAATTCCATCCAAATCCTGAAAAAATTGAAATTTTTATATGAAAAACTTGTTTTGCTCATATCTCCTAAAATATGCGTCCTACAGCGAAAAGGAGCTTAATTCATGACCACCCCAAAAAAATCGAAAATTCCATCCAAATCCTGAAAAAATTGAAAATTTTTTATAAAAAACTTGTTTTGCTCATATCTCCTAAACTATGCGTCCTAGAGCGAAAAGGAGCTTAATTCATGACCACCCCCAAAAAATCGAAAATTCCATCCAAATCCTGAAAAAATTGAAATTTTTATATGAAAAACTTGTTTTGCCCATATCTCCTAAACTATGCGTCCTAGAGCGAAAAGGAGCTTAATTCATGACTACCCCAAAAAAATCGAAAATTCCATCCAAATCCTGAAAAAATTGAAAATTTTTTATAAAAAACTTGTTTTGCTCATATCTCCTAAACTATGCGTCCTAGAGCGAAAAGGAGCTTAATTCATGACCACCCCCAAAAAATCGAAAATTCCATCCAAATCCTGAAAAATTTGAAATTTTTATATGAAAAACTTGTTTTGCCCATATCTCCTAAACTATGCGTCCTAGAGCGAAAAGGAGCTTAATTCATGACCACCCCCAAAAAATCGAAAATTCCAACCAAATCCTGAAAAAATTGAAATTTTTATATGAAAAACTTGTTTTGCCCATATCTCCTAAACTATGCGTCCTAGAGCGAAAAGGAGCTTAATTCATGACCACCCCCAAAAAATCGAAAATTCCAACCAAATCCTGAAAAAATTGAAATTTTTATATGAAAAACTTGTTTTGCTCATATCTCCTAAACTATGCGTCCTAGAGCGAAAAGGAGCTTAATTCATGACCACCCCCAAAAAATCGAAAATTCCAACCAAATCCTGAAAAAATTGAAATTTTTATATGAAAAACTTGTTTTGCTCATATCTCCTAAACTATGCGTCCTAGAGCGAAAAGGAGCTTAATTCATGACCACCCCCAAAAAATCGAAAATTCCATCCAAATCCTGAAAAAATTGAAATTTTTATATGAAAAACTTGTTTTGCTCATATCTCCTAAACTATGCGTCCTAGAGCGAAAAGGAGCTTAATTCATGACCACCCCCAAAAAATCGAAAATTCCATCCAAATCCTGAAAAAATTTAAATTTTTATATGAAAAACTTGTTTTGCTCATATCTCCTAAACTATGCGTCCTAGAGCGAAAAGGACCACCCCCAAAAAATCGAAAATTCCATCCAAATCCTGAAAAAATTGAAATTTTTATATGAAAAACTTGTTTTGCTCATATCTCCTAAACTATGCGTCCTAGAGCGAAAAGGAGCTTAATTCATGGCCACCCCCAAAAAATCGAAAATTCCATCCAAATCCTGAAAAAATTTAAATTTTTATATGAAAAACTTGTTTTGCTCATATCTCCTAAACTATGCGTCCTACAGCAAAAAGGAGGTTAATTCATGACCGCCCCCAAAAAATCGAAAATTCCATCCAAATCCTGAAAAAATTGAAATTTTTATATGAAAAACTTGTTTTGCTCATATCTCCTAAACTATGCGTCCTACAGCGAAAAGGAGCTTAATTCATGACCACCCCAAAAAAATCGAAAATTCCATCCAAATCCTGAAAAAATTGAAAATTTTTTATAAAAAACTTGTTTTGCTCATATCTCCTAAACTATGCGTCCTAGAGCGAAAAGGAGCTTAATTCATGACCACCCCCAAAAAATCGAAAATTCCATCCAAATCCTGAAAAAATTGAAATTTTTATTTGAAAAACTTGTTTTGCTCATATCTCCTAAACTATGCGTCCTAGAGCGAAAAGGAGCTTAATTCATGACCACCCCCAAAAAAATCGAAAATTCCAACCAAATCCTGAAAAAATTGAAATTTTTATATGAAAAACTTGTTTTGCTCATATCTCCTAAACTATGCGTCCTACAGCGAAAAGGAGGTTAATTCATGACCGCCCCCAAAAAATCGAAAATTCCATCCAAATCCTGAAAAAATTGAAATTTTTATATGAAAAACTTGTTTTGCTCATATCTCCCAAACTATGCGTCCTACAGCGAAAAGGAGCTTAATTCATGACCACCCCAAAAAAATCGAAAATTCCATCCAAATCCTGCAAAAATTGAAAATTTTTTATAAAAAACTTGTTTTGCTCATATCTCCTAAACTATGCGTCCTAGAGCGAAAAGGAGCTTAATTCATGACCACCACCAAAAAATTTAAAATTCTAACCAAATCCTGAAAAAATTGAAATTTTTATATGAAAAACTTGTTTTGCTCATATCTCCTAAACTATGCGTCCTAGAGCGAAAAGGAGCTTAATTCATGACCACCCCCAAAAAATCGAAAATTCCAACCAAATCCTGAAAAAATTGAAATTTTTATATGAAAAACTTGTTTTGCTCATATCTCCTAAACTATGCGTCCTAGAGCGAAAAGGAGCTTAATTCATGACCACCCCCAAAAAATCGAAAATTCCATCCAAATCCTGAAAAAATTGAAATTTTTATATGAAAAACTTGTTTTGCTCATATCTCCTAAACTATGCGTCCTAGAGCGAAAAGGAGCTTAATTCATGACCGCCCCCAAAAAATCGAAAATTCCATCCAAATCCTGAAAAAATTGAAATTTTTATATGAAAAACTTGTTTTGCTCATATCTCCTATACTATTCGTCCTACAGCGAAAAGGAGCTTAATTCATGACCACCCCAAAAAAATCGAAAATTCCATCCAAATCCTGAAAAAATTGAAAATTTTTTATAAAAAACTTGTTTTGCTCATATCTCCTAAACTATGCGTCCTAGAGCGAAAAGGAGCTTAATTCATGAACACCCCCAAAAAATCGAAAATTCCATCCAAATCCTGAAAAAATTGAAATTTTTATATGAAAAACTTGTTTTGCCCATATCTCCTAAACTATGCGTCCTAGAGCGAAAAGGAGCTTAATTCGTGACCACCCCAAAAAAATCGAAAATTCCATCCAAATCCTGAAAAAATTGAAAATTTTTTATAAAAAACTTGTTTTGCTCATATCTCCTAAACTATGCGTCCTAGAGCGAAAAGGAGCTTAATTCATGACCACCCCCAAAAAATCGAAAATTCCATCCAAATCCTGAAAAATTTGAAATTTTTATATGAAAAACTTGTTTTGCCCATATCTCCTAAACTATGCGTCCTAGAGCGAAAAGGAGCTTAATTCATGACCACCCCCAAAAAATCGAAAATTCCATCCAAATCCTGAAAAAATTTAAATTTTTATATGAAAAACTTGTTTTGCTCATATCTCCTAAACTATGCGTCCTAGAGCGAAAAGGACCACCCCCAAAAAATCGAAAATTCCATCCAAATCCTGAAAAAATTGAAATTTTTATATGAAAAACTTGTTTTGCTCATATCTCCTAAACTATGCGTCCTAGAGCGAAAAGGAGTTTAATTCATGACCACCCCCAAAAAATCGAAAATTCCATCCAAATCCTGAAAAAATTTAAATTTTTATATGAAAAACTTGTTTTGCTCATATCTCCTAAACTATGCGTCCTACAGCAAAAAGGAGGTTAATTCATGACCGCCCCCAAAAAATCGAAAATTCCATCCAAATCCTGAAAAAATTGAAATTTTTATATGAAAAACTTGTTTTGCTCATATCTCCTAAACTATGCGTCCTACAGCGAAAAGGAGCTTAATTCATGACCACCCCAAAAAAATCGAAAATTCCATCCAAATCCTGAAAAAATTGAAAATTTTTTATAAAAAACTTGTTTTGCTCATATCTCCTAAACTATGCGTCCTAGAGCGAAAAGGAGCTTAATTCATGACCACCCCCAAAAAATCGAAAATTCCATCCAAATCCTGAAAAAATTGAAATTTTTATTTGAAAAACTTGTTTTGCTCATATCTCCTAAACTATGCGTCCTACAGCGAAAAGGAGCTTAATTCATGACCACCCCCAAAAAAATCGAAAATTCCAACCAAATCCTGAAAAAATTGAAATTTTTATATGAAAAACTTGTTTTGCTCATATCTCCTAAACTATGCGTCCTACAGCGAAAAGGAGGTTAATTCATGACCGTCCCCAAAAAATCGAAAATTCCATCCAAATCCTGAAAAAATTGAAAATTTTTTATAAAAAACTTGTTTTGCTCATATCTCCTAAACTATGCGTCCTAGAGCGAAAAGGAGCTTAATTCATGACCACCCCCAAAAAATCGAAAATTCCATCCAAATCCTGAAAAATTTGAAATTTTTATATGAAAAACTTGTTTTGCCCATATCTCCTAAACTATGCGTCCTAGAGCGAAAAGGAGCTTAATTCATGACCACCCCCAAAAAATCGAAAATTCCAACCAAATCCTGAAAAAATTGAAATTTTTATATGAAAAACTTGTTTTGCCCATATCTCCTAAACTATGCATCCTAGAGCGAAAAGGAGCTTAATTCATGACCACCCCCAAAAAATCGAAAATTCCAACCAAATCCTGAAAAAATTGAAATTTTTATATGAAAAACTTGTTTTGCTCATATCTCCTAAACTATGCGTCCTAGAGCGAAAAGGAGCTTAATTCATGACCACCCCCAAAAAATCGAAAATTCCAACCAAATCCTGAAAAAATTGAAATTTTTATATGAAAAACTTGTTTTGCTCATATCTCCTAAACTATGCGTCCTAGAGCGAAAAGGACCACCCCCAAAAAATCGAAAATTCCATCCAAATCCTGAAAAAATTGAAATTTTTATATGAAAAACTTGTTTTGCTCATATCTCCTAAACTATGCGTCCTAGAGCGAAAAGGAGCTTAATTCATGACCACCCCCAAAAAAATCGAAAATTCCAACCAAATCCTGAAAAAATTGAAATTTTTATATGAAAAACTTGTTTTGCTCATATCTCCTAAACTATGCGTCCTACAGCAAAAAGGAGGTTAATTCATGACCGCCCCCAAAAAATCGAAAATTCCATCCAAATCCTGAAAAAATTGAAATTTTTATATGAAAAACTTGTTTTGCTTATATCTCCTAAACTATGCGTCCTACAGCGAAAAGGAGCTTAATTCATGACCACCCCTAAAAAATCGAAAATTCCATCCAAATCCTGAAAAAATTGAAAATTTTTTATAAAAAACTTGTTTTGCTCATATCTCCTAAACTATGCGTCCTAGAGCGAAAAGGAGCTTAATTCATGACCACCCCCAAAAAATCGAAAATTCCATCCAAATCCTGAAAAAATTGAAAATTTTTTATAAAAACTTGTTTTGCTCATATCTCCTAAACTATGCGTCCTAGAGCGAAAAGGAGCTTAATTCATGACCACCCCCAAAAAATCGAAAATTCCATCCAAATCCTGAAAAAATTGAAATTTTTATATGAAAAACTTGTTTTGCCCATATCTCCTAAACTATGCGTCCTAGAGCGAAAAGGAGCTTAATTCATGACCACCCCCAAAAAATCGAAAATTCCAACCAAATCCTGAAAAAATTGAAATTTTTATATGAAAAACTTGTTTTGCTCATATCTCCTAAACTATGCGTCCTACAGCAAAAAGGAGGTTAATTCATGACCGCCCCCAAAAAATCGAAAATTCCATCCAAATCCTGAAAAAATTGAAATTTTTATATGAAAAACTTGTTTTGCTCATATCTCCCAAACTATGCGTCCTACAGCGAAAAGGAGCTTAATTCATGACCACCCCAAAAAAATCGAAAATTCCATCCAAATCCTGCAAAAATTGAAAATTTTTTATAAAAAACTTGTTTTGCTCATATCTCCTAAACTATGCGTCCTAGAGCGAAAAGGAGCTTAATTCATGACCACCCCCAAAAAATCGAAAATTCCATCCAAATCCTGAAAAAATTGAAATTTAATATGAAAAACTTGTTTTGCTCATATCTCCTAAACTATGCGTCCTAGAGCGAAAAGGAGCTTAATTCATGACCGCCCCCAAAAAATCGAAAATTTTATCCAAATCCTGAAAAAATTGAAATTTTTATATGAAAAACTTGTTTTGCTCATATCTCCTAAACTATGCGTCCTACAGCGAAAAGGAGCTTAATTCATGACCACCCCAAAAAAATCGAAAATTCCATCCAAATCCTGAAAAAATTGAAAATTTTTTATAAAAAACTTGTTTTGCTCATATCTCCTAAACTATGCGTCCTAGAGCGAAAAGGAGCTTAATTCATGACCACCCCCAAAAAATCGAAAATTCCATCCAAATCCTGAAAAATTTGAAATTTTTATATGAAAAACTTGTTTTGCCCATATCTCCTAAACTATGCGTCCTAGAGCGAAAAGGAGCTTAATTCATGACCACCCCCAAAAAATCGAAAATTCCATCCAAATCCTGAAAAAATTGAAATTTTTATATGAAAAACTTGTTTTGCTCATATCTCCTAAACTATGCGTCCTAGAGCGAAAAGGAGCTTAATTCATGACCACCCCCAAAAAATCGAAAATTCCAACCAAATCCTGAAAGAATTGAAATTTTTATATGAAAAACTTGTTTTGCTCATATCTCCTAAACTATGCGTCCTAGAGCGAAAAGGACCACCCCCAAAAAATCGAAAATTCCATCCAAATCCTGAAAAAATTTAAATTTTTATATGAAAAACTTGTTTTGCTCATATCTCCTAAACTATGCGTCCTAGAGCGAAAAGGAGCTTAATTCATGACCACCCCCAAAAAATCGAAAATTCCATCCAAATCCTGAAAAATTTTAAATTTTTATATGAAAAACTTGTTTTGCTCATATCTCCTAAACTATGCGTCCTACAGCAAAAAGGAGGTTAATTCATGACCGCCCCCAAAAAATCGAAAATTCCATCCAAATCCTGAAAAAATTGAAATTTTTTTATGAAAAACTTGTTTTGCTCATATCTCCTAAACTATGCGTCCTACAGCGAAAAGGAGCTTAATTCATGACCACCCCAAAAAAATCGAAAATTCCATCCAAATCCTGAAAAAAATGAAAATTTTTTATAATAAACTTGTTTTGCTCATATCTCCTAAACTATGCGTCCTAGAGCGAAAAGGAGCTTAATTCATCCACCCCAAAAAAATCGAAAATTCCATCCAAATCCTGAAAAAATTGAAATTTTTATATGAAAAACTTGTTTTGCTCATATCTCCTAAACTATGCGTCCTAGAGCGAAAAGGAGTTTAATTCATGACCACCCCCAAAAAATCGAAAATTCCATCCAAATCCTGAAAAAATTGAAATTTAATATGAAAAACTTGTTTTGCTCATATCTCCTAAACTATGCGTCCTAGAGCGAAAAGGAGCTTAATTCATGACCGCCCCCAAAAAATCGAAAATTCCATCCAAATCCTGAAAAAATTGAAATTTTTATATGAAAAACTTCTTTTGCTCATATCTCCTAAACTATGCGTCCTACAGCGAAAAGGAGCTTTATTCATGACCACCCCAAAAAAATCGAAAATTCCATCCAAATCCTGAAAAAATTGAAATTTTTATATGAAAAACTTGTTTTGCTCATATCTCCTAAACTATGCGTCCTACAGCGAAAAGGAGCTTAATTCATGACCACCCCAAAAAAATCGAAAATTCCATCCAAATCCTGAAAAAAATGAAAATTTTTTATAAAAAACTTGTTTTGCTCATATCTCCTAAACTATGCGTCCTAGAGCGAAAAGGAGCTTAATTCATCCACCCCCAAAAAATCGAAAATTCCATCCAAATCCTGAAAAAATTGAAATTTTTATATGGAAAACTTGTTTTGCTCATATCTCCTAAACTATGCGTCCTAGAGCGAAAAGGAGCTTAATTCATGACCATCCCCAAAAAATCGAAAATTCCATCCAAATCCTGAAAAAATTGAAATTTAATATGAAAAACTTGTTTTGCTCATATCTCCTAAACTATGCGTCCTAGAGCGAAAAGGAGCTTAATTCATGACCGCCCCCAAAAAATCGAAAATTCCATCCAAATCCTGAAAAAATTGAAATTTTTATATGAAAAACTTGTTTTGCTCATATCTCCTAAACTATGCGTCCTACAGCGAAAAGGAGCTTAATTCATGACCACCCTAAAAAAATCGAAAATTCCATCCAAATCCTGAAAAAATTGAAAATTTTTTATAAAAAACTTGTTTTGCTCATATCTCCTAAACTATGCGTCCTAGAGCGAAAAGGAGCTTAATTCATGACCACCCCCAAAAAATCGAAAATTCCATCCAAATCCTGAAAAAATTGAAATTTTTATATGAAAAACTTGTTTTGCCCATATTTCCTAAACTATGCGTCCTAGAGCGAAAAGGAGCTTAATTCATGACCACCCCAAAAAAATCGAAAATTCCATCCAAATCCTGAAAAAATTGAAAATTTTTTATAAAAAACTTGTTTTGCTCATATCTCCTAAACTATGCGTCCTAGAGCGAAAAGGAGCTTAATTCATGACCACCCCCAAAAAATCGAAAATTCCATCCAAATCCTGAAAAATTTGAAATTTTTATATGAAAAACTTGTTTTGCCCATATCTCCTAAACTATGCGTCCTAGAGCGAAAAGGGGCTTAATTCATGACCACCCCCAAAAAATCGAAAATTCCAACCAAATCCTGAAAAAATTGAAATTTTTATATGAAAAACTTGTTTTGCTCATATCTCCCAAACTATGCGTCCTAGAGCGAAAAGGAGCTTAATTCATGACCACCCCAAAAAAATCGAAAATTCCATCCAAATCCTGAAAAAATTGAAAATTTTTTATAAAAAACTTGTTTTGCTCATATCTCCTAAACTATGCGTCCTAGAGCGAAAAGGAGCTTAATTCATGACCACCCCCAAAAAATCGAAAATTCCATCCAAATCCTGAAAAATTTGAAATTTTTATATGAAAAACTTGTTTTGCCCATATCTCCTAAACTATGCGTCCTACAGCGAAAAGGAGCTTAATTCATGACCGCCCCCAAAAAATCGAAAATTCCATCCAAATCCTGAAAAAATTTAAATTTTTATATGAAAAACTTCTTTTGCTCATATCTCCTAAACTATGCGTCCTACAGCGAAAAGGAGCTTAATTCATGACCACCCCCAAAAAATCGAAAATTCCATCCAAATCCTGAAAAATTTGAAATTTTTATATGAAAAACTTGTTTTGCTCATATCTCCCAAACTATGCGTCCTAGAGCGAAAAGGAGCTTAATTCATGACCACCACCAAAAAATTTAAAATTCTAACCAAATCCTGAAAAAATTTAAATTTTTATATGAAAAACTTGTTTTGCTCATATCTCCTAAACTATGCGTCCTAGAGCGAAAAGGAGCTTAATTCATGACCACCCCCAAAAAATCGAAAATTCCAACCAAATCCTGAAAAAATTGAAATTTTTATATGAAAAACTTGTTTTGCTCATATCTCCTAAACTATGCGTCCTAGAGCGAAAAGGAGCTTAATTCATGACCACCCCCAAAAAATCGAAAATTCCAACCAAATCCTGAAAAAATTGAAATTTTTATATGAAAAACTTGTTTTGCTCATATCTCCTAAACTATGCGTCCTAGAGCGAAAAGGAGCTTAATTCATGACCACCCCCAAAAAATCGAAAATTCCATCCAAATCCTGAAAAATTGAAATTTTTATATGAAAAACTTGTTTTGCTCATATCTCCTAAACTATGCGTCCTACAGCGAAAAGGAGGTTAATTCATGACCGCCCCCAAAAAATCGAAAATTCCATCCAAATCCTGCAAAAATTGAAAATTTTTATATGAAAAACTTGTTTTGCTCATATCTCCCAAACTATGCGTCCTACAGCGAAAAGGAGCTTAATTCATGACCACCCCAAAAAAATCGAAAATTCCATCCAAATCCTGCAAAAATTGAAAATTTTTTATAAAAAACTTGTTTTGCTCATATCTCCTAAACTATGCGTCCTAGAGCGAAAAGGAGCTTAATTCATGACCACCACCAAAAAATTTAAAATTCTAACCAAATCCTGAAAAAATTGAAATTTTTATATGAAAAACTTGTTTTGCTCATATCTCCTAAACTATGCGTCCTAGAGCGAAAAGGAGCTTAATTCATGACCACCCCCAAAAAATCGAAAATTCCAACCAAATCCTGAAAAAATTGAAATTTTTATATGAAAAACTTGTTTTTGCTCATATCTCCTAAACTATGCGTCCTAGAGCGAAAAGGAGCTTAATTCATGACCACCCCCAAAAAATCGAAAATTCCATCCAAATCCTGAAAAAATTGAAATTTAATATGAAAAACTTGTTTTGCTCATATCTCCTAAACTATGCGTCCTAGAGCGAAAAGGAGCTTAATTCATGACCACCCCCAAAAAATCGAAAATTCCAACCAAATCCTGAAAAAATTGAAATTTTTATATGAAAAACTTGTTTTGCTCATATCTCCTAAACTATGCGTCCTAGAGCGAAAAGGAGCTTAATTCATGACCACCCCCAAAAAATCGAAAATTCCAACCAAATCCTGAAAAAATTGAAATTTTTATATGAAAAACTTGTTTTGCTCATATCTCCCAAACTATGCGTCCTACAGCGAAAAGGAGCTTAATTCATGACCACCCCAAAAAAATCGAAAATTCCATCCAAATCCTGCAAAAATTGAAAATTTTTTATAAAAAACTTGTTTTGCTCATATCTCCTAAACTATGCGTCCTAGAGCGAAAAGGAGCTTAATTCATGACCACCCCCAAAAAATCGAAAATTCCAACCAAATCCTGAAAAAATTGAAATTTTTATATGAAAAACTTGTTTTGCTTATATCTCCTAAACTATGCGTCCTAGAGCGAAAAGGAGCTTAATTCATGACCACCCCCAAAAAATCGAAAATTCCAACCAAATCCTGAAAAAATTGAAATTTTTATATGAAAAACTTGTTTTGCTCATATCTCCTAAACTATGCGTCCTAGAGCGAAAAGGAGCTTAATTCATGACCACTCCCAAAAAATCGAAAATTCCAACCAAATCCTGAAAAAATTGAAATTTTTATATGAAAAACTTGTTTTGCTCATATCTCCTAAACTATGCGTCCTAGAGCGAAAAGGAGCTTAATTCATGACCACCCCCAAAAAATCGAAAATTCCAACCAAATCCTGAAAAAATTGAAATTTTTATATGAAAAACTTGTTTTGCTCATATCTCCTAAACTATGCGTCCTACAGCGAAAAGGAGCTTAATTCATGACCACCCCCAAAAAATCGAAAATTCCATCCAAATCCTGAAAAAATTGAAATTTTTATATGAAAAACTTGTTTTGCTCATATCTCCTAAACTATGCGTCCTAGAGCGAAAAGGAGCTTAATTCATGACCACCCCCAAAAAATCGAAAATTCCAACCAAATCCTGAAAAAATTGAAATTTTTATATGAAAAACTTGTTTTGCTCATATCTCCTAAACTATGCGTCCTAGAGCGAAAAGGAGCTTAATTCATGACCACCCCCAAAAAATCGAAAATTCCAACCAAATCCTGAAAAAATTGAAATTTTTATATGAAAAACTTGTTTTGCTCATATCTCCTAAATTATGCGTCCTAGAGCGAAAAGGAGCTTAATTCATGACCACCCCCAAAAAATCGAAAATTCCATCCAAATCCTGAAAAAATTGAAATTTTTATATGAAAAACTTGTTTTGCTCATATCTCCTAAACTATGCGTCCTAGAGCGAAAAGGAGCTTAATTCATGACCACCCCCAAAAAATCGAAAATTCCATCCAAATCCTGAAAAAAATTAAATTTTTATATGAAAAACTTGTTTTGCTCATATCTCCTAAACTATGCGTCCTAGAGCGAAAAGGACCACCCCCAAAAAATCGAAAATTCCATCCAAATCCTGAAAAAATTTAAATTTTTATATGAAATACTTGTTTTGCTCATATCTCCTAAACTATGCGTCCTAGAGCGAAAAGGAGCTTAATTCATGACCACCCCCAAAAAGTCGAAAATTCCATCCAAATCATGAAAAATTTTAAATTTTTATATGAAAAACTTGTTTTGCTCATATCTCCTAAACTATGCGTCCTACAGCAAAAAGGAGGTTAATTCATGACCGCCCCCAAAAAATCGAAAATTCCATCCAAATCCTGAAAAAATTGAAATTTTTATATGAAAAACTTGTTTTGCTCATATCTCCTAAACTATGCGTCCTACAGCGAAAAGGAGCTTAATTCATGACCACCCCAAAAAAATCGAAAATTCCATCCAAATCCTGAAAAAAATTAAAATTTTTTATAATAAACTTGTTTTGCTCATATCTCCTAAACTATGCGTCCTAGAGCGAAAAGGAGCTTAATTCATCCACCCCCAAAAAATCGAAAATTCCATCCAAATCCTGAAAAAATTGAAATTTTTATATGAAAAACTTGTTTTGCTCATATCTCCTAAACTATGCGTCCTAGAGCGAAAAGGAGTTTAATTCATGACCACCCCCAAAAAATCGAAAATTCCATCCAAATCCTGAAAAAATTTAAATTTAATATGAAAAACTTGTTTTGCTCATATCTCCTAAACTATGCGTCCTACAGCAAAAAGGAGGTTAATTCATGACCGCCCCCAAAAAATCGAAAATTCCATCCAAATCCTGAAAAAATTGAAATTTTTTTATGAAAAACTTGTTTTGCTCATATCTCCTAAACTATGCGTCCTACAGCGAAAAGGAGCTTAATTCATGACCACCCCAAAAAAATCGAAAATTCCATCCAAATCCTGAAAAAAATGAAAATTTTTTATAATAAACTTGTTTTGCTCATATCTCCTAAACTATGCGTCCTAGAGCGAAAAGGAGCTTAATTCATCCACCCCAAAAAAATCGAAAATTCCATCCAAATCCTGAAAAAATTGAAATTTTTATATGAAAAACTTGTTTTGCTCATATCTCCTAAACTATGCGTCCTAGAGCGAAAAGGAGTTTAATTCATGACCACCCCCAAAAAATCGAAAATTCCATCCAAATCCTGAAAAAATTGAAATTTAATATGAAAAACTTGTTTTGCTCATATCTCCTAAACTATGCGTCCTAGAGCGAAAAGGAGCTTAATTCATGACCGCCCCCAAAAAATCGAAAATTCCATCCAAATCCTGAAAAAATTGAAATTTTTATATGAAAAACTTCTTTTGCTCATATCTCCTAAACTATGCGTCCTACAGCGAAAAGGAGCTTAATTCATGACCACCCCAAAAAAATCGAAAATTCCATCCAAATCCTGAAAAAATTGAAATTTTTATATGAAAAACTTGTTTTGCTCATATCTCCTAAACTATGCGTCCTACAGCGAAAAGGAGCTTAATTCATGACCACCCCAAAAAAATCGAAAATTCCATCCAAATCCTGAAAAAAATGAAAATTTTTTATAAAAAACTTGTTTTGCTCATATCTCCTAAACTATGCGTCCTAGAGCGAAAAGGAGCTTAATTCATCCACCCCCAAAAAATCGAAAATTCCATCCAAATCCTGAAAAAATTGAAATTTTTATATGGAAAACTTGTTTTGCTCATATCTCCTAAACTATGCGTCCTAGAGCGAAAAGGAGCTTAATTCATGACCATCCCCAAAAAATCGAAAATTCCATCCAAATCCTGAAAAAATTGAAATTTAATATGAAAAACTTGTTTTGCTCATATCTCCTAAACTATGCGTCCTAGAGCGAAAAGGAGCTTAATTCATGACCGCCCCCAAAAAATCGAAAATTCCATCCAAATCCTGAAAAAATTGAAATTTTTATATGAAAAACTTGTTTTGCTCATATCTCCTAAACTATGCGTCCTACAGCGAAAAGGAGCTTAATTCATGACCACCCCAAAAAAATCGAAAATTCCATCCAAATCCTGAAAAAATTGAAATTTTTATATGAAAAACTTGTTTTGCTCATATCTCCTAAACTATGCGTCCTACAGCGAAAAGGAGCTTAATTCATGACCACCCCCAAAAAATCGAAAATTCCATCCAAATCCTGAAAAAAAAAAATGAAAATTTTTTATAAAAAACTTGTTTTGCTCATATCTCCTAAACTATGCGTCCTAGAGCGAAAAGGAGTTTAATTCATGACCACCCCCAAAAAATCGAAAATTCCAACCAAATCCTGAAAAAATTGAAATTTTTATATGAAAAACTTGTTTTGCTCATATCTCCTAAACTATGCGTCCTAGAGCGAAAAGGAGCTTAATTCATGACCACCCCCAAAAAATCGAAAATTCCAACCAAATCCTGAAAAAATTGAAATTTTTATATGAAAAACTTGTTTTGCTCATATCTCCTAAACTATGCGTCCTAGAGCGAAAAGGAGCTTAATTCATGACCACTCCCAAAAAATCGAAAATTCCAACCAAATCCTGAAAAAATTGAAATTTTTATATGAAAAACTTGTTTTGCTCATATCTCCTAAACTATGCGTCCTAGAGCGAAAAGGAGCTTAATTCATGACCACCCCCAAAAAATCGAAAATTCCAACCAAATCCTGAAAAAATTGAAATTTTTATATGAAAAACTTGTTTTGCTCATATCTCCTAAACTATGCGTCCTACAGCAAAAAGGAGGTTAATTCATGACCGCCCCCAAAAAATCGAAAATTCCATCCAAATCCTGAAAAAATTGAAATTTTTATATGAAAAACTTGTTTTGCTCATATCTCCCAAACTATGCGTCCTACAGCGAAAAGGAGCTTAATTCATGACCACCCCAAAAAAATCGAAAATTCCATCCAAATCCTGCAAAAATTGAAAATTTTTTATAAAAAACTTGTTTTGCTCATATCTCCTAAACTATGCGTCCTAGAGCGAAAAGGAGCTTAATTCATGACCACCACCAAAAAATTTAAAATTCTAACCAAATCCTGAAAAAATTGAAATTTAATATGAAAAACTTGTTTTGCTCATATCTCCTAAACTATGCGTCCTAGAGCGAAAAGGAGCTTAATTCATGACCGCCCCCAAAAAATCGAAAATTCCATCCAAATCCTGAAAAAATTGAAATTTTTATATGAAAAACTTGTTTTGCTCATATCTCCTAAACTATGCGTCCTACAGCGAAAAGGAGCTTAATTCATGACCACCCCAAAAAAATCGAAAATTCCATCCAAATCCTGAAAAAATTGAAAATTTTTTATAAAAAACTTGTTTTGCTCATATCTCCTAAACTATGCGTCCTAGAGCGAAAAGGAGCTTAATTCATGACCACCCCCAAAAAATCGAAAATTCCATCCAAATCCTGAAAAAAATTAAATTTTTATATGAAAAACTTGTTTTGCTCATATCTCCTAAACTATGCGTCCTAGAGCGAAAAGGACCACCCCCAAAAAATCGAAAATTCCATCCAAATCCTGAAAAAATTGAAATTTAATATGAAAAACTTGTTTTGCTCATATCTCCTAAACTATGCGTCCTAGAGCGAAAAGGAGCTTAATTCATGACCGCCCCCAAAAAATCGAAAATTCCATCCAAATCCTGAAAAAATTGAAATTTTTATATGAAAAACTTGTTTTGCTCATATCTCCTAAACTATGCGTCCTACAGCGAAAAGGAGCTTAATTCATGACCACCCCAAAAAAATCGAAAATTCCATCCAAATCCTGAAAAAATTGAAATTTTTATATGAAAAACTTGTTTTGCTCATATCTCCTAAACTATGCGTCCTAGAGCGAAAAGGAGCTTAATTCATGACCACCCCCAAAAAATCGAAAATTCCATCCAAATCCTGAAAAAATTGAAATTTAATATGAAAAACTTGTTTTGCTCATATCTCCTAAACTATGCGTCCTAGAGCGAAAAGGAGCTTAATTCATGAACGCCCCCAAAAAATCGAAAATTCCATCCAAATCCTGAAAAAATTGAAATTTTTATATGAAAAACTTGTTTTGCTCATATCTCCTAAACTATGCGTCCTACAGCGAAAAGGAGCTTAATTCATGACCACCCCAAAAAAATCGAAAATTCCATCCAAATCCTGAAAAAATTGAAAATTTTTTATAAAAAACTTGTTTTGCTCATATCTCCTAAACTATGCGTCCTAGAGCGAAAAGGAGCTTAATTCATGACCACCCCCAAAAAATCGAAAATTCCATCCAAATCCTGAAAAAATTGAAATTTTTATATGAAAAACTTGTTTTGCCCATATCTCCTAAACTATGCGTCCTAGAGCGAAAAGGAGCTTAATTCATGACCACCCCAAAAAAATCGAAAATTCCATCCAAATCCTGAAAAAATTGAAAATTTTTTATAAAAAACTTGTTTTGCTCATATCTCCTAAACTATGCGTCCTAGAGCGAAAAGGAGCTTAATTCATGACCACCCCCAAAAAATCGAAAATTCCATCCAAATCCTGAAAAATTTGAAATTTTTATATGAAAAACTTGTTTTGCCCATATCTCCTAAACTATGCGTCCTAGAGCGAAAAGGAGCTTAATTCATGACCACCCCCAAAAAATCGAAAATTCCAACCAAATCCTGAAAAAATTGAAATTTTTATATGAAAAACTTGTTTTGCTCATATCTCCTAAACTATGCGTCCTAGAGCGAAAAGGAGCTTAATTCATGACCACCCCCAAAAAATCGAAAATTCCAACCAAATCCTGAAAAAATTGAAATTTTTATATGAAAAACTTGTTTTGCTCATATCTCCTAAACTATGCGTCCTAGAGCGAAAAGGAGCTTAATTCATGACCACCCCCAAAAAATCGAAAATTCCATCCAAATCCTGAAAAAATTGAAATTTTTATATGAAAAACTTGTTTTGCTCATATCTCCTAAACTATGCGTCCTAGAGCGAAAAGGAGCTTAATTCATGACCACCCCAAAAAAATCGAAAATTCCATCCAAATCCTGCAAAAATTGAAAATTTTTATATGAAAAACTTGTTTTGCTCATATCTCCTAAACTATGCGTCCTAGAGCGAAAAGGAGCTTAATTCATGACCACCCCCAAAAAATCGAAAATTCCATCCAAATCCTGAAAAAATTGAAATTTTTATATGAAAAACTTGTTTTGCTCATATCTCCCAAACTATGCGTCCTACAGCGAAAAGGAGCTTAATTCATGACCACCCCAAAAAAATCGAAAATTCCATCCAAATCCTGCAAAAATTGAAAATTTTTTATAAAAAACTTGTTTTGCTCATATCTCCTAAACTATGCGTCCTAGAGCGAAAAGGAGCTTAATTCATGACCACCACCAAAAAATTTAAAATTCTAACCAAATCCTGAAAAAATTTAAATTTTTATATGAAAAACTTGTTTTGCTCATATCTCCTAAACTATGCGTCCTAGAGCGAAAAGGAGCTTAATTCATGACCACCCCCAAAAAATCGAAAATTCCAACCAAATCCTGAAAAAATTGAAATTTTTATATGAAAAACTTGTTTTGCTCATATCTCCTAAACTATGCGTCCTAGAGCGAAAAGGAGCTTAATTCATGACCACCCCCAAAAAATCGAAAATTCCAACCAAATCCTGAAAAAATTGAAATTTTTATATGAAAAACTTGTTTTGCTCATATCTCCTAAACTATGCGTCCTAGAGCGAAAAGGAGCTTAATTCATGACCACCCCCAAAAAATCGAAAATTCCAACCAAATCCTGAAAAAATTGAAATTTTTATATGAAAAACTTGTTTTGCTCATATCTCCTAAACTATGCGTCCTACAGCGAAAAGGAGCTTAATTCATGACCGCCCCCAAAAAATCGAAAATTCCATCCAAATCCTGCAAAAATTGAAAATTTGTATATGAAAAACTTGTTTTGCTCATATCTCCCAAACTATGCGTCCTACAGCGAAAAGGAGCTTAATTCATGACCACCCCAAAAAAATCGAAAATTCCATCCAAATCCTGCAAAAATTGAAAATTTTTTATAAAAAACTTGTTTTGCTCATATCTCCTAAACTATGCGTCCTAGAGCGAAAAGGAGCTTAATTCATGACCACCATCAAAAAATTTAAAATTCTAAGCAAATCCTGAAAAAATTGAAATTTTTATATGAAAAACTTGTTTTGCTCATATCTCCTAAACTATGCGTCCTAGAGCGAAAAGGAGCTTAATTCATGACCACCCCCAAAAAATCGAAAATTCTAACCAAATCCTGAAAAAATTGAAATTTTTATATGAAAAACTTGTTTTGCTCATATCTCCTAAACTATGCGTCCTAGAGCGAAAAGGAGCTTAATTCATGACCACCCCCAAAAAATCGAAAATTCCATCCAAATCCTGAAAAAATTGAAATTTAATATGAAAAACTTGTTTTGCTCATATCTCCTAAACTATGCGTCCTAGAGCGAAAAGGAGCTTAATTCATGACCGCCCCCAAAAAATCGAAAATTCCATCCAAATCCTGAAAAAATTGAAATTTTTATATGAAAAACTTGTTTTGCTCATATCTCCTAAACTATGCGTCCTACAGCGAAAAGGAGCTTAATTCATGACCACCCCAAAAAAATCGAAAATTCCATCCAAATCCTGAAAAAATTGAAAATTTTTTATAAAAAACTTGTTTTGCTCATATCTCCTAAACTATGCGTCCTAGAGCGAAAAGGAGCTTAATTCATGACCACCCCCAAAAAATCGAAAATTCCATCCAAATCCTGAAAAAATTGAAATTTTTATATGAAAAACTTGTTTTGCTCATATCTCCTAAACTATGCGTCCTAGAGCGAAAAGGAGCTTAATTCATGACCACCCCCAAAAAATCGAAAATTCCATCCAAATCCTGAAAAAAATTAAATTTTTATATGAAAAACTTGTTTTGCTCATATCTCCTAAACTATGCGTCCTAGAGCGAAAAGGACCACCCCCAAAAAATCGAAAATTCCATCCAAATCCTGAAAAAAATTAAATTTTTATATGAAAAACTTGTTTTGCTCATATCTCCTAAACTATGCGTCCTAGAGCGAAAAGGAGCTTAATTCATGACCACCCCCAAAAAATCGAAAATTCCATCCAAATCCTGAAAAATTTTAAATTTTTATATGAAAAACTTGTTTTGCTCATATCTCCTAAACTATGCGTCCTACAGCAAAAAGGAGGTTAATTCATGACCGCCCCCAAAAAATCGAAAATTCCATCCAAATCCTGAAAAAATTGAAATTTTTATATGAAAAACTTGTTTTGCTCATATCTCCTAAACTATGCGTCCTACAGCGAAAAGGAGCTTAATTCATGACCACCCCAAAAAAATCGAAAATTCCATCCAAATCCTGAAAAAAATGAAAATTTTTTATAATAAACTTGTTTTGCTCATATCTCCTAAACTATGCGTCCTAGAGCGAAAAGGAGCTTAATTCATCCACCCCCAAAAAATCGAAAATTCCATCCAAATCCTGAAAAAATTGAAATTTTTATATGAAAAACTTGTTTTGCTCATATCTCCTAAACTATGCGTCCTAGAGCGAAAAGGAGCTTAATTCATGACCGCCCCCAAAAAATCGAAAATTCCATCCAAATCCTGAAAAAATTGAAATTTTTATATGAAAAATTTGTTTTGCTCATATCTCCTAAACTATGCGTCCTACAGCGAAAAGGAGCTTAATTCATGACCACCCCCAAAAAATCGAAAATTCCATCCAAATCCTGAAAAAATTGAAATTTTTATATGAAAAACTTGTTTTGCTCATATCTCCTAAACTATGCGTCCTACAGCGAAAAGGAGCTTAATTCATGACCACCCCAAAAAAATCGAAAATTCCATCCAAATCCTGAAAAAAATGAAAATTTTTTATAAAAAACTTGTTTTGCTCATATCTCCTAAACTATGCGTCCTAGAGCGAAAAGGAGCTTAATTCATCCACCCCCAAAAAATCGAAAATTCCATCCAAATCCTGAAAAAATTGAAATTTTTATATGAAAAACTTGTTTTGCTCATATCTCCTAAACTATGCGTCCTAGAGCGAAAAGGAGCTTAATTCATGACCACCCCCAAAAAATCGAAAATTCCATCCAAATCCTGAAAAAATTGAAATTTAATATGAAAAACTTGTTTTGCTCATATCTCCTAAACTATGCGTCCTAGAGCGAAAAGGAGCTTAATTCATGACCGCCCCCAAAAAGTCGAAAATTCCATCCAAATCCTGAAAAAATTGAAATTTTTATATGAAAAACTTGTTTTGCTCATATCTCCTAAACTATGCGTCCTACAGCGAAAAGGAGCTTAATTCATGACCACCCCAAAAAAATCGAAAATTCCATCCAAATCCTGAAAAAATTGAAAATTTTTTATAAAAAACTTGTTTTGCCCATATCTCCTAAACTATGCGTCCTAGAGCGAAAAGGAGCTTAATTCATGACCACCCCAAAAAAATCGAAAATTCCATCCAAATCCTGAAAAAATTGAAAATTTTTTATAAAAAACTTGTTTTGCTCATATCTCCTAAACTATACGTCCTAGAGCGAAAAGGAGCTTAATTCATGACCACCCCCAAAAAATCGAAAATTCCAACCAAATCCTGAAAAAATTGAAATTTTTATATGAAAAACTTGTTTTGCCCATATCTCCTAAACTATGCGTCCTAGAGCGAAAAGGAGCTTAATTCATGACCACCCCCAAAAAATCGAAAATTCCAACCAAATCCTGAAAAAATTGAAATTTTTATATGAAAAACTTGTTTTGCTCATATCTCCTAAACTATGCGTCCTAGAGCGAAAAGGAGCTTAATTCATGACCACCCCCAAAAAATCGAAAATTCCATCCAAATCCTGAAAAAATTGAAATTTTTATATGAAAAACTTGTTTTGCTCATATCTCCCAAACTATGCGTCCTACAGCGAAAAGGAGCTTAATTCATGACCACCCCAAAAAAATCGAAAATTCCATCCAAATCCTGCAAAAATTGAAAATTTTTTATAAAAAACTTGTTTTGCTCATATCTCCTAAACTATGCGTCCTAGAGCGAAAAGGAGCTTAATTCATGACCACCACCAAAAAATTTAAAATTCTAACCAAATCCTGAAAAAATTTAAATTTTTATATGAAAAACTTGTTTTGCTCATATCTCCTAAACTATGCGTCCTAGAGCGAAAAGGAGCTTAATTCATGACCACCCCCAAAAAATCGAAAATTCCAACCAAATCCTGAAAAAATTGAAATTTTTATATGAAAAACTTGTTTTGCTCATATCTCCTAAACTATGCGTCCTAGAGCGAAAAGGAGCTTAATTCATGACCACCCCCAAAAAATCGAAAATTCCAACCAAATCCTGAAAAAATTGAAATTTTTATATGAAAAACTTGTTTTGCTCATATCTCCTAAACTATGCGTCCTAGAGCGAAAAGGAGCTTAATTCATGACCACCCCCAAAAAATCGAAAATTCCATCCAAATCCTGAAAAAATTGAAATTTTTATATGAAAAACTTGTTTTGCTCATATCTCCTAAACTATGCGTCCTACAGCGAAAAGGAGGTTAATTCATGACCGCCCCCAAAAAATCGAAAATTCCATCCAAATCCTGCAAAAATTGAAAATTTTTATATGAAAAACTTGTTTTGCTCATATCTCCCAAACTATGCGTCCTACAGCGAAAAGGAGCTTAATTCATGACCACCCCAAAAAAATCGAAAATTCCATCCAAATCCTGCAAAAATTGAAAATTTTTTATAAAAAACTTGTTTTGCTCATATCTCCTAAACTATGCGTCCTAGAGCGAAAAGGAGCTTAATTCATGACCACCACCAAAAAATTTAAAATTCTAACCAAATCCTGAAAAAATTGAAATTTTTATATGAAAAACTTGTTTTGCTCATATCTCCTAAACTATGCGTCCTAGAGCGAAAAGGAGCTTAATTCATGACCACCACCAAAAAATCGAAAATTCCAACCAAATCCTGAAAAAATTGAAATTTTTATATGAAAAACTTGTTTTGCTCATATCTCCTAAACTATGCGTCCTAGAGCGAAAAGGAGCTTAATTCATGACCACCCCCAAAAAATCGAAAATTCCATCCAAATCCTGAAAAAATTGAAATTTAATATGAAAAACTTGTTTTGCTCATATCTCCTAAACTATGCGTCCTAGAGCGAAAAGGAGCTTAATTCATGACCGCCCCCAAAAAATCGAAAATTCCATCCAAATCCTGAAAAAATTGAAATTTTTATATGAAAAACTTGTTTTGCTCATATCTCCTAAACTATGCGTCCTACAGCGAAAAGGAGCTTAATTCATGACCACCCCAAAAAAATCGAAAATTCCATCCAAATCCTGAAAAAATTGAAAATTTTTTATAAAAAACTTGTTTTGCTCATATCTCCTAAACTATGCGTCCTAGAGCGAAAAGGAGCTTAATTCATGACCACCCCCAAAAAATCGAAAATTCCATCCAAATCCTGAAAAAATTGAAATTTTTATATGAAAAACTTGTTTTGCCCATATCTCCTAAACTATGGGTCCTAGAGCGAAAAGGAGCTTAATTCATGACCACCCCCAAAAAATCGAAAATTCCATCCAAATCCTGAAAAATTTTAAATTTTTATATGAAAAACTTGTTTTGCCCATATCTCCTAAACTATGCGTCCTAGAGCGAAAAGGAGCTTAATTCATGACCACCCCCAAAAAATCGAAAATTCCATCCAAATCCTGAAAAAATTGAAATTTTTATATGAAAAACTTGTTTTGCTCATATCTCCTAAACTATGCGTCCTAGAGCGAAAAGGAGCTTAATTCATGACCACCCCCAAAAAATCGAAAATTCCATCCAAATCCTGAAAAAAATTAAATTTTTATATGAAAAACTTGTTTTGCTCATATCTCCTAAACTATGCGTCCTAGAGCGAAAAGGAGCTTAATTCATGACCACCCCCAAAAAATCGAAAATTCCAACCAAATCCTGAAAAAATTGAAATTTTTATATGAAAAACTTGTTTTGCTCATATCTCCTAAACTATGCGTCCTAGAGCGAAAAGGAGCTTAATTCATGACCACCCCTAAAAAATCGAAAATTCCATCCAAATCCTGAAAAAATTGAAATTTTTATATGAAAAACTTGTTTTGCCCATATCTCCTAAACTATGCGTCCTAGAGCGAAAAGGAGCTTAATTCATGACCACCCCAAAAAAATCGAAAATTCCATCCAAATCCTGAAAAAATTGAAAATTTTTTATAAAAAACTTGTTTTGCTCATATCTCCTAAACTATGCGTCCCAGAGCGAAAAGGAGCTTAATTCATGACCACCCCCAAAAAATCGAAAATTCCATCCAAATCCTGAAAAATTTGAAATTTTTATATGAAAAACTTGTTTTGCCCATATCTCCTAAACTATGCGTCCTAGAGCGAAAAGGAGCTTAATTCATGACCACTCCCAAAAAATCGAAAATTCCAACCAAATCCTGAAAAAAATTGAAATTTTTATATGAAAAACTTGTTTTGCTCATATCTCCTAAACTATGCGTCCTACAGCGAAAAGGAGCTTAATTCATGACCACCCCCAAAAAATCGAAAATTCCAACCAAATCCTGAAAAAATTGAAATTTTTATATGAAAAACTTGTTTTGCTCATATCTCCTAAACTATGCGTCCTACAGCGAAAAGGAGCTTAATTCATGACCACACCCAAAAAATCGAAAATTCCATCCAAATCCTGAAAAAATTGAAATTTTTATATGAAAAACTTGTTTTGCTCATATCTCCTAAACTATGCGTCCTAGAGCGAAAAGGAGCTTAATTCATGACCACCCCCAAAAAATCGAAAATTCCAACCAAATCCTGAAAAAATTTAAATTTTTATATGAAAAACTTGTTTTGCTCATATCTCCTAAACTATGCGCCCTAGAGCGAAAAGGAGCTTAATTCATGACCACCCCCAAAAAATCGAAAATTCCATCCAAATCCTGAAAAAATTGAAATTTTTATATGAAAAACTTGTTTTGCTCATATCTCCTAAACTATGCGTCCTAGAGCGAAAAGGAGCTTAATTCATGACCACCCCCAAAAAATCGAAAATTCCAACCAAATCCTGAAAAAATTTAAATTTTTATATGAAAAACTTGTTTTGCTCATATCTCCTAAACTATGCGTCCTACAGCAAAAAGGAGGTTAATTCATGACCGCCCCCACAAAATCGAAAATTCCATCCAAATCCTGAAAAAATTGAAATTTTTTTATGAAAAACTTGTTTTGCTCATATCTCCTAAACTATGCGTCCTACAGCGAAAAGGAGCTTAATTCATGACCACCTCAAAAAAATCGAAAATTCCATCCAAATCCTGAAAAAATTGAAAATTTTTTATAAAAAACTTGTTTTGCTCATATCTCCTAAACTATGCGTCCTAGAGCGAAAAGGAGCTTAATTCATGACCACCCCTAAAAAATCGAAAATTCCATCCAAATCCTGAAAAAATTGAAATTTTTATATGAAAAACTTGTTTTGCCCATATCTCCTAAACTATGCGTCCTAGAGCGAAAAGGAGCTTAATTCATGACCACCCCAAAAAAATCGAAAATTCCATCCAAATCCTGAAAAAATTGAAAATTTTTTATAAAAAACTTGTTTTGCTCATATCTCCTAAACTATGCGTCCTAGAGCGAAAAGGAGCTTAATTCATGACCACCCCCAAAAAATCGAAAATTCCATCCAAATCCTGAAAAATTTGAAATTTTTATATGAAAAACTTGTTTTGCCCATATCTCCTAAACTATGCGTCCTAGAGCGAAAAGGAGCTTAATTCATGACCACCCCCAAAAAATCGAAAATTCCAACCAAATCCTGAAAAAATTGAAATTTTTATATGAAAAACTTGTTTTGCTCATATCTCCTAAACTATGCGTCCTAGAGCGAAAAGGAGCTTAATTCATGACCACCCCCAAAAAATCGAAAATTCCAACCAAATCCTGAAAAAATTGAAATTTTTATATGAAAAACTTGTTTTGCTCATATCTCCTAAACTATGCGCCCTAGAGCGAAAAGGAGCTTAATTCATGACCACCCCCAAAAAATCGAAAATTCCATCCAAATCCTGAAAAAATTTAAATTTTTATATGAAAAACTTGTTTTGCTCATATCTTCTAAACTATGCGTCCTAGAGCGAAAAGGAGCTTAATTCATGACCACCCCCAAAAAATCGAAAATTCCAACCAAATCCTGAAAAAATTTAAATTTTTATATGAAAAACTTGTTTTGCTCATATCTCCTAAACTATGCGTCCTACAGCAAAAAGGAGGTTAATTCATGACCGCCCCCAAAAAATCGAAAATTCCATCCAAATCCTGAAAAAATTGAAATTTTTATATGAAAAACTTGTTTTGCTCATATCTCGTAAACTATGCGTCCTAGAGCGAAAAGGAGCTTAATTCATGACCACCCCTAAAAAATCGAAAATTCCATCCAAATCCTGAAAAAATTGAAATTTTTATATGAAAAACTTGTTTTGCCCATATCTCCTAAACTATGCGTCCTAGAGCGAAAAGGAGCTTAATTCATGACCACCCCAAAAAAATCGAAAATTCCATCCAAATCCTGAAAAAATTTAAAATTTTTTATAAAAAACTTGTTTTGCTCATATCTCCTAAACTATGCGTCCTAGAGCGAAAAGGAGCTTAATTCATGACCACCCCCAAAAAATCGAAAATTCCATCCAAATCCTGAAAAATTTGAAATTTTTATATGAAAAACTTGTTTTGCTCATATCTCCTAAACTATGCGTCCTAGAGCGAAAAGGAGCTTAATTCATGACCACCCCAAAAAAATCGAAAATTCCATCCAAATCCTGAAAAAATTTAAAATTTTTTATAAAAAACTTGTTTTGCTCATATCTCCTAAACTATGCGTCCTAGAGCGAAAAGGAGCTTAATTCATGACCACCCCCAAAAAATAGAAAATTCCATCCAAATCCTGAAAAAATTGAAATTTTTATATGAAAAACTTGTTTTGCTCATATCTCCTAAACTATGCGTCCTAGAGCGAAAAGGAGCTTAATTCATGACCACCCCCAAAAAATCGAAAATTCCAACCAAATCCTGAAAAAAATTGAAATTTTTATATGAAAAACTTGTTTTGCTCATATCTCCTAAACTATGCGCCCTAGAGCGAAAAGGAGCTTAATTCATGACCACCCCCAAAAAATCGAAAATTCCATCCAAATCCTGAAAAAATTTAAATTTTTATATGAAAAACTTGTTTTGCTCATATCTCCTAAACTATGCGTCCTAGAGCGAAAAGGAGCTTAATTCATGACCACCCCCAAAAAATCGAAAATTCCATCCAAATCCTGAAAAATTTTAAATTTTTATATGAAAAACTTGTTTTGCTCATATCTCCTAAACTATGCGTCCTACAGCAAAAAGGAGGTTAATTCATGACCGCCCCCAAAAAATCGAAAATTCCATCCAAATCCTGAAAAAATTGAAATTTTTATATGAAAAACTTGTTTTGCTCATATCTCCTAAACTATGCGTCCTACAGCGAAAAGGAGCTTAATTCATGACCACCCCAAAAAAATCGAAAATTCCATCCAAATCCTGAAAAAAATGAAAATTTTTTATAAAAAACTTGTTTTGCTCATATCTCCTAAACTATGCGTCCTAGAGCGAAAAGGAGTTTAATTCATGACCACCCCCAAAAAATCGAAAATTCCAACCAAATCCTGAAAAAATTGAAATTTTTATATGAAAAACTTGTTTTGCTCATATCTCCTAAACTATGCGTCCTAGAGCGAAAAGGAGCTTAATTCATGACCACCCCCAAAAAATCGAAAATTCCAACCAAATCCTGAAAAAATTGAAATTTTTATATGAAAAACTTGTTTTGCTCATATCTCCTAAACTATGCGTCCTAGAGCGAAAAGGAGCTTAATTCATGACCACTCCCAAAAAATCGAAAATTCCAACCAAATCCTGAAAAAATTGAAATTTTTATATGAAAAACTTGTTTTGCTCATATCTCCTAAACTATGCGTCCTAGAGCGAAAAGGAGCTTAATTCATGACCACCCCCAAAAAATCGAAAATTCCAACCAAATCCTGAAAAAATTGAAATTTTTATATGAAAAACTTGTTTTGCTGATATCTCCTAAACTATGCGTCCTAGAGCGAAAAGGAGCTTAATTCATGATCACCCCCAAAAAATCGAAAATTCCATCCAAATCCTGAAAAAATTGAAATTTAATATGAAAAACTTGTTTTGCTCATATCTCCTAAACTATGCGTCCTAGAGCGAAAAGGAGCTTAATTCATGACCACCCCCAAAAAATCGAAAATTCCATCCAAATCCTGAAAAATTTGAAATTTTTATATGAAAAACTTGTTTTGCCCATATCTCCTAAACTATGCGTCCTAGAGCGAAAAGGAGCTTAATTCATGACCACCCCCAAAAAATCGAAAATTCCAACCAAATCCTGAAAAAATTGAAATTTTTATATGAAAAACTTGTTTTGCTCATATCTCCTAAACTATGCGTCCTAGAGCGAAAAGGAGCTTAATTCATGACCACCCCCAAAAAATCGAAAATTCCAACCAAATCCTGAAAAAATTTAAATTTTTATATGAAAAACTTGTTTTGCTCATATCTCCTAAACTATGCGTCCTACAGCAAAAAGGAGGTTAATTCATGACCGCCCCCAAAAAATCGAAAATTCCATCCAAATCCTGAAAAAATTGAAATTTTTATATGAAAAACTTGTTTTGCTCATATCTCCTAAACTATGCGTCCTAGAGCGAAAAGGAGCTTAATTCATGACCACCCCTAAAAAATCGAAAATTCCATCCAAATCCTGAAAAAATTGAAATTTTTATATGAAAAACTTGTTTTGCCCATATCTCCTAAACTATGCGTCCTAGAGCGAAAAGGAGCTTAATTCATGACCACCCCAAAAAAATCGAAAATTCCATCCAAATCCTGAAAAAATTGAAAATTTTTTATAAAAAACTTGTTTTGCTCATATCTCCTAAACTATGCGTCCCAGAGCGAAAAGGAGCTTAATTCATGACCACCCCCAAAAAATCGAAAATTCCATCCAAATCCTGAAAAATTTGAAATTTTTATATGAAAAACTTGTTTTGCCCATATCTCCTAAACTATGCGTCCTAGAGCGGAAAGGAGCTTAATTCATGACCACTCCCAAAAAATCGAAAATTCCAACCAAATCCTGAAAAAATTGAAATTTTTATATGAAAAACTTGTTTTGCTCATATCTCCTAAACTATGCGTCCTAGAGCGAAAAGGAGCTTAATTCATGACCACCCCCAAAAAATCGAAAATTCCAACCAAATCCTGAAAAAATTGAAATTTTTATATGAAAAACTTGTTTTGCTCATATCTCCTAAACTATGCGCCCTAGAGCGAAAAGGAGCTTAATTCATGACCACCCCCAAAAAATCAAAAATTCCATCCAAATCCTGAAAAAATTGAAATTTTTATATGAAAAACTTGTTTTGCTCATATCTCCTAAACTATGCGTCCTAGAGCGAAAAGGAGCTTAATTCATGACCACCCCCAAAAAATCGAAAATTCCAACCAAATCCTGAAAAAATTTAAATTTTTATGTGAAAAACTTGTTTTGCTCATATCTCCTAAACTATGCGCCCTAGAGCGAAAAGGAGCTTAATCCATGACCACCCCCAAAAAATCGAAAATTCCATCCAAATCCTGAAAAAATTGAAATTTTTATATGAAAAACTTGTTTTGCTCATATCTCCTAAACTATGCGTCCTAGAGCGAAAAGGAGCTTAATTCATGACCACCCCCAAAAAATCGAAAATTCCAACCAAATCCTGAAAAAATTTAAATTTTTATATGAAAAACTTGTTTTGCTCATATCTCCTAAACTATGCGTCCTACAGCAAAAAGGAGGTTAATTCATGACCGCCCCCACAAAATCGAAAATTCCATCCAAATCCTGAAAAAATTGAAAATTTTTTATAAAAAACTTGTTTTGCTCATATCTCCTAAACTATGCGTCCTAGAGCGAAAAGGAGCTTAATTCATGACCACCCCTAAAAAATTGAAAATTCCAACCAAATCCTGAAAAAATTGAAATTTTTATATGAAAAACTTGTTTTGCTCATATCTCCTAAACTATGCGTCCTAGAGCGAAAAGGAGCTTAATTCATGACCACCCCCAAAAAATCGAAAATTCCAACCAAATCCTGAAAAAATTGAAATTTTTATATGAAAAACTTGTTTTGCTCATATCTCCTAAACTATGCGCCCTAGAGCGAAAAGGAGCTTAATTCATGACCACCCCCAAAAAATCGAAAATTCCATCCAAATCCTGAAAAAATTTAAATTTTTATATGAAAAACTTGTTTTGCTCATATCTCCTAAACTATGCGTCCTAGAGCGAAAAGGAGCTTAATTCATGACCACCCCCAAAAAATCGAAAATTCCAACCAAATCCTGAAAAAATTTAAATTTTTATATGAAAAACTTGTTTTGCTCATATCTCCTAAACTATGCGTCCTACAGCAAAAAGGAGGTTAATTCATGACCGCCCCCAAAAAATCGAAAATTCCATCCAAATCCTGAAAAAATTGAAATTTTTATATGAAAAACTTGTTTTGCTCATATCTCCTAAACTATGCGTCCTAGAGCGAAAAGGAGCTTAATTCATGACCACCCCTAAAAAATCGAAAATTCCATCCAAATCCTGAAAAAATTGAAATTTTTATATGAAAAACTTGTTTTGCCCATATCTCCTAAACTATGCGTCCTAGAGCGAAAAGGAGCTTAATTCATGACCACCCCAAAAAAATCGAAAATTCCATCCAAATCCTGAAAAAATTGAAAATTTTTTATAAAAAACTTGTTTTGCTCATATCTCCTAAACTATGCGTCCCAGAGCGAAAAGGAGCTTAATTCAAGACCACCCCCAAAAAATCGAAAATTCCATCCAAATCCTGAAAAATTTGAAATTTTTATATGAAAAACTTGTTTTGCCCATATCTCCTAAACTATGCGTCCTAGAGCGGAAAGGAGCTTAATTCATGACCACCCCCAAAAAATCGAAAATTCCATCCAAATCCTGAAAAAATTGAAATTTTTATATGAAAAACTTGTTTTGCTCATATCTCCTAAACTATGCGTCCTACAGCGAAAAGGAGCTTAATTCATGACCACCCCAAAAAAATCGAAAATTCCATCCAAATCCTGAAAAAAATGAAAATTTTTTATAAAAAACTTGTTTTGCTCATATCTCCTAAACTATGCGTCCTAGAGCGAAAAGGAGTTTAATTCATGACCACCCCCAAAAAATCGAAAATTCCAACCAAATCCTGAAAAAATTGAAATTTTTATATGAAAAACTTGTTTTGCTCATATCTCCTAAACTATGCGTCCTAGAGCGAAAAGGAGCTTAATTCATGACCACCCCCAAAAAATCGAAAATTCCAACCAAATCCTGAAAAAATTGAAATTTTTATATGAAAAACTTGTTTTGCTCATATCTCCTAAACTATGCGTCCTAGAGCGAAAAGGAGCTTAATTCATGACCACTCCCAACAAATCGAAAATTCCAACCAAATCCTGAAAAAATTGAAATTTTTATATGAAAAACTTGTTTTGCTCATATCTCCTAAACTATGCGTCCTAGAGCGAAAAGGAGCTTAATTCATGACCACCCCCAAAAAATCGAAAATTCCAACCAAATCCTGAAAAAATTGAAATTTTTATATGAAAAACTTGTTTTGCTGATATCTCCTAAACTATGCGTCCTAGAGCGAAAAGGAGCTTAATTCATGATCACCCCCAAAAAATCGAAAATTCCATCCAAATCCTGAAAAAATTGAAATTTAATATGAAAAACTTGTTTTGCTCATATCTCCTAAACTATGCGTCCTAGAGCGAAAAGGAGCTTAATTCATGACCACCCCCAAAAAATCGAAAATTCCATCCAAATCCTGAAAAATTTGAAATTTTTATATGAAAAACTTGTTTTGCCCATATCTCCTAAACTATGCGTCCTAGAGCGAAAAGGAGCTTAATTCATAAAAAATCGAAAATTCCAACCAAATCCTGAAAAAATTGAAATTTTTATATGAAAAACTTGTTTTGCTCATATCTCCTAAACTATGCGTCCTAGAGCGAAAAGGAGCTTAATTCATGACCACCCCCAAAAAATCGAAAATTCCAACCAAATCCTGAAAAAATTTAAATTTTTATATGAAAAACTTGTTTTGCTCATATCTCCTAAACTATGCGTCCTACAGCAAAAAGGAGGTTAATTCATGACCGCCCCCAAAAAATCGAAAATTCCATCCAAATCCTGAAAAAATTGAAATTTTTATATGAAAAACTTGTTTTGCTCATATCTCCTAAACTATGCGTCCTAGAGCGAAAAGGAGCTTAATTCATGACCACCCCTAAAAAATCGAAAATTCCATCCAAATCCTGAAAAAATTGAAATTTTTATATGAAAAACTTGTTTTGCCCATATCTCCTAAACTATGCGTCCTAGAGCGAAAAGGAGCTTAATTCATGACCACCCCAAAAAAATCGAAAATTCCATCCAAATCCTGAAAAAATTGAAAATTTTTTATAAAAAACTTGTTTTGCTCATATCTCCTAAACTATGCGTCCCAGAGCGAAAAGGAGCTTAATTCATGACCACCCCCAAAAAATCGAAAATTCCATCCAAATCCTGAAAAATTTGAAATTTTTATATGAAAAACTTGTTTTGCCCATATCTCCTAAACTATGCGTCCTAGAGCGGAAAGGAGCTTAATTCATGACCACTCCCAAAAAATCGAAAATTCCAACCAAATCCTGAAAAAATTGAAATTTTTATATGAAAAACTTGTTTTGCTCATATCTCCTAAACTATGCGTCCTAGAGCGAAAAGGAGCTTAATTCATGACCACCCCCAAAAAATCGAAAATTCCAACCAAATCCTGAAAAAATTGAAATTTTTATATGAAAAACTTGTTTTGCTCATATCTCCTAAACTATGCGCCCTAGAGCGAAAAGGAGCTTAATTCATGACCACCCCCAAAAAATCAAAAATTCCATCCAAATCCTGAAAAAATTGAAATTTTTATATGAAAAACTTGTTTTGCTCATATCTCCTAAACTATGCGTCCTAGAGCGAAAAGGAGCTTAATTCATGACCACCCCCAAAAAATCGAAAATTCCAACCAAATCCTGAAAAAATTTAAATTTTTATATGAAAAACTTGTTTTGCTCATATCTCCTAAACTATGCGCCCTAGAGCGAAAAGGAGCTTAATCCATGACCACCCCCAAAAAATCGAAAATTCCATCCAAATCCTGAAAAAATTGAAATTTTTATATGAAAAACTTGTTTTGCTCATATCTCCTAAACTATGCGTCCTAGAGCGAAAAGGAGCTTAATTCATGACCACCCCCAAAAAATCGAAAATTCCAACCAAATCCTGAAAAAATTTAAATTTTTATATGAAAAACTTGTTTTGCTCATATCTCCTAAACTATGCGTCCTACAGCAAAAAGGAGGTTAATTCATGACCGCCCCCACAAAATCGAAAATTCCATCCAAATCCTGAAAAAATTGAAAATTTTTTATAAAAAACTTGTTTTGCTCATATCTCCTAAACTATGCGTCCTAGAGCGAAAAGGAGCTTAATTCATGACCACCCCTAAAAAATTGAAAATTCCAACCAAATCCTGAAAAAATTGAAATTTTTATATGAAAAACTTGTTTTGCTCATATCTCCTAAACTATGCGTCCTAGAGCGAAAAGGAGCTTAATTCATGACCACCCCCAAAAAATCGAAAATTCCAACCAAATCCTGAAAAAATTGAAATTTTTATATGAAAAACTTGTTTTGCTCATATCTCCTAAACTATGCGCCCTAGAGCGAAAAGGAGCTTAATTCATGACCACCCCCAAAAAATCGAAAATTCCATCCAAATCCTGAAAAAATTTAAATTTTTATATGAAAAACTTGTTTTGCTCATATCTCCTAAACTATGCGTCCTAGAGCGAAAAGGAGCTTAATTCATGACCACCCCCAAAAAATCGAAAATTCCAACCAAATCCTGAAAAAATTTAAATTTTTATATGAAAAACTTGTTTTGCTCATATCTCCTAAACTATGCGTCCTACAGCAAAAAGGAGGTTAATTCATGACCGCCCCCAAAAAATCGAAAATTCCATCCAAATCCTGAAAAAATTGAAATTTTTATATGAAAAACTTGTTTTGCTCATATCTCCTAAACTATGCGTCCTAGAGCGAAAAGGAGCTTAATTCATGACCACCCCTAAAAAATCGAAAATTCCATCCAAATCCTGAAAAAATTGAAATTTTTATATGAAAAACTTGTTTTGCCCATATCTCCTAAACTATGCGTCCTAGAGCGAAAAGGAGCTTAATTCATGACCACCCCAAAAAAATCGAAAATTCCATCCAAATCCTGAAAAAATTTAAAATTTTTTATAAAAAACTTGTTTTGCTCATATCTCCTAAACTATGCGTCCTAGAGCGAAAAGGAGCTTAATTCATGACCACCCCCAAAAAATCGAAAATTCCATCCAAATCCTGAAAAATTTGAAATTTTTATATGAAAAACTTGTTTTGCTCATATCTCCTAAACTATGCGTCCTAGAGCGAAAAGGAGCTTAATTCATGACCACCCCAAAAAAATCGAAAATTCCATCCAAATCCTGAAAAAATTGAAAATTTTTTATAAAAAACTTGTTTTGCTCATATCTCCTAAACTATGCGTCCTAGAGCGAAAAGGAGCTTAATTCATGACCACCCCCAAAAAATAGAAAATTCCATCCAAATCCTGAAAAAATTGAAATTTTTATATGAAAAACTTGTTTTGCTCATATCTCCTAAACTATGCGTCCTAGAGCGAAAAGGAGCTTAATTCATGACCACCCCCAAAAAATCGAAAATTCCAACCAAATCCTGAAAAAAATTGAAATTTTTATATGAAAAACTTGTTTTGCTCATATCTCCTAAACTATGCGCCCTAGAGCGAAAAGGAGCTTAATTCATGACCACCCCCAAAAAATCGAAAATTCCATCCAAATCCTGAAAAAATTGAAATTTTTATATGAAAAACTTGTTTTGCTCATATCTCCTAAACTATGCGTCCTAGAGCGAAAAGGAGCTTAATTCATGACCACCCCCAAAAAATCGAAAATTCCAACCAAATCCTGAAAAAATTTAAATTTTTATATGAAAAACTTGTTTTGCTCATATCTCCTAAACTATGCGTCCTACAGCAAAAAGGAGGTTAATTCATGACCGCCCCCAAAAAATCGAAAATTCCATCCAAATCCTGAAAAAATTGAAATTTTTATATGAAAAACTTGTTTTGCTCATATCTCCTAAACTATGCGTCCTACAGCGAAAAGGAGCTTAATTCATGACCACCCCAAAAAAATCGAAAATTCCATCCAAATCCTGAAAAAATTGAAAATTTTTTATAAAAAACTTGTTTTGCTCATATCTCCTAAACTATGCGTCCTAGAGCGAAAAGGAGCTTAATTCATGACCACCCCCAAAAAATAGAAAATTCCATCCAAATCCTGAAAAAATTGAAATTTTTATATGAAAAACTTGTTTTGCTCATATCTCCTAAACTATGCGTCCTAGAGCGAAAAGGAGCTTAATTCATGACCACCCCCAAAAAATCGAAAATTCCAACCAAATCCTGAAAAAATTGAAATTTTTATATGAAAAACTTGTTTTGCTCATATCTCCTAAACTATGCGTCCTAGAGCGAAAAGGAGCTTAATTCATGACCACCACCAAAAAATTGAAAATTCTAACCAAATCCTGAAAAAATTGAAATTTTTATATGAAAAACTTGTTTTGCTCATATCTCCTAAACTATGCGTCCTAGAGCGAAAAGGAGCTTAATTCATGACCACCCCCAAAAAATCGAAAATTCCAACCAAATCCTGAAAAAATTTAAATTTTTATATGAAAAACTTGTTTTGCTCATATCTCCTAAACTATGCGCCCTAGAGCGAAAAGGAGCTTAATTCATGACCACCCCCAAAAAATCGAAAATTCCATCCAAATCCTGAAAAAATTGAAATTTTTATATGAAAAACTTGTTTTGCTCATATCTCCTAAACTATGCGTCCTAGAGCGAAAAGGAGCTTAATTCATGACCACCCCCAAAAAATCGAAAATTCCAACCAAATCCTGAAAAAATTTAAATTTTTATATGAAAAACTTGTTTTGCTCATATCTCCTAAACTATGCGTCCTACAGCAAAAAGGAGGTTAATTCATGACCGCCCCCACAAAATCGAAAATTCCATCCAAATCCTGAAAAAATTGAAATTTTTTTATGAAAAACTTGTTTTGCTCATATCTCCTAAACTATGCGTCCTAGAGCGAAAAGGAGCTTAATTCATGACCACCCCCAAAAAATCGAAAATTCCATCCAAATCCTGAAAAAATTTAAATTTTTATATGAAAAACTTGTTTTGCTCATATCTCCTAAACTATGCGTCCTAGAGCGAAAAGGAGCTTAATTCATGACCACCCCCAAAAAATCGAAAATTCCAACCAAATCCTGAAAAAATTTAAATTTTTATATGAAAAACTTGTTTTGCTCATATCTCCTAAACTATGCGTCCTAGAGCGAAAAGGAGCTTAATTCATGACCACCCCCAAAAAATCGAAAATTCCAACCAAATCCTGAAAAAATTGAAATTTTTATATGAAAAACTTGTTTTGCTCATATCTCCTAAACTATGCGTCCTAGAGCGAAAAGGAGCTTAATTCATGACCACCTCAAAAAAATCGAAAATTCCATCCAAATCCTGAAAAAATTGAAAATTTTTTATAAAAAACTTGTTTTGCTCATATCTCCTAAACTATGCGTCCTAGAGCGAAAAGGAGCTTAATTCATGACCACCCCTAAAAAATCGAAAATTCCATCCAAATCCTGAAAAAATTGAAATTTTTATATGAAAAACTTGTTTTGCCCATATCTCCTAAACTATGCGTCCTAGAGCGAAAAGGAGCTTAATTCATGACCACCCCAAAAAAATCGAAAATTCCATCCAAATCCTGAAAAATTTGAAATTTTTATATGAAAAACTTGTTTTGCCCATATCTCCTAAACTATGCGTCCTAGAGCGAAAAGGAGCTTAATTCATGACCACCCCCAAAAAATCGAAAATTCCAACCAAATCCTGAAAAAATTGAAATTTTTATATGAAAAACTTGTTTTGCTCATATCTCCTAAACTATGCGTCCTAGAGCGAAAAGGAGCTTAATTCATGACCACCCCCAAAAAATCGAAAATTCCAACCAAATCCTGAAAAAATTGAAATTTTTATATGAAAAACTTGTTTTGCTCATATCTCCTAAACTATGCGCCCTAGAGCGAAAAGGAGCTTAATTCATGACCACCCCCAAAAAATCGAAAATTCCATCCAAATCCTGAAAAAATTTAAATTTTTATATGAAAAACTTGTTTTGCTCATATCTCCTAAACTATGCGTCCTAGAGCGAAAAGGAGCTTAATTCATGACCACCCCCAAAAAATCGAAAATTCCAACCAAATCCTGAAAAAATTTAAATTTTTATATGAAAAACTTGTTTTGCTCATATCTCCTAAACTATGCGTCCTACAGCAAAAAGGAGGTTAATTCATGACCGCCCCCAAAAAATCGAAAATTCCATCCAAATCCTGAAAAAATTGAAATTTTTATATGAAAAACTTGTTTTGCTCATATCTCCTAAACTATGCGTCCTAGAGCGAAAAGGAGCTTAATTCATTACCACCCCTAAAAAATCGAAAATTCCATCCAAATCCTGAAAAAATTGAAATTTGTATATGAAAAACTTGTTTTGCCCATATCTCCTAAACTATGCGTCCTAGAGCGAAAAGGAGCTTAATTCATGACCACCCCAAAAAAATCGAAAATTCCATCCAAATCCTGAAAAAATTTAAAATTTTTATATGAAAAACTTGTTTTGCTCATATCTCCTAAACTATGCGTCCTAGAGCGAAAAGGAGCTTAATTCATGACCACCACCAAAAAATCGAAAATTCCATCCAAATCCTGAAAAAATTGAAAATTCTATATGAAAAACTTGTGTTGCTCATATCTCCTAAACTATGCGTCCTAGAGCGAAAAGGAGCTTAATTCATGACCACCCCCAAAAAATCGAAAATTCCATCCAAATCCTGAAAAATTTGAAATTTTTATATGAAAAACTTGTTTTGCTTATATCTCCTAAACTATGCGTCCTACAGCGAAAAGGAGCTTAATTCATGACCAACCCCCAAAAAATCGAAAATTCCATCCAAATCCTGAAAAAATTGAAATTTTTATATGAAAAACTTGTTTTGCTCATATCTCCTAAACTATGCGTCCTAGAGCGAAAAGGAGCTTAATTCATGACCACCACCAAAAAATCGAAAATTCCATCCAAATCCTGAAAAAATTGAAAATTCTAAATGAAAAACTTGTGTTGCTCATATCTCCTAAACTATGCGTCCTAGAGCGAAAAGGAGCTTAATTCATGACCACCCCCAAAAAATCGAAAATTCCATCCAAATCCTGAAAAAATTGAAATTTTTATATGAAAAACTTGTTTTGCTTATATCTCCTAAACTATGCGTCCTAGAGCGAAAAGGAGCTTAATTCATGACCACCCCCAAAAAATCGAAAATTCCAACCAAATCCTGAAAAAATTTAAATTTTTATATGAAAAACTTGTTTTGCTCATATCTCCTAAACTATGCGTCCTACAGCAAAAAGGAGGTTAATTCATGACCGCCCCCAAAAAATCGAAAATTCCATCCAAATCCTGAAAAAATTGAAATTTTTATATGAAAAACTTGTTTTGCTCATATCTCCTAAACTATGCGTCCTACAGCGAAAAGGAGCTTAATTCATGACCACCCCAAAAAATCGAAAATTCCATCCAAATCCTGAAAAAATTGAAAATTTTTTATAAAAAACTTGTTTGCTCATATCTCCTAAACTATGCGTCCTAGAGCGAAAAGGAGCTTAATTCATGACCACCCCCAAAAAATAGAAAATTCCATCCAAATCCTGAAAAAATTGAAATTTTTATATGAAAAACTTGTTTTGCTCATATCTCCTAAACTATGCGTCCTAGAGCGAAAAGGAGCTTAATTCATGACCACCCCCAAAAAATCGAAAATTCCAACCAAATCCAGAAAAAATTGAAATTTTTATATGAAAAACTTGTTTTGCTCATATCTCCTAAACTATGCGTCCTACAGCGAAAAGGAGGTTAATTCATGACCGCCCCCAAAAAATCGAAAATTCCATCCAAATCCTGAAAAAATTGAAATTTTTATATGAAAAATTTGTTTTGCTCATATCTCCCAAACTATGCGTCCTACAGCGAAAAGCAGCTTAATTCATGACCACCCCAAAAAAATCGAAAATTCCATCCAAATCCTGAAAAAATTGAAATTTTTATATGAAAAACTTGTTTTGCCCATATCTCCTAAACTATGCGTCCTAGAGCGAAAAGGAGCTTAATTCATGACCACCCCCAAAAAATCGAAAATTCCAACCAAATCCTGAAAAAATTGAAATTTTTATATGAAAAACTTGTTTTGCTTATATCTCCTAAACTATGCGTCCTAGAGCGAAAAGGAGCTTAATTCATGACCACCCCCAAAAAATCGAAAATTCCAACCAAATCCTGAAAAAATTTAAATTTTTATATGAAAAACTTGTTTTGCTCATATCTCCTAAACTATGCGTCCTACAGCAAAAAGGAGGTTAATTCATGACCGCCCCCAAAAAATCGAAAATTCCATCCAAATCCTGAAAAAATTGAAATTTTTATATGAAAAACTTGTTTTGCTCATATCTCCTAAACTATGCGTCCTAGAGCGAAAAGGAGCTTAATTCATGACCACCCCCAAAAAATCGAAAATTCCAACCAAATCCTGAAAAAATTTAAATTTTTATATGAAAAACTTGTTTTGCTCATATCTCCTAAACTATGCGTCCTACAGCAAAAAGGAGGTTAATTCATGACCGCCCCCACAAAATCGAAAATTCCATCCAAATCCTGAAAAAATTGAAATTTTTTTATGAAAAACTTGTTTTGCTCATATCTCCTAAACTATGCGTCCTACAGCGAAAAGGAGCTTAATTCATGACCACCTCAAAAAAATCGAAAATTCCATCCAAATCCTGAAAAAATTGAAAATTTTTTATAAAAAACTTGTTTTGCTCATATCTCCTAAACTATGCGTCCTAGAGCGAAAAGGAGCTTAATTCATGACCACCCCTAAAAAATCGAAAATTCCATCCAAATCCTGAAAAAATTGAAATTTTTATATGAAAAACTTGTTTTGCCCATATCTCCTAAACTATGCGTCCTAGAGCGAAAAGGAGCTTAATTCATGACCACCCCAAAAAAATCGAAAATTCCATCCAAATCCTGAAAAAATTGAAAATTTTTTATAAAAAACTTGTTTTGCTCATATCTCCTAAACTATGCGTCCTAGAGCGAAAAGGAGCTTAATTCATGACCACCCCCAAAAAATCGAAAATTCCATCCAAATCCTGAAAAATTTGAAATTTTTATATGAAAAACTTGTTTTGCCCATATCTCCTAAACTATGCGTCCTAGAGCGAAAAGGAGCTTAATTCATGACCACCCCCAAAAAATCGAAAATTCCAACCAAATCCTGAAAAAATTGAAATTTTTATATGAAAAACTTGTTTTGCTCATATCTCCTAAACTATGCGTCCTAGAGCGAAAAGGAGCTTAATTCATGACCACCCCCAAAAAATCGAAAATTCCAACCAAATCCTGAAAAAATTGAAATTTTTATATGAAAAACTTGTTTTGCTCATATCTCCTAAACTATGCGCCCTAGAGCGAAAAGGAGCTTAATTCATGACCACCCCCAAAAAATCGAAAATTCCATCCAAATCCTGAAAAAATTTAAATTTTTATATGAAAAACTTGTTTTGCTCATATCTTCTAAACTATGCGTCCTAGAGCGAAAAGGAGCTTAATTCATGACCACCCCCAAAAAATCGAAAATTCCAACCAAATCCTGAAAAAATTTAAATTTTTATATGAAAAACTTGTTTTGCTCATATCTCCTAAACTATGCGTCCTACAGCAAAAAGGAGGTTAATTCATGACCGCCCCCAAAAAATCGAAAATTCCATCCAAATCCTGAAAAAATTGAAATTTTTATATGAAAAACTTGTTTTGCTCATATCTCGTAAACTATGCGTCCTAGAGCGAAAAGGAGCTTAATTCATGACCACCCCTAAAAAATCGAAAATTCCATCCAAATCCTGAAAAAATTGAAATTTTTATATGAAAAACTTGTTTTGCCCATATCTCCTAAACTATGCGTCCTAGAGCGAAAAGGAGCTTAATTCATGACCACCCCAAAAAAATCGAAAATTCCATCCAAATCCTGAAAAAATTTAAAATTTTTTATAAAAAACTTGTTTTGCCCATATCTCCTAAACTATGCGTCCTAGAGCGAAAAGGAGCTTAATTCATGACCACCCCAAAAAAATCGAAAATTCCAACCAAATCCTGAAAAAATTTAAATTTTTATATGAAAAACTTGTTTTGCTCATATCTCCTAAACTATGCGTCCTACAGCAAAAAGGAGGTTAATTCATGACCGCCCCCAAAAAATCGAAAATTCCATCCAAATCCTGAAAAAATTGAAATTTTTATATGAAAAACTTGTTTTGCTCATATCTCCTAAACTATGCGTCCTAGAGCGAAAAGGAGCTTAATTCATGACCACCCCTAAAAAATCGAAAATTCCATCCAAATCCTGAAAAAATTGAAATTTTTATATGAAAAACTTGTTTTGCCCATATCTCCTAAACTATGCGTCCTAGAGCGAAAAGGAGCTTAATTCATGACCACCCCAAAAAAATCGAAAATTCCATCCAAATCCTGAAAAAATTTAAAATTTTTTATAAAAAACTTGTTTTGCTCATATCTCCTAAACTATGCGTCCTAGAGCGAAAAGGAGCTTAATTCATGACCACCCCCAAAAAATCGAAAATTCCATCCAAATCCTGAAAAATTTGAAATTTTTATATGAAAAACTTGTTTTGCTCATATCTCCTAAACTATGCGTCCTAGAGCGAAAAGGAGCTTAATTCATGACCACCCCAAAAAAATCGAAAATTCCATCCAAATCCTGAAAAAATTGAAAATTTTTTATAAAAAACTTGTTTTGCTCATATCTCCTAAACTATGCGTCCTAGAGCGAAAAGGAGCTTAATTCATGACCACCCCCAAAAAATAGAAAATTCCATCCAAATCCTGAAAAAATTGAAATTTTTATATGAAAAACTTGTTTTGCTCATATCTCCTAAACTATGCGTCCTAGAGCGAAAAGGAGCTTAATTCATGACCACCCCCAAAAAATCGAAAATTCCAACCAAATCCTGAAAAAAATTGAAATTTTTATATGAAAAACTTGTTTTGCTCATATCTCCTAAACTATGCGCCCTAGAGCGAAAAGGAGCTTAATTCATGACCACCCCCAAAAAATCGAAAATTCCATCCAAATCCTGAAAAAATTGAAATTTTTATATGAAAAACTTGTTTTGCTCATATCTCCTAAACTATGCGTCCTAGAGCGAAAAGGAGCTTAATTCATGACCACCCCCAAAAAATCGAAAATTCCAACCAAATCCTGAAAAAATTTAAATTTTTATATGAAAAACTTGTTTTGCTCATATCTCCTAAACTATGCGTCCTACAGCAAAAAGGAGGTTAATTCATGACCGCCCCCAAAAAATCGAAAATTCCATCCAAATCCTGAAAAAATTGAAATTTTTATATGAAAAACTTGTTTTGCTCATATCTCCTAAACTATGCGTCCTACAGCGAAAAGGAGCTTAATTCATGACCACCCCAAAAAAATCGAAAATTCCATCCAAATCCTGAAAAAATTGAAAATTTTTTATAAAAAACTTGTTTTGCTCATATCTCCTAAACTATGCGTCCTAGAGCGAAAAGGAGCTTAATTCATGACCACCCCCAAAAAATAGAAAATTCCATCCAAATCCTGAAAAAATTGAAATTTTTATATGAAAAACTTGTTTTGCTCATATCTCCTAAACTATGCGTCCTAGAGCGAAAAGGAGCTTAATTCATGACCACCCCCAAAAAATCGAAAATTCCAACCAAATCCTGAAAAAATTGAAATTTTTATATGAAAAACTTGTTTTGCTCATATCTCCTAAACTATGCGTCCTACAGCGAAAAGGAGGTTAATTCATGACCGCCCCCAAAAAATCGAAAATTCCATCCAAATCCTGAAAAAATTGAAATTTTTATATGAAAAATTTGTTTTGCTCATATCTCCCAAACTATGCGTCCTACAGCGAAAAGGAGCTTAATTCATGACCACCCCAAAAAAATCGAAAATTCCATCCAAATCCTGAAAAAATTGAAAATTTTTTATAAAAAAACTTGTTTTGCTCATATCTCCTAAACTATTCGTCCTAGAGCGAAAAGGAGCTTAATTCATGACCACCCCCAAAAAATCGAAAATTCCAACCAAATCCTGAAAAAATTTAAATTTTTATATGAAAAACTTGTTTTGCTCATATCTCCTAAACTATGCGTCCTAGAGCGAAAAGGAGCTTAATTCATGACCACCACCAAAAAATTGAAAATTCTAACCAAATCCTGAAAAAATTGAAATTTTTATATGAAAAACTTGTTTTGCTCATATCTCCTAAACTATGCGTCCTAGAGCGAAAAGGAGCTTAATTCATGACCACCCCCAAAAAATCGAAAATTCCAACCAAATCCTGAAAAAATTTAAATTTTTATATGAAAAACTTGTTTTGCTCATATCTCCTAAACTATGCGCCCTAGAGCGAAAAGGAGCTTAATTCATGACCACCCCCAAAAAATCGAAAATTCCATCCAAATCCTGAAAAAATTGAAATTTTTATATGAAAAACTTGTTTTGCTCATATCTCCTAAACTATGCGTCCTAGAGCGAAAAGGAGCTTAATTCATGACCACCCCCAAAAAATCGAAAATTCCAACCAAATCCTGAAAAAATTTAAATTTTTATATGAAAAACTTGTTTTGCTCATATCTCCTAAACTATGCGTCCTACAGCAAAAAGGAGGTTAATTCATGACCGCCCCCACAAAATCGAAAATTCCATCCAAATCCTGAAAAAATTGAAATTTTTTTATGAAAAACTTGTTTTGCTCATATCTCCTAAACTATGCGTCCTACAGCGAAAAGGAGCTTAATTCATGACCACCTCAAAAAAATCGAAAATTCCATCCAAATCCTGAAAAAATTGAAAATTTTTTATAAAAAACTTGTTTTGCTCATATCTCCTAAACTATGCGTCCTAGAGCGAAAAGGAGCTTAATTCATGACCACCCCTAAAAAATCGAAAATTCCATCCAAATCCTGAAAAAATTGAAATTTTTATATGAAAAACTTGTTTTGCCCATATCTCCTAAACTATGCGTCCTAGAGCGAAAAGGAGCTTAATTCATGACCACCCCAAAAAAATCGAAAATTCCATCCAAATCCTGAAAAAATTGAAAATTTTTTATAAAAAACTTGTTTTGCTCATATCTCCTAAACTATGCGTCCTAGAGCGAAAAGGAGCTTAATTCATGACCACCCCCAAAAAATCGAAAATTCCATCCAAATCCTGAAAAATTTGAAATTTTTATATGAAAAACTTGTTTTGCCCATATCTCCTAAACTATGCGTCCTAGAGCGAAAAGGAGCTTAATTCATGACCACCCCCAAAAAATCGAAAATTCCAACCAAATCCTGAAAAAATTGAAATTTTTATATGAAAAACTTGTTTTGCTCATATCTCCTAAACTATGCGTCCTAGAGCGAAAAGGAGCTTAATTCATGACCACCCCCAAAAAATCGAAAATTCCAACCAAATCCTGAAAAAATTGAAATTTTTATATGAAAAACTTGTTTTGCTCATATCTCCTAAACTATGCGCCCTAGAGCGAAAAGGAGCTTAATTCATGACCACCCCCAAAAAATCGAAAATTCCATCCAAATCCTGAAAAAATTTAAATTTTTATATGAAAAACTTGTTTTGCTCATATCTCCTAAACTATGCGTCCTAGAGCGAAAAGGAGCTTAATTCATGACCACCCCCAAAAAATCGAAAATTCCAACCAAATCCTGAAAAAATTTAAATTTTTATATGAAAAACTTGTTTTGCTCATATCTCCTAAACTATGCGTCCTACAGCAAAAAGGAGGTTAATTCATGACCGCCCCCAAAAAATCGAAAATTCCATCCAAATCCTGAAAAAATTGAAATTTTTATATGAAAAACTTGTTTTGCTCATATCTCCTAAACTATGCGTCCTAGAGCGAAAAGGAGCTTAATTCATTACCACCCCTAAAAAATCGAAAATTCCATCCAAATCCTGAAAAAATTGAAATTTGTATATGAAAAACTTGTTTTGCCCATATCTCCTAAACTATGCGTCCTAGAGCGAAAAGGAGCTTAATTCATGACCACCCCAAAAAAATCGAAAATTCCATCCAAATCCTGAAAAAATTTAAAATTTTTATATGAAAAACTTGTTTTGCTCATATCTCCTAAACTATGCGTCCTAGAGCGAAAAGGAGCTTAATTCATGACCACCACCAAAAAATCGAAAATTCCATCCAAATCCTGAAAAAATTGAAAATTCTATATGAAAAACTTGTGTTGCTCATATCTCCTAAACTATGCGTCCTAGAGCGAAAAGGAGCTTAATTCATGACCACCCCCAAAAAATCGAAAATTCCATCCAAATCCTGAAAAATTTGAAATTTTTATATGAAAAACTTGTTTTGCTTATATCTCCTAAACTATGCGTCCTACAGCGAAAAGGAGCTTAATTCATGACCAACCCCCAAAAAATCGAAAATTCCATCCAAATCCTGAAAAAATTGAAATTTTTATATGAAAAACTTGTTTTGCTCATATCTCCTAAACTATGCGTCCTAGAGCGAAAAGGAGCTTAATTCATGACCACCACCAAAAAATCGAAAATTCCATCCAAATCCTGAAAAAATTGAAAATTCTAAATGAAAAACTTGTTTTGCTCATATCTCCTAAACTATGCGTCCTAGAGCGAAAAGGAGCTTAATTCATGACCACCCCCAAAAAATCGAAAATTCCATCCAAATCCTGAAAAAATTGAAATTTTTATATGAAAAACTTGTTTTGCTTATATCTCCTAAACTATGCGTCCTAGAGCGAAAAGGAGCTTAATTCATGACCACCCCCAAAAAATCGAAAATTCCAACCAAATCCTGAAAAAATTTAAATTTTTATATGAAAAACTTGTTTTGCTCATATCTCCTAAACTATGCGTCCTACAGCAAAAAGGAGGTTAATTCATGACCGCCCCCAAAAAATCGAAAATTCCATCCAAATCCTGAAAAAATTGAAATTTTTATATGAAAAACTTGTTTTGCTCATATCTCCTAAACTATGCGTCCTACAGCGAAAAGGAGCTTAATTCATGACCACCCCAAAAAATCGAAAATTCCATCCAAATCCTGAAAAAATTGAAAATTTTTTATAAAAAACTTGTTTTGCTCATATCTCCTAAACTATGCGTCCTAGAGCGAAAAGGAGCTTAATTCATGACCACCCCCAAAAAATAGAAAATTCCATCCAAATCCTGAAAAAATTGAAATTTTTATATGAAAAACTTGTTTTGCTCATATCTCCTAAACTATGCGTCCTAGAGCGAAAAGGAGCTTAATTCATGACCACCCCCAAAAAATCGAAAATTCCAACCAAATCCAGAAAAAATTGAAATTTTTATATGAAAAACTTGTTTTGCTCATATCTCCTAAACTATGCGTCCTACAGCGAAAAGGAGGTTAATTCATGACCGCCCCCAAAAAATCGAAAATTCCATCCAAATCCTGAAAAAATTGAAATTTTTATATGAAAAATTTGTTTTGCTCATATCTCCCAAACTATGCGTCCTACAGCGAAAAGCAGCTTAATTCATGACCACCCCAAAAAAATCGAAAATTCCATCCAAATCCTGAAAAAATTGAAAATTTTTTATAAAAAAACTTGTTTTGCTCATATCTCCTAAACTATTCGTCCTAGAGCGAAAAGGAGCTTAATTCATGACCACCCCCAAAAAATCGAAAATTCCAACCAAATCCTGAAAAAATTGAAATTTTTATATGAAAAACTTGTTTTGCTCATATCTCCTAAACTATGCGTCCTAGAGCGAAAAGGAGCTTAATTCATGACCACCCCCAAAAAATCGAAAATTCCAACCAAATCCTGAAAAAATTGAAATTTTTATATGAAAAACTTGTTTTGCTCATATCTCCTAAACTATGCGTCCTAGAGCGAAAAGGAGCTTAATTCATGACCACCCCCAAAAAATCGAAAATTCCATCCAAATCCTGAAAAATTTGAAATTTTTATATGAAAAACTTGTTTTGCTTATATCTCCTAAACTATGCGTCCTAGAGCGAAAAGGAGCTTAATTCATGACCAACCCCCAAAAAATCGAAAATTCCATCCAAATCCTGAAAAAATTGAAATTTTTATATGAAAAACTTGTTTTGCTCATATCTTCTAAACTATGCGTCCTAGAGCGAAAAGGAGCTTAATTCATGACCACCACCAAAAAATCGAAAATTCCATCCAAATCCTGAACAAATTGAAAATTCTATATGAAAAACTTGTGTTGCTCATATCTCCTAAACTATGCGTCCTAGAGCGAAAAGGAGCTTAATTCATGACCACCCCCAAAAAATCGAAAATTCCATCCAAATCCTGAAAAAATTGAAATTTTTATATGAAAAACTTGTTTTGCTTATATCTCCTAAACTATGCGTCCTAGAGCGAAAAGGAGCTTTATTCATGACCACCCCCAAAAAATCGAAAATTCCAACCAAATCCTGAAAAAATTGAAATTTTTATATGAAAAACTTGTTTTGCTCATATCTCCTAAACTATGCGTCCTAGAGCGAAAAGGAGCTTAATTCATGACCACTCCAAAAAAATCGAAAATTCCATCCAAATCCTGAAAAAATTGAAAATTGTTTATAAAAAACTTGTTTTGCTCATATCTCCTAAACTATGCGTCCTAGAGCGAAAAGGAGCTTAATTCATGACCACCCCCAAAAAATCGAAAATTCCATCCAAATCCTGAAAAAATTGAAATTTGTATATGAAAAACTTGTTTTGCTCATATCTCCTAAACTATGCGTCCTAGAGCGAAAAGGAGCTTAATTCATGACCACCCCAAAAAAATCGAAAATTCCATCCAAATCCTGAAAAAATTGAAAATTGTTTATAAAAAACTTGTTTTGCTCATATCTCCTAAACTATGCGTCCTAGAGCGAAAAGGAGCTTAATTCATGACCACCCCCAAAAAACCACCACCAAAAAATCGAAAATTCCAACCAAATCCTGAAAAAATTGAAATTTTTATATGAAAAACTTGTTTTGCTCATATCTCCTAAACTATGCGTCCTACAGCAAAAAGGAGGTTAATTCATGACGGCCCCCAAAAAATCGAAAATTCCATCCAAATCCTGAAAAAATTGAAATTTTTATATGAAAAACCTGTTTTGCTTATATCTCCTAAACTATGCGTCCTACAGCGAAAAGGAGCTTAATTCATGACCACCCCTAAAAAATCGAAAATTCCATCCAAATCCTGAAAAAATTGAAATTTTTATATGAAAAACTTGTTTTGCTCATATCTCCTAAACTATGCGTCCTACAGCGAAAAGGAGCTTAATTCATGGCCACCCCCAAAAAATCGAAAATTCCATCCAAATCCTGAAAAAATTGAAATTTTTATATGAAAAACTTGTTTTGCTCATATCTCCTAAACTATGCGTCCTAGAGCTAAAAATCGAAAATTCCATCCAAATCCTGAAAAAATTGAAATTTTTATATGAAAAACTTGTTTTGCTCATATCTCCTAAACTATGCGTCCTAGAGCGAAAAGGAGCTTAATTCATGACCACCCCCAAAAAATCGAAAATTCCATCCAAATCCTGAAAAAATTGAAATTTTTATATGAAAAACTTGTTTTGCTCATATCTCCTAAACTATGCGTCCTAGAGCGAAAAGGAGCTTAATTCATGACCACCCCCAAAAAATCGAAAATTCCATCCAAATCCTGAAAAAATTGAAATTTTTATATGAAAAACTTGTTTTGCTTATATCTCCTAAACTATGCGTCCTAGAGCGAAAAGGAGCTTTATTCATGACCACCCCCAAAAAATCGAAAATTCCAACCAAATCCTGAAAAAATTGAAATTTTTATATGAAAAACTTGTTTTGCTCATATCTCCTAAACTATGCGTCCTAGAGCGAAAAGGAGCTTAATTCATGACCACCCCAAAAAAATCGAAAATTCCATCCAAATCCTGAAAAAATTGAAAATTGTTTATAAAAAACTTGTTTTGCTCATATCTCCTAAACTATGCGTCCTAGAGCGAAAAGGAGCTTAATTCATGACCACCCCCAAAAAACCACCACCAAAAAATCGAAAATTCCAACCAAATCCTGAAAAAATTGAAATTTTTATATGAAAAACTTGTTTTGCTCATATCTCCTAAACTATGCGTCCTACAGCAAAAAGGAGGTTAATTCATGACCGCCCCCAAAAAATCGAAAATTCCATCCAAATCCTGAAAAAATTGAAATTTTTATATGAAAAACTTGTTTTGCTTATATCTCCTAAACTATGCGTCCTAGAGCGAAAAGGAGCTTTATGCGTCCTAGAGCGAAAAGGAGCTTAATTCATGACCACCCCAAAAAAATCGAAAATTCCATCCAAATCCTGAAAAAATTGAAAATTGTTTATAAAAAACTTGTTTTGCTCATATCTCCTAAACTATGCGTCCTAGAGCGAAAAGGAGCTTAATTCATGACCACCCCAAAAAAATCGAAAATTCCATCCAAATCCTGAAAAAATTGAAAATTGTTTATAAAAAACTTGTTTTGCTCATATCTCCTAAACTATGCGTCCTAGAGCGAAAAGGAGCTTAATTCATGACCACCCCCAAAAAATCGAAAATTCCATCCAAATCCTGAAAAAATTGAAATTTTTATATGAAAAACTTGTTTTGCTCATATCTCCTAAACTATGCGTCCTAGAGCGAAAAGGAGCTTAATTCATGACCACCCCCAAAAAATCGAAAATTCCATCCAAATCCTGAAAAAATTGAAATTTTTATATGAAAAACTTGTTTTGCTTATATCTCCTAAACTATGCGTCCTAGAGCGAAAAGTAGCTTTATTCATGACCACCCCCAAAAAATCGAAAATTCCAACCAAATCCTGAAAAAATTGAAATTTTTATATGAAAAACTTGTTTTGCTCATATCTCCTAAACTATGCGTCCTAGAGCGAAAAGGAGCTTAATTCATGACCACCCCAAAAAAATCGAAAATTCCATCCAAAACCTGAAAAAATTGAAAATTGTTTATAAAAAACTTGTTTTGCTCATATCTCCTAAACTATGCGTCCTAGAGCGAAAAGGAGCTTAATTCATGACCACCCCCAAAAAATCGAAAATTCCATCCAAATCCTGAAAAAATTGAAATTTTTATATGAAAAACTTGTTTTGCTCATATCTCCTAAACTATGCGTCCTAGAGCGAAAAGGAGCTTAATTCATGACCACCCCAAAAAAATCGAAAATTCCATCCAAATCCTGAAAAAATTGAAAATTGTTTATAAAAAACTTGTTTTGCTCATATCTCCTAAACTATGCGTCCTAGAGCGAAAAGGAGCTTAATTCATGACCACCCCCAAAAAACCACCACCAAAAAATCGAAAATTCCAACCAAATCCTGAAAAAATTGAAATTTTTATATGAAAAACTTGTTTTGCTCATATCTCCTAAACTATGCGTCCTAGAGCGAAAAGGAGCTTAATTCATGACCACCCCCAAAAAATCGAAAATTCCAACCAAATCCTGAAAAAATTGAAATTTTTATATGAAAAACTTGTTTTGCTCATATCTCCTAAACTATGCGTCCTAGAGCGAAAAGGAGCTTAATTCATGACCACCACCAAAAAATTGAAAATTCTAACCAAATCCTGAAAAAATTGAAATTTTTATATGAAAAACTTGTTTTGCTCATATCTCCTAAACTATGCGTCCTAGAGCGAAAAGGAGCTTAATTCATGACCACCCCCAAAAAATCGAAAATTCCATCCAAATCCTGAAAAAATTTAAATGTTTATATGAAAAACTTGTTTTGCTAATATCTCCTAAACTATGCGTCCTAGAGCGAAAAGGAGCTTAATTCATGACCACCCCCAAAAAATCGAAAATTCCATCCAAATCCTGAAAAAAATGAAATTTTTATATGAAAAACTTGTTTTGCTCATATCTCCTAAACTATGCGTCCTAGAGCGAAAAGGAGCTTAATTCATGACCACCCCCAAAAAATCGAAAATTCCATCCAAATCCTGAAAAAAATGAAATTTTTATATGAAAAACTTGTTTTGCTCATATCTCCTAAACTATGCGTCCTAGAGCGAAAAGGAGCTTAATTCATGACCACCACCAAAAAATCGAAAATTCCATCCAAATCCTGAAAAAATTTAAATGTTTATATGAAAAACTTGTTTTGCTAATATCTCCTAAACTATGCGTCCTACAGCGAAAAGGAGCTTAATTCATGACCACCCCCAAAAAATCGAAAATTCCATCCAAATCCTGAAAAAAATGAAATTTTTATATGAAAAACTTGTTTTGCTCATATCTCCTAAACTATGCGTCCTAGAGCGAAAAGGAGCTTAATTCATGACCAACCCCCAAAAAATCGAAAATTCCATCCAAATCCGGAAAAAAATTAAATTTTTATATGAAAAACTTGTTTTGCTCATATCTCCTAAACTATGCGTCCTAGAGCGAAAAGGAGCTTAATTCATGACCACCCCCAAAAAATCGAAAATTCCATCCAAATCCTGAAAAAAATGAAATTTTTATATGAAAAACTTGTTTTGCTCATATCTCCTAAACTATGCGTCCTAGAGCGAAAAGGAGCTTAATTCATGACCACCACCAAAAAATCGAAAATTCCATCCAAATCCTGAAAAAATTGAAAATTCTATATGAAAAACTTGTGTTGCTCATATCTCCTAAACTATGCGTCCTAGAGCGAAAAGGAGCTTAATTCATGACCACCCCCAAAAAATCGAAAATTCCATCCAAATCCTGAAAAATTTGAAATTTTTATATGAAAAACTTGTTTTGCTCATATCTCCTAAACTATGCGTCCTAGAGCGAAAAGGAGCTTAATTCATGACCAACCCCCAAAAAATCGAAAATTCCATCCAAATCCTGAAAAAATTGAAATTTTTGTATGAAAAACTTGTTTTGCTCATATCTCCTAAACTATGCGTCCTAGAGCGAAAAGGAGCTTAATTCATGACCACCACCAAAAAATCGAAAATTCCATCCAAATCCTGAAAAAATTGAAAATTCTATATGAAAAACTTGTGTTGCTCATATCTCCTAAACTATGCGTCCTAGAGCGAAAAGGAGCTTAATTCATGACCACCCCCAAAAAATCGAAAATTCCATCCAAATCCTGAAAAAATTGAAATTTTTATATGAAAAACTTGTTTTGCTTATATCTCCTAAACTATGCGTCCTAGAGCGAAAAGGAGCTTTATTCATGACCACCCCCAAAAAATCGAAAATTCCAACCAAATCCTGAAAAAATTGAAATTTTTATATGAAAAACTTGTTTTGCTCATATCTCCTAAACTATGCGTCCTAGAGCGAAAAGGAGCTTAATTCATGACCACCCCAAAAAAATCGAAAATTCCATCCAAATCCTGAAAAAATTGAAAATTGTTTATAAAAAACTTGTTTTGCTCATATCTCCTAAACTATGCGTCCTAGAGCGAAAAGGAGCTTAATTCATGACCACCCCCAAAAAATCGAAAATTCCATCCAAATCCTGAAAAAATTTAAATTTGTATATGAAAAACTTGTTTTGCTCATATCTCCTAAACTATGCGTCCTAGAGCGAAAAGGAGCTTAATTCATGACCACCCCAAAAAAATCGAAAATTCCATCCAAATCCTGAAAAAATTGAAAATTGTTTATAAAAAACTTGTTTTGCTCATATCTCCTAAACTATGCGTCCTAGAGCGAAAAGGAGCTTAATTCATGACCACCCCCAAAAAACCACCACCAAAAAATCGAAAATTCCAACCAAATCCTGAAAAAATTGAAATTTTTATATGAAAAACTTGTTTTGCTCATATCTCCTAAACTATGCGTCCTACAGCAAAAAGGAGGTTAATTCATGACGGCCCCCAAAAAATCGAAAATTCCATCCAAATCCTGAAAAAATTGAAATTTTTATATGAAAAACTTGTTTTGCTTATATCTCCTAAACTATGCGTCCTACAGCGAAAAGGAGCTTAATTCATGACCACCCCTAAAAAATCGAAAATTCCATCCAAATCCTGAAAAAATTGAAATTTTTATATGAAAAACTTGTTTTGCTCATATCTCCTAAACTATGTGTCCTAGAGCTAAAAATCGAAAATTCCATCCAAATCCTGAAACAATTGAAATTTTTATATGAAAACTTGTTTTGCTCATATCTCCTAAACTATGCGTCCTAGAGCGAAAAGGAGCTTAATTCATGACCACCCCCAAAAAATCGAAAATTCCATCCAAATCCTGAAAAAATTGAAATTTTTATATGAAAAACTTGTTTTGCTCATATCTCCTAAACTATGCGTCCTAGAGCGAAAAGGAGCTTAATTCATGACCACCCCCAAAAAATCGAAAATTCCATCCAAATCCTGAAAAAATTGAAATTTTTATATGAAAAACTTGTTTTGCTTATATCTCCTAAACTATGCGTCCTAGAGCGAAAAGGAGCTTTATTCATGACCACCCCCAAAAAATCGAAAATTCCAACCAAATCCTGAAAAAATTGAAATTTTTATATGAAAAACTTGTTTTGCTCATATCTCCTAAACTATGCGTCCTAGAGCGAAAAGGAGCTTAATTCATGACCACCCCCAAAAAATCGAAAATTCCATCCAAATCCTGAAAAAATTGAAATTTTTATATGAAAAACTTGTTTTGCTCATATCTCCTAAACTATGCGTCCTAGAGCGAAAAGGAGCTTAATTCATGACCACCACCAAAAAATCGAAAATTCCATCCAAATCCTGAAAAAATTGAAAATTCTATATGAAAAACTTGTGTTGCTCATATCTCCTAAACTATGCGTCCTAGAGCGAAAAGGAGCTTAATTCATGACCACCCCCAAAAAATCGAAAATTCCATCCAAATCCTGAAAAATTTGAAATTTTTATATGAAAAACTTGTTTTGCTTATATCTCCTAAACTATGCGTCCTACAGCGAAAAGGAGCTTAATTCATGACCAACCCCCAAAAAATCGAAAATTCCATCCAAATCCTGAAAAAATTGAAATTTTTATATGAAAAACTTGTTTTGCTCATATCTCCTAAACTATGCGTCCTAGAGCGAAAAGGAGCTTAATTCATGACCACCACCAAAAAATCGAAAATTCCATCCAAATCCTGAAAAAATTGAAAATTCTAAATGAAAAACTTGTGTTGCTCATATCTCCTAAACTATGCGTCCTAGAGCGAAAAGGAGCTTAATTCATGACCACCCCCAAAAAATCGAAAATTCCATCCAAATCCTGAAAAAATTGAAATTTTTATATGAAAAACTTGTTTTGCTTATATCTCCTAAACTATGCGTCCTAGAGCGAAAAGGAGCTTAATTCATGACCACCCCCAAAAAATCGAAAATTCCAACCAAATCCTGAAAAAATTTAAATTTTTATTTGAAAAACTTGTTTTGCTCATATCTCCTAAACTATGCGTCCTACAGCAAAAAGGAGGTTAATTCATGACCGCCCCCAAAAAATCGAAAATTCCATCCAAATCCTGAAAAAATTGAAATTTTTATATGAAAAACTTGTTTTGCTCATATCTCCTAAACTATGCGTCCTACAGCGAAAAGGAGCTTAATTCATGACCACCCCAAAAAATCGAAAATTCCATCCAAATCCTGAAAAAATTGAAAATTTTTTATAAAAAACTTGTTTTGCTCATATCTCCTAAACTATGCGTCCTAGAGCGAAAAGGAGCTTAATTCATGACCACCCCCAAAAAATAGAAAATTCCATCCAAATCCTGAAAAAATTGAAATTTTTATATGAAAAACTTGTTTTGCTCATATCTCCTAAACTATGCGTCCTAGAGCGAAAAGGAGCTTAATTCATGACCACCCCCAAAAAATCGAAAATTCCAACCAAATCCAGAAAAAATTGAAATTTTTATATGAAAAACTTGTTTTGCTCATATCTCCTAAACTATGCGTCCTACAGCGAAAAGGAGGTTAATTCATGACCGCCCCCAAAAAATCGAAAATTCCATCCAAATCCTGAAAAAATTGAAATTTTTATATGAAAAATTTGTTTTGCTCATATCTCCCAAACTATGCGTCCTACAGCGAAAAGCAGCTTAATTCATGACCACCCCAAAAAAATCGAAAATTCCATCCAAATCCTGAAAAAATTGAAAATTTTTTATAAAAAAACTTGTTTTGCTCATATCTCCTAAACTATTCGTCCTAGAGCGAAAAGGAGCTTAATTCATGACCACCCCCAAAAAATCGAAAATTCCAACCAAATCCTGAAAAAATTGAAATTTTTATATGAAAAACTTGTTTTGCTCATATCTCCTAAACTATGCGTCCTAGAGCGAAAAGGAGCTTAATTCATGACCACCCCCAAAAAATCGAAAATTCCAACCAAATCCTGAAAAAATTGAAATTTTTATATGAAAAACTTGTTTTGCTCATATCTCCTAAACTATGCGTCCTAGAGCGAAAAGGAGCTTAATTCATGACCACCACCAAAAAATTGAAAATTCTAACCAAATCCTGAAAAAATTGAAATTTTTATATGAAAAACTTGTTTTGCTCATATCTCCTAAACTATGCGTCCTAGAGCGAAAAGGAGCTTAATTCATGACCACCCCCAAAAAATCGAAAATTCCATCCAAATCCTGAAAAATTTGAAATTTTTATATGAAAAACTTGTTTTGCTTATATCTCCTAAACTATGCGTCCTAGAGCGAAAAGGAGCTTAATTCATGACCAACCCCCAAAAAATCGAAAATTCCATCCAAATCCTGAAAAAATTGAAATTTTTATATGAAAAACTTGTTTTGCTCATATCTTCTAAACTATGCGTCCTAGAGCGAAAAGGAGCTTAATTCATGACCACCACCAAAAAATCGAAAATTCCATCCAAATCCTGAACAAATTGAAAATTCTATATGAAAAACTTGTGTTGCTCATATCTCCTAAATTATGCGTCCTAGAGCGAAAAGGAGCTTAATTCATGACCACCCCCAAAAAATCGAAAATTCCATCCAAATCCTGAAAAAATTGAAATTTTTATATGAAAAACTTGTTTTGCTTATATCTCCTAAACTATGCGTCCTAGAGCGAAAAGGAGCTTTATTCATGACCACCCCCAAAAAATCGAAAATTCCAACCAAATCCTGAAAAAATTGAAATTTTTATATGAAAAACTTGTTTTGCTCATATCTCCTAAACTATGCGTCCTATAGCGAAAAGGAGCTTAATTCATGACCACTCCAAAAAAATCGAAAATTCCATCCAAATCCTGAAAAAATTGAAAATTGTTTATAAAAAACTTGTTTTGCTCATATCTCCTAAACTATGCGTCCTAGAGCGAAAAGGAGCTTAATTCATGACCACCCCCAAAAAATCGAAAATTCCATCCAAATCCTGAAAAAATTTAAATTTGTATATGAAAAACTTGTTTTGCTCATATCTCCTAAACTATGCGTCCTAGAGCGAAAAGGAGCTTAATTCATGACCACCCCAAAAAAATCGAAAATTCCATCCAAATCCTGAAAAAATTGAAAATTGTTTATAAAAAACTTGTTTTGCTCATATCTCCTAAACTATGCGTCCTAGAGCGAAAAGGAGCTTAATTCATGACCACCCCCAAAAAACCACCACCAAAAAATCGAAAATTCCAACCAAATCCTGAAAAAATTGAAATTTTTATATGAAAAACTTGTTTTGCTCATATCTCCTAAACTATGCGTCCTACAGCAAAAAGGAGGTTAATTCATGACGGCCCCCAAAAAATCGAAAATTCCATCCAAATCCTGAAAAAATTGAAATTTTTATATGAAAAACCTGTTTTGCTTATATCTCCTAAACTATGCGTCCTACAGCGAAAAGGAGCTTAATTCATGACCACCCCTAAAAAATCGAAAATTCCATCCAAATCCTGAAAAAATTGAAATTTTTATATGAAAAACTTGTTTTGCTCATATCTCCTAAACTATGCGTCCTACAGCGAAAAGGAGCTTAATTCATGGCCACCCCCAAAAAATCGAAAATTCCATCCAAATCCTGAAAAAATTGAAATTTTTATATGAAAAACTTGTTTTGCTCATATCTCCTAAACTATGCGTCCTAGAGCTAAAAATCGAAAATTCCATCCAAATCCTGAAAAAATTGAAATTTTTATATGAAAAACTTGTTTTGCTCATATCTCCTAAACTATGCGTCCTAGAGCGAAAAGGAGCTTAATTCATGACCACCCCCAAAAAATCGAAAATTCCATCCAAATCCTGAAAAAATTGAAATTTTTATATGAAAAACTTGTTTTGCTCATATCTCCTAAACTATGCGTCCTAGAGCGAAAAGGAGCTTAATTCATGACCACCCCCAAAAAATCGAAAATTCCATCCAAATCCTGAAAAAATTGAAATTTTTATATGAAAAACTTGTTTTGCTTATATCTCCTAAACTATGCGTCCTAGAGCGAAAAGGAGCTTTATTCATGACCACCCCCAAAAAATCGAAAATTCCAACCAAATCCTGAAAAAATTGAAATTTTTATATGAAAAACTTGTTTTGCTCATATCTCCTAAACTATGCGTCCTAGAGCGAAAAGGAGCTTAATTCATGACCACCCCAAAAAAATCGAAAATTCCATCCAAATCCTGAAAAAATTGAAAATTGTTTATAAAAAACTTGTTTTGCTCATATCTCCTAAACTATGCGTCCTAGAGCGAAAAGGAGCTTAATTCATGACCACCCCCAAAAAACCACCACCAAAAAATCGAAAATTCCAAACAAATCCTGAAAAAATTGAAATTTTTATATGAAAAACTTGTTTTGCTCATATCTCCTAAACTATGCGTCCTACAGCAAAAAGGAGGTTAATTCATGACCGCCCCCAAAAAATCGAAAATTCCATCCAAATCCTGAAAAAATTGAAATTTTTATATGAAAAACTTGTTTTGCTTATATCTCCTAAACTATGCGTCCTAGAGCGAAAAGGAGCTTTATTCATGACCACCCCCAAAAAATCGAAAATTCCAACCAAATCCTGAAAAAATTGAAATTTTTATATGAAAAACTTGTTTTGCTCATATCTCCTAAACTATGCGTCCTAGAGCGAAAAGGAGCTTAATTCATGACCACCCCAAAAAAATCGAAAATTCCATCCAAATCCTGAAAAAATTGAAAATTGTTTATAAAAAACTTGTTTTGCTCATATCTCCTAAACTATGCGTCCTAGAGCGAAAAGGAGCTTAATTCATGACCACCCCCAAAAAATCGAAAATTCCATCCAAATCCTGAAAAAATTGAAATTTTTATATGAAAAACTTGTTTTGCTCATATCTCCTAAACTATGCGTCCTAGAGCGAAAAGGAGCTTAATTCATGACCACCCCAAAAAAATCGAAAATTCCATCCAAATCCTGAAAAAATTGAAAATTGTTTATAAAAAACTTGTTTTGCTCATATCTCCTAAACTATGCGTCCTAGAGCGAAAAGGAGCTTAATTCATGACCACCCCCAAAAAATCGAAAATTCCATCCAAATCCTGAAAAAATTGAAATTTTTATATGAAAAACTTGTTTTGCTCATATCTCCTAAACTATGCGTCCTAGAGCGAAAAGGAGCTTAATTCATGACCACCCCCAAAAAATCGAAAATTCCATCCAAATCCTGAAAAAATTGAAATTTTTATATGAAAAACTTGTTTTGCTTATATCTCCTAAACTATGCGTCCTAGAGCGAAAAGGAGCTTTATTCATGACCACCCCCAAAAAATCGAAAATTCCAACCAAATCCTGAAAAAATTGAAATTTTTATATGAAAAACTTGTTTTGCTCATATCTCCTAAACTATGCGTCCTAGAGCGAAAAGGAGCTTAATTCATGACCACCCCAAAAAAATCGAAAATTCCATCCAAAACCTGAAAAAATTGAAAATTGTTTATAAAAAACTTGTTTTGCTCATATCTCCTAAACTATGCGTCCTAGAGCGAAAAGGAGCTTAATTCATGACCACCCCCAAAAAATCGAAAATTCCATCCAAATCCTGAAAAAATTGAAATTTTTATATGAAAAACTTGTTTTGCTCATATCTCCTAAACTATGCGTCCTAGAGCGAAAAGGAGCTTAATTCATGACCACCCCAAAAAAATCGAAAATTCCATCCAAATCCTGAAAAAATTGAAAATTGTTTATAAAAAACTTGTTTTGCTCATATCTCCTAAACTATGCGTCCTAGAGCGAAAAGGAGCTTAATTCATGACCACCCCCAAAAAACCACCACCAAAAAATCGAAAATTCCAACCAAATCCTGAAAAAATTGAAATTTTTATATGAAAAACTTGTTTTGCTCATATCTCCTAAACTATGCGTCCTAGAGCGAAAAGGAGCTTAATTCATGACCACCCCCAAAAAATCGAAAATTCCAACCAAATCCTGAAAAAATTGAAATTTTTATATGAAAAACTTGTTTTGCTCATATCTCCTAAACTATGCGTCCTAGAGCGAAAAGGAGCTTAATTCATGACCACCACCAAAAAATTGAAAATTCTAACCAAATCCTGAAAAAATTGAAATTTTTATATGAAAAACTTGTTTTGCTCATATCTCCTAAACTATGCGTCCTAGAGCGAAAAGGAGCTTAATTCATGACCACCCCCAAAAAATCGAAAATTCCATCCAAATCCTGAAAAAATTTAAATGTTTATATGAAAAACTTGTTTTGCTAATATCTCCTAAACTATGCGTCCTAGAGCGAAAAGGAGCTTAATTCATGACCAACCCCCAAAAAATCGAAAATTCCATCCAAATCCTGAAAAAATTGAAATTTTTATATGAAAAACTTGTTTTGCTCATATCTCCTAAACTATGCGTCCTAGAGCGAAAAGGAGCTTAATTCATGACCACCCCAAAAAAATCGAAAATTCCATCCAAATCCTGAAAAAATTGAAAATTGTTTATAAAAAACTTGTTTTGCTCATATCTCCTAAACTATGCGTCCTAGAGCGAAAAGGAGCTTAATTCATGACCACCCCCAAAAAACCACCACCAAAAAATCGAAAATTCCAACCAAATCCTGAAAAAATTGAAATTTTTATATGAAAAACTTGTTTTGCTCATATCTCCTAAACTATGCGTCCTACAGCAAAAAGGAGGTTAATTCATGACGGCCCCCAAAAAATCGAAAATTCCATCCAAATCCTGAAAAAATTGAAATTTTTATATGAAAAACTTGTTTTGCTTATATCTCCTAAACTATGCGTCCTACAGCGAAAAGGAGCTTAATTCGTGACCACCCCTAAAAAATCGAAAATTCCATCCAAATCCTGAAAAAATTGAAATTTTTATATGAAAAACTTGTTTTGCTCATATCTCCTAAACTATGCGTCCTAGAGCTAAAAATCGAAAATTCCATCCAAATCCTGAAACAATTGAAATTTTTATATGAAAAACTTGTTTTGCTCATATCTCCTAAACTATGCGTCCTAGAGCGAAAAGGAGCTTAATTCATGACCACCCCCAAAAAATCGAAAATTCCATCCAAATCCTGAAAAAATTGAAATTTTTATATGAAAAACTTGTTTTGCTCATATCTCCTAAACTATGCGTCCTAGAGCGAAAAGGAGCTTAATTCATGACCACCCCCAAAAAATCGAAAATTCCATCCAAATCCTGAAAAAATTGAAATTTTTATATGAAAAACTTGTTTTGCTTATATCTCCTAAACTATGCGTCCTAGAGCGAAAAGGAGCTTTATTCATGACCACCCCCAAAAAATCGAAAATTCCAACCAAATCCTGAAAAAATTGAAATTTTTATATGAAAAACTTGTTTTGCTCATATCTCCTAAACTATGCGTCCTAGAGCGAAAAGGAGCTTAATTCATGACCACCCCAAAAAAATCGAAAATTCCATCCAAATCCTGAAAAAATTGAAAATTGTTTATAAAAAACTTGTTTTGCTCATATCTCCTAAACTATGCGTCCTAGAGCGAAAAGGAGCTTAATTCATGACCACCCCCAAAAAACCACCACCAAAAAATCGAAAATTCCAACCAAATCCTGAAAAAATTGAAATTTTTATATGAAAAACTTGTTTTGCTCATATCTCCTAAACTATGCGTCCTACAGCAAAAAGGAGGTTAATTCATGACCGCCCCCAAAAAATCGAAAATTCCATCCAAATCCTGAAAAAATTGAAATTTTTATATGAAAAACTTGTTTTGCTTATATCTCCTAAACTATGCGTTCTACAGCGAAAAGGAGCTTAATTCATGACCACCCCTAAAAAATCGAAAATTCCATCCAAATCCTGAAAAAATTGAAATTTTTATATGAAAAATTTGTTTTGCTCATATCTCCTAAACTATGCGTCCTACAGCGAAAAGGAGCTTAATTCATGGCCACCCCGAAAAAATCGCAAATTCCATCCGAAAAGGAGCTTAATTCATGACCACCCCCAAAAAATCGAAAATTCCAACCAAATCCTGAAAAAATTGAAATTTTTATATGAAAAATTTGTTTTGCTCATATCTCCTAAACTATGCGTCCTACAGCGAAAAGGAGCTTAATTCATGACCAACCCCCAAAAAATCGAAAATTCCATCCAAATCCTGAAAAAATTGAAATTTTTATATGAAAAACTTGTTTTGCTCATATCTCCTAAACTATGCGTCCTAGAGCGAAAAGGAGCTTAATTCATGACCACCACCAACAAATCGAAAATTCCATCCAAATCCTGAAAAAATTGAAATTTTTATATAAAAAACTTGTGTTGCTCATATCTCCTAAACTATGCGTCCTAGAGCGAAAAGGAGCTTAATTCATGACCACCACCAAAAAATCGAAAATTCCAACCAAATCCTGAAAAAATTGAAATTTTTATATGAAAAACTTGTTTTGCTCATATCTCCTAAACTATGCGCCCTAGAGGGAAAAGGAGCTTAATTCATGACCACCCCCAAAAAATCGAAAATTCCAACCAAATCCTGAAAAAATTGAAATTTTTATATGAAAAACTTGTTTTGCTCATATCTCCTAAACTATGCGCCCTAGAGGGAAAAGGAGCTTAATTCATGACCACCCCCAAAAAATTGAAAATTCCAACCAAATCCTGAAAAAATTGAAATTTTTATATGAAAAACTTGTTTTGCTCATATCTCCTAAACTATGCGTCCTAGAGCGAAAATGAGCTTTATTCATGACCACCCCCAAAAAATCGAAAATTCCATCCAAATCCTGAAAAAATTGAAATTTTTATATGAAAAACTTGTTTTGCTCATATCTCCTAACCTATGCGTCCTAGAGCGAAAAGGAGGTTAATTCATGACCGCCCCCAAAAAATCGAAAATTCCATCCAAATCCTGAAAAAATTGAAATTTTTATATGAAAAACTTGTTTTGCTCATATCTCCTAAACTATGCGTCCTACAGCGAAAAGGAGGTTAATTCATGACTGCCCCCAAAAAATCGAAAATTCCATCCAAATCCTGAAAAAATTCAAATTTTTATATGAAAAACTTGTTTTGCTCATATCTCCTAAACTATGCGTCCTAGAGCGAAAAGGAGCTTAATTCATGACCACCCCAAAAAAATCGAAAATTCCATCCAAATCCTGAAAAAATTGAAAATTTTATATGAAAAACTTGTTTTGCTCATATCTCCTAAACTATGCGTCCTACAGCGAAAAGGAGGTTAATTCATGACCGCCCCAAAAAATCGAAAATTCCATCCAAATCCTGAAAAAATTCAAATTTTTATATGAAAAACTTGTTTTGCTCATATCTCCTAAACTATGCGTCCTAGAGCGAAAAGGAGCTTAATTCATGAACACCCCAAAAAAATCGAAAATTCCATCCAAATCCTGAAAAAATTGAAAATTGTTTATAAAAAACTTGTTTTGCTCATATCTCCTAAACTATGCGTCCTAAAGCGAAAAGGAGCTTAATTCATGACCACCCCCAAAAAATCGAAAATTCCATCCAAATCCTGAAAAAATTGAAATTTTTATATGAAAAACTTGTTTTGCTCATATCTCCTAAACTATGCGTCCTAGAGCGAAAAGGAGCTTAATTCATGACCACCCCCAAAAAATCGAAAATTCCAACCAAATCCTGAAAAAATTGAAATTTTTATATGAAAAACTTGTTTTGCTCATATCTCCTAAACTATGCGTCCTAGAGCGAAAAGGAGCTTAATTCATGACCACCCCAAAAAAATCGGAAATTCCAACCAAATCCTGAAAAAATTGAAATTTTTATATGAAAAACTTGTTTTGCTCATATCTCCTAAACTATGCGTCCTACATTGAAAAGGAGCTTAATTCATGACCACCCCCAAAAAATCGAAAATTCCATCCAAATCCTGAAAAAATTTAAATTTTTATATGAAAAACTTGTTTTGCTCATATCTCCTAAACTATGCGTCCTAGAGCGAAAAGGAGCTTAATTCATGACCACCCCCAAAAAATCGAAAATTCCATCCAAATCCTGAAAAAATTTAAATTTTTATATGAAAAACTTGTTTTGCTCATATCTCCTAAACTATGCGTCCTAGAGCGAAAAGGAGCTTAATTCATGACCACCCCCAAAAAATCGAAAATTCCATCCAAATCCTGAAAAAAATGAAATTTTTATATGAAAAACTTGTTTTGCTCATATCTCCTAAACTATGCGTCCTAGAGCGAAAAGGAGCTTAATTCATGACCACCCCAAAAAAATCGAAAATTCCATCCAAATCCTGAAAAAATTGAAAATTTTATATGAAAAACTTGTTTTGCTCATATCTCCTAAACTATGCGTCCTACAGCGAAAAGGAGGTTAATTCATGACCGCCCCAAAAAATCGAAAATTCCATCCAAATCCTGAAAAAATTCAAATTTTTATATGAAAAACTTGTTTTGCTCATATCTCCTAAACTATGCGTCCTAGAGCGAAAAGGAGCTTAATTCATGAACACCCCAAAAAAATCGAAAATTCCATCCAAATCCTGAAAAAATTGAAAATTGTTTATAAAAAACTTGTTTTGCTTATATCTCCTAAACTATGCGTCCTAGAGCGAAAAGGAGCTTAATTCATGACCAACCCCCAAAAAATCGAAAATTCCATCCAAATCCGGAAAAAAATTAAATTTTTATATGAAAAACTTGTTTTGCTCATATCTCCTAAACTATGCGTCCTAGAGCGAAAAGGAGCTTAATTCATGACCACCCCCAAAAAATCGAAAATTCCATCCAAATCCTGAAAAAATTTAAATTTTTATATGAAAAACTTGTTTTGCTCATATCTCCTAAACTATGCGTCCTAGAGCGAAAAGGAGCTTAATTCATGACCACCACCAAAAAATCGAAAATTCCATCCAAATCCTGAAAAAATTGAAAATTCTATATGAAAAACTTGTGTTGCTCATATCTCCTAAACTATGCGTCCTAGAGCGAAAAGGAGCTTAATTCATGACCACCCCCAAAAAATCGAAAATTCCATCCAAATCCTGAAAAAATTGAAATTTTTATATGAAAAACTTGTTTTGCTTATATCTCCTAAACTATGCGTCCTAGAGCGAAAAGGAGCTTAATTCATGACCACCCCCAAAAAATCGAAAATTCCAACCAAATCCTGAAAAAATTGAAATTTTTATATGAAAAACTTGTTTTGCTCATATCTCCTAAACTATGCGTCCTAGAGCGAAAAGGAGCTTAATTCATGACCACCCCAAAAAAATCGAAAATTCCATCCAAATCCTGAAAAAATTTAAAATTGTTTATAAAAAACTTGTTTTGCTCATATCTCCTAAACTATGCGTCCTAGAGCGAAAATGAGCTTAATTCATGACCATCCCCAAAAAATCGAAAATTCCATCCAAATCCTGAAAAAATTGAAATTTTTATATGAAAAACTTGTTTTGCTCATATCTCCTAAACTATGCGTCCTAGAGCGAAAAGGAGCTTAATTCATGACCACCCCCAAAAAACCACCACCAAAAAATCGAAAATTCCAACCAAATCCTGAAAAAATTGAAATTTTTATATGAAAAACTTGTTTTGCTCATATCTCCTAAACTATGCGTCCTACAGCAAAAAGGAGCTTAATTCATGACCACCCCTAAAAAATCGAAAATTCCATCCAAATCCTGAAAAAATTGAAATTTTTATATGAAAAACTTGTTTTGCTTATATCTCCTAAACTATGCGTCCTACAGCGAAAAGGAGCTTAATTCATGACCACCCCCAAAAAATCGAAAATTCCATCCAAATCCTGAAAAAATTGAAATTTTTATATGAAAAACTTGTTTTGCTCATATCTCCTAAACTATGCGTCCTACAGCGAAAAGGAGCTTAATTCATGGCCACCCCCAAAAAATCGAAAATTCCATCCAAATCCTGAAAAAATTGAAATTTTTATATGAAAAACTTGTTTTGCTCATATCTCCTAAACTATGCGTCCTAGAGCTAAACGGAGCTTAATTCATGACCACCCCCAAAAAATCGAAAATTCCATCCAAATCCTGAAAAAATTGAAATTTTTATATGAAAAACTTGTTTTGCTCATATCTCCTAAACTATGCGTCCTAGAGCGAAAAGGAGCTTAATTCATGACCACCCCCAAAAAATCGAAAATTCCATCCAAATCCTGAAAAAATTGAAATTTTTATATGAAAAACTTGTTTTGCTTATATCTCCTAAACTATGCGTCCTACAGCGAAAAGGAGCTTAATTCATGACCACCCCTAAAAAATCGAAAATTCCATCCAAATCCTGAAAAAATTGAAATTTTTATATGAAAAACTTGTTTTGCTCATATCTCCTAAACTATGCGTCCTAGAGCTAAACGGAGCTTAATTCATGACCACCCCCAAAAAATCGAAAATTCCAACCAAATCCTGAAAAAATTGAAATTTTTATATGAAAAACTTGTTTTGCTAATATCTCCTAAACTATGCGTCCTAGAGCGAAAAGGAGCTTAATTCATGACCACCCCCAAAAAATCGAAAATTCCATCCAAATCCTGGAAAAAATGAAATTTTTATATGAAAAACTTGTTTTGCTCATATCTCCTAAACTATGCATCCTAGAGCGAAAAAAGAAAATTCCAACCAAATCCTGAAAAAATTGAAATTTTTATATGAAAAATTTGTTTTGCTCATATCTCCTAAACTATGCGTCCTACAGCGAAAAGGAGCTTAATTCATGACCAACCCCCAAAAAATCGAAAATTCCATCCAAATCCTGAAAAAATTGAAATTTTTATATGAAAAACTTGTTTTGCTCATATCTCCTAAACTATGCGTCCTACAGCGAAAAGGAGCTTAATTCATGACCACCCCAAAAAATCGAAAATTCCATCCAAATCCTGAAAAAATTGAAATTTTTATATGAAAAACTTGTTTTGCTCATATCTCCTAAACTATGCGTCCTAGAGCGAAAAGGAGCTTAATTCATGACCACCCCCAAAAAATCGAAAATTCCATCCAAATCCTGAAAAAATTGAAATTTTTATATGAAAAACTTGTTTTGCTCATATCTCCTAAACTATGCGTCCTAGAGCGAAAAGGAGCTTAATTCATGACCACCCCCAAAAAATCGAAAATTCCATCCAAATCCTGAAAAAATTGAAATTTTTATATGAAAAACTTGTTTTGCTCATATCTCCTAAACTATGCGTCCTACAGCGAAAAGGAGCTTAATTCATGACCACCCCCAAAAAATCGAAAATTCCATCCAAATCCTGAAAAAATTGAAATTTTAATATGAAAAACTTGTTTTGCTCATATCTCCTAAACTATGCGTCCTAGAGCGAAAAGGAGCTTAATTCATGACCACCCCCAAAAAATCGAAATCCAAATCCTGAAAAAATTGAAATTTTTATATAAAAAACTTGTGTTGCTCATATCTCCTAAACTATGCGTCCTAGAGCGAAAAGGAGCTTAATTCATGACCACCACCAAAAAATCGAAAATTCCATCCAAATCCTGAAAAAATTGAAATTTTTATATGAAAAACTTGTTTTGCTCATATCTCCTAAACTATGCGCCCTAGAGGGAAAAGGAGCTTAATTCATGACCACCCCCAAAAAATTGAAAATTGCAACCAAATCCTGAAAAAATTGAAATTTTTATATGAAAAACTTATTTTGCTCATATCTCCTAAACTATGCGTCCTACAGCGAAAAGGAGCTTAATTCATGACCACCCCCAAAAAATCGAAAATTCCAACCAAATCCTGAAAAAATTGAAATTTTTATATGAAAAACTTGTTTTGCTCATATCTCCTAAACTATGCGTCCTACAGCGAAAAGGAGCTTAATTCATGACCACCCCCAAAAAAAATGCGTTGCTCATATCTCCTAAACTATGCGTCCTAGAGCGAAAAGGAGCTTAATTCATGACCACCCCCAAAAAATTGAAAATTCCAACCAAATCCTGAAAAAATTGAAATTTTTATATGAAAAACTTGTTTTGCTCATATCTCCTAAACTATGCGTCCTAGAGCGAAAATGAGCTTTATTCATGACCACCCCCAAAAAATCGAAAATTCCATCCAAATCCTGAAAAAATTGAAATTTTTATATGAAAAACTTGTTTTGCTCATATATCCTAACCTATGCGTCCTAGAGCGAAAAGGAGGTTAATTCATGACCGCCCCCAAAAAATCGAAAATTCCATCCAAATCCTGAAAAAATTGAAATTTTTATATGAAAAACTTGTTTTGCTCATACCTCCTAAACTATGCGTCCTACAGCGAAAAGGAGGTTAATTCATGACCGCCCCCAAAAAATCGAAAATTCCATCCAAATCCTGAAAAAATTCAAATTTTTATATGAAAAACTTGTTTTGCTCATATCTCCTAAACTATGCGTCCTAGAGCGAAAAGGAGCTTAATTCATGACCACCCCAAAAAAATCGAAAATTCCATCCAAATCCTGAAAAAATTGAAAATTTTATATGAAAAACTTGTTTTGCTCATATCTCCTAAACTATGCGTCCTAGAGCGAAAAGGAGCTTAATTCATGACCACCCCCAAAAAATCGAAAATTCCATCCAAATCCTGACAAAATTGAAATTTTTATATGAAAAACTTGTTTTGCTCATATCTCCTAAACTATGCGTCCTAGAGCGAAAAGGAGCTTAATTCATGACCACCCCAAAAAAATCGAAAATTCCATCCAAATCCTGAAAAAATTGAAAATTGTTTATAAAAAACTTGTTTTGCTCATATCTCCTAAACTATGCGTCCTAAAGCGAAAAGGAGCTTAATTCATGACCACCCCCAAAAAATAGAAAATTCCATCCTAATCCTGAAAAAATTGAAATTTTTGTATGAAAAACTTGTTTTGCTTATATCTCCTAAACTATGCGTCCTAGAGCGAAAAGGAGCTTAATTCATGACCACCCCCAAAAAATCGAAAATTCCAACCAAATCCTGAAAAAATTGAAATTTTTATATGAAAAACTTGTTTTGCTCATATCTCCTAAACTATGCGTCCTAGAGCGAAAAGGGGCTTAATTCATGACCACCACCAAAAAATTGAAAATTCCAACCAAATCCTGAAAAAATTGAAATTTTTATATGAAAAACTTGTTTTGCTCATATCTCCTAAACTATGCGTCCTAGAGCGAAAAGGAGCTTAATTCATGACCACCCCAAAAAATCGGAAATTCCAACCAAATCCTGAAAAAATTGAAATTTTTATATGAAAAACTTGTTTTGCTCATATCTCCTAAACTATGCGTCCTACATTGAAAAGGAGCTTAATTCATGACCACCCCCAAAAAATCGAAAATTCCATCCAAATCCTGAAAAAATTGAAATTTTGTCTTGCTCATATCTCCTAAACTATGCGTCCTACAGCGAAAAGGAGCTTAATTCATGACCACCCCCAAAAAATTGAAAATTCCAACCACATCCTGAAAAAATTTAAATTTTTATATGAAAAACTTGTTTTGCTCATATCTCCTAAACTATGCGTCCTAGAGCGAAAAGGAGCTTAATTCATGACCACCACCAAAAAATTGAAAATTCCAACCAAATCCTGAAAAAATTGAAATTTTTATATGAAAAACTTGTTTTGCTCATATCTCCTAAACTATGCGTCCTAGAGCGAAAAGGAGCTTAATTCATGACCACCCCAAAAAAATCGGAAATTCCAACCAAATCCTGAAAAAATTGAAATTTTTATATGAAAAACTTGTTTTGCTCATATCTCTTAAACTATGCGTCCTAGAGCGAAAAGGAGCTTAATTCATGACCAACCCCAAAAAATCGAAAATTCCATCCAAATCCTGAAAAAATTGAAATTTTGTCTTGCTCATATCTCCTAAACTATGCGTCCTACAGCGAAAAGGAGCTTAATTCATGACCACCCCCAAAAAATCGAAAATTCCACCCAAATCCTGAAAAAATTTAAATTTTTATATGAAAAACTTGTTTTGCTCATATCTCCTAAACTATGCGTCCTAGAGCGAAAAGGAGCTTAATTCATGACCACCCCCAAAAAATCGAAAATTCCATCCAAATCCTGAAAAAATTTAAATTTTTATATGAAAAACTTGTTTTGCTCATATCTCCTAAACTATGCGTCCTAGAGCGAAAAGGAGCTTAATTCATGACCACCCCCAAAAAATCGAAAATTCCATCCAAATCCTGAAAAAATTGAAATTTTTATATGAAAATCTTGTTTTGCTCATATCTCCTAAACTATGCGTCCTAGAGCGAAAAGGAGCTTAATTCATGACCACCCCCAAAAAATCGAAAATTCCATCCAAATCCTGAAAAAATTGAAATTTTTATATGAAAAACTTGTTTTGCTCATATCTCCTAAACTATGCGTCCTAGAGCGAAAAGGAGCTTAATTCATGACCACCCCCAAAAAATTGAAAATTCCAACCAAATCCTGAAAAAATTGAAATTTTTATATGAAAAACTTGTTTTGCTCATATCTCCTAAACTATGCGTCCTACAGCGAAAAGGAGCTTAATTCATGACCACCCCCAAAAAATCGAAAATTCCATCCAAATCCTGAAAAAATTGAAATTTTTATATGAAAAACTTGTTTTGCTTATATCTCCTAAACTATGCGTCCTACAGCGAAAAGGAGCTTAATTCATGACCACCCCCAAAAAATCGAAAATTCCATCCAAATCCTGAAAAAATTGAAATTTTTATATGAAAAACTTGTTTTGCTCATATCTCCTAAACTATGCGTCCTACAGCGAAAAGGAGCTTAATTCATGGCCACCCCCAAAAAATCGAAAATTCCATCCAAATCCTGAAAAAATTGAAATTTTTATATGAAAAACTTGTTTTGCTCATATCTCCTAAACTATGCGTCCTAGAGCTAAACGGAGCTTAATTCATGACCACCCCCAAAAAATCGAAAATTCCATCCAAATCCTGAAAAAATTGAAATTTTTATATGAAAAACTTGTTTTGCTCATATCTCCTAAACTATGCGTCCTAGAGCGAAAAGGAGCTTAATTCATGACCACCCCCAAAAAACCACCACCAAAAAATCGAAAATTCCAACCAAATCCTGAAAAAATTGAAATTTTTATATGAAAAACTTGTTTTGCTCATATCTCCTAAACTATGCGTCCTACAGCAAAAAGGAGCTTAATTCATGACCACCCCTAAAAAATCGAAAATTCCATCCAAATCCTGAAAAAATTGAAATTTTTATATGAAAAACTTGTTTTGCTTATATCTCCTAAACTATGCGTCCTACAGCGAAAAGGAGCTTAATTCATGACCACCCCCAAAAAATCGAAAATTCCATCCAAATCCTGAAAAAATTGAAATTTTTATATGAAAAACTTGTTTTGCTCATATCTCCTAAACTATGCGTCCTACAGCGAAAAGGAGCTTAATTCATGGCCACCCCCAAAAAATCGAAAATTCCATCCAAATCCTGAAAAAATTGAAATTTTTATATGAAAAACTTGTTTTGCTCATATCTCCTAAACTATGCGTCCTAGAGCTAAACGGAGCTTAATTCATGACCACCCCCAAAAAATCGAAAATTCCATCCAAATCCTGAAAAAATTGAAATTTTTATATGAAAAACTTGTTTTGCTCATATCTCCTAAACTATGCGTCCTAGAGCGAAAAGGAGCTTAATTCATGACCACCCCCAAAAAATCGAAAATTCCATCCAAATCCTGAAAAAATTGAAATTTTTATATGAAAAACTTGTTTTGCTTATATCTCCTAAACTATGCGTCCTACAGCGAAAAGGAGCTTAATTCATGACCACCCCTAAAAAATCGAAAATTCCATCCAAATCCTGAAAAAATTGAAATTTTTATATGAAAAACTTGTTTTGCTCATATCTCCTAAACTATGCGTCCTACATTGAAAAGGAGCTTAATTCATGACCACCCCCAAAAAATCGAAAATTCCATCCAAATCCTGAAAAAATTTAAATTTTTATATGAAAAACTTGTTTTGCTCATATCTCCTAAACTATGCGTCCTAGAGCGAAAAGGAGCTTAATTCATGACCACCCCCAAAAAATCGAAAATTCCATCCAAATCCTGAAAAAATTTAAATTTTTATATGAAAAACTTGTTTTGCTCATATCTCCTAAACTATGCGTCCTAGAGCGAAAAGGAGCTTAATTCATGACCACCCCCAAAAAATCGAAAATTCCATCCAAATCCTGAAAAAATTGAAATTTTTATATGAAAATCTTGTTTTGCTCATATCTCCTAAACTATGCGTCCTAGAGCGAAAAGGAGCTTAATTCATGACCACCCCCAAAAAATCGAAAATTCCATCCAAATCCTGAAAAAATTGAAATTTTTATATGAAAAACTTGTTTTGCTCATATCTCCTAAACTATGCGTCCTAGAGCGAAAAGGAGCTTAATTCATGACCACCCCCAAAAAATTGAAAATTCCAACCAAATCCTGAAAAAATTGAAATTTTTATATGAAAAACTTGTTTTGCTCATATCTCCTAAACTATGCGTCCTACAGCGAAAAGGAGCTTAATTCATGACCACCCCCAAAAAATCGAAAATTCCATCCAAATCCTGAAAAAATTGAAATTTTTATATGAAAAACTTGTTTTGCTCATATCTCCTAAACTATGCGTCCTAGAGCGAAAAGGAGCTTAATTCATGACCACGCCCAACAAATCGAAAATTCCATCCAAATCCTGAAAAAATTGAAATTTTTATATGAAAATCTTGTTTTGCTCATATCTCCTAAACTATGCGTCCTAGAGCGAAAAGGAGCTTAATTCATGACCACGCCCAACAAATCGAAAATTCCATCCAAATCCTGAAAAAATTGAAATTTTTATATGAAAATCTTGTTTTGCTCATATCTCCTAAACTATGCGTCCTAGAGCGAAAAGGAGCTTAATTCATGACCACCCCCAAAAAATCGAAAATTCCATCCAAATCCTGAAAAAATTGAAATTTTTATATGAAAAACTTGTTTTGCTCATATCTCCTAAACTATGCCTCCTACAGCGAAAAGGAGCTTAATTCATGACCACCCCCAAAAAATCGAAAATTCCAACCAAATCCTGAAAAAATTGAAATTTTTATATGAAAAACTTGTTTTGCTCATATCTCCTAAACTATGCGTCCTACAGCAAAAAGGAGCTTAATTCATGACCACCCCTAAAAAATCGAAAATTCCATCCAAATCCTGAAAAAATTGAAATTTTTATATGAAAAACTTGTTTTGCTTATATCTCCTAAACTATGCGTCCTACAGCGAAAAGGAGCTTAATTCATGACCACCCCCAAAAAATCGAAAATTCCATCCAAATCCTGAAAAAATTGAAATTTTTATATGAAAAACTTGTTTTGCTCATATCTCCTAAACTATGCGTCCTAGAGCGAAAAGGAGCTTAATTCATGACCACCCCAAAAAATCGAAAATTCCATCCAAATCCTGAAAAAATTGAAATTTTTATATGAAAAACTTGTTTTGCTCATATCTCCTAAACTATGCGTCCTAGAGCGAAAAGGAGCTTAATTCATGACCACCCCCAAAAAATCGAAAATTCCATCCAAATCCTGAAAAAATTGAAATTTTTATATGAAAAACTTGTTTTGCTCATATCTCCTAAACTATGCGTCCTAGAGCGAAAAGGAGCTTAATTCATGACCACCCCAAAAAATCGAAAATTCCATCCAAATCCTGAAAAAATTGAAATTTTTATATGAAAAACTTGTTTTGCTTATATCTCCTAAACTATGCGTCCTAGAGCGAAAAGGAGCTTAATTCATGACAACCCCCAAAAAATCGAAAATTCCATCCAAATCCTGAAAAAATTGAAATTTTTATATGAAAAACTTGTTTTGCTCATATCTCCTAAACTATGCGTCCTAGAGCGAAAAGGAGCTTAATTCATGACCACCCCCAAAAAATCGAAAATTCCATCCAAATCCTGAAAAAATTGAAATTTTTATATGAAAAACTTGTTTTGCTCATATCTCCTAAACTATGCGTCCTACAGCGAAAAGGAGCTTAATTCATGACCACCCCCAAAAAATCGAAAATTCCATCCAAATCCTGAAAAAATTGAAATTTTAATATGAAAAACTTGTTTTGCTCATATCTCCTAAACTATGCGTCCTACAGCGAAAAGGAGCTTAATTCATGGCCACCCCCAAAAAATCGAAAATTCCATCCAAATCCTGAAAAAATTGAAATTTTTATATGAAAAACTTGTTTTGCTCATATCTCCTAAACTATGCGTCCTAGAGCTAAACGGAGCTTAATTCATGACCACCCCCAAAAAATCGAAAATTCCATCCAAATCCTGAAAAAATTGAAATTTTTATATGAAAAACTTGTTTTGCTCATATCTCCTAAACTATGCGTCCTAGAGCGAAAAGGAGCTTAATTCATGACCACCCCCAAAAAATCGAAAATTCCATCCAAATCCTGAAAAAATTGAAATTTTTATATGAAAAAGTTGTTTTGCTTATATCTCCTAAACTATGCGTCCTACAGCGAAAAGGAGCTTAATTCATGACCACCCCTAAAAAATCGAAAATTCCATCCAAATCCTGAAAAAATTGAAATTTTTATATGAAAAACTTGTTTTGCTCATATCTCCTAAACTATGCGTCCTACAGCGAAAAGGAGCTTAATTCATGGCCACCCCCCAAAAAATCGAAAATTCCATCCAAATCCTGAAAAAATTGAAATTTTTATATGAAAAACTTGTTTTGCTCATATCTCCTAAACTATGCGTCCTAGAGCTAAACGGAGCTTAATTCATGACCACCCCCAAAAAATCGAAAATTCCAACCAAATCCTGAAAAAATTGAAATTTTTATATGACAAACTTGTTTTGCTAATATCTCCTAAACTATGCGTCCTAGAGCGAAAAGGAGCTTAATTCATGACCACCCCCAAAAAATCGAAAATTCCATCCAAATCCTGGAAAAAATGAAATTTTTATATGAAAAACTTGTTTTGCTCATATCTCCTAAACTATGCATCCTAGAGCGAAAAAAGAAAATTCCAACCAAATCCTGAAAAAATTGAAATTTTTATATGAAAAACTTGTTTTGCTCATATCTCCTAAACTATGCGTCCTAGAGCTAAACGGAGCTTAATTCATGACCACCCCCAAAAAATCGAAAATTCCAACCAAATCCTGAAAAAATTGAAATTTTTATATGACAAACTTGTTTTGCTAATATCTCCTAAACTATGCGTCCTAGAGCGAAAAGGAGCTTAATTCATGACCACCCCCAAAAAATCGAAAATTCCATCCAAATCCTGGAAAAAATGAAATTTTTATATGAAAAATTTGTTTTGCTCATATCTCCTAAACTATGCGTCCTACAGCGAAAAGGAGCTTAATTCATGACCAACCCCCAAAAAATCGAAAATTCCATCCAAATCCTGAAAAAATTGAAATTTTTATATGAAAAACTTGTTTTGCTCATATCTCCTAAACTATGCGTCCTACAGCGAAAAGGAGCTTAATTCATGACCACCCCAAAAAATCGAAAATTCCATCCAAATCCTGAAAAAATTGAAATTTTTATATGAAAAACTTGTTTTGCTCATATCTCCTAAACTATGCGTCCTAGAGCGAAAAGGAGCTTAATTCATGACCACCCCCAAAAAATCGAAAATTCCATCCAAATCCTGAAAAAATTGAAATTTTTATATGAAAAACTTGTTTTGCTCATATCTCCTAAACTATGCGTCCTAGAGCGAAAAGGAGCTTAATTCATGACCACCCCCAAAAAATCGAAAATTCCATCCAAATCCTGAAAAAATTGAAATTTTTATATGAAAAACTTGTTTTGCTCATATCTCCTAAACTATGCGTCCTACAGCGAAAAGGAGCTTAATTCATGACCACCCCCAAAAAATCGAAAATTCCATCCAAATCCTGAAAAAATTGAAATTTTAATATGAAAAACTTGTTTTGCTCATATCTCCTAAACTATGCGTCCTAGAGCGAAAAGGAGCTTAATTCATGACCACCCCCAAAAAATCGAAAATTCCATCCAAATCCTGCAAAAAATGAAATTTTTATATGAAAAACTTGTTTTGCTCATATCTCCTAAACTATGCGTCATAGAGCGAAAAGGAGCTTAATTCATGACCACCCCCAAAAAATCGAAAATTCCATCCAAATCCTGGAAAAAATGAAATTTTTATATGAAAAACTTGTTTTGCTCATATCTCCTAAACTATGCGTCCTACAGCGAAAAGGAGCTTAATTCATGACCACCCCCAAAAAATCGAAAATTCAATCCAAATCCTGAAAAAGTTGAAATTTTAATATGAAAAACTTGTTTTGCTCATATCTCCTAAACTATGCGTCCTAGAGCGAAAAGGAGCTTAATTCATGACCACCCCCAAAAAATCGAAAATTCCAACCAAATCCTGAAAAAATTGAAATTTTTATATGAAAAACTTGTTTTGCTCATATCTCCTAAACTATGCGTCCTACAGCAAAAGGAGCTTAATACAAACTATGCGTCCTAGAGCGAAAAGAAGCCTAATTCATGACCACCCCCAAAAAATCGAAAATTCAATCCAAATCCTGAAAAAATTGAAATTTTTATATGAAAAACTTGTTTTGCTCATATCTCCTAAACTATGCGTCCTACAGCGAAAAGGAGCTTAATTCATGACCACCCCCAAAAAATTGAAAATTCCAACCAAATCCTGAAAAAATTGAAATTTTTATATGAAAAACTTGTTTTGCTCATATCTCCTAAACTATGCGTCCTACAGCGAAAAGGAGCTTAATTCATGACCACCCCCAAAAAATCGAAAATTCCATCCAAATCCTGAAAAAATTGAAATTTTTATATGAAAAACTTGTTTTGCTCATATCTCCTAAACTATGCGTCCTAGAGCTAAACGGAGCTTAATTCATGACCACCCCCAAAAAATCGAAAATTCCATCCAAATCCTGAAAAAATTGAAATTTTTATATGAAAAACTTGTTTTGCTCATATCTCCTAAACTATGCGTCCTACAGCGAAAAGGAGCTTAATTCATGGCCACCCCCAAAAAATCGAAAATTCCATCCAAATCCTGAAAAAATTGAAAATTGTTTATAAAAAACTTGTTTTGCTCATATCTCCTAAACTATGCGTCCTAGAGCGAAAAGGAGCTTAATTCATGACCACCCCCAAAAAACCACCACCAAAAAATCGAAAATTCCAACCAAATCCTGAAAAAATTGAAATTTTTATATGAAAAACTTGTTTTGCTCATATCTCCTAAACTATGCGTCCTACAGCAAAAAGGAGCTTAATTCATGACCACCCCTAAAAAATCGAAAATTCCATCCAAATCCTGAAAAAATTGAAATTTTTATATGAAAAACTTGTTTTGCTTATATCTCCTAAACTATGCGTCCTACAGCGAAAAGGAGCTTAATTCATGACCACCCCCAAAAAATCGAAAATTCCATCCAAATCCTGAAAAAATTGAAATTTTTATATGAAAAACTTGTTTTGCTCATATCTCCTAAACTATGCGTCCTACAGCGAAAAGGAGCTTAATTCATGGCCACCCCCAAAAAATCGAAAATTCCATCCAAATCCTGAAAAAATTGAAATTTTTATATGAAAAACTTGTTTTGCTCATATCTCCTAAACTATGCGTCCTAGAGCTAAACGGAGCTTAATTCATGACCACCCCCAAAAAATCGAAAATTCCATCCAAATCCTGAAAAAATTGAAATTTTTATATGAAAAACTTGTTTTGCTCATATCTCCTAAACTATGCGTCCTAGAGCGAAAAGGAGCTTAATTCATGACCACCCCCAAAAAATCGAAAATTCCATCCAAATCCTGAAAAAATTGAAATTTTTATATGAAAAACTTGTTTTGCTTATATCTCCTAAACTATGCGTCCTACAGCGAAAAGGAGCTTAATTCATGACCACCCCCAAAAAATCGAAAATTCCATCCAAATCCTGAAAAAATTGAAATTTTTATATGAAAAACTTGTTTTGCTCATATCTCCTAAACTATGCGTCCTACATTGAAAAGGAGCTTAATTCATGACCACCCCCAAAAAATCGAAAATTCCATCCAAATCCTGAAAAAATTGAAATTTTGTCTTGCTCATATCTCCTAAACTATGCGTCCTACAGCGAAAAGGAGCTTAATTCATGACCACCCCCAAAAAATCGAAAATTCCATCCAAATCCTGAAAAAATTTAAATTTTTATATGAAAAACTTGTTTTGCTCATATCTCCTAAACTATGCGTCCTAGAGCGAAAAGGAGCTTAATTCATGACCACCCCCAAAAAATCGAAAATTCCATCCAAATCCTGAAAAAATTTAAATTTTTATATGAAAAACTTGTTTTGCTCATATCTCCTAAACTATGCGTCCTAGAGCGAAAAGGAGCTTAATTCATGACCACCCCCAAAAAATCGAAAATTCCATCCAAATCCTGAAAAAATTGAAATTTTTATATGAAAATCTTGTTTTGCTCATATCTCCTAAACTATGCGTCCTAGAGCGAAAAGGAGCTTAATTCATGACCACCCCCAAAAAATCGAAAATTCCATCCAAATCCTGAAAAAATTGAAATTTTTATATGAAAAACTTGTTTTGCTCATATCTCCTAAACTATGCGTCCTAGAGCGAAAAGGAGCTTAATTCATGACCACCCCCAAAAAATTGAAAATTCCAACCAAATCCTGAAAAAATTGAAATTTTTATATGAAAAACTTGTTTTGCTCATATCTCCTAAACTATGCGTCCTACAGCGAAAAGGAGCTTAATTCATGACCACCCCCAAAAAATCGAAAATTCCATCCAAATCCTGAAAAAATTGAAATTTTTATATGAAAAACTTGTTTTGCTCATATCTCCTAATGTTCATGTCAAGTATTTGAAACCCTAATAATGGGGAAATTTTGAATTCCCAACGTGGTTTAATTAATCCCTTTAAATCCGAGAAAATGAATTGTGTAAATCCGCCTTAAAAATAGAATAAGTATCGCATTCTTTTCTTTCTCTAATTTTTTCATAAAAAGCCATATTGAAATTACTTATTTCCGCTAAATTTATGGGCTCTTATCTTTTTAACCGTCCACGAAGACAGACCATCTTGGTAAGAATTTGTCCAAATGAAATAAAATAATTCCAATTTGAATTCCATTAGAAAATCCTAATTATTCGTGTTTTATTTCATATGCTTTGAAACCTTTTGATGAAAACGGGAGTCACAAGCTATATAAACCTGTTTTGTATACTTTGTGTCGGCTCAAGAGAACTTTATAAACTCCAGGTGATTATCCCTTCTGTCGCTTCCCCGCGATTTCTCCCACAACTTTGGTAGTGAACATTGGTCCAGTTCGAAACGGATATCCAGCCTGTGCTCTCTGAGATTTCTGCTCCCACGCATTCTACTTAAGGTATGTTGTCTAGCAAATCATTTGTCTATACCAAGATCAGTGTGTTGTGACAGTACCGAATGTACATAGTAATTACAATTTAGCTTTGAAGAAGACGTAAAAAAAAAAAAAAAACTTTAATAATTCATTTAGTCGGCCACGATTTATTCAAATTAAAATTTAGGTGTGAGAAAATTCGAAGCAAATTCCGGAATTTATATCTATACTCCGTCTAGATAAAAATTGTGAATTTTCTTTAAGGAAAATAAATATAGAAAAAACATAATAATTTTATTAAATGATATAATTTCAACCTAGAGGTTACATCTTTGAGCATCTTTAAACAAAGAAATAATAAATGACGAAGTGTAAAGTTTTTCCAAGGAACTGAAAGCAGATTTACACAAGGATCACAAATACCGAATTAACACGTGGAGTAAACACCGCTCGAGACTTTGGATAAAAATAAAACCGTGAGTCAAAATACGTAATATTGAATATATTTCTGTTTAAGAAAAGTGGTTTTGGAAAAAAAAAAACAGATATCTGGAAAAAATACCGTGATCCCTTAAAAGGTTTACTTTTTCATTTCTCATGGTTGCTTTCTTCTCGCTTTTATTACGATTTATAAGGTTTACATTTTATCGATTTGTGAAAAAACTGAAAATTCTGTCGCACAGTGTAAACATACAAATCATAAGTAAAAACGTGTTCTGAATTTTATCCACAATAGCATTTGGTACTATAATGACCATATATGTAGGTAACGTGTGCACTAGTCGAATTCCAGTTTTTTTTTGTTTCCATATGAGCTGAGAACTAATGTGTAGCTTATCCCCGTCGCTCTTATAATATCATAACTTCACTCTCTTTGTAATTATTACGCACAGCTGGTCAGCGTATATATGAATCTCTTTGACTCTTAGGAAGACACCAAAATTTTAAGCCCTTCTTTCTTCTCGCCCCTCTTTCCATCATTGTTCTCTTTCAATAATACCTGGTTATACTCTTTCGGATTCTCTTTGTGGATGCTGATAATCATTCTATATTATTGATATACCAACAATTTTTACACTCCCACATACCACGAGCTTACCTATGTCTAAAGTGAGAACAAAATTTTAAATAGAAGAAGAGTGTAAACAAATTCCAGAATTGGGAATAGAAGATGAACATAAATAAATTCCAAAAGCTTGAACCGAAGAAGAATGTAAACAAATTCCAAAATTTAAAGAAGAAGAAGGTAAATAAATTCCAGAATTTGGAGGAAAAGGAAAGTAAACAATTTCCAAATTTGTAAATGGAAGAAGAAAGAAAATAAATTCCAAAATTCCAAGTCAAGGTCGATAATCTTTTTTTATATGCTATTCTTGCGATACGCAATTTAAAAAAAAAAAATTTCCGTACGAAGATACATGCTGGCAGAGTTGCCAACTTTGATCAATTTGTTTCAACGAAGAGATAAAGGGGAAAGATCTTTTTGTAATATAATTCTGTTATTATTGGATTTTTATTTTTTGATATAATTATATCAGGAAACAAGAAACGTATTTATATACTCTTGGACATCAATATCGTCTAGAAACGTGTGGAATGATTGTGACCACGGGATTGTGCTGATTCATTTGTAAGGAATTGCTCTAGGTTTTAAATTGTTTAAATTTTATATTTTTGCTAGTTTCGAATTTGATTGATTCACATAGAACAACCATCGTTTAGTCTGTTACGTTATTCTCACGTCCGAATATCTTGATCGTCGAGTACAAAGATGGCTTTGGAAAAATTTATTCGCATTAGTGATAGCTTAGTTGAATTTGAGGCAGCTTTGAACGATAATGTCTTACCCACAACTTCCGTTTGCCTACTGGAAACTCACAGGGATGAGGTTAAGTCGATCTGGGAACGATTGAAGCAGATTTACGAAAAATGCCTCTCAGATCATTCCACAAAGGTTGATAAGGATACTGAGGAATCGCATAATAAGGAGTTGGAATCAATTAAGGAGAGATATATGAATTCATACTCTACTTATTGTAGATGTATTTCCAAGTTGACAGAATTGTCACAGAATCTCAATCCCATTGTAACCACGTCCAATCACAATTCTGGCCCAGGTTTCCATCTACCTCCAATAGAGTTGGGCATTTTCCATGGTGATTTCAAGTCATGGCCCACTTTTCGGGACATGTTCACCGCAATTTGTATTCGAAATTCTCGGCTTAGTCCTGTAGAGAGATTATTCCACTTGACGCAGAAAACTAAGGGGGAGGCGCATGAAATTGTTTCCAAAAGCCCACTTACTGACAAGGGATTCGAAACGGCTTGGCAGAATTTATGTGCTCGGTATGATAATAAAAGGGTTCTCGTGAATGAGCAATTGAAAACTTTGTTCAGTTTGTCCCCTATTAGTAACGAATCGGCTAACTCTCTGAAAAGGCTTCAACGAGATATTAACTCTTGTATATCTACTTTAAAAGTCTACAAAGTGGATATTGAGAGTTGGAATCCAATATTTGTATTTTTATGTTCCAATTGTTTGCCCGACTCCACTTTGACTTTATGGGAGCAGACATTAAGGGACAAGTCCAGTATTCCGAAGTGGAATGAATTTGATGAGTTTCTGACGAATCGATATAGAACTCTGGAATCTGTTTCCGAGATAAAGGGGTCGAAAGAACAAAAACCTTGTGGCACTCGCCCAAAAACCGGAAATAATCTCAAAACTAACTCGGGTAAGGTCAGTTCATTTCAGGCGAACATTAATCATTCTAAATGCGGGCTATGTCCCAATGAAGTCCATGTAATAGGCAAATGTCCCAAATTTGTCCAGATGAGCTTTAACGAAAAATTTGCTGAAATTAAGGGAAGAAATTTGTGTTTCAATTGTTTCTCCAGCTCTCACAACACAAAGAAGTGCAAGAGTAAATTTACATGTTTTAAATGTGGAAAACGTCACAACACTTTGCTACATAAGGAGCAAGAGTCTCCAAGCAAAGGGACACAAATCTCTAACCCGTCATCCACTAGTAACCCACAACCTTCTATGTCTAATCGACAATCTGCACATTATACACCACATCCTTCTATATCCAATTTACAGTCCACACATTCCTCCAATGGCGTTGTGCAAACCTGCTTTGCTTCTAGTTCTCAAGGTGTACTATTAGGGACTGCCGTTGTGAGAATTATTCATTGTGGTGTTATATATCGTGCAAGGGCTCTCATAGATTCGGGTTCTGAAGGAACCTTTATCTCCGAGAACCTCTCTAATTTATTAAAGCTTCCATCGAAACGCGTTTCCGCCACAGTTTCTGGATTGAACAATTCCATATCCGCCTCTGTACAGAGGGAATGCTGTTTTGTTTTGGGTTCAGATACAGATCACGATTTTGAGCTATGTGTGTCTGCCCTGATAGTGCCGCATTTGTCCAATAATCTCCCTTCAAGAACTATAGACATCAAGTCGCTATCCGATTTACCACCTCTTCAATTTGCCGATCCACGGTTCTATGAAAGTGCCAAAGTGGATATACTTCTAGGAGCTGATGTCTTCCCTTCAATCATTCTATCATCGAATCGAAATGATATTTGTGGGTCATTGATGGCTCAAGATACCGTCTTTGGATGGATTCTCACAGGGCCCATCGCTGTGCAAAATTCTGCTACTTTTTCGGCATATCAATCATTCTTTTGTGAAATCTCTTTAGATAAAGAGATTTCACGGTTTTGGGAGGTGGAGAATGTTCCACAGAGGCGTTTCCAGTCACAAGATGACAAATTTTGCGAGCAATTATATTCACGCTCCACTACAAGGGATAAGGAGGGACGATATGTGGTCTCATTGCCATTTAAGGAATCGTTTCCTCAGGATTTATGTTTAGGAATATCACGAGGCAATGCTATGGCACAATTTTTCCAAAATGAAAGACGACTTCTTCGGGATTTAGAATTGAAAAAGGAATACGATTGCGCATTGACTGAATACATTGCCCTCAAACATATGCATCCTATTAAAGATCCTAATCCATCTCAGCCATCGTATTATTTACCACATCACGCGGTGATAAAACCGGAGAGAACAACTACAAAAGTCCGTGTTGTTTTTAATGCGTCCTCTCCTTCTTCCACTGGAGTTAGCTTGAATGATGTACTCTATACCGGGCCAGTACTTCAAAATGATCTAACAATATTGATTCTGAAATGGCGATTTTATCAATATGTCTTAAATGGAGACATACAAAAGATGTATAGGCAAATCCTTGTTAACCCCTGTCATACACCTTTCCAGCGTATATTGTTTCGAGAAAATCCTAGTGATCCAATCCAAGATTTCGAATTAAGAACGGTTACTTTTGGGCTGAATTGTGCACCATACCTGGCAATTCGTACTATTATCCAATTGGCACATGATGTTCAGGAGTCTTATCCCTTGGCTAGCCAAATATTGAAAGATTCTATGTATGTGGATGATGCCTTATTGGGGGCACATTCTATAGAAATGGCGCTCAGATCAAGGGACGAACTTATCAATGCACTGAATTCTGCAGGTTTTAAGATGAGAAAATGGATTTCGAATTCAAGACAAATTCTAAAGGGACTTCCACCCGAACATTTGTTGTGTGAAGATTTTTTGAAATTTGAGGACCGTAGCTCTGCCAAAACTTTAGGAATTCATTGGAATGCTCTATCTGATGAATTTTACTTTTCTGCCACAAAATTTCCTGATATATGCTCGTACACTAAAAGAGAAATCTTATCTCAAATATCCAAGTTGTTCGATCCAGCTGGTTGGTTGTCTCCCACGATCGTCATTGCCAAAATCATTATGCAAAGAATATGGATGGATCGAACCGACTGGGACGAGGTAATTTCTTCTGAAACTTTAGCCCATTGGAAAATATTCCAAGCGAATTATGTACACATTGATAAAATTAAAATTCCAAGATGGATTAAATATTCCCCAGGAAGTAAAATCGAATTTCACGGGTTTTCGGACGCTTCTGAAAAGGCGTATGCCGCTGCTATTTATGTAAGAATTATTGGCCAAAATATTATATCCACTCATTTGGTCAGTTCCAAGACAAAAGTAGCACCCCTTAAAACTTTATCGATTCCTCGACTGGAGTTATGTGGAGCTGCTTTATTAGCCGACATGATTGATAGTTTGCTGCCACAATTTGATGTCCCTGAATATTCTCTATACTGTTGGACGGATTCAAAAATAGTATTATCATGGCTATCGAAACCACCCTGTTTTTGGAATACATTCGTAGCTAATAGAGTTTCCAAAATAGTCCAAATTGTTGATGTTTCCAGATGGTTTCATGTAAATTCCGAGTTTAATCCGGCTGATTTAGCCAGCCGAGGTGTTCATGCCCATGAATTGCAAAATAATGATCTTTGGTGGAATGGGCCGCTTTGGTTGTCCCAGCCGTTAAACGATTGGCCTAACTGTGTTGAGAAAAGAGATTTCGAAACAGATATAGAGAAAAAACCGGTAAAGGTGCTTTTCACATATTTCCAGAACTTTGAAGACATTCTCGATCGATTTTCGTCATTTGCTAGAGCTCTAAGGGTTATCAGCTACATTTATCGATTCTATTTTCGAACTCATCAAAAATTCCGATCCAGGTTTGTGCGTAGCAGTAGAACTATCACTGCGTCTGAGATCATTTTTGTACGCAAGCAACTGGTTATGATATCCCAAAAGGCCTTTTATCCGAACGAATATATGGCACTCAGTTCAAAAAAGTCCATTTCATCATCCAGCCCCCTATTGTCCTTAAACCCATTTATAGATCCAGAAGGAATAATGCGAATCTGTGGTCGATTAGAAACATCCCCTGCGCTGCTATTCAACGAAAGGCACCCGATCATTCTTCCATACGGGTGTCAATATTCAAGGCTTTTGGTCCAATTCATTCACACAATAAGTCTTCATGGAGGAAATCAATTAGTACTGCGATTAATACGAACGCAGTATTGGATTCCGAAGGTCCAAAATCTTATCAAAACCACTATTCACCGGTGTAAACCATGTATAATATACAAAAAGAAATGTCAGCAGCAATTAATGGCTTCATTACCCCCTGAACGATGTGAGTATTCTCGTCCCTTTGCACACACCGGACTGGACTTTGCTGGTCCATTTGATATTAAAAGTTATGCAGGGAGATGTTGTCGCATTACAAAAGGATATGTGTGTGTGTTCGTTTGTTTCTCCACCAAAGCGATACACCTCGAGGCTACAACTGATTTATCCACATCGGCTTTCCTAGCAGCTTTCAGCCGCTTTGTATCTCGTCGTGGTTGTCCTCTGCACTTGCATTCCGACAATGGAACCACGTTTGTTGGAGCATCGAAAGTCATATCCAAAGAATTCATCCAGACTTCACATCAAGCTGTGAGCAATAATTATTCTCATCAAAACTTGACGTGGCATTTTATACCCCCAGGAGCCCCCCATATGGGCGGACTTTGGGAAGCCGGGGTCAAAAGTTTTAAACAACACTTTAAGAAAACGGTTGGAGTACAGAAATTTACCTTCGAGGAATTTCAAACGTTATTGTCCAAAATAGAGGCCTGCCTCAATTCCCGACCTATATCCCCTGTCTCTCAAAGCCCAGAAGATTTAACCGCCTTGACTCCAGGCCACTTTCTCATTGGATCCCCTATATTAGTTCCCTTAGAGCCTGAAATTAGTTATGAGACCATTTCTATCCAAAATCGCTGGCAGAAAATTAAGGCGCTCCATCAACATTTTTGTACCAGATGGAAAAACGAATACCTAAAGGAATTGCAAAAGAGGCATAAATGGAAAAAACAAGAGGAAGATGTAAAAGAAAATATGCTCGTCGTTGTAAAAGAGGAAAATTTACCTCCTAACCTTTGGCGTCTTGGAAGAGTCACAAAAGTATACCGTGGCAATGATAATCGAGTAAGAGTTGTTGACTTGATTACCCAAAAGGGGCAGATAACAAGACCCATCACCAAGTTAGTCGTTCTTTTCGACGAATGTTCTTAACTTCAATTTTCCTACCATATACATAAAAAAAAAAAAAAATCCAAGTTTTATTTTTATTACATTCTTCATTAAACTCAATATCTAATATTTTATTTTCCAGCAGTATGAACTCGATCGGAAAATCAGATCATCGCCGCCACAATGTATTCGTATGCCGAATATGTCGGAAACCCCATTCTTTAAAAAATTGCTATCGTTTTCAAAACATGAATATCACAGAAAGATGGGAAGCGGTGAAGAAATATGGGTATTGTGATAATTGCCTTGCGCACACCCATTCGCAAGGATCCTGTTTTACGAGAATAGGTTGTATCCACTGCAAGGAAAAACACCATTCCTTACTCCATATGCATTCTCGCCTGCGACAAAAGATGGCTACTACATCCTTGGAACGCACCCACCGCTCATTAACCCGACCACCATCCACTACACGGTTGGTGAAACCAGAAGCAACTCAGAAGGAACCTCGTATCTCAACTCAAGGTACCCCATTTTCCTCCTCTACGTCGTTGACAGCTATTTTGCAACAAAACGCAACAACGTTACTTCCTACAGCTTTGGTCAAAATACAGACAAACAATGGGAAGCATTATGCAAGATGTTTGCTAGATTCTGGATCCAGAATGAGTTGGATTTCCCAAAAACTGACAGAAAAGCTAAATTTAACCACATTGGAATTGGATGGTGAAATTATATGTCCGGTAACATTATGGTCATGTATCGATACCAATCTCAAGATTGAAACAACATTAAAAGTGAACAAACGGATTACCACCATCACCCCTAAGAAGTCACTGCCAGAAACCATAAAATCCCATTTTCAGAACTTCGTTCTTGCCGACAAAACATTCTATAAATCATCTAGTATAGATATAGTCATAGGTGTTGATATTTACTCAAGAATCTTGCTTGATGGCGTATTTGTGCGAACTGGTCTTCCAACTGCCCAAAATACTCTTTTTGGCATCGTCTTATATGGAGTTTTTTCCAATTGAAAACATTTGGCTGACAATAATCTATATTTCCTTTCTTTATATAATCTATCATTGTATAAAGTAATACCTAATGAATTGCATACCAATACAAAATATCTCCCTTATTAGTAACATAAGAAATGTATTTCATAGGCTAAGTATAAATTTTGCATTAATATGAAATTATCCTAATATAAATTGTTACAGTAATACTGCAAGGCGGGCGGAATGTTCATGTCAAGTATTTGAAACCCTAATAATGGGGAAATTTTGAATTCCCAACGTGGTTTAATTAATCCCTTTAAATCCGAGAAAATGAATTGTGTAAATCCGCCTTAAAAATAGAATAAGTATCGCATTCTTTTCTTTCTCTAATTTTTTCATAAAAAGCCATATTGAAATTACTTATTTCCGCTAAATTTATGGGCTCTTATCTTTTTAACCGTCCACGAAGACAGACCATCTTGGTAAGAATTTGTCCAAATGAAATAAAATAATTCCAATTTGAATTCCATTAGAAAATCCTAATTATTCGTGTTTTATTTCATATGCTTTGAAACCTTTTGATGAAAACGGGAGTCACAAGCTATATAAACCTGTTTTGTATACTTTGTGTCGGCTCAAGAGAACTTTATAAACTCCAGGTGATTATCCCTTCTGTCGCTTCCCCGCGATTTCTCCCACAACTTTGGTAGTGAACACCTAAACTATGCGTCCTACAGCGAAAAGGAGCTTAATTCATGACCACCCCCAAAAAATCGAAAATTCCATCCAAATCCTGAAAAAATTGAAATTTTTATATGAAAAACTTGTTTTGCTCATATCTCCTAAACTATGCGTCCTAGAGCGAAAAGGAGCTTAATTCATGACCACGCCCAACAAATCGAAAATTCCATCCAAATCCTGAAAAAATTGAAATTTTTATATGAAAATCTTGTTTTGCTCATATCTCCTAAACTATGCGTCCTAGAGCGAAAAGGAGCTTAATTCATGACCACCCCCAAAAAATCGAAAATTCCATCCAAATCCTGAAAAAATTGAAATTTTTATATGAAAAACTTGTTTTGCTCATATCTCCTAAACTATGCGTCCTACAGCGAAAAGGAGCTTAATTCATGACCACCCCCAAAAAATCGAAAATTCCAACCAAATCCTGAAAAAATTGAAATTTTTATATGAAAAACTTGTTTTGCTCATATCTCCTAAACTATGCGTCCTACAGCAAAAAGGAGCTTAATTCATGACCACCCCTAAAAAATCGAAAATTCCATCCAAATCCTGAAAAAATTGAAATTTTTATATGAAAAACTTGTTTTGCTTATATCTCCTAAACTATGCGTCCTACAGCGAAAAGGAGCTTAATTCATGACCACCCCCAAAAAATCGAAAATTCCATCCAAATCCTGAAAAAATTGAAATTTTTATATGAAAAACTTGTTTTGCTCATATCTCCTAAACTATGCGTCCTAGAGCGAAAAGGAGCTTAATTCATGACCACCCCAAAAAATCGAAAATTCCATCCAAATCCTGAAAAAATTGAAATTTTTATATGAAAAACTTGTTTTGCTCATATCTCCTAAACTATGCGTCCTAGAGCGAAAAGGAGCTTAATTCATGACCACCCCCAAAAAATCGAAAATTCCATCCAAATCCTGAAAAAATTGAAATTTTTATATGAAAAACTTGTTTTGCTCATATCTCCTAAACTATGCGTCCTAGAGCGAAAAGGAGCTTAATTCATGACCACCCCAAAAAATCGAAAATTCCATCCAAATCCTGAAAAAATTGAAATTTTTATATGAAAAACTTGTTTTGCTTATATCTCCTAAACTATGCGTCCTAGAGCGAAAAGGAGCTTAATTCATGACCACCCCCAAAAAATTGAAAATTCCATCCAAATCCTGAAAAAATTGAAAATTTTATATGAAAAACTTGTTTTGCTCATATCTCCTAAACTATGCGTCCTAGAGCGAAAAGGAGCTTAATTCATGACCACCCCCAAAAAATCGAAAATTCCATCCAAATCCTGAAAAAATTGAAATTTTTATATGAAAAACTTGTTTTGCTCATATCTCCTAAACTATGCGTCCTACAGCGAAAAGGAGCTTAATTCATGACCACCCCCAAAAAATCGAAAATTCCATCCAAATCCTGAAAAAATTGAAATTTTAATATGAAAAACTTGTTTTGCTCATATCTCCTAAACTATGCGTCCTACAGCGAAAAGGAGCTTAATTCATGGCCACCCCCAAAAAATCGAAAATTCCATCCAAATCCTGAAAAAATTGAAATTTTTATATGAAAAACTTGTTTTGCTCATATCTCCTAAACTATGCGTCCTAGAGCTAAACGGAGCTTAATTCATGACCACCCCCAAAAAATCGAAAATTCCATCCAAATCCTGAAAAAATTGAAATTTTTATATGAAAAACTTGTTTTGCTCATATCTCCTAAACTATGCGTCCTAGAGCGAAAAGGAGCTTAATTCATGACCACCCCCAAAAAATCGAAAATTCCATCCAAATCCTGAAAAAATTGAAATTTTTATATGAAAAACTTGTTTTGCTTATATCTCCTAAACTATGCGTCCTACAGCGAAAAGGAGCTTAATTCATGACCACCCCTAAAAAATCGAAAATTCCATCCAAATCCTGAAAAAATTGAAATTTTTATATGAAAAACTTGTTTTGCTCATATCTCCTAAACTATGCGTCCTACAGCGAAAAGGAGCTTAATTCATGGCCACCCCCAAAAAATCGAAAATTCCATCCAAATCCTGAAAAAATTGAAATTTTTATATGAAAAACTTGTTTTGCTCATATCTCCTAAACTATGCGTCCTAGAGCTAAACGGAGCTTAATTCATGACCACCCCCAAAAAATCGAAAATTCCAACCAAATCCTGAAAAAATTGAAATTTTTATATGACAAACTTGTTTTGCTAATATCTCCTAAACTATGCGTCCTAGAGCGAAAAGGAGCTTAATTCATGACCACCCCCAAAAAATCGAAAATTCCATCCAAATCCTGGAAAAAATGAAATTTTTATATGAAAAACTTGTTTTGCTCATATCTCCTAAACTATGCATCCTAGAGCGAAAAAAGAAAATTCCAACCAAATCCTGAAAAAATTGAAATTTTTATATGAAAAATTTGTTTTGCTCATATCTCCTAAACTATGCGTCCTACAGCGAAAAGGAGCTTAATTCATGACCGCCCCCAAAAAATCGAAAATTCCATCCAAATCCTGAAAAAATTGAAATTTTTATATGAAAAACTTGTTTTGCTCATATCTCCTAAACTATGCGTCCTACAGCGAAAAGGAGCTTAATTCATGACCACCCCAAAAAATCGAAAATTCCATCCAAATCCTGAAAAAATTGAAATTTTTATATGAAAAACTTGTTTTGCTCATATCTCCTAAACTATGCGTCCTAGAGCGAAAAGGAGCTTAATTCATGACCACCCCCAAAAAATCGAAAATTCCATCCAAATCCTGAAAAAATTGAAATTTTTATATGAAAAACTTGTTTTGCTCATATCTCCTAAACTATGCGTCCTAGAGCGAAAAGGAGCTTAATTCATGACCACCCCCAAAAAATCGAAAATTCCATCCAAATCCTGAAAAAATTGAAATTTTTATATGAAAAACTTGTTTTGCTCATGTCTCCTAAACTATGCGTCCTACAGCGAAAAGGAGCTTAATTCATGACCACCCCCAAAAAATCGAAAATTCCATCCAAATCCTGAAAAAATTGAAATTTTAATATGAAAAACTTGTTTTGCTCATATCTCCTAAACTATGCGTCCTAGAGCGAAAAGGAGCTTAATTCATGACCACCCCCAAAAAATCGAAAATTCCATCCAAATCCTGCAAAAAATGAAATTTTTATATGAAAAACTTGTTTTGCTCATATCTCCTAAACTATGCGTCATAGAGCGAAAAGGAGCTTAATTCATGACCACCCCCAAAAAATCGAAAATTCCATCCAAATCCTGGAAAAAATGAAATTTTTATATGAAAAACTTGTTTTGCTCATATCTCCTAAACTATGCGTCCTACAGCGAAAAGGAGCTTAATTCATGACCACCCCCAAAAAATCGAAAATTCAATCCAAATCCTGAAAAAGTTGAAATTTTAATATGAAAAACTTGTTTTGCTCATATCTCCTAAACTATGCGTCCTAGAGCGAAAAGGAGCTTAATTCATGACCACCCCCAAAAAATCGAAAATTCCAACCAAATCCTGAAAAAATTGAAATTTTTATATGAAAAACTTGTTTTGCTCATATCTCCTAAACTATGCGTCCTACAGCGAAAAGGAGCTTAATACAAACTATGCGTCCTAGAGCGAAAAGAAGCCTAATTCATGACCACCCCCAAAAAATCGAAAATTCAATCCAAATCCTGAAAAAATTGAAATTTTTATATGAAAAACTTGTTTTGCTCATATCTCCTAAACTATGCGTCCTACATTGAAAAGGAGCTTAATTCATGACCACCCCCAAAAAATCGAAAATTCCATCCAAATCCTGAAAAAATTGAAATTTTTATATGAAAAACTTGTTTTGCTCATATCTCCTAAACTATGCGTCCTAGAGCGAAAAGGAGCTTAATTCATGACCACCACCAAAAAATCGAAATCCAAATCCTGAAAAAATTGAAATTTTTATATAAAAAACTTGTGTTGCTCATATCTCCTAAACTATGCGTCCTAGAGCGAAAAGGAGCTTAATTCATGACCACCACCAAAAAATCGAAAATTCCATCCAAATCCTGAAAAAATTGAAATTTTTATATGAAAAACTTGTTTTGCTCATATCTCCTAAACTATGCGCCCTAGAGGGAAAAGGAGCTTAATTCATGACCACCCCCAAAAAATTGAAAATTGCAACCAAATCCTGAAAAAATTGAAATTTTTATATGAAAAACTTGTTTTGCTCATATCTCCTAAACTATGCGTCCTACAGCGAAAAGGAGCTTAATTCATGACCACCCCCAAAAAATCGAAAATTCCAACCAAATCCTGAAAAAATTGAAATTTTTATATGAAAAACTTGTTTTGCTCATATCTCCTAAACTATGCGTCCTACAGCGAAAAGGAGCTTAATTCATGACCACCCCCAAAAAAAATGTGTTGCTCATATCTCCTAAACTATGCGTCCTAGAGCGAAAAGGAGCTTAATTCATGACCACCCCCAAAAAATTGAAAATTCCAACCAAATCCTGAAAAAATTGAAATTTTTATATGAAAAACTTGTTTTGCTCATATCTCCTAAACTATGCGTCCTAGAGCGAAAATGAGCTTTATTCATGACCACCCCCAAAAAATCGAAAATTCCATCCAAATCCTGAAAAAATTGAAATTTTTATATGAAAAACTTGTTTTGCTCATATATCCTAACCTATGCGTCCTAGAGCGAAAAGGAGGTTAATTCATGACCGCCCCCAAAAAATCGAAAATTCCATCCAAATCCTGAAAAAATTGAAATTTTTATATGAAAAACTTGTTTTGCTCATACCTCCTAAACTATGCGTCCTAGAGCGAAAAGGAGCTTAATTCATGACCACCCCAAAAAAATCGAAAATTCCATCCAAATCCTGAAAAAATTGAAAATTTTATATGAAAAACTTGTTTTGCTCATATCTCCTAAACTATGCGTCCTAGAGCGAAAAGGAGCTTAATTCATGACCACCCCAAAAAATCGAAAATTCCATCCAAATCCTGACAAAATTGAAATTTTTATATGAAAAACTTGTTTTGCTCATATCTCCTAAACTATGCGTCCTAGAGCGAAAAGGAGCTTAATTCATGACCACCACCAAAAAATCGAAAATTCCATCCAAATCCTGAAAAAATTGAAAATTGTTTATAAAAAACTTGTTTTGCTCATATCTCCTAAACTATGCGTCCTAAAGCGAAAAGGAGCTTAATTCATGACCACCCCCAAAAAATAGAAAATTCCATCCAAATCCTGAAAAAATTGAAATTTTTATATGAAAAACTTGTTTTGCTTATATCTCCTAAACTATGCGTCCTAGAGCGAAAAGGAGCTTAATTCATGACCACCCCCAAAAAATCGAAAATTCCAACCAAATCCTGAAAAAATTGAAATTTTTATATGAAAAACTTGTTTTGCTCATATCTCCTAAACTATGCGTCCTAGAGCGAAAAGGGGCTTAATTCATGACCACCACCAAAAAATTGAAAATTCCAACCAAATCCTGAAAAAATTGAAATTTTTATATGAAAAACTTGTTTTGCTCATATCTCCTAAACTATGCGTCCTAGAGCGAAAAGGAGCTTAATTCATGACCACCCCAAAAAATCGGAAATTCCAACCAAATCCTGAAAAAATTGAAATTTTTATATGAAAAACTTGTTTTGCTCATATCTCCTAAACTATGCGTCCTACAGCGAAAAGGAGCTTAATTCATGACCACCCCCAAAAAATCGAAAATTCCATCCAAATCCTGAAAAAAATGAAATTTTGTCTTGCTCATATCTCCTAAACTATGCGTCCCACAGCGAAAAGGAGCTTAATTCATGACCACCCCCAAAAAATTGAAAATTCCAACCACATCCTGAAAAAATTGAAATTTTTATATGAAAAACTTGTTTTGCTCATATCTCCTAAACTATGCGTCCTAGAGCGAAAAGGAGCTTAATTCATGACCACCACCAAAAAATTTAAAATTCCAACCAAATCCTGAAAAAATTGAAATTTTTATATGAAAAACTTGTTTTGCTCATATCTCCTAAACTATGCGTCCTAGAGCGAAAAGGAGCTTAATTCATGACCACCCCAAAAAAATCGGAAATTCCAACCAAATCCTGAAAAAATTGAAATTTTTATATGAAAAACTTGTTTTGCTCATATCTCTTAAACTATGCGTCCTAGAGCGAAAAGGAGCTTAATTCATGACCAACCCCAAAAAATCGAAAATTCCATCCAAATCCTGAAAAAATTGAAATTTTGTCTTGCTCATATCTCCTAAACTATGCGTCCTACAGCGAAAAGGAGCTTAATTCATGACCACCCCCAAAAAATCGAAAATTCCATCCAAATCCTGAAAAAATTTAAATTTTTATATGAAAAACTTGTTTTGCTCATATCTCCTAAACTATGCGTCCTAGAGCGAAAAGGAGCTTAATTCATGACCACCCCCAAAAAATCGAAAATTCCATCCAAATCCTGAAAAAATTTAAATTTTTATATGAAAAACTTGTTTTGCTCATATCTCCTAAACTATGCGTCCTAGAGCGAAAAGGAGCTTAATTCATGACCACCCCCAAAAAATCGAAAATTCCATCCAAATCCTGAAAAAATTGAAATTTTTATATGAAAATCTTGTTTTGCTCATATCTCCTAAACTATGCGTCCTAGAGCGAAAAGGAGCTTAATTCATGACCACCCCCAAAAAATCGAAAATTCCATCCAAATCCTGAAAAAATTGAAATTTTTATATGAAAAACTTGTTTTGCTCATATCTCCTAAACTATGCGTCCTAGAGCGAAAAGGAGCTTAATTCATGACCACCCCCAAAAAATTGAAAATTCCAACCAAATCCTGAAAAAATTGAAATTTTTATATGAAAAACTTGTTTTGCTCATATCTCCTAAACTATGCGTCCTACAGCGAAAAGGAGCTTAATTCATGACCACCCCCAAAAAATCGAAAATTCCATCCAAATCCTGAAAAAATTGAAATTTTTATATGAAAAACTTGTTTTGCTCATATCTCCTAAACTATGCGTCCTACAGCGAAAAGGAGCTTAATTCATGACCACCCCCAAAAAATCGAAAATTCCATCCAAATCCTGAAAAAATTGAAATTTTTATATGAAAAACTTGTTTTGCTCATATCTCCTAAACTATGCGTCCGAGAGCGAAAAGGAGCTTAATTCATGACCACGCCCAACAAATCGAAAATTCCATCCAAATCCTGAAAAAAATGAAATTTTTATATGAAAATCTTGTTTTGCTCATATCTCCTAAACTATGCGTCCTAGAGCGAAAAGGAGCTTAATTCATGACCACCCTCAAAAAAATCGAAAATTCCATCCAAATCCTGAAAAAATTGAAATTTTTATATGAAAAACTTGTTTTGCTCATATCTTCTAAACTATGCGTCCTACATTGAAAAGGAGCTTAATTCATGACCACCCCCAAAAAATCGAAAATTCCATCCAAATCCTGAAAAAATTGAAATTTTGTCTTGCTCATATCTCCTAAACTATGCGTCCTACAGCGAAAAGGAGCTTAATTCATGACCACCCCCAAAAAATCGAAAATTCCATCCAAATCCTGAAAAAATTTAAATTTTTATATGAAAAACTTGTTTTGCTCATATCTCCTAAACTATGCGTCCTAGAGCGAAAAGGAGCTTAATTCATGACCACCCCCAAAAAATCGAAAATTCCATCCAAATCCTGAAAAAATTTAAATTTTTATATGAAAAACTTGTTTTGCTCATATCTCCTAAACTATGCGTCCTAGAGCGAAAAGGAGCTTAATTCATGACCACCCCCAAAAAATCGAAAATTCCATCCAAATCCTGAAAAAATTGAAATTTTTATATGAAAATCTTGTTTTGCTCATATCTCCTAAACTATGCGTCCTAGAGCGAAAAGGAGCTTAATTCATGACCACCCCCAAAAAATCGAAAATTCCATCCAAATCCTGAAAAAATTGAAATTTTTATATGAAAAACTTGTTTTGCTCATATCTCCTAAACTATGCGTCCTAGAGCGAAAAGGAGCTTAATTCATGACCACCCCCAAAAAATTGAAAATTCCAACCAAATCCTGAAAAAATTGAAATTTTTATATGAAAAACTTGTTTTGCTCATATCTCCTAAACTATGCGTCCTACAGCGAAAAGGAGCTTAATTCATGACCACCCCCAAAAAATCGAAAATTCCATCCAAATCCTGAAAAAATTGAAATTTTTATATGAAAAACTTGTTTTGCTCATATCTCCTAAACTATGCGTCCTACAGCGAAAAGGAGCTTAATTCATGACCACCCCCAAAAAATCGAAAATTCCATCCAAATCCTGAAAAAATTGAAATTTTTATATGAAAAACTTGTTTTGCTCATATCTCCTAAACTATGCGTCCTAGAGCGAAAAGGAGCTTAATTCATGACCACCACCAAAAAATGGAAAATTCCATCCAAATCCTGAAAAAATTGAAATTTTTATATGAAAAACTTGTTTTGCTCATATCTCCTAAACTATGCGTCCTAGAGCGAAAAGGAGCTTAATTCATGACCACCCCGAAAAAATCGAAAATTCCAACCAAATCCTGAAAAAATTGAAATTTTTATATGAAAAACTTGTTTTGCTCATATCTCCTAAACTATGCGTCCTACAGCAAAAAGGAGGTTAATTCATGACCGCCCCCAAAAAATCGAAAATTCCTTCCAAATCCTGAAAAAATTGAAATTTTTATATGAAAAACTTGTTTTGCTCATATCTCCTAAACTATGCGTCCTAGAGCGAAAAGGAGCTTAATTCATGACCACCCCCAAAAAATCGAAAATTCCAACCAAATCCTGAAAAAATTGAAATTTTTATATGAAAAACTTGTTTTGCTCATATCTCCTAAACTATGCGTCCTACAGCAAAAAGGAGGTTAATTCATGACCGCCCCCAAAAAATCGAAAATTCCAACCAAATCCTGAAAAAATTGAAATTTTTATATGAAAAACTTGTTTTGCTTATATCTCCTAAACTATGCGTCCTACAGCGAAAAGGAGCTTAATTCATGACCACCCCAAAAAAATCGAAAATTCCATCCAAATCCTGAAAAAATTGAAAATTTTTTATAAAAAACTTGTTTTGCTCATATCTCCTAAACTATGCGTCCTAGAGCGAAAAGGAGCTTAATTCATGACCACCACCAAAAAATCGAAAATTCCATCCAAATCCTGAAAAAATTGAAATTTTTATATGAAAAACTTGTGTTGCTCATATCTCCTAAACTATGCGTCCTAGAGCGAAAAGGAGCTTAATTCATGACCACCACCAAAAAATCGAAAATTCCATCCAAATCCTGAAAAAAATGAAATTTTTATATGAAAAACTTGTTTTGCTCATATCTCCTAAACTATGCGTCCTACAGCGAAAAGGAGCTTAATTCATGACCAACCCCCAAAAAATCGAAAATTCCATCCAAATCCTGAAAAAATTGAAATTTTTATATGAAAAACTTGTTTTGCTCATATCTCCTAAACTATGCGTCCTACAGCGAAAAGGAGCTTAATTCATGACCACCCCCAAAAAATCGAAAATTCCATCCAAATCCTGAAAAAATTGAAATTTTTATATGAAAAACTTGTTTTGCTTATATCTCCTAAACTATGCGTCCTACAGCGAAAAGGAGCTTAATTCATGACCACCCCAAAAAAATCGAAAATTCCATCCAAATCCTGAAAAAATTGAAAATTTTTTATAAAAAACTTGTTTTGCTCATATCTCCTAAACTATGCGTCCTAGAGCGAAAAGGAGCTTAATTCATGACCAACCCCAAAAAATCGAAAATTCCATCCAAATCCTGAAAAAATTGAAATTTTGTCTTGCTCATATCTCCTAAACTATGCGTCCTACAGCGAAAAGGAGCTTAATTCATGACCACCCCAAAAAAATCGAAAATTCCATCCAAATCCTGAAAAAATTTAAATTTTTATATGAAAAACTTGTTTTGCTCATATCTCCTAAACTATGCGTCCTAGAGCGAAAAGGAGCTTAATTCATGACCACCACCAACAAATCGAAAATTCCATCCAAATCCTGAAAAAATTGAAATTTTTATATGAAAAACTTGTGTTGCTCATATCTCCTAAACTATGCGTCCTAGAGCGAAAAGGAGCTTAATTCATGACCACCCCCAAAAAATCGAAAATTCCATCCAAATCCTGAAAAAAATGAAATTTTTATATGAAAAACTTGTTTTGCTCATATCTCCTAAACTATGCGTCCTACAGCGAAAAGGAGCTTAATTCATGACCAACCCCCAAAAAATCGAAAATTCCATCCAAATCCTGAAAAAATTGAAATTTTTATATGAAAAACTTGTTTTGCTCATATCTCCTAAACTATGCGTCCTACAGCGAAAAGGAGCTTAATTCATGACCACCCCCAAAAAATCGAAAATTCCATCCAAATCCTGAAAAAATTGAAATTTTTATATGAAAAACTTGTTTTGCTCATATCTCCTAAACTATGCGTCCTAGAGCGAAAAGGAGCTTAATTCATGACCACCCCCAAAAAATTGAAAATTCCAACCAAATCCTGAAAAAATTGAAATTTTTATATGAAAAACTTGTTTTGCTCATATCTCCTAAACTATGCGTCCTACAGCGAAAAGGAGCTTAATTCATGACCACCCCCAAAAAATCGAAAATTCCATCCAAATCCTGAAAAAATTGAAATTTTTATATGAAAAACTTGTTTTGCTCATATCTCCTAAACTATGCGTCCTACAGCGAAAAGGAGCTTAATTCATGACCACCCCCAAAAAATCGAAAATTCCATCCAAATCCTGAAAAAATTGAAATTTTGTCTTGCTCATATCTCCTAAACTATGCGTCCTACAGCGAAAAGGAGCTTAATTCATGACCACCCCAAAAAAATCGAAAATTCCATCCAAATCCTGAAAAAATTTAAATTTTTATATGAAAAACTTGTTTTGCTCATACTTCCTAAACTATGCGTCCTAGAGCGAAAAGGAGCTTAATTCATGACCACCCCCAAAAAATCGAAAATTCCATCCAAATCCTGAAAAAATGTAAATTTTTATATGAAAAACTTGTTTTGCTCATATCTCCTAAACTATGCGTCCTAGAGCGAAAAGGAGCTTAATTCATGACCACCCCCAAAAAATCGAAAATTCCATCCAAATCCTGAAAAAATTGAAATTTTTATATGAAAATCTTGTTTTGCTCATATCTCCTAAACTATGCGTCCTAGAGCGAAAAGGAGCTTAATTCATGACCACCCCCAAAAAATCGAAAATTCCATCCAAATCCTGAAAAAATTGAAATTTTTATATGAAAAACTTGTTTTGCTCATATCTCCTAAACTATGCGTCCTAGAGCGAAAAGGAGCTTAATTCATGACCACCCCCAAAAAATTGAAAATTCCAACCAAATCCTGAAAAAATTGAAATTTTTATATGAAAAACTTGTTTTGCTCATATCTCCTAAACTATGCGTCCTACAGCGAAAAGGAGCTTAATTCATGACCACCCCCAAAAAATCGAAAATTCCATTCAAATCCTGAAAAAATTGAAATTTTTATATGAAAAACTTGTTTTGCTCATATCTCCTAAACTATGCGTCCTACAGCGAAAAGGAGCTTAATTCATGACCACCCCCAAAAAATCGAAAATTCCATCCAAATCCTGAAAAAATTGAAATTTTTATATGAAAAACTTGTTTTGCTCATATCTCCTAAACTATGCGTCCTAGAGCGAAAAGGAGCTTAATTCATGACCACGCCCAACAAATCGAAAATTCCATCCAAATCCTGAAAAAATTGAAATTTTTATATGAAAATCTTGTTTTGCTCATATCTCCTAAACTATGCGTCCTAGAGCGAAAAGGAGCTTAATTCATGACCACCCTCAAAAAATCGAAAATTCCATCCAAATCCTGAAAAAATTGAAATTTTTATATGAAAAACTTGTTTTGCTCATATCTCCTAAACTATGCGTCCTACAGCGAAAAGGAGCTTAATTCATGACCACCCCCAAAAAATCGAAAATTCCAACCAAATCCTGAAAAAATTGAAATTTTTATATGAAAAACTTGTTTTGCTCATATCTCCTAAACTATGCGTCCTACAGCGAAAAGGAGCTTAATTCATGACCACCCCCAAAAAATCGAAAATTCCATCCAAATCCTGAAAAATTGAAATTTTAATATGAAAAACTTGTTTTGCTCATATCTCCTAAACTATGCGTCCTAGAGCGAAAAGGAGCTTAATTCATGACCACCACCAAAAAATGGAAAATTCCATCCAAATCCTGAAAAAATTGAAATTTTTATATGAAAAACTTGTTTTGCTCATATCTCCTAAACTATGCGTCCTAGAGCGAAAAGGAGCTTAATTCATGACCACCCCGAAAAAATCGAAAATTCCAACCAAATCCTGAAAAAATTGAAATTTTTATATGAAAAACTTGTTTTGCTCATATCTCCTAAACTATGCGTCCTACAGCAAAAAGGAGGTTAATTCATGACCGCCCCCAAAAAATCGAAAATTCCTTCCAAATCCTGAAAAAATTGAAATTTTTATATGAAAAACTTGTTTTGCTCATATCTCCTAAACTATGCGTCCTAGAGCGAAAAGGAGCTTAATTCATGACCACCCCCAAAAAATCGAAAATTCCAACCAAATCCTGAAAAAATTGAAATTTTTATATGAAAAACTTGTTTTGCTCATATCTCCTAAACTATGCGTCCTACAGCAAAAAGGAGGTTAATTCATGACCGCCCCCAAAAAATCGAAAATTCCAACCAAATCCTGAAAAAATTTAAATTTTTATATGAAAAACTTGTTTTGCTTATATCTCCTAAACTATGCGTCCTACAGCGAAAAGGAGCTTAATTCATGACCACACCAAAAAAATCGAAAATTCCATCCAAATCCTGAAAAAATTGAAAATTTTTTATAAAAAACTTGTTTTGCTCATATCTCCTAAACTATGCGTCCTAGAGCGAAAAGGAGCTTAATTCATGACCAACCCCCAAAAAATCGAAAATTCCATCCAAATCCTGAAAAAAATTAAATTTTTATATGAAAAACTTGTTTTGCTCATATCTCCTAAACTATGCGTCCTAGAGCGAAAAGGAGCTTAATTCATGACCACCACCAAAAAATCGAAAATTCCATCCAAATCCTGAAAAAATTGAAATTTTTATATGAAAAACTTGTGTTGCTCATATCTCCTAAACTATGCGTCCTAGAGCGAAAAGAAGCTTAATTCATGACCACCACCAAAAAATCGAAAATTCCATCCAAATCCTGAAAAAAATGAAATTTTTATATGAAAAACTTGTTTTGCTCATATCTCCTAAACTATGCGTCCTACAGCGAAAAGGAGCTTAATTCATGACCAACCCCCAAAAAATCGAAAATTCCATCCAAATCCTGAAAAAATTGAAATTTTTATATGAAAAACTTGTTTTGCTCATATCTCCTAAACTATGCGTCCTACAGCGAAAAGGAGCTTAATTCATGACCACCCCCAAAAAATCGAAAATTCCATCCAAATCCTGAAAAAATTGAAATTTTTATATGAAAAACTTGTTTTGCTTATATCTCCTAAACTATGCGTCCTACAGCGAAAAGGAGCTTAATTCATGACCACCCCAAAAAAATCGAAAATTCCATCCAAATCCTGAAAAAATTGAAAATTTTTTATAAAAAACTTGTTTTGCTCAAATCTCCTAAACTATGCGTCCTACAGCGAAAAGGAGCTTAATTCATGACCACCCCCAAAAAATCGAAAATTCCATCCAAATCCTGCAAAAAATGAAATTTTTATATGAAAAACTTGTTTTGCTCATATCTCCTAAACTATGCGTCATAGAGCGAAAAGGAGCTTAATTCATGACCACCCCCAAAAAATCGAAAATTCCATCCAAGTCCTGGAAAAAATGAAATTTTTATATGAAAAACTTGTTTTGCTCATATCTCCTAAACTATGCGTCCTACAGCGAAAAGGAGCTTAATTCATGACCACCCCCAAAAAATCGAAAATTCCATCCAAATCCTGGAAAAAATGAAATTTTTATATGAAAAACTTGTTTTGCTCATATCTCCTAAACTATGCGTCCTACAGCGAAAAGGAGCTTAATTCATGACCACCCCCAAAAAATAGAAAATTCAATCCAAATCCTGAAAAAATTGAAATTTTAATATGAAAAACTTGTTTTGCTCATATCTCCTAAACTATGCGTCCTAGAGCGAAAAGGAGCTTAATTCATGACCACCCCCAAAAAATCGAAAATTCCAACCAAATCCTGAAAAAATTGAAATTTTTATATGAAAAACTTGTTTTGCTCATATTTACTAAACTATGCGTCCTACAGCGAAAAGGAGCTTAATTCAAACTATGCGTCCTAGAGCGAAAAGAAGCCTAATTCATGACCACCCCCAAAAAATCGAAAATTCAATCCAAATCCTGAAAAAATTGAAATTTTTATATGAAAAACTTGTTTTGCTCATATCTCCTAAACTATGCGTCCTACATTGAAAAGGAGCTTAATTCATGACCACCCCCAAAAAATCGAAAATTCCATCCAAATCCTGAAAAAATTGAAATTTTTATATGAAAAACTTGTTTTGCTCATATCTCCTAAACTATGCGTCCTAGAGCGAAAAGGAGCTTAATTCATGACCACCACCAAAAAATCGAAAATTCCATCCAAATCCTGAAAAAATTGAAATTTTTATATGAAAAACTTGTGTTGCTCCTAAACTATGCGTCCTAGAGCGAAAAGGAGCTTAATTCATGACCACCACCAAAAAATCGAAAATTCCATCCAAATCCTGAAAAAATTGAAATTTTTATATGAAAAACTTGTTTTGCTCATATCTCCTAAACTATGCGTCCTAGAGCGAAAAGGAGCTTAATTCATGACCACCCCCAAAAAATCGAAAATTCCATCCAAATCCTGAAAAAATTGAAATTTTTATATGAAAAACTTGTTTTGCTCATATCTCCTAAACTATGCGTCCTACAGCGAAAAGGAGCTTAATTCATGACCACCCCCAAAAAATCGAAAATTCCATCCAAATCCTGAAAAAATTGAAATTTTTATATGAAAAACTTGTTTTGCTCATATCTCCTAAACTATGCGTCCTAGAGCGAAAAGGAGCTTAATTCATGACCACCCCCAAAAAATCGAAAATTCCATCCAAATCCTGAAAAAATTGAAATTTTTATATGAAAAACTTGTTTTGCTCATATCTCCTAAACTATGCGTCCTAGAGCGAAAAGGAGCTTAATTCATGACCACCCCCAAAAAATTTAAAATTCAAACCAAATCCTGAAAAAATTGAAATTTTTATATGAAAAACTTGTTTTGCTCATATCTCCTAAACTATGCGTCCTAGAGCGAAAGGGAGCTTAATTCATGATCACCCCCAAAAAATCGAAAATTCCATCCAAATACTGAAAAAATTTAAATTTTTATATGAAAAACTTGGTTTGCTCATATCTCCTAAACTATGCGTCCTACAGCGAAAAGGAGCTTAATTCATGACCAACCACCAAAAAATCGAAAATTCCATCCAAATCCTGAAAAAATTGAAATTTTTATATGAAAAACTTGTTTTGCTCATATCTCCTAAACTATGCGTCCTAGAGCGAAAAGGAGCTTAATTCATGACCACCCCCAAAAAATCGAAAATTCCATCCAAATCCTGAAAAAATTGAAATTTTTATATGAAAACTTGTTTTGCTCATATCTCCTAAACTATGCGTCCTAGAGCGAAAAGGAGCTTTATTCATGACCACCCCCAAAAAATCGAAAATTCCATCCAAATCCTGAAAAAATTGAAATTTTTATATGAAAAACTTGTTTTGCTCATATCTCCTAAACTATGCGTCCTACAGCGAAAAGGAGCTTAATTCATGACCACCCCCAAAAAATCGAAAATTCCATCCAAATCCTGAAAAAATTGAAATTCTTATATGAAAAACTTGTTTTGCTCATATCTCCTAAACTATGCGTCCTACAGCGAAAAGGAGCTTAATTCATGGCCACCCCCAAAAAATCGAATATTCCATCCAAATCCTGAAAAAATTGAAAAATTTTTATATGAAAAACTTGTTTTGCTCATATCTCCTAAACTATGCGTCCTAGAGCGAAAAGGAGCTTAATTCATGACCACCCTCAAAAAATCGAAAATTCCAACCAAATCCTGAAAAAATTGAAATTTTTATATGAAAAACTTGTTTTGCTCATATCTCCTAAACTATGCGTCCTACAGCGAAAAGGAGCTTAATTCATGGCCACCCCCAAAAAATCGAAAATTCCATCCAAATCCTGAAAAAATTGAAATTTTTATATGAAAAACTTGTTTTGCTCATATCTCCTAAACTATGCGTCCTAGAGCGAAAAGGAGCTTAATTCATGACCACCCCCAAAAAATCGAAAATTCCAACCAAATCCTGAAAAAATTGAAATTTTTATATGGAAAACTTGTTTTGCTCATATCTCCTAAACTAGGCGTCCTAGAGCGAAAAGGAGCTTAATTCATGACCACCACCAAAAAATCGAAAATTCCATCCAAATCCTGAAAAAATTGAAATTTTTATATGAAAAACTTGTGTTGCTCCTAAACTATGCGTCCTAGAGCGAAAAGGAGCTTAATTCATGACCACCCCCAAAAAATCGAAAATTCCAACCAAATTCTGAAAAAATTGAAATTTTTATATGAAAAACTTGTTTTGCTCATATCTCCTAAACTATGCGTCCTACATTGAAAAGGAGCTTAATTCATGACCACCACCAAAAAATCGAAAATTCCATCCAAATCCTGAAAAAATTGAAATTTTTATATGAAAAACTTGGTTTGCTCATATCTCCTAAACTATGCGTCCTACAGCGAAAAGGAGCTTAATTCATGACCACCCCCAAAAAATCGAAAATTCCATCCAAATCCTGAAAAAATTGAAATTCTTATATGAAAAACTTGTTTTGCTCATATCTCCTAAACTATGCGTCCTAGAGCGAAAAGGAGCTTAATTCATGACCACCACTAAAAAATCGAAAATTCCATCCAAATCCTGAAAAAATTGAAATTTTTATATGAAAAACTTGTTTTGCTCATATCTCCTAAACTATGCGCCCTACAGCGAAAAGGAGCTTAATTCATGACCACCCCTAAAAAATCGAAAATTGCATCCAAATCCTGAAAAAATTGAAATTTTTATATGAACAACTTGTTTTGCTCATATCTCCTAAACTATGCGTCCTAGAGCGAAAAGGAGCTTAATTCATGACCACCCCCAAAAAATCGAAAATTCCAACCAAATCCTGAAAAAATTGAAATTTTTATATGAAAAACTTGTTTTGCTCATATCTCCTAAACTATGCGTCCTACAGCGAAAAGGAGCTTAATTCATGGCCACCCCCAAAAAATCGAAAATTCCATCCAAATCCTGAAAAATTTGAAATTTTTATATGAAAAACTTGTTTTGCTCATATCTCCTAAACTATGCGTCCTACAGCGAAAAGGAGCTTAATTCATGACCACCCCCAAAAAATCGAAAATTCCAACCAAATCCTGAAAAAATTGAAATTTTTATATGAAAAACTTGTTTTGCTCATATCTCCTAAACTATGCGTCCTACAGCGAAAAGGAGCTTAATTCAAACTATGCGTCCTAGAGCGAAAAGAAGCCTAATTCATGACCACCCCCAAAAAATCGAAAATTCAATCCAAATCCTGAAAAAATTGAAATTTTTATATGAAAAACTTGTTTTGCTCATATCTCCTAAACTATGCGTCCTACATTGAAAAGGAGCTTAATTCATGACCACCCCCAAAAAATCGAAAATTCCATCCAAATCCTGAAAAAATTGAAATTTTTATATGAAAAACTTGTTTTGCTCATATCTCCTAAACTATGCGTCCTAGAGCGAAAAGGAGCTTAATTCATGACCACCACCAAAAAATCGAAAATTCCATCCAAATCCTGAAAAAATTGAAATTTTTATATGAAAAACTTGTGTTGCTCCTAAACTATGCGTCCTAGAGCGAAAAGGAGCTTAATTCATGACCACCCCCAAAAAATCGAAAATTCCAACCAAATCCTGAAAAAATTGAAATTTTTATATGAAAAACTTGTTTTGCTCATATCTCCTAAACTATGCGTCCTACAGCGAAAAGGAGCTTAATTCATGGCCGCCCCCAAAAAATCGAAAATTCCAACCAAATCCTGAAAAAATTGAAATTTTTATATGAAAAACTTGTTTTGCTCATATTTCCTAAACTATGCGTCCTACAGCGAAAAGGAGCTTAATTCATGACCACCCCCAAAAAATCGAAAATTCCAACCAAATCCTGAAAAAAATTGAAATTTTTATATGAAAAACTTGTTTTGCTCATATCTCCTAAACTATGCGTCCTACAGCGAAAAGGAGCTTAATTCATGACCACCCCCAAAAAATTGAAAATTCCAACAAATCCTGAAAAAATTGAAATTTTTATATGAAAAACTTGTTTTGCTCATATCTCCTAAACTATGCGTCCTACAGCGAAAAGGAGCTTAATTCATGACCACCCCCAAAAAATTGAAAATTCCAACAAATCCTGAAAAAATTGAAATTTTTATATGAAAAACTTGTTTTGCTCATACCTCCTAAACTATGCGTCCTAGAGCGAAAATGAGCTTTATTCATGACCACCCCCAAAAAATCGAAAATTCCATCCAAATCCTGAAAAAATTGAAATTTTTATATGAAAAACTTGTTTTGCTCATATCTCCTAACCTATGCGTCCTAGAGCGAAAAGGAGGTTAATTCATGACCGCCCCCAAAAAATCGAAAATTCCATCCAAATCCTGAAAAAATTGAAATTTTTATATGAAAAACTTGTTTTGCTCATATCTCCTAAACTATGCGTCCTACAGCGAAAAGGAGGTTAATTCATGACCGCCCCCAAAAAATCGAAAATTCCATCCAAATCCTGAAAAAATTCAAATTTTTATATGAAAAACTTGTTTTGCTCATATCTCCTAAACTATGCGTCCTAGAGCGAAAAGGAGCTTAATTCATGACAACCCCAAAAAAATCGAAAATTCCATCCAAATCCTGAAAAAATTGAAAATTTTATATGAAAAACTTGTTTTGCTCATATCTCCTAAACTATGCGTCCTACAGCGAAAAGGAGCTTAATTCATGACCGCCCCCCAAAAAATCGAAAATTCCATCCAAATCCTGAAAAAATTCAAATTTTTATATGAAAAACTTGTTTTGCTCATATCTCCTAAACTATGCGTCCTAGAGCGAAAAGGAGCTTAATTCATGACAACCCCAAAAAAATCGAAAATTCCATCCAAATCCTGAAAAAATTGAAAATTTTATATGAAAAACTTGTTTTGCTCATATCTCCTAAACTATGCGTCCTACAGCGAAAAGGAGGTTAATTCATGACCGCCCCCAAAAAATCGAAAATTCCATCCAAATCCTGAAAAAATTCAAATTTTTATATGAAAAACTTGTTTTGCTCATATCTCCTAAACTATGCGTCCTAGAGCGAAAAGGAGCTTAATTCATGACCACCCCAAAAAAATCGAAAATTCCATCCAAATCCTGAAAAAATTGAAAATTTTTTTTTAAAAAACTTGTTTTGCTCATATCTCCTAAACTATGCGTCCTAGAGCGAAAAGGAGCTTAATTCACCCCCAAAAAATCGAAAATTCCATCCAAATCCTGAAAAAATTGAAATTTTTATATGAAAAACTTGTTTTGCTCATATCTCCTAAACTATGCGTCCTACAGCGAAAAGGAGCTTAATTCATGACCACCCCCAAAAAATCGAAAATTCCATCCAAATCCTGAAAAAATTGAAATTTTTATATGAAAAACTTGTTTTGCTCATATCTCCTAAACTATTCGTCCTAGAGCGAAAAGGAGCTTAATTCATGACCACCCCCAAAAAATCGAAAATTCCAACCAAATCCTGAAAAAATTGAAATTTTTATATGAAAAACTTGTTTTGCTCATATCTCCTAAACTATGCGTCCTAGAGCGAAAAGGAGCTTAATTCATGACCACCCCAAAAAAATCGAAAATTCCAACCAAATCCTGAAAAAATTGAAATTTTTATATGAAAAACTTGTTTTGCTCATATCTCCTCAACTATGCGTCCTAGAGCGAAAAGGAGCTTAATTCATGACCACCCCCAAAAAATCGAAAATTCCATCCAAATCCTGAAAAAATTGAAATTTTGTTTTGCTCATATCTCCTAAACTATGCGTCCTACAGCGAAATGGAGCTTAATTCATGACCACCCCCAAAAAATCGAAAATTCCATCCAAATCCTGAAAAAATTTAAATTTTTATATGAAAAACTTGTTTTGCTCATATCTCCTAAACTATGCGTCCTAGAGCGAAAAGGAGCTTAATTCATGACCACCCCCAAAAAATCGAAAATTCCATCCAAATCCTGAAAAAATTGAAATTTTTATATGAAAAACTTGTTTTGCTCATATCTCCTAAACTATGCGTCCTAGAGCGAAAAGGAGCTTAATTCATGACCACCCCCAAAAAATTGAAAATTCCAACCAAATCCTGAAAAAATTGAAATTTTTATATGAAAAACTTGTTTTGCTCATATCTCCTAAACTATGCGTCCTACAGCGAAAAGGAGCTTAATTCATGACCACCCCCAAAAAATCGAAAATTCCATCCAAATCCTGAAAAAATTGAAATTTTTATATGAAAAACTTGTTTTGCTCATATCTCCTAAACTATGCGTCCTAGAGCGAAAAGGAGCTTAATTCATGACCTCCCCCAAAAAATTGAAAATTACAACCAATTCCTGAAAAAATTGACATTTTTATATGAAAAACTTGTTTTGCTCATATCTCCTAATCTATGCGTCCTAGAGCGAAAAGGAGCTTAATTCATGACCACCCCCAAAAAATCGAAAATTCCATCCAAATCCTGAAAAAATTGAAATTTTTATATGAAAAACTTGTTTTGCTCATATCTCCTAAACTATGCGTCCTAGAGCGAAAAGGAGCTTAATTCATGACCATGAAAAACTTGTTTTGCTCATATCTCCTAACCTATGCGTCCTAGAGCGAAAAGGAGCTTAATTCATGACCACCCCCAAAAAATCGAAAATTCCAACCAAATCCTGAAAAAATTGAAATTTTTATATGAAAAACTTGTTTTGCTCATATCTCCTAAACTATGCGTCCTAGAGCGAAAAGGAGCTTAATTCATGACCACCCCCAAAAAATCGAAAATTCCAACCAAATCCTGAAAAAATTGAAATTTTTATATGAAAAACTTGTTTTGCTCATATCTCCTAAACTATGCGTCCTAGAGCGAAAAGGAGCTTAATTCATGACCACCCCCAAAAAATCGAAAATTCCAACCAAATCCTGAAAAAATTGAAATTTTTATATGAAAAACTTGTTTTGCTCATATCTCCTAAACTATGCGTCCTAGAGCGAAAAGGAGCTTAATTCATGACCACCCCCAAAAATCGAAAATTCCATCCAAATCCTGAAAAAATTAAAATTTTTATATGAAAAACTTGTTTTGCTCATATCTCCTAAACTATGCGTCCTAGAGCGAAAAGGAGCTTAATTCATGACCACTCCCAAAAAATCGAAAATTCTATCCAAATCCTGAAAAAATTGAAATTTTTATATGAAAAACTTGTTTTGCTCATATCTCCTAAACTATGCGTCCTAGAGCGAAAAGGAGCTTAATTCATGACCACCCCCAAAAAATCGAAAATTCCAACCAAATCCTGAAAAAATTGAAATTTTTATATGAAAAACTTGTTTTGCTCATATCTCCTAAACTATGCGTCCTAGAGCGAAAAGGAGCTTAATTCATGACCACCCCCAAAAAATCGAAAATTCCATCCAAATCCTGAAAAAATTGAAATTTTTATATGAAAAACTTGTTTTGCTCATATCTCCTAAACTATGCGTCCTAGAGCGAAAAGGAGCTTAATTTATGACCACCACCAAAAAATCGAAAATTCCATCCAAATCCTGAAAAAATTGAAATTTTTATATGAAAAACTTGTTTTGCTCATATCTCCTAAACTATGCGTCCTAGAGCGAAAAGGAGCTTAATTCATGACCACCCCCAAAAAATTGAAAATTCCAACCAAATCCTGAAAAAATTGAAATTTTTATATGAAAAACTTGTTTTGCTCATATCTCCTAAGCTATGCGTCCTAGAGCGAAAAGGAGCTTAATTCATGACCACCCCCAAAAAATTGAAAATTCCAACCAAATCCTGAAAAAATTGAAATTTTTATATTTCAATTTTGCGTCCTAGAGCGAAAAGGAGCTTAATTCATGACCACCCCCAAAAAATCGAAAATTCCAACCAAATCCTGAAAAAATTGAAATTTTTATATGAAAAACTTGTTTTGCTCATATCTCCTAAACTATGCGTCCTAGAGCGAAAAGGAGCTTAATTCATGACCACCCCCAAAAAATCGAAAATTCCAACCAAATCCTGAAAAAATTGAAATTTTTATATGAAAAACTTGTTTTGCTCATATCTCCTAAACTATGCGTCCTAGAGCGAAAAGGAGCTTAATTCATGACCACCCCCAAAAAATTGAAAATTCCAGCCCAATCCAGAAAAAATTGAAATTTTGATATGAAAAACTTGTTTTGCTCATATCTCCTAAACTATGCGTCCTAGAGCGAAAAGGAGCTTAATTCATGACCACCCCCAAAAAATCGAAAATTCCATCCAAATCCTGAAAAAATTGAAATTTTTATATGAAAAACTTGTGTTGCTCATATCTCCTAAGCGAAAATTCCATCCAAATCCTGAAAAAATTGAAATTTTTATATGAAAAACTTGTTTTGCTCATATCTCCTAAACTATGCGTCCTAGAGCGAAAAGGAGCTTAATTCATGACCACCCCCAAAAAATTGAAAATTCCAACCAAATCCTGAAAAAATTGAAATTTTTATATGAAAAACTTGTTTTGCTCATATCTCCTAAACTATGCGTCCTAGAGCGAAAAGGAGCTTAATTCATGACCACCCCCAAAAAATTGAAAATTCCAGCCCAATCCTGAAAAAATTGAAATTTTGATATGAAAAACTTGTTTTGTTCATATCTCCTAAACTATGCGTCCTAGAGCGAAAAGGAGCTTAATTCATGACCACCCCCAAAAAATCGAAAATTCCATCCAAATCCTGAAAAAATTGAAATTTTTATATGAAAAACTTGTGTTGCTCATATCTCCTAAGCTATACGTCCTAGAGCGAAAAGGAGCTTAATTCATGACCACCCCCAAAAAATCGAAAATTCCAACCAAATCCTGAAAAAATTGAAATTTTTATATGAAAAACTTGTTTTGCTCATATCTCCTAAGCTATGCGTCCTAGAGCGAAAAGGAGCTTAATTCATGACCACCCCCAAAAAATCGAAAATTCCATCCAAATCCTGAAAAAATTTAAATTTTTATATGAAAAACTTGTTTTGCTCATATCTCCTAAACTATGCGTCCTAGAGCGAAAAGGAGCTTAATTCATGAACACCCCCAAAAAATCGAAAATTCCATCCAAATCCTGAAAAAATTGAAATTTTTATATGAAAAACTTGTGTTGCTCATATCTCCTAAGCTATACGTCCTAGAGCGAAAAGGAGCTTAATTCATGACCACCCCCAAAAAATCGAAAATTCCATCCAAATCCTGAAAAAATTGAAATTTTTATATGAAAAACTTGTGTTGCTCATATCTCCTAAGCTATACGTCCTAGAGCGAAAAGGAGCTTAATTCATGACCACCCCCAAAAAATCGAAAATTCCAACCAAATCCTGAAAAAATTGAAATTTTTATATGAAAAACTTGTTTTGCTCATATCTCCTAAGCTATGCGTCCTAGAGCGAAAAGGAGCTTAATTCATGACCACCCCCAAAAAATCGAAAATTCCATCCAAATCCTGAAAAAATTGAAATTTTTATATGAAAAACTTGTTTTGCTCATATCTCCTAAACTATGCGTCCTAGAGCAAAAAGGAGCTTAATTCATGACCACCACTAAAAAATTGAAAATTCCATCCAAATCCTGAAAAAATTGAAATTTTTATATGAAAAACTTGTTTTGCTCATATCTCCTAAACTATGCGTCCTAGAGCGAAAAGGAGCTTAATTCATGACCACCCCCAAAAAATCGAAAATTCCATCCAAATCCTGAAAAAATTGAAATTTTTATATGAAAAACTTGTTTTGCTCATACCTCCTAAACTATGCGCCCTACAGCGAAAAGGAGCTTAATTCATGACCACCCCTAAAAAATCGAAAATTCCATCCAAATCCTGAAAAAATTGAAATTTTTATATGAAAAACTTGTTTTGCTCATATCTCCTAACCTATGCGTCCTAGAGCGAAAAGGAGCTTAATTCATGACCACCCCCAAAAAATCGAAAATTCCATCCAAATCCTGAAAAATTGAAATTTTTATATGAAAAACTTGTTTTGCTCATATCTCCTAAACTATGCGTCCTAGAGCGAAAAGGAGCTTTATTCATGACCACCCCCAAAAAATCGAAAATTCCTACCAAATCCTGAAAAAATTGAAATTTTTATATGAAAAACTTGTTTTGCTCATATCTCCTAAACTATGCGTCCTAGAGCGAAAAGGAGCTTAATTCATGACCACCCCCAAAAAATCGAAAATTCCATCCAAATCCTGAAAAAATTGAAATTTTTATATGAAAAACTTGTGTTGCTCATATCTCCTAAGCTATACGTCCTAGAGCGAAAAGGAGCTTAATTCATGACCACCCCCAAAAAATCGAAAATTCCAACCAAATCCTGAAAAAATTGAAATTTTTATATGAAAAACTTGTTTTGCTCATATCTCCTAAGCTATGCGTCCTAGAGCAAAAAGGAGCTTAATTCATGACCACCCCCAAAAAATCGAAAATTTCATCCAAATCCTGAAAAAATTGAAATTTTTATATGAAAAACTTGTTTTGCTCATATCTCCTAAACTATGCGTCCTAGAGCGAAAAGGAGCTTAATTCATGACCACCCCCAAAAAATCGAAAATTCCATCCAAATCCTGAAAAAATTGAAATTTTTATATGAAAAACTTGTGTTGCTCATATCTCCTAAGCTATACGTCCTAGAGCGAAAAGGAGCTTAATTCATGACCACCCCCAAAAAATCGAAAATTCCATCCAAATCCTGAAAAAATTGAAATTTTTATATGAAAAACTTGTGTTGCTCATATCTCCTAAACTATGCGTCCTAGAGCGAAAAGGAGCTTAATTCATGACCACCCCCAAAAAATCGAAAATTCCAACCAAATCCTGAAAAAATTGAAAGGAGCTTAATTCATGGCCACCCCCAAAAAATCGAAAATTCCATCCAAATCCTGAAAAAATTGAAATTTTTATATGAAAAACTTGTTTTGCTCATATCTCCTAAACTATGCGTCCTAGAGCGAAAAGGAGCTTAATTCATGACCACCACCAAAAAATCGAAAATTCCATCCAAATCCTGCAAAAAATGAAATTTTTATATGAAAAACTTGTTTTGCTCATATCTCCTAAACTATGCGTCCTAGAGCGAAGAGGAGCTTAATTCATGACCACCCCCAAAAAATCGAAAATTCCAACCAAATCCTGAAAAAATTGAAATTTTTATACGAAAAACTTGTTTTGCTCATATCTCCTAAACTATGCGTCCTAGAGCGAAAAGGAGCTTAATTCATGACCACCCCCAAAAAATCGAACATTCCAACCAAATCCTGAAAAAATTGAAATTTTTATATGAAAAACTTGTTTTGCTCATATCTCCTAAACTATGCGTCCTAGAGCGAAAAGGAGCTTAATTCATGACCACCCCCAAAAAATCGAAAATTCCATCCAAATCCTGAAAAAATTGAAATTTTTATATGAAAAACTTGTTTTGCTCATATCTCCTAAACTATGCGTCCTAGAGCGAAAAGGAGCTTAATTCATGACCACCCCCAAAAATCGAAAATTCCATCCAAATCCTGAAAAAATTGAAATTTTTATATGAAAAACTTGTTTTGCTCATATCTCCTAAACTATGCGCCCTACAGCGAAAAGGAGCTTAATTCATGACCACCCCCAAAAAATCGAAAATTCCATCCAAATCCTGAAAAAATTGAAATTTTTATATGAGAAACTTGTTTTGCTCATATCTCCTAAACTATGCGTCCTACAGCGAAAAGGAGCTTAATTCATGACCACCCCCAAAAAATCGAAAATTCCAACCAAATCCTGAAAAAATTGAAATTTTTTATAAAAAACTTGTTTTGTTCATATCTCCTAAACTATGCGTCCTACAGCGAAAAGGAGCTTAATTCATGACCACCCCCAAAAAATCGAAAATTCCAACCAAATCCTGAAAAAATTGAAATTTTTATATGAAAAACTTGTTTTGCTCATATCTCCTAAACTATGCGTCCTAGAGCGAAAAGGAGCTTAATTCATGACCACCCCCAAAAAATCGAAAATTCCATCCAAATCCTGAAAAAATTGAAATTTTTATATGAAAAACTTGTTTTGCTCATATCTCCTAAACTATGCGTCCTACAGCGAAAAGGAGCTTAATTCATGACCACCACCAAAAAATCGAAAATTCCATCCAAATCCTGAAAAAATTGAAATTTTTATATGAAAAACTTGTTTTGCTCATATCTCCTAAACTATGCGTCCTAGAGCGAAAAGGAGCTTAATTCATGACCACCCCCAAAAAATCGAAAATTCCAACCAAATCCTGAAAAAATTGAAATTTTTATATGAAAAACTTGTTTTGCTCATATCTCCTAAACTATGCGTCCTAGAGCGAAAAGGAGCTTAATTCATGACCACCCCCAAAAAATTTAAAATTCCAACCAAATCCTGAAAAAATTGAAATTTTTATATGAAAAACTTGTTTTGCTCATATCTCCTAAACTATGCGTCCTAGAGCGAAAAGGAGCTTAATTCATGACCGCCCCCAAAAAATCGAAAATTCCATCCAAATCCTGAAAAAATTGAAATTTTTATATGAAAAACTTGTTTTGCTCATATCTCCTAAACTATGCGTCCTACAGCGAAAAGGAGCTTAATTCATGACCACCCCCAAAAAATCGAAAATTCCATCCAAATCCTGAAAAAATTGAAATTTTTATATGAAAAACTTGTGTTGCTCATATCTCCTAAACTATGCGTCCTAGAGCGAAAAGGAGCTTAATTCATGACCACCACCAAAAAATCGAAAATTCCATCCAAATCCTGAAAAAATTGAAATTTTTATATGAAAAACTTGTTTTGCTCATATCTCCTAAACTATGCGTCCTAGAGCGAAAAGGAGCTTAATTCATGACCACCCCCAAAAAATCGAAAATTCCAACCAAATCCTGAAAAAATTGAAATTTTTATATGAAAAACTTGTGTTGCTCATATCTCCTAAAATATGCGTCCTAGAGCGAAAAGGAGCTTAATTCATGACCACCCCCAAAAAATTGAAAATTCCAACCAAATCCTGAAAAAATTGAAATTTTTATATGAAAAACTTGTTTTGCTCATATCTCCTAAACTATGCGTCCTAGAGCGAAAAGGAGCTTAATTCATGACCGCCCCCAAAAAATCGAAAATTCCATCCAAATCCTGAAAAAATTTAAATTTTTATATGAAAAACTTGTTTTGCTCATATCTCCTAACCTATGCGTCCTAGAGCGAAAAGGAGCTTAATTCATGACCACCCCCAAAAAATCGAAAATTCCATCCAAATCCTGAAAAAATTGAAATTTTTATATGAAAAACTTGTTTTGCTCATATCTCCTAAACTATGCGTCCTAGAGCGAAAAGGAGTTTAATTCATGACCACCACCAAAAAATCGAAAATTCCATCCAAATCCTGAAAAAATTGAAACTTTTATATGAAAAACTTGTTTTGCTCATATCTCCTAAACTATGCGTCCTAGAGCGAAAAGGAGCTTAATTCATGACCACCCCCAAAAAATCGAAAATTCCAACCAAATCCTGAAAAAATTGAAATTTTTATATGAAAAACTTGTTTTGCTCATATCTCCTAAGCTATGCGTCCTAGAGCGAAAAGGAGCTTAATTCATGACCACCCCCAAAAAATTGAAAATTCCAACCAAATCCTGAAAAAATTGAAATTTTTATATGAAAAACTTGTTTTGCTCATATCTCCTAAACTATGCGTCCTAGAGCGAAAAGGAGCTTAATTCATGACCACCCCCAAAAAATCGAAAATTCCATCCAAATCCTGAAAAAATTTAAATTTTTATATGAAAAACTTATTTTGCTCATATCTCCTAAACTATGCGTCCTACAGCGAAAAGGAGCTTAATTCATGACCAACCCCCAAAAAATCGAAAATTCCATCCAAATCCTGAAAAAAATTAAATTTTTATATGAAAAACTTGTTTTGCTCATATCTCCTAAACTATGCGTCCTAGAGCGAAAAGGAGCTTAATTCATGACCACCCCCAAAAAATCGAAAATTCCATCCAAATCCTGAAAAAATTGAAATTTTTATATGAAAAACTTGTTTTGCTCATATCTCCTAAACTATGCGTCCTACAGCGAAAAGGAGCTTAATTCATGACCACCCCCAAAAAATCGAAAATTCCATCCAAATCCTGAAAAAATTGAAATTCTTATATGAAAAACTTGTTTTGCTCATATCTCCTAAACTATGCGTCCTAGAGCGAAAAGGAGCTTAATTCATGACCACCACCAAAAAATCGAAAATTCCATTCAAATCCTGAAAAAATTTAAATTTTTATATGAAAAATTTGTGTTGCTCATATCTCCTAAACTATGCGTCCTAGAGCAAAAAGGAGCTTAATTCATGACCACCACTAAAAAATTGAAAATTCCATCCAAATCCTGAAAAAATTGAAATTTTTATATGAAAAACTTGTTTTGCTCATATCTCCTAAACTATGCGTCCTAGAGCGAAAAGGAGCTTAATTCATGACCACCCCCAAAAAATCGAAAATTCCATCCAAATCCTGAAAAAATTGAAATTTTTATATGAAAAACTTGTTTTGCTCATACCTCCTAAACTATGCGCCCTACAGCGAAAAGGAGCTTAATTCATGACCACCCCTAAAAAATCGAAAATTCCATCCAAATCCTGAAAAAATTGAAATTTTTATATGAAAAACTTGTTTTGCTCATATCTCCTAAACTATGCGTCCTACAGCGAAAAGGAGCTTAATTCATGGCCACCCCCAAAAAATCGAAAATTCCATCCAAATCCTGAAAAAATTGAAATTTTTACATGAAAAACTTGTTTTGCTCATATCTCCTAAACTATGCGTCCTAGAGCGAAAAGGAGCTTAATTCATGACCACCCCCAAAAAATCGAAAATTCCAACCAAATCCTGAAAAAATTGAAAGGAGCTTAATTCATGGCCACCCCCAAAAAATCGAAAATTCCATCCAAATCCTGAAAAAATTTTAATTTTTATATGAAAAACTTGTGTTGCTCATATCTCCTAAACTATGCGTATTAGAGCGAAAAGGAGCTTAATTCATGACCACCACCAAAAAATCGAAAATTCCATCCAAATCCTGCAAAAAATGAAATTTTTATATGAAAAACTTGTTTTGCTCATATCTCCTAAACTATGCGTCCTAGAGCGAAAAGGAGCTTAATTCATGACCACCCCCAAAAAATCGAAAATTCCATCCAAATCCTGAAAAAATTGAAATTTTTATATGAAAAACTTGTGTTGCTCATATCTCCTAAACTATGCGTCCTAGAGCGAAAAGGAGCTTAATTCATGACCACCACCAAAAAATCGAAAATTCCATCCAAATCCTGAAAAAATTGAAATTTTTATATGAAAAACTTGTTTTGCTCATATCTCCTAAACTATGCGTCCTAGAGCGAAAAGGAGCTTAATTCATGACCACCCCCAAAAAATCGAAAATTCCAACCAAATCCTGAAAAAATTGAAATTTTTATATGAAAAACTTGTGTTGCTCATATCTCCTAAAATATGCGTCCTAGAGCGAAAAGGAGCTTAATTCATGACCACCCCCAAAAAATTGAAAATTCCAACCAAATCCTGAAAAAATTGAAATTTTTATATGAAAAACTTGTTTTGCTCATATCTCCTAAACTATGCGTCCTAGAGCGAAAAGGAGCTTAATTCATGACCGCCCCCAAAAAATCGAAAATTCCATCCAAATCCTGAAAAAATTGAAATTTTTATATGAAAAACTTGTTTTGCTCATATCTCCTAACCTATGCGTCCTAGAGCGAAAAGGAGCTTAATTCATGACCACCCCCAAAAAATCGAAAATTCCAACCAAATCCTGAAAAAATTGAAATTTTTATATGAAAAACTTGTTTTGCTCATATCTCCTAAACTATGCGTCCTAGAGCGAAAAGGAGCTTAATTCATGACCATCCCCAAAAAATCGAAAATTCCATCCAAATCCTGAAAAAATTGAAATTTTTATATGAAAAACTTGTGTTGCTCACATCTCCTAAACTATGCGTCCTAGAGCGAGAAGGAGCTTAATTCATGACCACCACAAAAAAATCGAAAATTCCATCCAAATCCTGAAAAAATTGAAATTTTTATATGAAAAACTTGTTTTGCTCATATCTCCTAAACTATGCGTCCTACAGCGAAAAGGAGCTTAATTCATGACCACCTCCAAAAAATCGAAAATTCCAACCAAATCCTGAAAAAATTGAAATTTTTATATGAAAACCTTGTTTTACTCATATCTCCTAAACTATGCGTCCTACAGCGAAAAGGAGCTTAATTCATGACCACCCCCAAAAAATCGAAAATTCCAACCAAATCCTGAAAAAATTGAAATTTTTATATGAAAAACTTGTTTTGCTCATATCTCCTAAACTATGCGTCCTACAGCGAAAAGGAGCTTAATTCATGACCACCCCCAAAAAATCGAAAATTCCATCCAAATCCTGAAAAAATTGAAATTTTTATATGAAAAACTTGTTTTGCTCATATCTCCTAAACTATGCGTCCTAGAGCGAAGAGGAGCTTAATTCATGACCACCCCCAAAAAATCGAAAATTCCAACCAAATCCTGAAAAAATTGAAATTTTTTATAAAAAACTTGTTTTGCTCATATCTCCTAAACTATGCGTCCTAGAGCGAAAAGGAGCTTAATTCATGACCACCACCAAAAAATCGAAAATTCCATCCAAATCCTGAAAAAATTGAAATTTTTATATGAAAAACTTAATTCATATCTCCTAAACTATGCGTCCTAGAGCGAAAAGGAGCTTAATTCATGACCACCCCCAAAAAATCGAAAATTCCAACCAAATCCTGAAAAAATTGAAATTTTTATATGAAAAACTTGTTTTGCTCATATCTCCTAAACTATGCGTCCTACAGCGAAAAGGAGCTTAATTCATGCCCACCCCCAAAAAATCGAAAATTCCATCCAAATCTTGAAAAAATTGAAATTTTTATATGAAAAACTTATTTTGCTCATATCTCCTAAACTATGCGTCCTAGAGCGAAGAGGAGCTTAATTCATGACCACCCCCAAAAAATCGAAAATTCCAACCAAATCATGAAAAAATTGAAATTTTTATATGAAAAACTTGTTTTGCTTATATCTACTAAACTATGCGTCCTACAGCAAAAAGGAGCTTAATTCATGACCACCCCAAAAAAATCGAAAATTCTATCCAAATCCTGAAAAAATTGAAATTTTAATATGAAAAGCTTGTTTTGCTCATATCTCCTAAACTATGCGTCCTATAGCGAAAAGGAGCTTAATTCATGACCACCCCAAAAAAATCAAAAATTCCATCCAAATTCTGGAAAAAATGAAAATTTTATATGAAAAACTTGTTTTGCTCATATCTCCTAAACTATGCGTCCTACAGCGAAAAGGAGCTTAATTCATGACCACCCCCAAAAACTCGAAAATTCCATCCAAATCCTGAAAAAATTGAAAATTTTATATGAAAAACTTGTTTTGCTCATATCTCCTAAACTATGCGTCCTAGAGCGAAAAGGAGCTTAATTCATGACCACCCCCAAAAAATCGAAAATTCCATCCAAATCCTAAAAAAAATTGAAATTTTTTTATGATAAACTTGTTTTGCTCATATCTCCTAAACTATGCGTCCCAGAGCGAAAAGGAGCTTAATTCATGACCACCACCAAAAAATCGAAAATTCCATCCAAATCCTGAAAAAATTGAAATTTTTATATGAAAAACTTGTTTTGCTCATATCTCCTAAACTATGCGTCCTAGAGCGAAAAGGAGCTTATTTCATGACCACCATCAAACCATCGAAAATTCCATCCAAATCCTGAAAAAATTGAAATTTTTATATGAAAAACTTGTTTTGCTCATATCTCCTAAACTATGCGTCCTACAGCGAAAAGGAGCTTAATTCATGACCACACCCAAAAAATCGAAAATTCCATCCAAATCCTGAAAAAATTGAAATTTTTATATGAAAAACTTGTTTTGCTCATATCTCCTAAACTATGCGTCCTAGAGCGAAAAGGAGCTTAATTCATGACCACCCCCAAAAAATCGAAAATTCCATCCAAATCCTGGAAAAAATTTAAATTTTTATATGAAAAACTTGTTTTGCTCATATATCCTAAACTATGCGTCCTAGATCGAAAAGGAGCTTAATTCATGACCACCCCCAAAAAATCGAAAATTCCATCCAAATCCTGACAAAATTGAAATTTTTATATGAAAAACTTGTTTTGCTTATATCTACTAAACTATGCGTCCTACAGCAAAAAGGAGCTTAATTCATGACCACCCCCAAAAAATCGAAAATTCCATCCAAATCCTGAAAAAATTGAAATTTTTATATGAAAAACTTGTTTTGCTCATATATCCTAAACTATGCGTCCTACAGCGAAAAGGAGCTTAATTCATGACCACCCCAAAAAAATCAAAAATTCCATCCAAATTCTGGAAAAAATGAAATTTTTATATGAAAAACTTGTTTTGCTCATATCTCCTAAACTATGCGTCCTATAGCGAAAAGGAGCTTAGTTCATGACCACACCCAAAAAATCGAAAATTCCATCAAATCCTGAAAAAATTGAAATTTTTATATGAAAAACTTGTTTTGCTCATATCTCCTAAACTATGCGTCCTAGAGCGAAAAGGAGCTTAATTCATGACCACCACCAAAAAATCGAAAATTCCATCCAAACCCTGAAAAAATTGAAATTTTTATGTGAAAAACTTGTTTTGCTCATATCTCCTAAACTATGCGTCCTAGAGCGAAAAGGAGCTTAATTCATGACCACCCCCAAAAACTCGAAAATTCCATCCAAATCCTGAAAAAATTGAAAATTTTATATGAAAAACTTGTTTTGCTCATATCTCCTAAACTATGCGTCCTACACCGAAAAGGAGCTTAATTCATAACCACCCCCAAAAAATCGAAAATTCCATCCAAATCCTGAAAAAATTGAAATTTTTATATGAAAAACTTGTTTTGCTCATATCTCCTAAACTATGCGTCCTAGAGCGAAGAGGAGCTTAATTCATGACCATCCCCAAAAAATCGAAAATTCCATCCAAATCCTGAAAAAATTGAAATTTTTATATGAAAAACTTGTTTTGCTCATATCTCCTAAACTATGCGTCCTAGAGCGAAGAGGAGCTTAATTCATGACCACCCCCAAAAAATCGAAAATTCCAACCAAACCCTGAAAAAATTGAAATTTTTTATAAAAAACTTGTTTTGCTCATATCTCCTAAACTATGCGTCCTAGAGCGAAAAGGAGCTTAATTCATGACCACCACCAAAAAATCGAAAATTCCATCCAAATCCTGAAAAAATTGAAATTTTTATATGAAAAACTTAATTCATATCTCCTAAACTATGCGTCCTAGAGCGAAAAGGAGCTTAATTCATGACCACCCCCAAAAAATCGAAAATTCCAACCAAATCCTGAAAAAATTGAAATTTTTATATGAAAAACTTGTTTTGCTCATATCTCCTAAACTATGCGTCCTACAGCGAAAAGGAGCTTAATTCATGCCCACCCCCAAAAAATCGAAAATTCCATCCAAATCTTGAAAAAATTGAAATTTTTATATGAAAAACTTATTTTGCTCATATCTCCTAAACTATGCGTCCTAGAGCGAAGAGGAGCTTAATTCATGACCACCCCCAAAAAATCGAAAATTCCAACCAAATCATGAAAAAATTGAAATTTTTATATGAAAAACTTGTTTTGCTTATATCTACTAAACTATGCGTCCTACAGCAAAAAGGAGCTTAATTCATGACCACCCCAAAAAAATCGAAAATTCCATCCACATCCTGAAAAAATTGAAATTTTAATATGAAAAGCTTGTTTTGCTCATATCTCCTAAACTATGCGTCCTATAGCGAAAAGGAGCTTAATTCATGACCACCCCAAAAAAATCAAAAATTCCATCCAAATTCTGGAAAAAATGAAAATTTTATATGAAAAACTTGTTTTGCTCATATCTCCTAAACTATGCGTCCTACAGCGAAAAGGAGCTTAATTCATGACCACCCCCAAAAACTCGAAAATTCCATCCAAATCCTGAAAAAATTGAAAATTTTATATGAAAAACTTGTTTTGCTCATATCTCCTAAACTATGCGTCCTAGAGCGAAAAGGAGCTTAATTCATGACCACCCCCAAAAAATCGAAAATTCCATCCAAATCCTTAAAAAAAAGTGAAATTTTTTTATGAAAAACTTGTTTTGCTCATATCTCCTAAACTATGCGTCCCAGAGCGAAAAGGAGCTTAATTCATGACCACCACCAAAAAATCGAAAATTCCATCCAAATCCTGAAAAAATTGAAATTTTTATATGAAAAACTTGTTTTGCTCATATCTCCTAAACTATGCGTCCTAGAGCGAAAAGGAGCTTATTTCATGACCACCATCAAACCATCGAAAATTCCATCCAAATCCTGAAAAAATTGAAATTTTTATATGAAAAACTTGTTTTGCTCATATCTCCTAAACTATGCGTCCTACAGCGAAAAGGAGCTTAATTCATGACCACACCCAAAAAATCGAAAATTCCATCCAAATCCTGAAAAAATTGAAATTTTTATATGAAAAACTTGTTTTGCTCATATCTCCTAAACTATGCGTCCTAGAGCGAAAAGGAGCTTAATTCATGACCACCCCCAAAAAATCGAAAATTCCATCCAAATCCTGGAAAAAATTGAAATTTTTATATGAAAAACTTGTTTTGCTCATATCTCCTAAACTATGCGTCCTAGAGCGAAAAGGAGCTTAATTCATGACCACCCCCAAAAAACGAAAATTCCAACCAAATCCTGAAAAAATTGAAATTTTTATATGAAAAACTTGTTTTGCTCATATCTCCTAAACTATGCGTCCTAGAGCGAAAAGGAGCTTAATTCATGACAACCCCCAAAAAATCGAAAATTCCATCCAAATCCTGAAAAAATTGAAATTTTTATATGAAAATCTTGTTTTGCTTATATCTCCTAAACTATGCGTCCTACAGCGAAAAGGAGCTTAATTCATGACCACCCCCAAAAAATCGAAAATTCCAACCAAATCCTGAAAAAATTGAAATTTTTATATGAAAAACTTGTTTTGCTCATATCTCCTAAACTATGCGTCCTAGAGCGAAAAGGAGCTTAATTCATGACCACCACCAAAAAATCGAAAATTCCATCCAAACCCTGAAAAAATTGAAATTTTTATGTGAAAAACTTGTTTTGCTCATATCTCCTAAACTATGCGTCCTAGAGCGAAAAGGAGCTTAATTCATGACCACCCCCAAAAAATCGAAAATTCCATCCAAATCCTGAAAAAATTTAAATTTTTATATGAAAAACTTGCTTTGCTCATATCTCCTAAACTATGCGTCCTAGAGCGAAAAGGAGCTTAATTCATGACCACCCCCAAAAAATCGAAAATTCCATCCAAATCCTAACAAAATTGAAATTTTTATATGAAAAACTTGTTTTGCTCATATCTCCTAAACTATGCGTCCTAGAGCGAAAAGGAGCTTAATTCATGACCACCCCCAAAAAACGAAAATTCCAACCAAATCCTGAAAAAATTGAAATTTTTATATGAAAAACTTGTTTTGCTCATATCTCCTAAACTATGCGTCCTAGAGCGAAAAGGAGCTTAATTCATGCCCACCCCCAAAAAATCGAAAATTCCATCCAAATCTTGAAAAAATTGAAATTTTTATATGAAAAACTTATTTTGCTCATATCTCCTAAACTATGCGTCCTAGAGCGAAGAGGAGCTTAATTCATGACCACCCCCAAAAAATCGAAAATTCCAACCAAATCATGAAAAAATTGAAATTTTTATATGAAAAACTTGTTTTGCTTATATCTACTAAACTATGCGTCCTACAGCAAAAAGGAGCTTAATTCATGACCACCCCAAAAAAATCGAAAATTCCATCCACATCCTGAAAAAATTGAAATTTTAATATGAAAAGCTTGTTTTGCTCATATCTCCTAAACTATGCGTCCTATAGCGAAAAGGAGCTTAATTCATGACCACCCCAAAAAAATCAAAAATTCCATCCAAATTCTGGAAAAAATGAAAATTTTATATGAAAAACTTGTTTTGCTCATATCTCCTAAACTATGCGTCCTACAGCGAAAAGGAGCTTAATTCATGACCACCCCCAAAAACTCGAAAATTCCATCCAAATCCTGAAAAAATTGAAAATTTTATATGAAAAACTTGTTTTGCTCATATCTCCTAAACTATGCGTCCTAGAGCGAAAAGGAGCTTAATTCATGACCACCCCCAAAAAATCGAAAATTCCATCCAAATCCTTAAAAAAAAGTGAAATTTTTTTATGAAAAACTTGTTTTGCTCATATCTCCTAAACTATGCGTCCCAGAGCGAAAAGGAGCTTAATTCATGACCACCACCAAAAAATCGAAAATTCCATCCAAATCCTGAAAAAATTGAAATTTTTATATGAAAAACTTGTTTTGCTCATATCTCCTAAACTATGCGTCCTAGAGCGAAAAGGAGCTTATTTCATGACCACCATCAAACCATCGAAAATTCCATCCAAATCCTGAAAAAATTGAAATTTTTATATGAAAAACTTGTTTTGCTCATATCTCCTAAACTATGCGTCCTACAGCGAAAAGGAGCTTAATTCATGACCACACCCAAAAAATCGAAAATTCCATCCAAATCCTGAAAAAATTGAAATTTTTATATGAAAAACTTGTTTTGCTCATATCTCCTAAACTATGCGTCCTAGAGCGAAAAGGAGCTTAATTCATGACCACCCCCAAAAAATCGAAAATTCCATCCAAATCCTGGAAAAAATTGAAATTTTTATATGAAAAACTTGTTTTGCTCATATCTCCTAAACTATGCGTCCTAGAGCGAAAAGGAGCTTAATTCATGACCACCCCCAAAAAACGAAAATTCCAACCAAATCCTGAAAAAATTGAAATTTTTATATGAAAAACTTGTTTTGCTCATATCTCCTAAACTATGCGTCCTAGAGCGAAAAGGAGCTTAATTCATGACAACCCCCAAAAAATCGAAAATTCCATCCAAATCCTGAAAAAATTGAAATTTTTATATGAAAATCTTGTTTTGCTTATATCTCCTAAACTATGCGTCCTACAGCGAAAAGGAGCTTAATTCATGACCACCCCCAAAAAATCGAAAATTCCAACCAAATCCTGAAAAAATTGAAATTTTTATATGAAAAACTTGTTTTGCTCATATCTCCTAAACTATGCGTCCTAGAGCGAAAAGGAGCTTAATTCATGACCACCACCAAAAAATCGAAAATTCCATCCAAACCCTGAAAAAATTGAAATTTTTATGTGAAAAACTTGTTTTGCTCATATCTCCTAAACTATGCGTCCTAGAGCGAAAAGGAGCTTAATTCATGACCACCCCCAAAAAATCGAAAATTCCATCCAAATCCTGAAAAAATTTAAATTTTTATATGAAAAACTTGCTTTGCTCATATCTCCTAAACTATGCGTCCTAGAGCGAAAAGGAGCTTAATTCATGACCACCCCCAAAAAATCGAAAATTCCATCCAAATCCTAACAAAATTGAAATTTTTATATGAAAAACTTGTTTTGCTCATATCTCCTAAACTATGCGTCCTAGAGCGAAAAGGAGCTTAATTCATGACCACCCCCAAAAAACGAAAATTCCAACCAAATCCTGAAAAAATTGAAATTTTTATATGAAAAACTTGTTTTGCTCATATCTCCTAAACTATGCGTCCTAGAGCGAAAAGGAGCTTAATTCATGACAACCCCCAAAAAATCGAAAATTCCATCCAAATCCTGAAAAAATTGAAATTTTTATATGAAAATCTTGTTTTGCTTATATCTCCTAAACTATGCGTCCTACAGCGAAAAGGAGCTTAATTCATGACCACCCCCAAAAAATCGAAAATTCCAACCAAATCCTGAAAAAATTGAAATTTTTATATGAAAAACTTGTTTTGCTCATATCTCCTAAACTATGCGTCCTAGAGCGAAAAGGAGCTTAATTCATGACCACCACCAAAAAATCGAAAATTCCATCCAAACCCTGAAAAAATTGAAATTTTTATGTGAAAAACTTGTTTTGCTCATATCTCCTAAACTATGCGTCCTAGAGCGAAAAGGAGCTTAATTCATGACCACCCCCAAAAAATCGAAAATTCCATCCAAATCCTGAAAAAATTTAAATTTTTATATGAAAAACTTGCTTTGCTCATATCTCCTAAACTATGCGTCCTAGAGCGAAAAGGAGCTTAATTCATGACCACCCCCAAAAAATCGAAAATTCCATCCAAATCCTAACAAAATTGAAATTTTTATATGAAAAACTTGTTTTGCTCATATCTCCTAAACTATGCGTCCTAGAGCGAAAAGGAGCTTAATTCATGACCAACCCCCAAAAAATCGAAAATTCCATCCAAATCCTGAAAAAATTTAAATTTTTATATGAAAAACTTGTTTTGCTCATATATCCTAAACTATGCGTCCTAGATCGAAAAGGAGCTTAATTCATGACCACCCCCAAAAAATCGAAAATTCCATCCAAATCCTGACAAAATTGAAATTTTTATATGAAAAACTTGTTTTGCTTATATCTACTAAACTATGCGTCCTACAGCAAAAAGGAGCTTAATTCATGACCACCCCCAAAAAATCGAAAATTCCATCCAAATCCTGAAAAAATTGAAATTTTTATATGAAAAACTTGTTTTGCTCATATATCCTAAACTATGCGTCCTACAGCGAAAAGGAGCTTAATTCATGACCACCCCAAAAAAATCAAAAATTCCATCCAAATTCTGGAAAAAATGAAATTTTTATATGAAAAACTTGTTTTGCTCATATCTCCTAAACTATGCGTCCTATAGCGAAAAGGAGCTTAGTTCATGACCACACCCAAAAAATCGAAAATTCCATCCAAATCCTGAAAAAATTGAAATTTTTATATGAAAAACTTGTTTTGCTCATATCTCCTAAACTATGCGTCCTAGAGCGAAAAGGAGCTTAATTCATGACCACCACCAAAAAATCGAAAATTCCATCCAAACCCTGAAAAAATTGAAATTTTTATGTGAAAAACTTGTTTTGCTCATATCTCCTAAACTATGCGTCCTAGAGCGAAAAGGAGCTTAATTCATGACCACCCCCAAAAACTCGAAAATTCCATCCAAATCCTGAAAAAATTGAAATTTTTATATGAAAAACTTGTTTTGCTCATATCTCCTAAACTATGCGTCCTAGAGCGAAAAGGAGGTTAATTCATGACCGCCCCCCAAAAAATCGAAAATTCCATCCAAATCCTGAAAAAATTGAAATTTTTATATGAAAAACTTGTTTTGCTCATATCTCCTAAACTATGCGTCCTAGAGCGAAAAGGAGCTTAATTCATGACCACCCCCAAAAATCGAAAATTCCATCCAAATCCTGGAAAAAATGAAATTTTTATATGAAAAACTTTTTTTTGCTCATATCTCCTAAACTATGCGTCCTAGAGCGAAAAGGAGCTTATTTCATGACCACCCCCAAAAAATCGAAAATTCCATCCAAATCCTGAAAAAATTGAAATTTTTATATGAAAAACTTGTTTTGCTCATATCTCCTAAACTATGCGTCCTACAGCGAAAAGGAGCTTAATTCAGGACCACCACCAAAAAATCGAAAATTCCATCCAAATCCTGAAAAAATTGAAATTTTTATATGAAAAACTTGTTTTGCTGATATCTCCTAAACTATGCGTCCTAGAGCGAAAAGGAGCTTAATTCATGACCACCCCCAAAAAATCGAAAATTCCAACCAAATCCTGAAAAAATTGAAATTTTTATATGAAAAACTTGTTTTGCTCATATCTCCTAAACTATGCGTCCTAGAGCGAAAAGAAGCTTAATTCATGACCACTCCCAAAAAATCGAAAATTCCATCCAAATCCTGGAAAAAATGAAATTTTTATATGAAAAACTTGTTTTGCTCATATCTCCTAAACTATGCGTCCTAGAACGAAAAAGAGCTTAATTCATGACCACCCCCAAAAAATCGAAAATTCCATCCAAATCCTGAATAAATTGAAAATTTTATATGAAAAACTTGTTTTGCTCATATCTCCTAAACTATGCGTCCTAGAGCAAAAAGGAGCTTAATTCATGACCACTCCCAAAAAATAGAAAATCCTATTCAAATCCCGAAGGAATTTAAATTTTTGGAATGAAAAACTTGTTTTGCTCATATCTCCTAGAGCGAAAAGGAGCTTAATTCATGACCACCCCCAAAATCGAAAATTCCATCCAAATCCTTAAAAAATTGAAATTTTTATATGAAAAACTTGTTTTGCTCATATCTCCTAAACTATGCGTCCTAGAGCGAAAAGGAGCTTCATTCATGACCACTCCCAAAAAATCGAAAATTCCAACCAAATCCCGAAAAATCCTAAACTATGCGTCCTAGAGCGAAAAGGAGCTTCATTCATGACCACCCCCAAAAAATCGAAAATTCCATTCAAATCCCGAAAAAAATTGAAATTTTTATATGAAAAACTTGTTTTTCTCATATCTCCTAAACTATGCGTCCTACAGCGAAAAGGAGCTTAATTCATGAACACCCCCAAAAAATCGAAAATTCCATCCACATCCTGAAAAAATTGAAATTTTTATATGAAAAACTTGTTTTGCTCATATCTCCTAAACTATGCGTCCTTGAGGAAAAAGGAGCTTAATTCATGACCACCACCAAAAAATCGAAAATTCCATGCAAATCCTGAAAAATTTAAATTTTTATATGAAAAACTTGTTTTGCTCATATCTCCTAAACTATGCGTTCTAGAGCGAAAAGGAGCTTAATTCATGACCACCCCAAAAAAATCAAAAATTCCATCCAAATTCTGGAAAAAATGAAAATTTTATATGAAAAACTTGTTTTGCTCATATCTCCTAAACTATGCGTCCTACAGCGAAAAGGAGCTTAATTCATGACCACCCCCAAAAACTCGAAAATTCCATCCAAATCCTGAAAAAATTGAAAATTTTATATGAAAAACTTGTTTTGCTCATATCTCCTAAACTATGCGTCCTAGAGCGAAAAGGAGCTTAATTCATGACCACCCCCAAAAAATCGAAAATTCCATCCAAATCCTGAAAAAATTGAAATTTTTTTATGAAAAACTTGTTTTGCTCATATCTCCTAAACTATGCGTCCTAGAGCGAAAAGGAGCTTAATTCACGACCACCCAAAAAAAAATCCATCCAAATCCTGAAAAAATTGAAGTTTCCATATGAATAATTTGTTTTGCTCATATTTCCTAAATTATGCGTCCAAGAGCGAAAAGGACCTCAATTCATGACCACCTCTAAAAAATCAAAATCAAATCTTGTTGGTGCAAACATGTTCCAAAGAGTGGTGCAGGGCAAAAAAATGAGCTAGGGCTAATTTTAGTGAAATTCCAAATAGTTGGCACTAAAAAAATACGAAACAGGCGATCATCTCAAGGCGGCTACGACTAAATCAATTTCGTGCAGCGTGAGATTGCTTTGTCGTCCGTTGTAAGACCCTAATAAGTGCCATTAATAATTTTAATATTTGATGTTATTTCTGACATGAAAATTTAATTTTCACCACCCTGATTGTCTAAGGAAAATATAAATTTTTAAGTGATGTACTTCTACCCACCACCATAGAATGGTGACGGGGGTATAATAAGTTTGTCATTCCGTTTGTAACACCGACTATATAAACTATATATATTCTTGATCAGGGAGAAATTCTATGACGATATAACCATGTCCGTCTGTCTGTTGTAATCACGCCACAGTCTTCAATAATGAAGCAATCGTGCTGAAATTTTGCACAAACTCGCTTTTTGTCTGCAGGCAGGTCGAGTTCGAAGATGGGCTATATAGGTCCAGGTTTTGATATAGTCCCCATATAAACCGACCTCCCGATTTGGGGTCTTGGGCTTATAGAAACAGTAGTTTTTATCGAATTTGCCTGAAATTGGAAATCTAGAGATATTTTAGGACCATAAGGGGTGTGACGAGAATGGTGAGTATCGGTCAATGTTTTGGTATAGCCCCCATATAGACCGATCTCCCGATTTTATTTCTTGGGCTTCTAGAATCCGAAGTTTTCATCCAATTTGCTTGAAATTGGAAATATAGAGGTATTTTCGGGCCATAAAGAGATGTGCCGAAAACGGTGAGTATCAGTCCATATTTTAGTATATCCCCAATAAGAACGATCCCGATTTAACTCCTTGGGTTTCTAGAAACCGTAGTTTTTATCCGATTTGCTTGAAATTATAAATATTCTGGTATTGTAGGCTCACAAAAACGTGTATGGGATTAAGTTTTTATCGATCCATTTGGTATAGACGGATTTCACTTCTTGAGAAGGCGCACTGGTCATGAAAATTGCTTGAAACTCAATGTAAAATTTCTAGATTTTATTCCTCGGGTGAAAATTTACAGATTTAAGATTTCAAATCAAAACGTTATTTTATAATTTTCTTGCACGCTTACAAGAGATGTTAATGATTCCTCTAAAATATGTGATTCATGGTGGAGGGTATTTAAGATTCGGCCCGGCCGAACTTACTGCTGTATATACTTGTGTTTTTTTGACTCAGTCCAACTCGTTCCTGTTTATGCAGGAATCCAAATAATAACAATGACGTTATACTCCTTTGTTGCATCTGTTAAAAAATTGATTGTGAGCAAAATACTCCAAATGAACGTCAAATACAATGTATGACGTATTTAGGGAAGATAGTGTGGATTTTTCATAACTATTTTCATACTTATCTTGATATCTTAAAATATTTATTTACTTTCGTTTGTTTTCATATCATGCTCTTCTTACAAAGGACTGTTATAAAAGTTGAAGTTATTTTTTCTTTTTTATCAGCAGAATTTTTGAATTATAAAACAAATAATGGCGAGAGATTTCAGATGCTACATGGCGAGAAAATTTTTAAAAAGCTGGTATCCAATCATGTTCATTGAGCCTGCTAATGCGATTTTTTAGCATTTCGCACCATTCACTAGATACCAAGATGATGGGATTTTTTTTTTTGTTGGGCTATTTTAGAGAGTCCGGCCGTAAGTTCGGCCATATCATAACATAAAACTTATTTTGGCCATAACTCCTTAAATATGCGTACTAGATCGAAAGGACCTTAATGCACGACGACCCCAAAAAAATTAAAATTTCAATGAAAATCCTCGGAAATTTCAAATTTTTAAATGAAAAACTTATTTTGGCATTAACACCTTAAATATGCGTCCTTTAGCGAGAGGGACGTTAATTCATGACCACCCCCAAAAGATCAAAATTTCAATAAAAATCGCTGAACAATTCAAAATGTTAAATAAAGAACTTGTATTGGTCATAACTCCTTAAAAATGCGTCCTAGAGCGAAAAGGGCCCCAGCAAAAAAAATTGGAAGTTCTTCCAAAGGCACAACTTTAAAAGCACTTCCAGAAGATGCACTCCCAATGATGTTTTTTTTTATTTTAACAACCCAGAAAGTTCTTTTAATTCAGTTTTTTATAACTTGGGTTTTTCATATTTTTATACCCTCCACCATAGGATGGGGGGTATATTAACTTTGTCATTCCGTTTGTAACACATAGAAATATTGATCTAAGACCCCATAAAGTACATATATTCTGGGTCGTGGTGAAATTCTGAGTCGATCTGAGCATGTCCGTCCGTCCGGCCGTCTGTTGAAATCACGCTAACTTCCGAACGAAACAAGCTATCGACTTGAAACTTGGCACAAGTAGTTGTTATTAATGTAGGTCAAATGGTATTGCAAATGGGCCATATCGGTCCACTTATAAACGGACCCCCAAATTTGGCTTGCTTGGCCTCTAAGAGAAGCAAATTTCATCCGATCCGGCTGAAATTTGGTACATGGTGTTAGTATATGGTCTCCAACAACCGTGCAAAAATTGGTCCTCATCGGTCCATAATTATATATAGCCCCCATATAAACGGACCCCCAAATTTGGCTTGCTTGGCCTCTAAGAGAAGCAAATTTCATCCGATCCGGCTGAAATTTGGTACATGGTGTTAGTATATGGTCTCTAACAACCGTGCAAAAATTGGTCCACATCGGTCCATAATTATATATAGCCCCCATATAAACCGATCCCCCGATTTGGCTTGCAGAGCCTCTAAGAGAAATAAATTTCATCCGATCGGGAGAAATTTGTTTCATGATATTAGTATATGGTCTCTAATGACCATGCAAAAATTGGTCCATATCGGTCCATAATTATATATAGCCCCCATATAAACCGATCACCAGATTTGACCTCCGGAGCCTCTTGGAAGATCAAAATTCATCTGATTCAGTTGAAATTTGGTACGTGATGTTAATATATGGCCTCCAACACCCATGCAAAAATTGGTCGATATCGATCCATAATTATATATAGGCCCCATATAAACCGATCCCCAGATTTGGCCTCCGGAGCATCTTGGAAGAGCACAATTCTTCCCATTCGGTTGAAATTTGGTACGTGATTTTAGTATATGGTATCCAACAACCATGCAGGAATTGGTTCCTATCAGTCCATAATTATATATAGCTCACATATAAAGATTTGACCTCCGGTGCCTTTTGGAGAAGCAAAATTCATCCGATCAGGTTGAAATTTGGTACGTGGTGGTAGTATATGATATTTAACAACCATGCCAAGAGTGGTCCATATCAGTCCATAATCATTTATAGCCCCCATATAAACCCATCCCGAGATTTGGTTTTGGAGCCTATTGGAGGAGCAAATTTGATCCGAGTGAGTTGCAATTTGTGGATGACAGTCTTTCGTAGAAGTTTCTACGCAATCCATGGTGGAGGGTACATAAGATTCGGCCTGGCCGAACTTACGGCCGTATATACTTGTTAATGTGTAATTTTAACTTTTTTTGTTTCAAATAGGTTAAAAACAGAGTAAGAATTCATAAAATGGTACACAAAATTTATATTTTGTAGAAAAAAATGCTAAATTCAATCTGGAAAAATTGTGAATTTTTGAAAATATTTGAAGTCAATCGTTTCCGACAAGCGTTAGAATCCATTAAAAATTATAAAAAATTATAAAAATTATTTATTTGACAAAATATTACAGAATTTTTTATTTACATCCAAAACATTGATTTGGATCACACCTAAGGACGATGCAAATGCAAATTCAGTGAAACGGCTGTTGAAAGGGAGGACTTCCATCCTTCTTTAGGTGTGATCCGAATTCAATGTTTTGGGTGTAAATTAAAAAAATTCTGTGATATTTTGTCAAATAAATAATTTTTATAATTTGTTATAATTTTTAATGGATTCTAACGCTTGTCGGAAACGTTTGACCTCAAATATTTTCAAAAATGCACAATTTTTTCAGAATGGATTTAGCATTTTTCGACAAAATTTAAATGATTTGTACCATTTTGTGAATTCTTACACTGTTTTTAACCTATTTGAAACAAAAAAAGTTAAAGTTATCCATTAAAAGTATGAAAAAACCAAGTTATAAAAAATTAAATTAAAAGAACTTCCTAGGTAGTTAAAATAAAGAACATCATTGGAAGTACTTCTTCTGGAAGTGCTTTTAAAGTTGTGCCTTTGGAAGAACTTCCAAATTTTTTTGCTGGGTTCATGTCCACTCAAAACAATTTTTAAATCAAAATTTCGATGAAAAGCATCGAAAAATTCAAAATTTTAAATGAACAATTTATTTTGGCCATAACTCCTTAATTTGTGTCTTAGAGCGAAAGGAACCTCATCTCGTGACCACCCCCACAAAATAAAAATTTCGATGAAAATGCTCGAAAAATTCAAATTTTTAAACTAAAAACTTAGTATTGTTTAAATTAATATAGAGAACTTTTATTGCACATACCGTAAATAATAATTGTTCACAAACTAGTTTCATTGTTTATTTTCATTTATTTTCCAAGTGTAATTACATTTTTTTTCGTTGTGTATACAATCAAGTTTTTCTTACCACCTCGTAGCCTTTGCAGATGAGGAGCAAACATTTGGAGCTATAGTGGCAAAAGACGCATCAAAATTTGTATAACGTTTTGTTGATTCCTCGTGCTATTTTCTTTAAAATATTTAGTGCAAATAAATAAAAATTTTCTCAGTGAGTTTATGGCTGAGTAAAATGGAAAAAAAACAACTAAAAAACAAAAAAGGATGAGATGAATGTAACTGCCTTGGGAGTTGATCATGGTAGTGCAACCAAACATCATTGACTCCTATTCTAGTTAAAGAACATTTGCGCTTCCCCTCCAAGCCAAACCTAATGAAGTTTTTAACATAATCTTCATTATCCTTTAAAATTCTTCACAATCAAGATGACCGATGTGGAAGAGTATTTTAGTTGGTATTTGTATTTGAGTATGTACTCTAGTGTGTATGTCTGGGTTTCTGGAGTTTTTTTTTTATTTCATTTGTGAGCACAAATAACCTCAGGATAAATGTAGTTTATTGTGTTTTCTCTATGAATAAATTCAACAACAGAAAAATTTCCCCAAAAAAAACGAAATGTTTGAAAGCTTTTTTGCGTTTTGCTTAACATTTCAAATGTTGAAAATTGGCATGGGTGTTGGTTGTCCATCTCTTGTATATTCCTGCTTGCATTTATCTAACGCAAAGATTTTACAAGATTTTTTACTTAAAACCACAAGTAATACAAAAAAAAAAAAATGAAAAAAAGAAATCGCCCTAAGATATCATGTACACCATATTGAACTTTGGTAAACTGGGGGGTGTTTAAAAATTATTTGGGGCTATATTTCATGAAATTATTCCATGATTTAAGTAATCAGAGCTAAGACTTGTTTGATAAGGGCTAAAGAGAAAATTATAGGAAACTTTGTTTTTTTTTCTAGTGGAGACATACAAAAATTATTTTATGGAAGCTATATCTAAATCTGCCATTCAACCATATCACTATGGGGCAAATGATCGGATTCTGCGGCAAAAAGTCAGTTTTTAGGTAGTTTAAATTAGAAAAACTGATAACGTCATTCTGTTTCAGACATTCCAGCAGCTCGAAATACAAAATATTAGAAACATATGGCAACTCATTGCTTTTAAAACAATCTGGCACAGTTGGCTGTTTTTAGATAGTTTATATTGTGAATCGCTAGTAAAAAAAAAAAAACATATTATAGAAAATTGGCTGTAAAAAATAAACCAATAAGCGAATCTACATTGTGTAAAATGGAAAATAGTATTACAGGTACGTAAAATAATATAAGCAAGTATATACGGCCGTAAGTTCGGTCAGGCCGAATCTTATGTACCCTCCACCATGGATTGCGTAGAAACTTCTACGAAAGACTGTCATCCATAATCGAATTAATTGGGTTGTGGTATCTTAAAACTTCTTAACATAGTTTTCTATATTGTTAGTTAGTCCATACGTGGTATATATTAGACAAGGGAGTCACCGTGGTGCAATGGTTAGCATGCCCGCCTTGCATACACAAGGTCGTGGGTTCAATTCCTGCTACGACCGAACACCAACAAGTTTTTCAGCGGTGGATTATCCCACCTCAGTAATGCTGGTGACATTTCTGAGGGTTTCAAAACTTCTCTAAGTGGTTTCACTGGAATGTGGAACGCCGTTCGGACTCGGCTATAAAAAGGAGGTCCCTTGTCATTGAGCTTAACATGGAATCGGGCAGCACTCAGTGATAAGAGAGAAGTTCACTAATGTGGTATCACAATGGACTGAATAGTCTAAGTGAGCCTGATACATCGGGCTGCCACATAACCTAACCTAACCTATATTAGACAAAAAAGGTAGGTGTACAAATAATTACGAATCGATATGGACTTTTGCACGGTACGTACACTGAAAAAATATTGTCGTGAGTTCAAAGATTTCATGTCTTTAAAATACGAATGCAAATTTTGCTTAGCATCGAAGACGCATTTCTCTAGTATAAAGTTTTTTCCTTGACCAAAGGTCGATAAACTTTTCAATGAAGTCGTATTGTCCTTATAATTATGTGATTTGATTTAAAAATGGATATCATAACATGAAAGAAAAAATGTTTGGGCTAAGGTCAACTTAACTTTAATAATTTAGAAAAAATCATTAAATTTAATGAAATTGTCTTTAAATTTGTTGTCGTTTTGCATCTTGACTACAAAGCAAAAAATCGTTCAAATATAGGACATGTTTTTCAACACTTTATTTTAAAGACGTTTTTTACATGAAACACAGTATAATTTCTACTAGAAGTCAAGTCTTAATTTGGAAAATAAAGTCGTCGTTAACTTGCTTTTAAAGGACTTTGATAGCATATGAAGAAAAAAAGCTGAAAAAGCGAAAGATTAAAATTTGCTTCCTAGAAGCAAGTACACAAAACCTAAATTTAAAAGAGAATTGTGTCTTAAAAGTATCCTTACTTGTATTCTCCGCTTCTTTGGCTCGGAATCAATACCAATTTTTTTAAAGTAAAGACAAAATCTTTGGAACCGGGTATGCTTTTTTTCAGTGTAGAGAGTCAGAATTGAAATATGGGGGTCGCTCTTATGTGGGCTATATACAATTATGAACTTGATATGGACCAATTTTCGTGGGATTGGGGATCGATTTATCTGAGGGCCATATATAAATATAGACCGATTTAGTTGGACATGGTTGTTAACGGCCATATACTAGCACAATGTAACAAATTTCAACTGACTCGGATGAAATTTGCCCCTCCAAGTGGCTCCAAAACCAAATCTCGGGATCGGTCTGATATGGACCACTTTTGGCATGTTTTTTAAATATCATATACTACCACCACGTACCAAATTTCAACCAGATCGGATGAATTTTGCTTCTCCGAAAGGCACCGGGGGTTAAATCTGGGGATCGGTTTATATGGGGGCTATATATAATTATGGACTGATATGAACCAATTCCTGCATGGTTGTTGGATAACATATACTAACATCACGTACCAAATTTCAACCGAATCAGATAAATTTTGCTCTTCCAAGGGGCTCCGGAGGTCAAATCTGGGGATCGGTTTATATAGGGGATATATATATATAATTATGGACCGATTTCGACCAATTTTTGCATTGGTGTTTGAGGCCATATATTAACACCACGTACAAAATATCAACTGAATCAGATGAATTTTGGTCGTCCAAGAGGCTCCGGTGGTCAAATCTGCTGATCGGTTTATATGGGGGCTATATATAATTATGGACTGATATGAACCAATTCCTGCATGGTTGTTGGATAACATATACTAACATCATGTACCAAATTTCAACCGAATCGGATGAATTTTGCTCTTCCAAGGGGCTCCGGGGGTCAAATCTGGGGATCGGTTTATATTGGGGCTATATATAATTATGGACCGATTTCGACCAATTTTTACATTGGTATTTGAGGCCATATATTAACACAACGTACCAAATTTCAACTGAATCAGATGAATTTTGGTCTTCCAAGAGGCTCCGGAGGTCAAATCTGGTGATGGGTTTATGTGGGGGCTATATATAATTATGGACCGATGTGGACCAATTTTTGCATGGTCATTAGAGACCATATACTAACACCATGTACCAAATTTCAGCCGGATCGGATGAAATTTGCTTCCCTTAGAGGCTCCGAAAGCCAAATCGGGGGATTGGTTTATATGGGGGCTATATATAATTATTGAACGATGTGGACCAATTTTTGTACAATTGTTAGAGACCATATACTAACACCATGTACCAAATTTCAGCCAGATCGAATGAAATTTGCTTCTTTTAGAGGCTCCGCAAGCCAATGGGGTGTCGGTTTATATGGGGCTATGGGACCGATTTGGACCAATTTTTGCATGTTTATTAAAGATCGTATGCTATCACCATGTACCAAATTTCAGCCGATTTGGACCAAATCTTGCATGTTAATTAAAGACCGTATACTAGCACCATGTACCAAATTTCAGCCGAATCGGATGAAATTTGCTTCTCTTAGAGGCTCCGCAAGCCAAATCTGGGGATCAGTTTATATGGGGGCTGTATATAATTATGGGCCGATTTGGACCAATTTTTGCATGGTTGTGAGAGATCATGTGCTAAATTTCAACTGGATCGGATGAATTGTGCTCCTCCAAGAGGCTCCGCAAAACAAATCTGAGCGTCGGTTTATATGGGCGCTATACGTCAAAGTGGTCCGATATGGCCCATTTTCAATACCATCCAACCTACATCAATAGCAACTACTTGTGCCAAGTTGCAAGTGGATTTGGATTTGGACCAATTTTTGCATGTTTATTAAAGACCGTATACTAGCACCATGTACCAAATTTCAGCCGGATCGGATGAAATTTTCTTCTCTTAGAGGCTCCGCAAGCCAAATCTGGGGATCAGTTTATATGGGGGCTGTATATAATTATGGGCCGATTTGGACCAATTTTTGCATGGTTGTGAGAGACCATGTGCTAAATTTCAACTGGATCGGATGAATTGTGCTCCTCCAAGAGGCTCCGCAAGACAAATCTGAGCGTCGGTTTATATAGGGGCTATACGTCAAAGTGGTCCGATATGGCCCATTTTCAATACCATTCGACCTACATCAATAGCAACTACTTGCTTGTTTCGTTCCGAAGTTATCGTGATTTCAACAGACGGACGGACGGACATGCTCAGATCGACTCAGAATTTCACCACGACCCACAATATATATACTTTATAGGGTCTTAGAGCAATATTTCAATGTGTTACAAACGGAATGACAAAGTTAATATACCCCTATCCTATGGTGGAGGGTATAAAAATATTAAAAATTAGTTTGTGTTTGTGCGAAAAGAAATGTTTTGTGTTAAAGTGGTAAGTTTTTGTTTTATAAGTTTTTTCATATAATGTTTGTGTTTCGTGGAATGGTACTTTCTGTATTCACGTGTATTCACGGACATTTTGGTATGGGAAGAAAGGTTCTCGTGTGTACTTTCATGTGGCCTTAAATTTAATTCGGGCAGCGTCCGGCTTATAATGAAAATTAAAAAAAAAAAATTTAAAAATTCAGTGTTTCTAGAAATAAAAAAATTGAACTCGTAACATTTTGACTGCAAAAAAGTCGAAATTCCTATAGTATTGTATTCCAAATTTTCAAGGAATGCAAAGTAAGCTTGCACGGCATCAATAATTAAGAAAACATGTAATATTTTCGCTCGATCCAAACAAAACTGGAAGAGCACAAAGAGCAGATGCGTCCCATTGGCTGTTTGCGGGAAATGCTTCACTAAATAGAAATAAATGTTATAATAAAGACTTGATCATGCAAAGAAGGACTCGAGGATTCACAGAATAAGATATCTTTTCAACAGAGCCATCTTTTTTGTGCAATTTGAAGCAAATTTAAGGAAACTCTGGCCTCTGGGACCAATAAAGTGCATATAAGATGAACGATATATATGAAAGCTATATCTAAATCTGAACCGATTTCCACCAAATTTGGCATGTATTGCTAGAATGTTAATTCTGCTCCCTGCACACAAAAAAATTTTTTTCTGTTTCAATCACGAAATTAATTGATCCAATTAATTTTTAATTGAAATGTCTTCAATCACAGAAATGATGGTATCAATTAATTGAAGGTCAATTAAAAAGTTAATTGATACAATTAAAAAATTAATTGATATTATTATTTTTGTGATTGATTTTTATTTCAATTAAAAAATTTGTTGAATTTATTAAATGTTTAATTGAATATTTTTTAAAACTCAACTAAAATTTTAATTGTAAAATTGTTCGTTAAATTTTTTTTGTGTGCGTGCAAAATTTCACGTAAATCAGAGTAAAACTTTGGTATCTTTGATCACATTTCTGTAAATCGGACGAAGCATATATATGGGAGCTATATTTAAAAATTTAGCACACTTGCAAATACTATCAATTTTACCCTTTGTGCAAAATTTGAAGAAAATCGGAGTGAAACTATGGCTTCTTGGGCCTTATATATGCGTATCGGGGGTAAGATATATATGGGATCTATATCTAAATCTTAAGCGATTTCCTCCAAAATCAACAGGGTTCTATCCTGACCCAATACTCATACGTATGCAAAATTTAAAGACAATTGGTCTAAAATTGCGACCTAGATACTGAATATAAAACCACAGTCTAGTGCAGGGTGTAAATATTAACGGTTTCAGTGGGCGTGTCAGTGGGGGGATCGATCTGAAAAATTTTATGAGCTCTTCTGATGTTATGTGCAACATGTGTTCCAAATTTTAAACCGGTAAGTGAATTTTTGAAGTTTTTACTTCAAAGTCCGGTCGTTGGCCCGATAGTGCATAGTTACAACGTTAATTCTACTACCAGTGCAAAATTTCACGTAAATTACAAATTTGACCTCTGTTGTCATATGAGTGTGAATCGAACGAAAGATATATATGAGAGCAATATCTAAATCTGAATGTTAATTCTATTCTCTATGCAAAGTTTCACGTAAATCAGAGTACAACTTTGGCCTCTGAGGTTAAATGAGTGTAAATCAGGCGATTTCAACCAAAGTTGGCATGCATATCCAGAACGTTAATTATACTCCCTGTAAAAAAATTAAAACAAATCAGGGCAAAACTCTGGCTTCGGGGCCATATAAATGCATATCGGGCGAAAGATAATATCGGAGCTATATCTAAATATCAACCGAATTTGGCACACTTTACGACACTATCAATTGTACTCCTTGTGCAAAATTCTGGCTTCTGGGCCATATTAGGAGATATAGGACGAAAGATATATATATAAGCTATAGCTAAAATTGAACCGATTCCTTCCAATATTAATAGGGGTTTATTCTGAAATAAAATACATACTTATGTCAAATTTGAAGTCGATTGGACTAAAATTGCGACCTAGACTTTGATCACAAAAATGTGTTCATAGACGGACGGACAGACTGGCATGGCTAAATTGACTCAGGGGCCGGCCCTGAGCAATATTGCCAGAGACATCATATGTCTGCAAACATATGCACTTAACAAACATATGAACTTATTAAACCATGTTCCATAGTGTGGTGCAGGGTATAAAAATCAGGTAGTCCATATTTACTTCACAATCTCCACCCACGCCCTATTTAAATTTCACGTAAATCGGAGTTTAGTTTTTTTTTCCACTGTACTTTGAATGAGAGCAAATGGTTGTCACTGTTACTAAGCTGCTTGACTTTTTTTTATCACTTTACTTTAAATGTGTTTTAATTTTTTTTAAATCAAATCTCCTACATAGCCAAGTGCAATCAGATAACTTATTAAGTATGTTCACTCAAATGTTGCACTGTAAAAGATAATTTGTGGTGCAACAAATCTGTTGCAAAAATAATATTTTTTCTATGATAAAATATTTATTATTATTCACTCTAAGGTAAATTTGAGTGATTTGTAGACTGCCAAGAAAACCCACATTTCACTGTGGTTTATCTCTGGCAACCAGTTCACCAGTTTCGAAAATGTTCATTTCCATCAAAATAAACTCCCATATTGATGATCTGGCAATGGAAGAACTAAGAGGGTGTAAAGAAAATACCAAGCAATATTTCTTCTATTGATTATTCATTACGAAGATTCTTTTCTGTTTTCTTTTTCTTTTTGGTTTGGGGCGAAGAAAATGCAAAGAAAAGTTTAGTCACGTCTTCTTGCATATCTCAATATTCCACACTTGTGTGGAATGTTGTTTGGTTTTTCCGCTACACCTTTTTCCACACAGTGGTTGCTTGTAGAAGGAGTATTTTGTTATACCCTCCATAGGATGAAGGTATAATAGGTTGATTATTCAATTTGTTACACATAGAAATGTCCTCTGACTTTTGGGTTCCGTCCGTCGGCGGGTCCATTGCAAGTACATTTTCTGATTATCGTAGACCTATTGTAAGTTCACCATTCCATTTTTAGCACATTGTATTATCAGAATTACCTCCTGAGTTTGAGATTTCGTCCGTCTTATGGTCCATTTCAACTTGCTTGTTTTAAAATGCTTTTTTTAACATTTTTCTGGAACACGAGTGCACATCAAAATTTATTGCCAATCCAGTTCATTGGTATAGAAATTTAAACCATCTGTTTTTTTTCACAATTGGGAAGTAGTTGCCTTGTGTCATGTCGGCTGACATAAAACTACTTTTATTCTATTCCAGAAATTCTGTTTTCCCTAACGAATTCATAAATTGTTTCTATTCCCTGTTCAAAAAATGAACCAGGTCCCAAATCACTTCTTCGCTGATATTATTAACTCTTTGCCTGGTAAAGACAAGGTAGTGTTCCAAGATCTACTCATCCTCAAAACACGCCACATGCAACATCCTCTGCTGCTTCTATTCGGTGTAGATATGTTCTAAATTATAGGTATCCAGCCATTATTCCCCCGAACCTCCTAACTGTCAACTTAATCTCCTCTTTTTGTCTACGTCACCTGTATTTTCGTCGCCCTTCCTGCCATAATTTTTAACAGAAATAAAATGTTGAGAACATTTTTTATAGAAAAAACATTTTGAGAAATTTTTTATAGAAATAAAATTAAAAAAAAAAAAAAAAAAACATTATAGAAATAAAATTTTGAGAAGGTGGCAGTCCGATATTTCAGGCTCACTTAGACTACTCAGTCCATTGTGATACCACAATGGTGAACTTCTCTTTTATCACTGAATGCTGCCCGATTCTTTCCAAACTCAATGACAAGTGCAAATTTTTAAAAAATTTTCTACAGAAATAAAATTTTGACAACATTTTCTATAGTAATAAAATTTTGACAAAATTTTCTATATAAATTTTATTTCTATAGAAAAATTTTCTATAGGAATGTAAATTTGACAAAACCTTCTATAGAAATAAAATTTTTGGAAAATTTTCTACAGAAATAAAATTTGGACAAATTTTTCTATAGAAATAAAATTTTGACCAAGTTTTCTATAGAAATAAAGTTTTGAGAAAATTTTCTATAGAAATAAAATTTTGAAATAATTTTCTATAGAAATAAAATTTTGAGAAAATTTTCTATAGAAATAAAATTTTGAGAAAATTTTCTATGGAAATAAAATTTTGACAAAATTTTCTAAGAAATAAAATTTTGACAAAGATTTCTATAGAAATAATATTTTGAGAAAGTTTTCTATAGAAATAAAATTTTGAGAAAGTTTTCTATAGAAATAAACATTTTTAAAAATTTTCTATAGAAATAAAATTTTGAGAAAATTTTCTATAGAAATAAAATATTGTTGTTGTTTTTTATTGCAGCTTAAATCCATACATTGACTAAACTACAAGTATAGCTTAACAAACAGAGGAAAAGACTGTTTGTCAAATTTATTTGGGCAAAACACGTTTCGGAATTACTACATTCCTCATCAGCATCCTCTACTTGCAGCAAAACTATCAACCAATTATCAGAATAAATTCAGGCAGTTCATTAAACCCAACAATAAACCACACTTGAACCCTCCGAAAAAAGGCTTTACAGTGATAGCCGGCTTATGCCGAAATAAATTCAAAACAAACATATCTCTTTTCCTATGCCACTGTCAAATCATCGATTTGAATTCAGTTGGCCGGGTTTATTTTGAGCGTGCTTCCTCTTCTTTTTCCATTCTTTTTGTTTTGTTATTGTTGGTTTTGTTCTTTAAGCATTGTTGTTGTTTTTTTATTGCAGCTTAAAACCATACATTGACTAAACTACAAGTGTAGCTTAACCAACAGAGGAAAAGAATGTTTGTCAAATTCATTTGGGCAAAGCCTTATAGACTGCAAGATGGTTGGATGGACGCACGTTTCGGAATTACCACATTCCTCATCAGCAACCTCTACTTGCAGCAAAAATTTTGATAAATTTTTTTATAGAAATAAAATGTTTATAGAAATAAAATTTTCTACAGAAATAAAATTATGACAAAATTTTCTATAGAAATAAAATTTTGACATAATTTTCTATGGAAATAAAATTTTGACAAAATTTCCGTTAGAAATACAATTTTGACAAAATTTTCTATAGAAATAAAATTTTGACAAAATTTTCTATAGAAATAAAATTTTGACAAAATTTTCTATAGAAATACAATTTTGACAACATTTTCTATAGTAATAAAATTTTGACATAATTTCTATAGTAATACAATTTTGGCATAATTTCTATAGAATTAAAGATTTAACATAAATTTCTATTGAAATAATATATTGATAAAATTTTCTATAGAAATAAAATTTTGAGAAACAAAAACAAAATGTTCTATAGAAATATTTATACGAGTTGTAACCGTGATACCGATTCAATAGCAGACATTGCCTTCATTGCCCTCCGGCAATCTAAAAATTCTGACGTTTTGTGGCCTCATGTTATTTCTGAGCCATTTAACGCATTCCTTTACGGTATGGTACGCACTTCTGTCTGCACGGTTGTGCTGTGGTCCAGTAATTGGAAGAGAACCTCTGCTTCAGAGTCTTCCACATAGACGTCCAGTCCCGTCTTCTCATTCATCTTCGATTCATCGGTGTAGTAGCTGTTTCCTTCTGCCATATGTGCTGGGTTCGCACCCTCCCATGACCATCTTACTGGGGACAGAATGTCGCACTTGGCAGCTATAGCCACCTCAGGTATACGATAATGAATTTTTGGGGCATCCGCCATTACATCCATCGTCACGGCGATGACGGCTTCATTTTGTAAAATTTCTATGTTGCACTTCCTCTACATCGATGTCCACAGCGACCGTTGACGCGCATGTCAGGACTAGCTGAATTACGCTTTTATATATTCAGTCTGTCACCTTTGGATTCAGGCCCCATTTAGAGCCCTACATCTGTACCATTAGTTCGCTTTCTGCCCTTCGGCAAAATCTGTTTGAATTCGTTCTCAACATCGTCTGTGTAACACATTGGTTCAAATCTTTCCTTAGATAAAATCCTTAGTAGGTCGTTTATAGTTCTTAACCACAGTAATGACGTACCTCCCTGTGGAGTTCCCCGCCCTACATTGGGCGTTAGGTCTTTCATGCGATTCTCATCTTTTCCTTCTATTGCTTGGCATATGGGCTATCCAGTATTTCAAGGATTCGATTACCCGAAATTGGTCTAAGTACACTCATAGAAAAAAGCATGCACGGCGTGCTCATTTCAAAACGATTCGTACATGAAAGTGAATCAACACACATGTGGTGTCAAACTGAGAACAGGCGGTGTCAATCTGACAACGATAAAATGACACCATGCGTTGTCAAAACCAGCGTTCATGATCTGAAAACGTTATGGTTACGACTTTGTAAACAAAATTAAAAAAAAAAAAGATTTTTGTGAACGTTTCCGTTTCATTTGTAACCGTCCGTTCACGACTATGGAACGTAATATTTTCTATTAGTGTATGTAGGTGCTAAAGTCATTGAAAGTTTACTCAATGTCAATACATACAACCCGCGTGTATGTCTTAAAAGAGGAAGACCTCTCCATAGTATGTACCACCTCATGTAGAGCCGTCTCCACCGATTGCTTCCCTACATATGCGGACGGTTTATACGTTAGCATTTCGTCTGGAATTCCGCTTACTACCAAGTGTTTCATTGTCTTCAAAGAGGATGAAGTAAGGTGTATGGGTCTGTATGCCTTTGGATATTCATAACTTGCTGTCCCGGGTTTGGGTATGAAGACTACCTTAACATCTTGCCAGAATTTTGAAATATATGCGAATAATATAGCGAATTAAAGTTTAAAATTTGTATTGAAAAGTAATTTCGCTAAAGTATTATTCACTGTGGATAGCTGATTTGGCAATGCACCACCCCTCTTACTATCATTATTGTCATACCGAAAATCATTTAAGGTACATAAAATTCGTTATTCACCTCCAAATTAACACCAAGTTTTTTTGTTATCCTTTATTCTCAGGAAAAATGTATTCGAGAAAAAAGTAGAAGAAAACTTTTTCTCCTTGGCAATGAAGAATGAAGAAGAAACATTCGAGTTTTGTTCACAAATCATCAACACATCGATTTTATGAAGTCTTTATCAATCACACGATGCTTGAATGAAATCAAAAAAGAACTATGAAAACTGAGGTGTTTTTACGTTTTTTCTTTATCGGATTTTCTTTATTTCTGTTCAATGTGACTTCAGCTCAAGTGCCAGATACAGTGCTTTCCCGGAAGTTTATTATAATTTAGCTTAAAGCAAAACAGCAAAAAGTTTTCTAAAGAAGTCGTAAGTCTTAGTTAAGGCGTTAATGTATTTGAATGTTAAGTTTTTGCGGTTGAAAGATCAAATAAGTAGTAAATATGAAGACAACTTACGTTAGAGAATCAATAAAAAAATTATCTTTTAACATTGAAGAAATTAAAGAAAGAAAGGATTATCAATGAGGGCGGTTTAAATAAGGAAGAGGGAATGGATGGAATATAAATGGTGTTTTCCTAAGAGCTGTTGATTTAAAATTTAAATAAAACACATGAGAAATTATGAAATAGAAAAAATTATTATTTGGTTGTTATAATTTCTTGTCATTTAACATTTAAATATAATTTCGGGCATATGGCCACCACGACCATTTTGCACAAAGGTCATTCTGAAGATCCAATTTTCGACCAAATTTTCAAACATTTGAGGGCGTTGAAAGTTGGTTTCCAAAGCATCACTCACTTATCCACGTAAACCAATGACTTCAGGTATCCCTACAAAAAATAATCGAGTGGCATCAAATCACACGAACTCGGAGACAAATTTATCGCTCCATTTCTAGAAAATAATGTTGTCATTGAAATGTTCTTTCAATAAGTCCATTGTTTGGCCCACAATATGACAAGTGACATTTTTAAAAAAATGAGGACCAATGATTCCACCAGCCTATTTACCGCACCAAACAGTACATTTCTCCGGTTGCATTGGTAATTCTTGAATAACGTGTGTATTATCTTTGTTCCCAATATGGCAATTTTGCTTTTTGATATATCTCTTCATTCAAAAATGCGCCTCATCACTGAAGAAAATTTTGCGGTAAAAAAGTGGATCTTCGTGCGCCTTATATATATTGAGAATAAAGCATATATACTTGGTACGCAAATTAGTAATGGGGGATTGCCAAAAAAATTACGAAAATCCAAACTATTTGGGAATTATGAATCCATTATAAATTTTGAAGCACTGATGATATCTTTTGAGATATGCAGGAAAATGTGTTTTAAGATATATTTTTGAATATACCATTCCCTTAATTCGTATACAAAATGCTCAAAAATCCTAAAGTGAATACATATATTAACAAGTATATACGGCCGTAAGTTCATCCAGGCCGAATCATATGTACCCTCCATCATGGATTGCGTAGAAACTTCTACCCAGCAAAAAAACCGTCGCCAAAAAAGGAGTGAAAATGTTCTTTTTGAATTCGGAAGTGGTGTCAAATTGACGCAGAAGCGATGAATTTAACATGGGCTTGTCATAGGACGGATGTCCACCATTTCAACAGCCGCTGCACTGAATTTGCATCACTTCTTAGGGTGTGAGGCGAATTCAGTGTTTTGGATGTCAATTAAGAAATTTTGTTTTATTTTGACAAATAAATATTTTTAAAAATTTTTTATGATTTTTAATGCATTATAACGCTTGTCTGGAACTTTTGTGATCAAATATTTTCAAAAATTCGAAAATTCTCTACAAAAGATTTAGCATTTTTTTCGGCAAAATTTAAATAATTTGTACCATTTTGTTAATTCTTAATCTGTTTTTAACCTATTTGAAACACAAAAAAAATAAAATTCTCATTAAAAATATGAAAAAAGCGAGTTATAAAGAAATTGACTCAAATGGACTTCCTGTGCATCTTTGGTAGAGCATTTTTGGAAGTTCTTTTAAAGTTGTGCATTGAGAAGAACTTCCAAATTTTTTTGCTGGGTACTAAAGACGGTCATGCACAATTAAATTACTCGGGTTGCGGCCGATGGCGAGGCATCTTAAAACATCTTAACATCATCTTCTAAATTGTAAGTTAGATTAATTTTGGCATGGTTGTTATCAGCCATACACGAGCAATATGTACCAAATTTCAACTGGATCGGATGAATTTTGCTCCCTCAAGAGGTTCCGAAGGTCAAATCTGGAGAATGGTTTATATGTAGGCTATATATAGTTATGAACCGATATGAACTAATTTTTGCATGCTTGTTAGAGACCATATACTAACACCACGTACCAAATTTCTACCGGATCGGATGATTTTTGCTGCTCGAAGAGGCTCCGGGAGCCACCGTGGTGCAATGGTTAGCATGCCCGCCTTGCATACACAAGGTCGTGGGTTCGATTCCTGCTTCGACCGAACACCAAAAAGTTTTTCAGCGGTGGATTATCCCACCTCAGTAATGCTGGTGACATTTCTGAGGGTTTTAAAAGCTTCTCTATGTGGTTTCAGTGCAATTTGGAACGCCGTTTGGACTCGGCTATAAAAAGGAGGTCCCTTGTCATTGAACTTAACATGGAATCGGGCAGCACTCAGTGATAAGAGAGAAGTTCACCAATGTGGTATCACAATGGATTGAATAGTCTAAGTGAGCCTGATACATCGGTCTGCCACCTAACCTAACCTAACCTAAGAGGCTCCGGAGGTAAAATCTGGGGATCGGCTTATAAAGGGCTATATATAATTATGGACCGATATGGACCAATTCTGGTATGGTTATTGGAAACTATATACTAACACCACGTACCAAATTTCAGCCGGATCGGATGAAATTTGCTTCTCTTTTAGGCTCCGCAAGCCAAATCTGGGAGTCAGTTTATATGGGGGCGATACGTAAAAGTGGTCCGATATGGCCCATTTGCAATACCATGTGACATACATCAACAAAAACTACTTGTGCCAAGTTTCAGGTCGGTAGCTTGTTTCTTTCGGAATTTAGTTAGATTTCAACAGACGGACGTGGCTAGATCGTCTCAGAATTTCACCACGACCCAGAATATACCCTACGGGAAATGGACCATCCACAGGACCGGTACAGGACTAGTCCCTGGTGTGTCTGGACCAGTCCCAGTTCTGGTCGAAACGTATAGAAGGGACCGGTCACTTTAACATGGGTTTGTCATTGACGGGGTAAATTTACACTTTAGGACACGTCTTGGACTCATTACAAAGGACATGTCCTGCGACAATTTAGTAAGAGCACCCTATAGACAGGTACTCATGAATCAGTCTCGGACAAACTATATTGGGTATCTGTTTCCTTTTTGGCAAGAATCGCATCAGAAGTGCAAGACTTTGGAACTTTGGATTCTGATAATCGTATTTCAATAAATATGTACATCCAATAAGATTTTAATTTCATGACTATTTAAAAATTTGCGACAAACTGGAGCACCGGTTCCAGCCCTGTGATATGTCCGTCAGTAGCAATTTGCACCAATTTCCCGTAGGGAATGTATATAATTTATGGGGTCTTAGACCAAAATTTCGATGTATTACAAACTGAATGACAAATTTAATACCTCCCATCCTATGGTGGAGAGTATAATAAAGAACACAGGTTTAAATCTGGCCAACGGTAATTTTCCTGTAATTTTTAAAGAAGTGAAAAAGACAATAGGCACAAGATCAAATCCCCGCGAGTGTGAAATTTTTATATTTATTATGTTTTATACCCTCCACCATAGGATGGGGGGTATATTAACTTTGTCATTCCGTTTGTAACACATCGAAATATTGCTCTAAGAAAGTATATATATTCTGGGTCGTGGTGAAATTCTGAGTCGATCTGAGCATGTCCGTCCGTCTGTTGAAATCACGCTAACTTCCGAACGAAACAAGCTATCGACTTGAAACTTGGCACAAGTAGTTGTTATTGATGTAGGTCGGATGGTATTGCAAATGGGCCATATCGGTCCACTTTTACGTATAGCCCCCATATAAAAGGGACCCTCAAATTTGGTTTGCGAGGCCTCTAAGAGAAGCAAATTTCAACCGATCCGGCTGAAATTTGGTACATGGTGTTAGCATATGGTCTCTAACAACCATGCAGAAATTGGTCCACATCGGTCCATAATTATATATAGCCCCCATATAAACCGATCCCCCGATTTGGCTTGCGAGGCCTCTAAGAGAAGCAAATTTCATCCGATCCGGCTGAAATTTGGTACATAGTGTTAGTATATGGTAAATAAAAACCATGCAAAAATTGGTCCACATCGGTCCATAACTATATATAGCCCCCATATAAACCGATCCCCCGATTTGGCTTGCGTGGCCTCTAAGAGAAGCAAAATTTCATCCGATACGGCTGAAATTTGATACATGGTGTTAGTATATGGTCTCTAACAACCATGCAAAAATTGGTCCACATCGGTCCATAATTATATATAGCCCCCATATAAACCGATCGCCAGATTTGACCTCAGGAGCCTCTTGGAAGACCAAAATTCATCTGATTCAGTTGAAATTTGGTACGTGGTGTTAATATATGGCCTCAAACTCCCATGCAAAAATTGGTCGAAATCGGTTCATAATGATATATAGCCCTCATATAAACCGATCCCCAGATTTGACCTACGGAGCCCCTTGGAAGAGCAAAATTCATCCGATTCGGCTGAAATTTGGTACGTGATTTTAGTATATGGTATCCAACAACAATGCAGGAATTGGTTCATATCAGTCCATAATTATATATAGCACCCATGGTTAGGTTAGGTTATGTGGCAGCCCGATGTATCAGGCTCACTTAGACTATTCAGTCCATTGTGATACCACAGTGGTGAACTTCTCTCTTATCACTGAGTGCTGCCCGATTCCATGTTAAGCTCAATGACAAGGGACCTCCTTTTTATAGCCGAGTCCGAACGGCGTTCCACATTCCAGTGAAACCACTTAGCACCCATATAAACCGATCCCCAGATTTGACCTCCGGTGCCTTTTGGAGAAGCAAAATTCATCCGATCTGGTTGAAATTTTGTACGTGGTGGTAGTATATGATATTTAACAACCATGCCAATAGTGGTCCATATCAGTCCATAATCATATATAGACCCCATATAAACCGATCCCGAGATTTGGTTTTGGAGCCTCTTGGAGGAGCAAATTTCATCCGAGTCAGTTGAAATTTGGTACATTGTGCTAGTATATGGCCGTTAACAACCATGCCTAACTAGGTCCATATCGGTTTATAGTTATATATAGCCCTCAGATAAATCGATCCCCAATCACACATAAATTGGTCTATATCAATAATTGTATATAGCACCCATATAAGCGACCCCTATATTTCAATTCTGGCTCCCTACGTACTGTGCAAAAGTCCATATCGATTCGTAATTATTTGTATTATTTTGTATCACGTATGGACTAACTCACAATTTAGAAAACGATTTAAGATACCACAACCCAAGTAATTCGATTGTGGATGACAGTCTTTCGTAGAAGTTTCTACGCAATCCATGGTGGAGGGTACATAAGATTCGGCCTGGCCGAACTTACGGCCGTTTATACTTGTTTACTTTTGTGTTGATTTTCTTTCCTTTTATGTGACATTTAATTATCCAAAATTTAAATTTTCATTTTAAACTGCCAAACAGCGTGTTTCCTAAAACTGGTTCACAAGAACTTCATTGAAAGTGGAAAAAAATAATGGAGAATCTTGGGATGCTCCTAAAATTAAATGTTTGTTGAACAATTTCCAGTTCTTTTGCTGGGGCCATACTCGGTACACCTTTTTATACCCTCCACCATAGGATGGGGGTATATTAACTTTGTCATTCAGTTTGTACAACATCGAAATATTGCTCTAAGACCCCATAAAGTATATATATTCTGGGTCGTGGTGAAATTCTGAGTCGATCTGAGAATGTCCGTCCGTCCGTCCGTCTGTTGAAATCACGCTAACTTCCGAACGAAACAAGCTATCGACTTGAAACTTGGCACAAGTAGTTGTTTTGATGTAGGTCGGATTGTATTGCAAATGGGCCAAATCGGTCCACTTTTACGTATAGCCCCCATATAAACGGACCCCCAAATTTGGCTTGCGATTGCTCTAAGAGAAGCAAATTTCATCCGATCCAGCTGAAATTTGGTACATGGTGTTAGTATATGGTATCTAACAACCTTGCAAAAATTGGTCCACATCGGTCCATAATTACATACATCCCCCATATAAACCGTACCCTCCCGATTTGGCTTGCGGAGCCTCTAAGAGAAGCAAATTTCATCCGATCCGGCTGAATATATGGTGTTAGTATATGGTCCCTAATGACCATGCAAAAATTGGTCCATATTGGTCCATAATTATGTATAGCCCCCATATAAACCGATCACCAGATTTGACGTCCGGAGCCTCTTGGAAGACCAAAATTCATCTGATTCAGTTGAAACTTGGTACGTGGTGTTAATATATGGCCTCACACACCCATGCAAAAATTGGTCGAAATCGGTCAATAATTATATATAGCCCCCATATAAACCGATCCCCAGATTTGACCTTCGGAGCCTCTTGGAAGATCAAAATTCATCCGATTCGGTTGAAAATTGGTATGTGATGTTAGTATATGGTATCCACCAACCATGCAGGAATTGGTTCATATCAGTCCATAATTATATATAGCCCCATATAAACCGATCCCCAGATTTGACCTCCGGTGCCTTTTGGAGAAGCAATCTGGTTGAAATTTGGTACGTGGTGGTAGTATATGATATTTAACAACCATGCCAAAAGTGGTCCATATCAGTCCATAATCATACATACCCCCCATATAAACCGATCCCGAGATTTGGTTTTGGAGCCTCTTGGAGGAGCAAATTTCATCCGAGTCAGTTGAAATTTGGTACATTGTGCTAGTATATGCCGTTAACAAACATGCCTAACTATGTCCATATCGGTCTATAGTTATATATAGCCCTCAGATAAATCGATCCCCAATCACACAAAAATTGGTCCATATTAAGTTCATAATTCTATATAGCCCCCATGTAACCGACCCCCATATTTCAATTCTGGCGCTCTACGTACCGTGCAAAAGTCCATGTCGAATCGTAATTATTTGTAGACTTACCTATACATAACTTTTTTGTCTAATATATACCACTTATGGACGAACTCACAATTTAGAAAACAATGTTAAGAAGTTGTAAGATATCATTGTTGATGACCGTCTTTCATAGAAGTTTCTACGCAGTCCATGGTGGAGGGTACATAAGATTCGGCCTGGCCGAACTTACGACCGTGTATACTTGTTTTACCTTGAACCACTCGGTGGAATTAGTGTATATATTTACAAAACCCACAAGGAGACATGATAGACACATGGTGTCTGGCAATATTGCTGTGGGCCTGCTCCTGAGTTGATTTAGCCATGTCCGTCTGTCTAGAATACATTTTTGTAATCGAAGTCTAGGTCGCAGTTTTAGTCCATTTGGCTTGAAATCGGTTCGGATTTAAATATAGCTTCCACATATGTTCCTTATTTGGATATGAACTTATTTGGTCCTAGAAGTCACAGTTTTAACTAGATTTGCTTCAAATTTGGCACAACGAGTACAATGGATACAATACAAGTTCTAAATTTGTTCAATTTTAGATATACCTCCCATATATATCTATCGTCCGATTTAGGGTCATATGATCACGGAGCCCAAAGTTTCACTCCGGATAAAAATTGCAATTTCCAAGACTGCAAATCGGTCGGTTTTTTTTATATGGGGGTTAGATCAAAAACTGGACTGATGCAGCAAATATTTTGAACTTGACTTGGGTGGGGACAAAAACGAATTTGTGTCAATTTACTGGAAGAAAGCGCCATTATTGCAGGGTTATATCGTCTTAGAATTTCTCTCTGATCATGGACATATTTATATACTTTATATAGACGGAAATATATATTTTGATGTGTTACAAATGGAATTGCAAACGTATTATTCCCCCATTTATGGCGATGGGTATCGTATAGGTTAGATTAGGTGGCAGCCCGATGTATCAGGCTCACTTAGACTATTCAGTCCATTGTGATACCACATTGGTGAACTTCTCTCTGGGTGGGGATGGGTATAAAAATTAACTGAAATCGAGCAAAATTCCATTTCGACTTATTGCTTAAAAAAAAAACAAACTCATTTACATAAAATTAATATTCTGGTACATAAATTGAAAATTGCAGCTTATAAAAGCTCACGAAATCCAATTGTGGAATTCGTTTTTAGGGTGACTATTTCAAACATGAAAATCGAAGTTAGTCATTGCTGATTTATATATCTCAGCTACTGTTTATTAAATATTATTAACAAATATATGTACTCGTAGAATTTTGTCTCCCATGGTAATAATTAATCCTTCAATCGCAAGGCCATGGCTGATAAATCAGCTCGATATTTCTTTCTCTCAGCCTCATTCTCTATCTCGGGCATAGCTTCCAATGACTTTTGAACCACCCAATTGACCATGTGTTTATGATTAATACGAATTTCAATATTTCGACACGCTACCTGATAGTCTAAACGACGCATAACATCTTCATAAACTTTCATCATGGCCTTCCTATGGGCTTCTTCAAGTTGCAAGGCAATATTTTCTCTTTTCACTTGCATTAGCATAAGACTGCCCTCGGCTTGCCATTGCTCGTGGCGTTCTTGAGCGATTAGATTTTCATATGATTTCAATTCATCTTGGTGCATTTCACGCCAATTCTGTTCGATTTTTTCTATTTCTTTGTCACAGTAATCGGCAACCAAGGGACCAAGTTTTTTCACGGCAGTCACACAAAGGATAGCCATTGCAAGGCCATTATAGAATTCATGATCACAGATATAAATCTCTTTGGAGAAAAGTAAATTCAGTAAACCCACACCAAACATATAGGGCCCTGTCACTCCAGTCTTTTGATAGAAAAATGTAAACCAATCATCAGGAATGAAACCCAAGCGTACCTTTGCCGGTTCTATGGGACGTTTGTTTTGACTCTGTTTGAGTTGGGTGGTACTGCCAGTAGTCAATGTCATCGATTGTGGTGATCTCAAGATACGTAGATATTTTGACATATGACCGATAATGGGTTTCAAAAACATTTTTTCTATATTCTATATAATTCGAATTTATTTTTATTACTTCAAATATGAATAAAAATAATAAGACTCTCAAGTGTCATACTGACAAGAAGACTATTATGTACTGTAAGAAAAAACATATAATTTTACAAATAATATGTTGATATGTTAAAAAGCACTCAACAGAGAAGTTTAATTGTTGTGCGCGAGTAAGATATTCGAAAAATTATGCTCATGAACCTACGCTTGGCATTAAAGTCATATCAACGTTTAATAATCTGAAAGAAAAAAAGTCGTTTCGAAATCGAAACCTGACGTCAAAAAAAAATCAACAACGAAACTGAATGATCCTTTAATAGTACACTAAAAAAAGCATGTCTCATTCCAAAGATTTTGTCTTTACACTAATGAGTTTGGTATTGATTCCGCGCCAAAGAAGCGCAGAATTAAAGTAAGGGCACATTTAAGAGACAATTCTCTTTTAAATTTGAGTTTTGCGTACTTGGTTACACGGGTGCCACAGTTAGTCGAATAGATTTTTTTACTATTTGGTAGATTGGTAGATTTTGCAAAATATCCCTCTCCAACTAAAAGGTACTTCACAAACTTTTTATATCTTTAATTTCCTATAGAAATAAAATTTTGACAAAATTTTCTATAGAATAAGATTTTGACAAAATCGTCTATGGAAATCAAATTTTGACAAAATTTTCTATGGAATTCAAGTTAAAAAAAAATATATATATATAGAAACCAAATTTTGAAAAAATTTGCTATAGAAATAAATTTTGACAAAATTTTCTATAGAAATAAAATTTTGACATAATTTGTTATGGATATAAAACATTAACAAAATGTTCTATAGAAATCAAATTTTGACAGAATTTTCTATAGAAATAAAATTTTGAAAAAATTTTCTATAGAAATAAAATTTTGAAAAAATTTTCTATAGAAATAAAATTTTGAAAAAATTTTCTATGGAAATAAAATATTGTCAAGATTTTCTATGAAAATAAAGTTTAGACAAAATTTTCTATGGAAATACAATTTTGACAAAATTTTCTATGGAAATAAAATTTTGACAAAATTTTCTATAATATAAAATGTTGAAAAAATTTTCTATAGAATAAAATTTTGATAATATTTTCTATAGAATAAAATTTCGTGAAAATTTTCTATAGAAATAAAATTTTGATAAAATTTTCTATAGAAATTAAATTTTCACAAAATTTTTTTATAGAAATGAATTTTGACAAAATTTTCTATATAATAAAATTTTGACAAAATTTTCTATGTATATAAAACTTTTACAAAATTTTCTATGGAAATAACATAACATTTTCTATAGAAATAAAATTTTAATTAATTTTTTTTTTGGTTATTTAAAATTATTTTATATTTAAAAAGTAAAATTTATTCACATTTTATCTATTTAAATTTACTTTTGTTTGTTATTGTTGGTTTCTCTTCAATCCATATTGTTGTTTTTAAATAAGCTGAGATCAAAAAACAACAACTTAAATTTACGAAATAAAATTTTGACAAGATTTGGTATTGCTAAATTTTCTGTGCAAATAAAATTTTAAAAAAATTTTCTATAGAATACAATTTTGACAAAATTTTTTCTGGAATAACATTTTGATAATATTTTGTATAGACTAAAATTTTGTCAAAATTTTTTATAGAAATAAAATTTAGAAAAAAATTTTCTACGGAAATCAATTTTTGACAAAATTTTCTATAGAAATAAAATTTTGACAAAATTATCTATAGAATAAAATTTTGACAATATTTTCTATAGAAATAACATTTTGACAATATTTGCTATAGAAATAACATTTTGACAATATTTTTTCGATAGAAATAAAATTTTGACAAAATTTTCGATAGAAATAAAATTTTGACAAAATTTTCTATGGAAATAAAATTTTGACAAAATTCTCTATAGAATAAAATTTTGACAATATTTTCTATAGAATACAATTTGTATAGTAATAAAATTTTGACAACATTTTTTAAGAATAAAATTTTGCAAAACAATACTTTGTGGTTTAATAATTATTTGGTAACATTTTCTTCAAAATTTGGTAGATTATTTTTAACTCGAGTGGCAACCGTAGTTTTAATTTGTTTGTTTTTAAAAAAAAGATTTTAAAATAAAGTTTTGCAAAACATCTCCTACTTTTCAACATTTTGTAGCCAAGATGCAAAAAGTCAACAAATTGAAAAAGCTATTTTATTAATCTTGAAGATTTTGTCAGAAGTATTTAAGCCAAGTTGACTTTAGTAAAATGAAATTTCTTTCTTTTAAGGATACCCAATTTTAGGTGGAAACACTTATATTGATAAAACGACTTCATTGAAAAGTTTATAAACTCTGCGGTTTCTAGAAGCCTAAGATCTCAAAATGTGGATACACACCATACTCGGCATACCTATTTTCTGAAGTTAAAGAAGGTATAGCAAGTCATACAATAAAAATAATTTACTCCCCAATCAAGCGATTCTGCCACAGATTTTTAGATTTTTCTACATAAACAATTTTTTTTTTTTATTTATTTAATTTGCCATCATCATATTGGAATGTTAATTGATAAGATTGAAATTTAAAGAACATCACAAATCATTAAGGAACTGTCAACATTTTTCTTATTTCAAATTGTTGTTAAAACAAAACAAAAAACAAAAACACTATAAAAAATTTATATATTTTCCATACCTAGTATAGAAAATCATGAGATTTCATATCGAAAAACGTATTTGAAAAAATTCAAAGAATTTCTTAGCTATTTTTTATAGATGCCACTTTAAAAAACTCAATATTTAATATGAGTGATTTATTGGTGCTGCATATGCATACTTGAAGCGTACTGTTTTGATGTTTATGTCATGTTTCTCGATGAGGAAACAACACAAAAAAGTCTCGATTTGAAATGTCAGTGTTACGGACAATTTTCAATGCGATTGTCTTCCAATGAAAATTGATGAGGTTGATGGCATGTGACAGCTTCCCATTAATTAGATTGAACTAACGAACTACTTCGGTGTCTGACACACTCCTGTCAAACCTTATCTGGGCTAGTGTATTTGGATTGATTATACGATAATTACTTTCAGTGGCACAAGAATTATTTCACCTTCTTACAATTAAGTCGAAAATCCTTCAACTCATCAACTTTCTTATTAGGTAATGATCTTTAAGAAGACATCCATCACTGGAAATGATTGACACATAATTTGGGCCATTTTAGGGAAGTCAAGCATTTGCATTCCTCATACCGGCCGCTATATGATGAATAAATTCGTAAATTTAAATTGATAAAATGGTCAATAAATTGTACTTTTTAAATATAAAATAATTTTAAATAACCCAACAAAAAAAGGAAGCAACAAAAAAAAAAAATAGGATCAGAAGCAGTGAGTTGCTGATTTCATCTAAAACAAGTAAGGAAGATCTAAAGTCGGGCGGGCCCTAGTATATTATATCCTGCACCACTTTGTAGATCTGCATTTTTAATACCATATCAAATTTGTTGAGTGCTATATATAAAGGTTTATATTCCTTTATACACATTTTAAAATCTGAATCGGTTTGGACAAAATGTCTATACTCCTTCAAAATTTCTAGACTTAAAGTTTAAAGTAAAAACTATGGCCTATGTGGTCATATGAGTGTCAATAGGGCGAAAGATATATATGGGAGCTATATCTAAGTCTGAACCGATTTCAACCAAATTTCGCACACTATACTATCAATTGTGCTCCTTGTGAAATTTTAATTCCCACATTTATTTCCCTTCGTACCACTGTCCTTCTTATGTGCTCTGCGTCAATGTACACATATCCTTTGCCATTCTTACTTGGGCGAGGTACAAGTGATACTGTAGGGAAGTTACTTCCAACACCCAAGGTAAATAAGATATATGTGGGGAATTCTCGTTTGGTTGCGGTCACGGCCTTCTTAAGAATGTCGTTTTGTCGGGACGATGACATGAATCACCCGAAGCTTGACGGGTAGTAATGCTAGCAGCACCGACCGCAGTCGAACTTCCGATAACAACAACCGATTCATCTTGACACGATTCGTTCACATCCACTTCTCTATACATAACGCGCATCGTTCGCATCGTAGGTTAGGTTAGGTGGCAGTCCGATATATCAGGCTCACTTAGACTATTCAATCCATTGTGATACCACAGTGGTGAACTTCTCTCTTATCACTGAGTGCTGTCCGTTTTCATGTTAAGCTCAATGACAAGGGACCTCCTTTGTATAGAAGAGTCCGAACAGCGTTCCACATTGCAGTGAAATCACTTAGAGAAGCTTTGAAACACTCAGAAATGTCACCAGCATTACTGAGGCGGGTATAATCCACCGCTTTTTGGTGTTCGGTCGAAGCACGAATCGAACCCACGACCTTGTGTATGCAAGGCAGGCATGCTAACCATTGCACCACGGTGGCTCCCTTCGCAAACTACCACCAACTCCTCCCAACCCCTTACGCGATTCGTTCGCTTACGCAGTTCGGCTGCTTACGGCGTTCGTCCGCATCACTCAACTGAATTCTAGCCAAATCTATTTACAATTCTATTTACAGAAACCGAACAGCACCACCACCATCCCTGTCCACGAATACCTGTTGGCACGACACCATCGGCTCTCCGTTCACGAGCATCAGAAGGCACGACACTATCGTTACCTCGTCCACGAGCACCAGTCGGCACGAAACCATCTGCAACCCGTTCACGAGCACCAATGGACCCGATCCTATCAACATCACACTGTTTCATCATCATCACCAGTCGGCATCACACACTGAAAAAAGCATGCCCGGTTTCAAAGATTTTGTCTTTACTTTAAAAGTTTTGGTATTGAAGCGGAGAATACAAGTAAGGATACTTTTAAAACACAATTCTCTTTTAAATTTGGGTTGTGTACTTGCTTCTAGGAAGCAAATTTTAATTTTTTTGCTTTTTCAGCCTTTTTTCTTCATATGCTATAAAAGTCCTTTAAAGACGAGTTAACGACAACCTTGTTTTCCAGATTAAGACTCGACTTCCCATAGAAATTATGCATTGTTTCAAGTAAAAAACGTCTTTAAAAAAAAGTGTTGAAAAACATGTTCTATTTTTGAACGATTTTTTGCTTTGTAGTCAAGATGCAAAAAGACAACAAATTTAAAGACAATGAACGCTCTAGTATTTCCTTAGGAAAATACTATAGTAAAAAAGCCGGAACTTAGGTTCCATCCAAAGGACAGTCTGCGTATATTGGCTTAAGACCAATATTGAAGATGAACTTAGGTTCAAATACTATTGGGAGTCACACCACCGTGTAAAAGATGTAACGAGGAGCTTAGACTCATGCCAGAGAAGGCTCAGGAGTGAAGAAAATACTTACGTGGTAACCCTTACCACAAATGCCAGTGTAAAAGAAAGAGGGATTTTCTTATTAACTTACATTTATTCAACAGAGGTGGAAGGAGATGAGGTGTGCTTACAGCAAGTAGTAGTGAGTAAAGAAGAAGGTATGTTACAATGTTTTTTGCCCAGTCACCTCGGCTCAAAACGGAATGAAAAAATGTGTTGCCACTTAGTGATACAAATACTGGTTTGGATTTCATTTACAATTTTACAACTCATGGTTGTATTCAAATTAATAGGATAATTCACTAATTCAATTAATTCAATTTAAAGCTTAAAAATAAGTGGAGATACAATTCAATTTTAAGAATTCATTTATAAAAAATAAAAAGGTGAAAAACTACACTAAACAGACAATTTCATTAAATTTATAGAATTTTTCTGAATTATTAAAGTGAAGTTGACCTTAGCCCAAACGTTTTTTCTTTCATGTTATGATGCACATATTTAAGTGAAATCACTTAGTTATAAGGATAATACGACTTCATTGAAAAGTTTATCAACTTTTGGACAAGGAAAAAAATTTTATATTAGAGAAATGCGTCTGCTATGCTAAGCAAAATTTGCATTCGTATTTTAAAGAAATGAAATCTTTGACCTCACGACAATATTTTTTTTCAGTGCACCGTCTCATCATCGTCACCGGTCAGCATGACACCGTTTCTTCGGCATCCCACCAGTCGGCATAACATCGCACCGCTTCATCATCTTCACTAGTCAGCATCGCACCGTCTTTTCATCGTTATCAGTCAGCATCACACCGCTCATCACCAACGTCCATCCGCCCGCAGCTCGCCACTATCACAACTCCACTATCCGTCGCCGCTTCATCAAATTAACAGACTGCTCATTGCTTCCGTTCCCTCTTGTATTTTACACATAACAAGTAAGGAAAGTCGGGCGGAGCCGACTATATTATACCCTGCACCACTTTGTAAATCCGCATTTTCGGTAAAAGATTTTGTCCTAAACACATACATTTAAATCTGACTCTATATGAACAAAATTTATAATCTATAGACTTGAAATTTAAGTCGGCTAATGCCCTGGGACTATGTTAGTAAAAAGAAGTATATACGGCTGTAAGGTCGGCCAGGCCGAAGCTTATGTACCCTCCACCATGGATTGCGTAGAAATTTCTTCTAAACACTGCCATCCACAATCGAATTACTTGAGTTGCGGGCTAATGCCCAGGGACTATGTTAGTAAAAAGAAGTATATACGGCCGTAAGTTCAGCCAGGCCGAAGCTTATGTACCCTCCACCATGGATTGCGTAGAAACTTCTTCTAAACACTGCCATCCACAATCGAATTACTTGAGTTGCGGTAACTCTTACCGGTGGAAAGGTGTCTTAAAACCTCCTAACACCGTCTTCTAAATTGTAAGTAAGTCCATACGTGGTACATATTAAATTAAAAAGGACAGATTAAATACGTATATAATTCAGTTTGACAACATTTTCTATAGAAATAAAATTTTGACAAAATTTTCTATAGAAATAAAGTTTTGACAAAATTTTCTATAGAAATAAAATTTTAACAAAATTTTCAAAAGGAATAAAATTTTAACAAAATTTTCAAAAGGAATAAAATTTTGACAAAATATTTTATAGAAACAACATTTTCTATGGAAATGAAATTTTAGCAAAATTTTCTATAGAAATGAAATTTTAACAAAATTTTCTATAGAAATAAAATTTTAACAAAATTTTCTATAGGAATAAAATTTTAACAATATTTTCTATAGAAATAAAATTTTGGTAGATTATTTTTGGCTCGAGTGGTAACCATGATTATGGAACCGATATAGACCAATTTTTGCATGGATGTTAGAGACCATATACTAACACCACGTTCTACATTTGAACCGGATCGGATGAATTTTTCTCCTCCAAGGTGCTCCGGGGTTCAAATCTGGAGAACGGTTTATATGGGGGCTATATATAGTTATGGACTGATATGGACCAATTCTCGCACGGTTGTTAGAGACCATATACTACATCATGATCCAAATTTCAACCAGATCGGATGAAATTTGCTTCTCTTAGAGGCTCCGCAAGCCAAATCTGGGGATCTGTTTATATGGGGGTTTTATATAATTATGGACCGATGTCGACCAATTTTAGCATGGTTGTTAGAGACCATATACCAACACCATGTTCTAAATTTCAGCAGGATCGCATGAAATTGGCTTCTCTTTGAGGCTCCGCAAGCCACATCTGGGGATCGGTTTATATGGGGGCTATATATAATTATTTACCGATGTGGACCAATTTTTGCATGGTTGTTAGAGACCATATACAAACTTCATGTACCAAAATTTCAGCCGGATCGTATGAAATAGGCATCTCTTAGAAGCTCCGCAAGCCAAATCTGAGGGTCCGTTTATATGGGGGCTATACGTAAAAGTGGACCGATATGGCCCATTTGAAATACAATCCGAACTACGTCAATAAAAACTACTTGTGCCAAGTTTCAAGTCGATAGCTCGTTTCATTCGGAAGTTAGCGTGATTTAAACAGACGGACGGACATGATCGATTCGGAATTGCACCACGACCCAGAATATATACACACAGAAAACAGATAGGTTGAAAATCGACTATTGTAGTTTAAGGTTAAAGTGGCAGCCCGATTAAGATTCAGGCTCACTTAGACTATTCAGTCCATTGTGATAATTCTACATTTACAATCAAGTCACAGATGTGTCATTCATTTTACTTTATTTACAATCGTTGTTTCGTTCCTTCTACCATTTGTTGTTTGTAATACAAGACAATTAGTTGTCTAAACTAAATGTCTCTCTTTTGAAAAAGTTTGATCGAATTCGATAGGCACAACAAACCTTATAAAACCTTTGTAACTGTTATTTAGTAGTCAGCACTTTCGTTTGGTACTCACAGCCGAATTCCTTTGAATATATTTTTGAAATGTCAACATCAACGTTGAAGTATAGTGTGTTTTTTTAATATCAAATAATTACAACTGAAAACGAAATATTTCTTATTCGTTTCGAAGTTTATCTGCCTCATCCGTGGACTGCCTATAAAATATTGTCGTTAACAACTCGCGCCGTGCGAAACTGGCCGTAGTGCACTATATTGGCTGAGAAACTAAAATAATACACAGCAATATTGGCTATATTGCAAACAAATAGCTACGGGGTACTCAATGATACAGTGTTTAACACGGCGGCTCTGAAAAAATCTATCTCTAAATCTGCCTTATATATATATGAAACCCCAAGAAAGTGACCATCGGGGATAGGTTCGTATGTCGTTTTTTAAAACTCCACACCAATTTCTTTACTTAATTTATTGTGTGTTTTAGACGGGCTATAGACAGTTCGGACACCATCTATAAATACTAATATGCTAAGGTTACCAAAGATTTAGCTCCAATATCTGTCGATTCCCCAACCTATTCATGCTGGAGGGTATACTTTTAAGGCTGAACATTTTTTTATAATGTACTAGCGTAACCCGGCCCGCTTCGCTGCGCCTTCCGAAGCGTATTTGTACGAACATTTTGCGTTAACTTAGTCAACCATATCCTTCGTGCTGAAAAGATTTGAATTCTTTCCAACAAAACGGACTACTTGCTTTTTCGTTTATAGGTACAAATACGACGGATATGCATATGTAAAACGGTTCGTCTTAAAAAATGTCGAGGAGAGGGTGTACCCTTTCCTCCAAATTTTTTAAATAATGTTCTGTATTCAAGTAGTTGGACAATCTTCTATATTGTGAATTTAAAGTGTGATTTGTCAAGGAAAGGTATCCTTCTCCTCAATATATCTGAAAATTAAGCACTATATTATAATAACATTCAAAGAATTACTGTTTCCCATCCAATAAATCGGAAAAATTAAAAATTGTAAAAAATTTTACCACATTAACATTTACTAAAATGTTGGAAAATGATGCACCTTCTACGTTGGCTGCCAATTTCATGTAAATTTAAGTTCTTTACTAAAAAGAAGACTGGCAGAATCCTGTGCAAATATCATAAAATTATGTACCGAGTTTCCATTTACGAACAACTCTACTTTCAATGTAAAAAAAAAAAAAAACGGACAAAAGGGAACCCTCTCCCCACCTTCGCTCCACTCCGACCAGATATCGGACTATCACGTACCCTATATTAATTTCACAACTACTCAATGGTCCCTATAAATTCTATCGAAGTAAATCGACAAAGTTTATTTCATTTTCCCCTTCCCCAACCAAATATCGAAAAATAATATACTAATTTAAAAACCATGTATAAATTTAATCACCTCCTCCCACGCTCCCTCTAGGTTAGGTTAGGTTAGGTTATGTGGCAGCCCGATGTATCAAGCTCACTTAGACTATTCAGTCCATTGTGATACCACAGTGGTGAACTTCTCTCGTCTTCAAATTTGTTGACTTTTTGCATATTGGCTACAAAATTAACAAGTAAGGAAAGTCTAAAGTCGGGCGAGGCCGACTATATTATACCCTGCACCACTTTGTAGATCTAAATTTTCGATGCCATATCACATCCGTCAAATGTGTTGGGTGCTATATATAAATGTTTGTCCCAAATACATACATTTAAATATCACTCGATTTGGACAGAATTTGACAGAATGAGACTTTTACAAAATCTATAGACTCAAAATTTAACTTGGCTAATGCACTAGGGTGGAACACAATTTTAGTAAAAAAAAATATGGGAAACATTTAAATCTGAAGCAATTTTAAGGAAACTTCGCAAAAGTTTATTTATGATTTATCGCTCGATATATATGTATTAGAAGTTTAGAATTAGAGTCATTTTTACAACTTTTCGACTAAGCAGTGGCGATTTAACAAGGAAAATGTTGGTATTTTGACCATTTTTGTCGAAATCAGAAAAACATATATATGGGAGCTACATCTCAATCTGAACCGATTTCAATCAAATTTGGCACACATGACTATATTACTAATTGTACTGCACGCTCCCTCTAAATGTCAAGTAGATCGGAGATGTTTAAATTTTGCTCTATTGTTTTAAAGCGACGTCACTTTCCCCGATACAATATCGAAAAAAACCCGTAGTGAATAGCACCCCTAACCTAGCCTGAAAATTTTTGAAACTTTCCTTCAAGTGTGGGGCAAGGAAGGTTGACTGTTGCCTTCCCCCACTGCCTTTGTAAATTTCAAGAAAACTTAAGAATTTTTGTTTTTTTTTTGCAGTCCCAGAAAATGTCAAGCAAATTATACGACTAAAGGGGCGGCCTCTCTTCCGTCGAAATATCACAAAATCAGGTATCAACTATTAATATCGTAACCTCTCCCAGTCCTCTGTAAATTTCAAGTAACTCTCTGTATGTACTTAAGAGAAGCGGATGTCTCCCTATGCCCTTTTATTTTTATTAAAAAAGCAGGAACCTGATATAAATTTTATAACCTCACCCATTTTTTCTGCAAAATTTCAGTCGGGGGATTTTAGTTTTGTTTTCACTGTACATTAAAAAAAAGTCGGGCAAAGGGGTGGTCCCCCTCCCCGAACAAATATCGAAAAATAATGTAGCGGATTTTTCTCTATATGCCAACCCCAACATTCAATGAAAATTTCAAGCTAACCGCATAACTTTGTTCCAAGTTTCAAAAAGTAGGGCAAGGGGGAGGTTCCCTCCCCGTCCACATATAAAATCATCAGGTACCCCATATTAGTTCCATAACCTCACCGCATGTTCTCTGTAAATCTCAGATAATTTAGAGAATTTTAGTTTTTTCACTGTAGTCTTACTTTAAAAAGTCGAAAAAGGGGAGGTCCCCATCCGCCACCAAATATCGAAATATAAAGTAGCGGATCTTTGTCTAGATGCCAACCCCAACCTTCAATGAAAATTTCAAGCAAATCGGTCAACTTTGGTCCAATTTTCAAAAAGTCCGACAAAGGAGAGTTCCCCCTCCGCGACCAGGTATCAAAAAATAAGGTACCCTATTTTCACCACATGAACGCCCCCTACGATCTCTGCAAGTTTCAAGTAAATCGGTTCAGCCGTTTCGGAGCCAACTCGGAGCCAACTCGGAACATACAAACAAACAAACAAACAAATAAACAAACATAGATTGAATTTTATATATATATAGATTAATATATTGTATTTAGGTATATGTACCTTCCTATCATCTAAAAAATATAAATAAAATTCAGTATTTTGTGGGATTTTGTTATTCAATTCAGTCATGGTGTTTTAAAGTTGGGAGATACAACCAAATGAAGAAGGGAGCAATGACCAATTTCATCGTCTGACACAACCAACTCCATTATAGTATTAGTTGGGTTTCCCATCGTTCGATTGAGTCAACCGAATTTGTTGGGTGTCACAACTGCCAACTGGTAGTTGCTACAACTGCCAAAAGGAGGTTGGCAATAAATTCGATTGTCATAACCAATCTATATTCTCTGTGTATATTTTATGGGGTCTTAGAGCAATATTTCGATGTGTTTCTTATTTAAGGTTTGTGGAACCTTAAAAAGTAATCGTGGTCGACCACTGGCCTACCTTAGACCACGAGAAAACCACGTTACAATACATTGAAAAATATTGTCGTCAGGCCAGATATTTCAAGTCCTTAAAATACGAATGCGAATTTTGCTTAGCACAGAAGGCGCATTTTTTCATTGTCTAAAAGTTTATAAAATTTTTCGATGAAGTCATTTTGTCCTTGTAGTTAAGTGATTCGACGTGAAATTGGGTACCTTTACATGGAAGAAAATTTTCTTTAACTAAGGCCAACTTGACTTTAATAATTCTTAAACATTCTTCAGAATTAATGAAATCTTCTTTAAAATTTTAGATTTTTTGTATATCAAAATCATTAGTGTAAAGAAAAAATTTTTGGAAACGGACATGCATTATTTTCAGTGTAATATTTGTTTTTGTTCTCTTATTCCGAAATATAAAAGTCACTCCTCGTATCACTTAAATTCATCTTCCTCTCAGCTAGTTCTCATTGACTGTTCGATGACATGTAATGTAAAACCATAATAGTCTTAGCCACATTAAAGTGAGTGGTATTAATTGAAATACCAAAATGTAATATATACATTATGGTAAAATCCATTTCTATGACATCCAGGATTATTTGTTCATTTTAGGTCTTATACCATTTAGCATAATTAGTAGTCTCTGAATAGAAAGCCTTTGGTCGCCTGTTCCGCATCATATCTGACCTGATAATCGTTTGGCTGTCACCATTCTATGTAGACCTATTCTCAGATGATTAACAGCATCATCCGTGCTCCCCATCCCATTATTGTATTAAACACAGAAATACTTTAGCGGTTCCATATGCGTCATTGGGTTTGTGAAATGATGACAATGTGTGTTTGTCGAACCATTTGTTTGTTGACTGCTTGCGTTTTGCTTTAGTGATGAATCGTATGTGGTTCTTTAGACCAACGTGGATGTACAACATCACCGGACCAACAATTGAAATCAATCTCATCAAATTGGATTCTATTCTTACCATACAAATTATCCGAAATGCAATAACAATATTTAGTTGGTTTGACAATGTTGTGGGATTATGGTATGCATGTACTAGATGCCAAGGTTATTGGCAATTTCTTTATTTGGTTAAAATCTACATCAGCCATATGGTTGGTGTCGTCTTAAGATCACCTTTCGAATGCATGTGACACTGTCTTCTGTTCAAAAGACAGAGGTCGACTTGGTATTACCTACTGAATGAACTTGACATTGGATGACAGTCCGTAATACAGTCAGAGAGGGTCTGTATCAAACTTTTTAGGTTTGCGACTGTCGCAAAGTAGTATACGTCGTAAACGTCACATACGTGTCGTAGATGTAGAAAAAGTAACAAAAGTCGCAAACTCAAAATACTTTAGTCGCGTCAGTTAGGCAGCACATTCGATGATATCTAAGACGATGGTATGTGCGAAGAGGAGGTTTTAGTCCCCACTTTTTCCCTATTGCCTTTTGCACGAGTACAGGGTAACCGTGGATTTTCTCGTCCTTTCTTAGCTTTAAGTTCAATCTCCTGTCCAATATAACCCCAAGGTATTTTGCACACTCACCAACGGGAATTTCGATACCACCTAAGAAAATAGGCTTGACCGTGGGAAAGTTTTCACAAATTTCTGCAGAAACTCACAGTGAATGCTGTCATACCCAAACCCAAAATAACCCCAAGGTATTTTGCACACTCACCAACGGTAATTTCGATACCACCTTAGAAAATAGGCTTGAGCGTGGGAAAGTTTTCACAAATTTCTGCAGAAACTCACAGTGAATGCTGTCAAACTAAATTAAAAAATGTTCAGGATTTCTTCTATTCAAAATTAGGTTTTCTACAGTAGGTTTACGTCTTTTGTGACATAAGTATAATACCTTCGCAAATGTATGTCGCAAAAGTCACAGTTTGTGACAGGCCAACCTTGAATACAGTATGATGTGTACCTAGCAAAAAGAAAGCGTCGTCATAATAGTAGTGAACATGTTCGTTTTGGAAAAATCTAGAAATTCTAGATCAGTTACGGGTAATTTGGATGACCAGTGTGTCTTCTATCTCCTCAAGAAGTGAAAACTGGAAATCGGTCTAAATAAAAACTAAATTTGACACAGATATTTGTGGGCTTAAAGTATCTCTAAATTTCCAATTTTAGCAAATCGGATAAGAACTATGGTTTCTACAAGTCCAAGAAATCAAATACGATCTAAAAATTGCAGTTTCTAGTCAAAGCTGGAGATCGGCCTATATGGAGACTATACCCTGAAATACCTTGTAATTTACAATTTCAGGCAAATCGAAGTAGTCCAAACTCCAAAATCGGGGGGTTGATTAAAATGGAGGCTATATCACAATTTGGACCGATCTTCGAAGTTGACCTGTATACAAACATAAAAACGAAACTGTGCCAAATTTTAGGATGATAGCGCTACTAATGAAGATTGTAAAGTGATTACAACAGGCAAACGGATATGGTTATGTCGTCTTAGAATTTTTCCTCGATTAAAGGTGGGTTGAAAACCTTTGTAGTTAGTACCTACATTCTGTCATTATCCGTTCCGGCTGAAATTTGCTACATGGTGTTAGTATATGGTCTTTACCAAACATGCACAAATTGGTCCACATCGGTGCATAATTATATATAGCCCCCATATAAACCGATCCCCACATTTGGTTTACGGAGCCTGTAAGAGAAGCAAATTTCATTCGTTCCAGCTGAAATTTGGTACATGGTGTTAGTATATGGTCTCTAACAACCATACAAAAATTGGTTCACATCGATCCATAATTGTATATAGCACCCCTTTAAACCGATCCCCAGATTTGACCTCCCGAGCCTCATGGATGAGCAAAATTCATCCGATTCGGTTGAAATTTGGAACGTGGTGTTAGTATATGGTCTTTGACAACCATGCAGGAATTGGTCCATATAAACCGATCCCCAGATTTGACCTCCGGAGCCCCTTGGAAGAGCAAAATTCACCCGATCCGGTTGAATTTTGGTACGTGGTGTTAGTATATGGTCTCTAACAACCATGCAAACATTAGTTCATATCGGTCTTAATTATATATAACCCCCATTTAAACCGATCCCCAGATTTGACCTCCGGAGCTATTGGAGGAGCAAAATTCATCCGATTTGGTACGTGATGAAATTTGGTACATTGCGCTAGTATATGGCCGCTAACAAACATGCCAAAATTGGTCAATGTCGGCCCATAGTTATATATAACCGATTATCAAAATATTATTACTATAGAAAATTTTGCCAAAATTTTACTACTGTACAGAATTTTGTCAGGATTTTAGTTTTATAGAAAATTTTGTCGAAATTTTATTTCTATAGAAAATTTTGTCAAATTTGTATTTCTATAAAAAATTTTGTCGAAATTTTAGTTTTATAGAAAATTTTGTCAAAATTTTATTTCTATAGAAAATTTTGTCAAGATTTTAGTTTTATAGAAAATTTTGTCGAAATTTTATTTCTATGGAAAATTTTGTCAAAATTTTATTTCTATAGAAAATTTTGTCAAACTGAATTATTTACGTATTTAATGGGCATTTTTTGTTTAATGTATACCCCGTCTGGATCAACTTACAATTGAGAAGACGGTGTTAAGAAGTTTTAAGCTTGCCATCGGCAAGTGTTACCGCAACCAAAGTAATTCGATTGTGGATGACAGTCTTTAGTGCAAGTTTCTATGCAATCCATGGTGGTGGATAAAGATTCGGCCTGGCCGAACTTACTGCCGTATATACTTGTTCTACATTCTTTCCGTTATTTATTTTTATACCCTCCACCATACGAATGGGGGTATATTAACTTTGTCATTCTGTTTGTAACACATCGAAATATTGCTCTAAGACCCCCTAAAGTATATATATTCTGGGTCGTGGTGAAATTCTGAGTCGATCTGAGCATGTCCGTCCGTCCGTCCGTCCGTCTGTTGAAATCACGCTAACTTCCGAACGAAACAAGCTATCGACTTGAAACTTTGCACAAGTAGTTGTTATTGATGTAGGTCGGATGGTATTGCAAATGGGCCATATCGGTCCACTTTTACGTATAGCCCCTATATAAACGGATCCCCAAATTTGGCTTGCGAATCCTCTAAGAGAAGCAAATTTCATCCGATCCGGCTGAAATTTGGTACATGGTGGTAGTATATGGTCTCTAACACCATGCAAAAATTGGTCTATAATTATATATAGCCCCCATATAAACCGATCCCCCGATTTCGCTTGCGGAGCCTCTAAGAGAAGCAAATTTCATCCGATCCGGCTGAAATTTGGTACATGGTGTTAATATATGGTCTCTAATGACCATGCAAAAATTGGTCCACATCGGTCCATAATTATATATTGCCCTCATATATATACCGACCACCAGATTTGACCTCCGGAGCCTTTTGGAAGACCAAAATTAATCTGATTCAGTTGAAATTTGGTACTTAGTGTTAAAATATGGCCTCAAACACACATGCAAAACTTGATCGAAATCGGTCAATAATTATATATAGGCCCTATATAAACCGATTTGACTTCCGGAGCCTCCTGGAAGAGCAAAATTCATCCGATTCGGTTGAAATTTGGTACCTGAAGTTAGTATATGGTATCCAACAATGCAGGAATTGGTTCATATCAGTCCATAATCATATATAGCCCCCATATAAACCGATCCCGAGATTTGGTTTTGGAGCCTCTTGGAGGAGCAAATTTCATACGAGTCAGTTGAAATTTGATACATTGTGCTAATATATGGCCGTTAACAACCATGCCTAACTGGGTCCATATCGGTCTATAGTTATATATAGCCATCAGATAAATCGATCCCCAATCACACAAAAATTGGTCCATATCAAGTTCATAATTGCATATAGCCCCCATATAAGCGACCCCCATATTTAAATTCTGGCTCTCTACGTATTGTCTAATACATACCACGTAAGGACTAACTCACAATTTAGAAAACGATGTTAAGAAGTTTTAAGATACCACAACCCAAGTAATTTGATTGTCGATGACAGTCTTTCGTAGAAGGTTCTACGCAATCCATGGTGGAGGGTACATAAGATTCGGCCTGGCCGAACTTATGGCCGTATATACTTGTTTCAAACTTTTGTATATCATAAGAGGACATAATTCCATTTGCTGTCTAAAGTGTTTTTACTTAACATATTAAATATCCATCCTTTTTGCTTTCATATAAATTTCAAAATTTTAACAAAATATCCACGAAGCACCTTTTTACAATATTTAAGAAAACCATTTTATTCTATATCTTTAAATAGTTGACAAATGACACCTTCTTCTTAAAATGCGACAATTTGTCACATTTTTCCTAAATTATCAACCGATTGTCTGCCGTCATTTTAGTTGATAGACACCAGATGGAATGAATGAATGAATGGTCATTTCATTGTCAACAGAATAATAACGTCAATCTTACCTACAAACGACGACTCATTTCTTTTGGTGATTCTATCATTTAAATTATCTTTATTATTAAAATAAATATTTTTATATATTGAATGCGTAAATTGTACAAAAAATATTGTAAGTGTAAAAACTATAATCTATTCTAAGTGTATGTATATGTAAGTGTATAGTGTAGTTAGGTTGGTTGGGGTGAATGAATGGAGGGAGGCTGGTTTTTCATTCATCCATAGCATCTATTCAAGCAAGCCTCTTTTGTACAGAAACGATTGCGATTGCCGTTACATCCTTTGTAGTTGAATTTGCGACATGTCCCCTTGTCATAGTACCATCTTATTTCGGTGCTGCTTGTGTCACGACTATTACAGAAATATCCTTCATTTTTGGCTGAATAACAATTCCATTGATCTGAAAAAAGAAATTGTATATTGTTTTAATTATTATTTTTGATAATGAATAAAATATGCAGATGATTTTTGATGATTTATGTGGAATTTCAAAGAAACAATCTGGTATAGTTGACTATATTATATCGCACGACTCTCATTTCATATGTACCTCAATAACAAATAAAGAGAATATTGTATTGTAAAAAACTGTTCGAACTGTCTTTTGAATTTTCGAAAACTTCGAAAGTAAACTTTTGTAAACATAATAAAAAACAGGTAAGGAAAGTCTAAATTCGAGAGTGGCCGACATTTTATACACTGCATATTATACATATTATATACTGCACTACTTTGTAGCCCCACATTTTCTTTTTATATAGCACCCCACAATGTGTTGGGCAGGGATCCGGAGCGGAGCGGAGCAAGCCCTTTTTTAGCCGGAGCGGGAGCGGAGCGGCATTTCTAAAATCCGGAGCGGAGCGGGAGCGGAGCGTTTTCCAAATGAAAAACCGCTCCGCTCCGAATAAAATATTACTTGAATGGAATGTGTAACTTTGAAATTACACTGTGTAGGTAATTTCAAATTTAGCTAGTACTTAGCGTAGTGTGAGCAAACGTTTAAAATGTACGATATGTATTTTTGTACGTACGTACATTGGGGAAAACACAACGTGTTTTTTTAGTAATTGTTTCCAAAAACGGCAAATGTCAAAATATATCTCTAGTATGTGTTGTAAAAGTAACAACAGTACTTTCGATCAATTTCATCCCGTATTACTACAAAGATGGTTGTAATGAACGTCAAATAAATGCAATTAAACGATCTTATTTATATTTAATTTTTTAGTTTTCTACACTGAAAAAAATATTGTCGTGAAGTCAAAGATTCCATGTCCTTAGAATAAGAATGCAAATTTTGCTTAACATGGAAGACGCATTTCTCTAAAATAAAGTTTTTTTTTTCTTGTCCAAAAGGCAATAAACTTTTGAATGAAGTTGTACTGTCCTTATAATTAAGTGATTTTACTTAAAAATGTGTATCATAACATGAAAGATAAAATTTTTGAGGTAAGGTCAACGTGACTTTAATAATTAAGAAAAATTCTTTAAAATTAATAAAATTGTCTTTAAATTTGTTTCCTTTTTGCATCTCAAAAAATCGTTAAAAAATAAGACATGTTTTTCAACACTTTATTTTAAAGACGCTTTTTACTTGAACCATAGCATAATTTCTACTGGAAGTCGAGTCTTAATATGGAAAAAAATAACTCGTTAACTCGTTTATAAAGGATTTTTATAACAACTGACGAAAAAAATCTAAAAAAATGAAAAAATTAACATTTGCTTCCTAGAAGCAAGTACATAACCCCCAAATTTAAAAGAGAATTACGTCTCTAAAGTATCCTTACTTGTATTCTCCGCTTCTTTGGCTCGGAATTAATACCCAAACTGTTAAAGTAAAGACAAAATCTTTGGAACCGGACATGCTTTTTTTTTTCAGTGTAAGGACATTCATATTTGCTTTACTATTGTACTATATCCTAGCATTCTCTTATTTCTGATATTAGTTCTCGAAAATTTAATTAAAATTATGGATAGTTTCAATTTTGGTTGAAAAATGTGCGCATATACATTTATTATACAATAAAGGGGAAAAAAGCGAAATTAGGTAACACTAGATCTGAGTAAGAATATTCGTAGGTATACCACGGACTGATGTCGATGGAGGTTGTTGCAAACATAAACATACACACACACATTACAAATATAACAAAACCTCTTCTCTACGTCTGTTGCAAAAAAAAAAACTTTCGGAGAGTAGTTACTTCTACTCTGTGTATAGACTTTCAATTCCAATCAGCGTTGCCGTTTTGGTCCGATCGGACCAAAATTGGTCCAAAAGATTTCTAATTTTTAAATTTGGTCCGATGGTCAGACCAAACAGAATTTGGTCCCTTTTGGTCCATTTTCATAAATTTGGTTTCTATCACATATTAAATAGTAGATGGTGCAGCACAAAGAATATTGTCGGGAGGCCAAATACTTCACATGCTTCAAATACGAATTTTGCTTAGAATAGAAGACGTATTTCTCTAAAAAAAAGTTTTTCCTTGTCTAAAAGTCTCTAAACTTTTCAATGAAGTCTATTTATCCTTATAGCTAAATGATTCGACATAAAAATGTGTATCCTAACATATATGCAAATTTCGTTTTAATGAAGTCAAAATGGATTTAATATTTCTGAAAAAATCTTCAAAATTAATAAAATTTTTAAACACATTGTTTTAAAGTCATTATACCCTAAACCACATAGTGGTTAGGGTATAATAAGTTTGATCTGCCAAAAAATGTGCCTATAAGAAATATTGATTTTAGACCCCATAAAATATATACCGATCGACTAAGAATCACCTCCTGAGTCGATCTAGCGCTTGGTGTCCGTCTGTCCATCCGTCCGTCTGTCCATGTATTTGTTGTTCACAGGATTTCGGTCGCAATTATTAACCGATTTTGATGAAATTTGGTACAGGGAGTTTTTTTGGGCACAAGGACGAACGTTATTGAATTTGGAAGAAATCGGATCAAATTTTGATATAGCTCCCATATATATGTATTGCCCGATTTCGACAAATGGGGTCACGTTGCACTTTTTTACTAACCGATCGTCGTCAAATTTAGCACAAAATAATCTTCTGTATCACCCTTTAAGTCTGAAAATTTCAACGAAATCGGTTAAGATTTAGATATAGATCCCATATATATGTATCGCCCGATTTTGCCAAATTAGGTCATAAAACCCTTATTTATCAACCGATCTTACTCAAAGTTGGCGAAATGTAATCTTCTATAGCACTAACTATATGTGCAAAAAATCATCGAAATCGGTTCAGATTTAGCTATAGCTCCCATATATGTACCGCCCGATTTTTCTAAATAAAATAAAACTCAATTGAACAAATAATACAATGTTTGTACTATAATTTTCTCGAAGAGGAGCGGAGCGGAGCGATTTTTTTTCTCGGAGCGGAGCGGTTTTTTTTTTCTCCGGAGCGGGAGCGGAGCGGAGCGAAAAAAATGGACCGCTCCGGATCCCTGGTGTTGGGTGCTATATATAAAGGTTTATGTTCCCATATATTTAAATATATGTAAATCTGACCCGATCTGGACAAAATTTGTTAGAGTTCTACAAAATTTATAAACTTTAAATTTAAGTCGCCACAGTGTGGCGCAGGGTATGAATATGGGAAACATTTAAATCGGAACCAATTTTTAGGCAACCTCGCAAAAGTGAATTTATGATTTATCGCTCGATAGATTGTATTAGAAATAAAAACAAGTATATACGGCCGTAAGTTCGGCCGGGCCGAATCTTATGTACCCTCCACCATGGATTGCGTAGAAACTTCTATGAAAGACTGTTAGCCACAATCGAATTACTTGGGTTGTGGTATTAACCCAACTTCTTAAAACTTCTTAACATCGTTTTCTAAATTGTGAGTTAGTCCATGGTCCACATGGTATATATTAGACAAAAAAGTTTTGTATAGGTAAGTCTACAAATAATTACGAATCGACATGGAATTTTGCACAGTACGTAGAGAGCCAGAATTGAAATATGGGGGTCGCTTATATGGGGGCTATATAGAATTATGAACTTGATATGGACCAATTTTTGTATGATTGGGGATCAATTTATCTGAGGGCTATATATAACTATAGACCGATATGGACCTAGTTAGACATGGGTGTTAACGGCCATATACTAGCACAATGTACCAAATTTCAACTGACTCGGATGAAATTTGCTCCTCAAAGAGGCTCCAAAACCAAAATGATTATGGACTGATATGGACCACTTTTGACATGGTTGTTAAATATCATATACTACCACCACGTACCAAATTTCAACCAGATCGGATGAATTTTGCTTCTCCAAAAGAAACCGGAGGTCAAATCTGGGGACCGGTTTATATGGGGGCTATATATAATTATAGACTGATATGAACCAATTCCTGCATGGTTGGTGGATACCATATACTAACATCACGTAACAAATTTCAACCGAATGGGATGAAATTTGCTCTTCCAAGGGGCTCCGGAGATCAAATATGGCGATCTGTCTATATGGGGCCTATATATAATTCTTGACCGATTTCGACCAATTGTTGCATGGGTGTTTGAGGCCATATATTAACACCACGTACCAAATTTCAACTGAATCAGATGAATTTTAGTCCTCCAAGGGGCTCCGGAGGTCAAATCTGGTGATCGGTTTATATGGGGGCTATATATAATTATGGACCGATGTGGGCCATTGTTTTGCAAGGTTATTAGAGACCATATACTAACACTATGTACCAAATTTCAGCCGGATCGGATGAAATTTGCTTCACTTAGAGCAATCGCAAGCCAAATTTGGGGGATCAGTTTATATGGGGGCTATATGTAATTATGGACCAAATTTCAGCCGGATCGGATGCTTCACTTAGAGCAATCGCAAGCCAAATTTGGGGGTCCGTTTATATGGGGGCTATACGTAAAAATGGACCGATATGGCCCATTTGCAATACCGGCCGACCTACATCAATAACAACTACTTGTTCCAAGTTTCAAGTCGATAGCGATAATGGACGGACGGACGGACATGCTCAGATCGACTCAGAATTTCACCACGACCCAGAATATATATATACTTTATGGGGTCTTAGAGCAATATTTCGATGTGTTACAAACGGAATGACAAAGTTAATAAAATATAAATTGAGTCACTTTTACAAGTTATCGACTTAGCAGTGATGATTTTATAAGGAAAATGTGGGTATTTTGGCCATTTTCGGAAAAACATATATATGGAGGCTATATATATTTCAACCAAATTTGACATGTGCCAAATTTGAAGTCGATTGGACTAAAACTGCGACCTAGACTTTGATCACAAAAATGTGTTCACAGACAGACGGACATGGCTAGATCGACTCAGGTGCCGGCCCCAAGCAATATTGCCAAAGACACCATGTGTCTATCTCGTCTCTTTCTGGGCATTGCAAACATATGCACTAACTTATAATACCCTGTTCCACAGTGTGGCGCAGGGTATAAAAAGGAAAACAGAAGATTAATGCCAAAATTCTATATTTATTTATTTATTGTAATAAATAATGAATAAATAAATAAATAATTTTTGGCATAAAAAAATGTGCTGCGTTTAAACCGATATTACCCCCCTTAAGATTCACTGAAAAAAAAGCATACTCGGTTCCAAAGATTTTGTCTTTATTTTAAAAAATTTGGTATTGATTCCGAGCCAAAGAAGCGAAGATTACAAGTAAGGATACTTTTAAGACACAATTCTCTTTTAAATTTAGGTTTTGTGTACTTGCTTCTAGGAAGCAAAATTTAATTTTTCGCTTTCTCAGCTTTTTTCTATGTATGCTATCAAAGTCCTTTAAGAACGAGTTAACGGCAACTTTATTTTCCAAATTAGGACTCGACTTCCAGTAGAAATTATGCTATGTTTGAAGTAAAAAACTTCTTTAAAATAAAGTGTTGAAAAACATGTCCTATATTTGAACGATTTTTTGCTTTGTAGTCAAGATGCCAAAAGACAACAAATTTAAATACAATTTCATTAAATTTAAAGAATTTTTCTGAATTATTAAAGTCAAGTTGACCTTAGTCTATAAATTTTTTCTTTCGTGTTAAGATACCCATTTTTAAGTCAAATCACTTAATTATAAGGAAAATACGACTTCATTGAAAGGTTTATCGACTTTTGGACAAGGAAAATAACTTTATTTTAGAGAAATGCGTCTTCTATGCTAAGCAAAATTTGTATTCGTATTTTAAAGACATGAAATCTTTGACCTCACGACAATATTTTTTTCAGTGTTGCTTCAAGTAGTAAGGTTTCCGAAGTTAATTTTTATGTTTCTACACATGGATAAACTACATCAGATTGTGGATTTATAAGAAACATTTTTATTTGAAATTTAGAGGAATCATAAACTTCTCGAATATGAACTGCACTAAAAAAATATTGTCGTGAGGCCAAAGATTTCACGTCCTTAAAATACTAATGCGAACTTCGCCCAAAAGTCGATAATTTTTTTAAAGAAGTCGTGCTGTCCTTAAAGTTACATGAAAACAAAATTGTTTCATTAAGGTCATCCTGGCTTAAATAATTCTGAAAAATTAACGGAATCGTCTTTAAATTCGCAAACTTTTTGTGAATTGACCACAAAGCAAAAAAGCGTCCAAAAATAGGAAATGAATTTCAATTTGAATGCGAGTCTAAAGTTGGAAAAGAGCATTGTGTATTAAAGGTATCCTTACATCAACTCTGCGCTTTTTTGGCTCGGAATCAATACCAAAATCATTAGTGTAAAGACAAAATCATTGGAACTGAGTATGTTTTTTTGATCAGTGTATCTTTATGGGATAGGACCTAAAGAGGACTGGATTTAATTAACGCAAGACTCTTTGATGCAAGCCTACAACGAAACGCCTATACTAGTAGATGCCAGTGAACCCTACGAGAAAAAAGACAAGGAGCTATGAAGAAGAAAATGACGACAGCCACGATGGCCGGGCACTTAATGTTGAGAACACATGGAGACCATGAAACATTACCTATGCCACTTATCTCAATTTTCTATATATATTTTTTTGTCCTAGGGAAATGTGAGAATCAGATCTGACATAGCATGAAACAGAACTAGAAACTTATCAGGAATACACAAACAATAAATCCATCGTCCACCGGGGAGCCACCGTGGTGCAATGGTTAGCATTCCCGCCTTCCATACACAAGGTCCTGGGTTCGTTTCCTGTTTCGACCGAACACCAAAAAGTTTTTCAGCGGCGGATTATCCCACCTTAATAATGCTGGTGATATTTCTGAGTGTTTCAAAGTTTCTCTAAGTGGTTTCACTGCAATGTGGAATGCCGTTCGGACTCCGCTATAAAAAGGAGGTGCCTTGTCATTCAGCTTAACATGGAAACGGGCAAAACTCAGTGATAAGAGTGAAGTTCACCACTGCGTTATCACAATGGACTGAATAATATAAGTGAGCCTGATACATCGGGCTGCCACCTAACCAAACCAAGTCCATCGTCAAACTGATGCTAAATTATGAAACAAGAGGATAGAGCATTTTTTGGATGGGTAACAGGCTTATCCCTGGCAGGTTTATTTAACTACCCACCATAAAAATTGAATGTTGTTCCACAATCACTTCTCTTTAATAACATCCCTGGATCCTTCATCAATTTTTTTCAGCATGTCCGTCCGTCCGTCCGTCTGTTGAAATCACGCTAATTTCCGAACGAAACAAGCTATCGACTTGAAACTTGGCACAAATAGTTGCTATTGATGTAGGTTGGATGGTATTGCAAATGGGCCATGTCGGTCCACCTTGACGTATAGCCCCCATATAAACGAACCCCCAAATTTGGCTTACCGATCCTCTAAGAGAAGTAAATTTCATCCGATCCGGCTGAAATTTTGAACAATGTGTTAGTATATTATCTCTAACAACCATGCAAAAATTGGCCCACATCGGTCCATAATTATATATAGCCCCCATATAAACCGATCCCCCGATTTGGCTTGCGGAGCCTCTAAGAGAAGCAAATTTCATCCGATCCGGCTGAAATTTGGTACATGGTGTTGGTATATGGTCTCTAACAACTATGCAAAAATTTGTCCACATCGGTCAATAATTATATATAGCCCCCATATAAACCGATCCCCAGATTTGGCTTGCGGAGCCTTTAAGAGAAGCAAATTTCATCCGATCCAGCTGAAATTTGGTACATGGTGTTAGTATATGGTCTCTAACAACTATGCAAAAATTTGTCCACATCGGTCAATAATTATATATAGCCCCCATATAATCCGATCCCCAGATTGGGCTTGCGGAGCCTTTAAGAGAAGCAAATTTCATCCGATCCGGCTGAAATTTGGTACATGGTGTTAGTATATGGTCTCTAATGACCATGCCAAAATTGGTCCACATCGATCCATAATTATATAGCCCCCATATTAACCGGTCTCCAGATTTGACCTCCGGAACCTCTTGGAAGACCAAATTCATCTGATTCAGTTGAACTTTGGTACGTGGTGTTAATATATGGCCCCAAACACCAATGCAAAAATTGGTCGAAATCGATCCATAATTATATATAGCCCCCATATAAACCGATCCCTAGATTTGACCTCAGGAGCCCTTTGGAAGAGCAAAATTCATCCGATTCGGTTGAAATTTGGCACGTGATGTTAGTATATTGTATCCAACAACCATGTAGGAATTGGTTCATATCAGTCCATAATTATATATAGCCTCCATATAAACCGATCCCCAGATTTGACCTCCGGTGCCTTATGGAGAAGCGAAATTCATCCGATCCCCAATCACACAAAAATTGGTCCATAACAAGTTCATAATTGTATGTAGCCCACATATAAGCGACCCCCATATTTCAATTCTGGCTCTCTGCGTACCGTGCAAAAGTCGATATCGATTAGTAATTATTTGTAGACTTACGTATACATACCTTTTTTGTCTAATATATACCACGTATGGACTAACTCACAATTTAGAAAACGATGTTAAGAAGTTTTAAGATACCACAACCCAAGTAATTTGATTGTGGATGACAGTCTTTCGTAGAAATCTCTACGCAATCCATGGTGGAGGGTACATAAGATTCGGCCTGGATGAACTTACGGCCGTGTATACTTGTTTTTCAACTAATTTGGTCTTTAGTTTTAAACCTACACAATGATTTACTTCATTTAACACAGATGAAGGTCTTGAGTGGAAAGTGTGATACCTTCAGCTTTAATTTCAAGCCTTGAAGAGCTTTTTTTTTTTTTTTTTTTTTTTGAGCCGATCTAGCGATCTCCGACCTTGAAACTTGGCACAAGTATATGTTATGGATGTGGTTGGATGGTTTTGCATATGGGCCATATCGGTCTACTTTTAGGTATGTCATCCTTATAAACTGATTCCAAGATTAGATTTGCGAAGTCTCTTTGAAGAGCAAATTTCATCCGATACGCTTGAAATTTCGTAAGTGATGGCAGTATTCTTCCTCCAATAACAACACAAGAATTAATTCATAGCGGTCCATAATTATATATAGCCATGTAAACCTCATCAACACCACCCCATGTACAATTTTAATTAAAATCAAATATGGGTGAATTTATTTCCCTAAAATCTTATACCAGTTTTTAAGAATTCTATCCCGAAAACTTTTTGTTTATGGGGAACGAAAGTGTACCCATACACATACTTTGTCTACGGAAATGTATTTATCACCCTCTCTCTCTCTCTCTCTTTTATCAATAAATACAGTCGGATTCCACTTGTAATAATACTAAGTGTGACGCCACTTGAATTTGAATTATTAAAAAAAAATTGGGTAACCTATTTTTATTATACAATAACATATTTTCGTTTATTTCTGCCGACATTAATGAATTTTTCGATTGCATATATTTAGACCAAGAACGGTAAGTACAGGGTTTCTATGATGGAATGTCAAATACTGCAACTTTTTTTTGAGGTAAAACAGATGCCATACTGAGTCAGACAAAAGATATACGGTGAATTTTTTTATATTGTATTGAATTTTTTGGCCCAAATACAAAAACATCCTGATATATATGTGTTGAGATTTTTTTGAAAGAGATTTTTTCTTTGGATTTTCTTGATTCCTTGAAAACTGAGACAAAACTGGGTCTTCTAAATCGAGAATTTGATGCAGTCTCCCAATATAGAAACTTTAAATTTTTCTTCGGGAACAGCACCATTTGAAACAATCTTCTTTAAAACCAGTAAGGAAAGTCTAAAGTCGGGCGGGGCCGGCTATATTATACCCTGCACCACTTTGTAGATCTACATTTTCGATACCATATCATATCCGTCAAATGTGTTGGGGGCTATATATAAAGGTTTGTCCCAAATACATACATTTAAATATCACTCGATCTGGAAGAATTTGATAGACTTCTACAAAATCTATAGACTCAAAATTTAAGTCGGCTAATGCACTAAGGTGGAACACGATGTTAGTAAAAAAAATATGGGAAACGTTTAAATCTGAAGCAATTTTAAGGAAACATCGAAAAAGTTTATTTATGATTTATCGCTCGATATATAAGTATTAGAAGTTTAGGAAAATTAGAGTCATTTTTACAACTTTTCGACTAAGCAGTGGCGATTTTACAAGGAAAATGTTGGTATTTTGACCATTTTTGTCGAAATCAGAAAAACATATATATGGGAGCTATATCTAAATCTGAACCGATTTCAACCAAATTTGGCACGCATAGCTACAATGCTAATTCTACTCCCTGTGCAAAATTTCAACTAAATCGGAGTTAAAAATTGGCCTCTGTGGTCATATGAGTGTAAATCGGGCGAAAGCTTTATATGGGAGATATATCCAAATCTGAACCGATTTCAAGTAAATTTGGCACGCATAGTTACAACGCTAATTCTACTCCCTATGCAAAATTTCAACTAAATCGGAGCAAAAAATTGGCCTCTGTGGGCAAATGAGTGTAAATCGGGCGAAAGATATATATGGGAGCTATATCTAAATCTGAACCGATTTTGCTGATATTTTGCAAGTTTTTCGAGACTCATAAAATATTCGGATGTACGGAATTTGAGGAAGATCGGTTGATATACACGCCAATTATGACCAGATCGGTGAAAAATATATATGGCAGCTATATCTAAATCTGAACCGATTTTTGCCAAAATCAATAGGGATCGTCTTTGAGCCGAAACAGGACCCTTTACCAAATCTTAGGACAATCGGACTAAAACTGCGAGCTGTACTTTGCACACAAAAATACATCAACAGACAGACAGACAGACAGACAGACGGACATCGCTAAATCGACTCAGAATTTAATTCTAAGCCGATCCGTAACTAAAAGGTTGGTCTATGATTACTCCTTCTTGGCGTTACATACAAATGCACAAACTTATTATACCCTGTACCACAGTAGTGGTGAAGGGTATAAAAATCCTATACGAGGGCGGTTCGGAAACTTCTTAGCCTATCAATGAAAGAGAATAGTTAGTTTTTCAAAAATATTTTTATTTTTCAATATAATCTCCTGAAACTTCAATACACTTAGTCCAACGCTTTTCTAGCAATTCTATCCCTTGATTAAAATAGTTTTCCTCAAGGTCTTCAAAATAGTGGTTTACAAGTGTAATTGCATCTTCATTTCAGGTAAAACGCTTGTCAGCAATAATTTTTTTTTTTAGATTTGGGAACAAGTAAAAGTCACTGGGAGCTAAATCAGGAGAATAAGGTGGGTGGTTAAGCAACTCGTACTTTAACTCGTTGATTTTAGCCATTGTTAAAACATTCTTGTGCGCTGGTGCGTTGTCTTGATGAAAAATTATTTTTTTGTGTTGTAAGCCAGGACGTTTTTTTTGTTGAATTTGTACATTTAATTGATCCAAAAGGTTGCAATAGTACTCTGAATTTATTGTTTTACCCTTTTGCAGATAGTCAAACAATAAAATACCTTTGAAGTCCCAAAAAACCGTTGCCATAACCTTATCGATTGAATTGTTTTGCCCTTCTTTGGGGCACTTCCTCCAGCTTCAGTTCAGTGTTCTTTTGTCTCTGGATTATAGTGGTGGATCCATGTCTCATCAACAGTTATGAAACGATGCTTAAAATCCATTTTATTTCGCTTAAAACGATCCAAACAAGCTTGAGATATGTTCATTCTTATGCGTTTTTGATCGACTGTTAACAAATGCGGCACCCATCTTGCAGAAAGCTTTTTCACCTGTAGTTCTTCATGCAAAATTAAATGGACTCGATCATTTGAGATGCCCATGATATTAGCAATGTCACGCACTTTTTTTCGTCGATCATTTAATACCATATCATGCACTTTGGCAGTTGTTGTTGCTGTTTTTTGACGCCCCCTACGTGGTTCATCTTCAATGCTTGTACGACCACGTTTAAATAATTAAGCAACCCAATTTTTTTTACTGTTGCATATGAAGGAGCGCTTTCACCTAACACATTCACCATATCATTATGAATTTCTTGTCCCAATAAACCTTTTTTATGTAAATATTTAATGATAGCACGCATTTCTAATTTTTCCATTGTAAAAAAATTGCGGATGCGTCTTTTTTGAATATCTGTTTCTATATGAAGGAGTTGCCAGATCGAAACAAAATTTAACATGTGTTCATAACAGAGATGGAAGTATCCAAAACACTTAACATTTTTCTGTTTATACCGCGCTTTTTGTTCTAGGCTAAGAAGTTTCCGTACTGCCCTCGTATTTAGTGTCCCACTATGACAAGGCATCCTAGCAAAAAAAGCGTCGCTAAAAAAGTAATGAAAATGTTCTTTTTGGATCCGGAAGTGGTGCAAAATTGACGCAGAAGCGATGAATTTAACATGGGCTTGTCATAGGACGGAAGTCCTCCATTTCAACAGCCGTTGCACTGAATTTGCATTACTTCTTTAGATGTGATCCGAATTCAATGTTTTGGATGTAAATTAAAAAATTCTGTGATATTTTGTCAAATAAATAATTTTTATAATTTTTTATAATTTTTAATGGATTCTAACGCTTGCCGGAAACGTTTGACCTCAGATATTTTCAAAAATTCACAATTTTTTGCAGATTAGATTTAACATTTTTTTCGACAAAATTTAAATGATTTGTACCATTTTATGAATTCTTACTCTGTTTTTAACCTATTTGAAACAAAAAAAGTGAAAATTATCCATTAAAAGTATGAAAAAACCAAGTTATAAAAAATTGAATTAAAAGAACTTCCTGGGTAGTGCTTTTAAAGTTGTGCCTTTGGAAGAACTTCCAAATTTTTTTGCTGGGATTCTATCCTATACCGAGAAATGGAGATTTTCAGCTTAACCCTCTAATGCCCCAATTTCTTTTTGGCAGCTGATTAAATTTTCAATGTTAACGACACAAAAGCAACAGAACTAAGCAAGAAAAATTTATACGGTAACGTTCAGAATATGCTACAAATTCTCTTGAATAGTTTTAAATAATGTTTCTTTTTATTTTGTCCATTTTTGTTGTCTTAAGGTATGTTTTACTAAAAGCTTCCGTATTAAAGGCGGGCTTGGGCTTTAGAGGGTTAAAATCACGAACACACATTTCTAATCACAACTTATGGTCATATATATCTCATCATTAGTAGTCCATCCGTTCATCTACACTGAAAAAAAAAAACATGCCCAGTTCTATATATTTTTTTTTTTTCTTTAACAATTTGGTATTGATTCCGAGCCAAAGAAACAGAGAATTCAAGTAAGGATACTTTTAAGACACCATTCTCTTTTAAATTTGGGTTTTGTGTACTTAACCCTAGGAAGCAAATTTTAATTTTTCGCTTTATCAGCTTTTTTTCTTCATATGCTATCGAAACCCTTTAAAAATAAGTTAACGTCAAACTTATTTTCCAAATTCAGACACGATTTCCAGTAGAAATTATGCTATGTTTCAAGTAAAAATGTCTTTAAAATAAAGTGTTGAAAAACATGTCCTATTTTTGAACGACTTTTTGCTTTGTAGTGAAGATGCAAAAAGGCAACAAATTTAAAGACAATTTCACTAATTTTAAAGATTTTTCCTAAATTATTAAAGTCAAGTAGACCTTAGCCCAAAAAAAATTCTTTCACGCTATGATATCCATTTTTAAGTCCAATCGCTTAATTATAGGACAACACTATTCTATTGAAAATTTTATCGAATTTTGGACAAGGATAAAAACTTTATATTAGAGAAATGCGTCTTCTACGCTAAGCAAAATTTACATTCATATTTTAAGGACATGAAATCTTTGGCCTCATGACAATATTTTTTTCAGTGTAGTTTTTCTTAGTGCAAGCCATTACACAACAATATTCATATCTTTTTTTGATATTTCCTTATTCTTGGTCGTCCTCATTCTTGGTCGTTCTTATTCTTGGTCGATCTGACGGTGTCCGTCCGACCTTCTCTTGAAACCATGTAAATTTCAATGCACTGAAATAAATGCCCTAATTGTTTTCCATGAGTCTGGCCTAAAGTAAATGCGAACTTTTTTCGGAAAATATTGTGGAAGCTGCGTTGGAATGGTGTATTTACAAACATTTCAACCGTAGACCATGAACATACCAAAACGACCGTTCAATGGTATAATTTTGAAAACGCTGGTCTGAAAGATTTATTCCAGTGGCAATAAAAGCATTTCAATTTATTGCATTTAGAAATAAAGTTCGGTGAGCAATTCTAGTACCACTGCTCGTTACCGCGATACTGCCAGTGTTGCATCCACGGTTGCCGCAATTGCTAGTATTCTACCAAAAAATGGTAGGTTTTATTGTTTGGTATATTGATAGAATTCTTGAAGTTTTGGTAGATTTTGCAAAATATTCCTCTCCAATTTTCTATACACAGAAAAAATGTTCACGAAATTTTTTCCAATTAAAATCTTAATTGAGTTTTAAAAAATATTCAATTAAAAATTTAATTGAATCAACAAATGTTTTAATTGAAATAAAAATCAATCAAAAAAATTAATAGTATCAATTAATTTTTTTAATTGGATCAATTATTTTTTTAATTGACTGTCAATTAATATTTAAATTGATACTATCATTTCTGTGATTGAAGAAATTTCAATTAAAAAATTAATTGAATCAATTAATTTCGTGATTGAATAAGAAAAATATTTTTTTGTGTGTAGAAATAAAATTTTGAGAAAAAAATTCTATAGAAATAAAATTTGGAAAAGAAATTTCTATAGATATAAAATGTTGACAAAATTTTCTATAGAAATAAAATATTGTCAAAATTTTCTGTAATTTTAATATCTTTAAAATTTTTAACTTTCGTGTTGGATCATACTATCAAAATTCATTATGAGTAAGTTCTTCCTTTTTGTAGAATTAGTAACTTTCCCTTGTTGGTGCAAGCTAAAATTGTTCTAACATTTAAAATACAGCACATTTGCAATTCAAGAGATATTTATAGTCTCAAAAAAATTTCGCTAATAGGAGTGGTCAAAATATATGATATTTAAGTACTGAAATAAATTTTTAAAACAAAATTGTAAATCATTTATTTCGAGAAAAAAAAAGAATAACCACAAACTTCAAAATAAAAAAATAAATAAAAAATTTGGTAGATTTTTGGTCAAATTTTCTACTCTTCTTTTGGTAGATTATTTTTGGCACGATTGGCAACCGTGGTTGCATCGCGTCCAAAAAGTACGATTAAGTGAGAATTGAAGGCCAGATTTGGTCAAAATCTATGCCACAAAGGTTGAACTACTTCTCGTGAGCTGAACATAACGCGAGTATGCATACAACACATATTTTATTTATACAATTTATTTATTTGTTAAAAAAAAAACAAACAAAATCGGGAAATCGGTTCATATGAGGGCTATACAAAAACATGGACCGATAGGTACCATTTTCGGTACACTTTTTGATGGTCCTAAAATACCTCTAGATTTCCAATTTCAGGCAAATTGGATAAAAACTACGGTTTTTATAAGCCCAAAACCCCAAATCGGAAGCTCGGTTTATATGGGAACTATATCAAAACTTGGACCGATATAGCTCATCTTCGAACTTGACCTGCCTGCAGACAAAAGACGAGTTTGTGCAAAATTTCAGCACGATTGCTTCATTTTTGAAGAATGTAGCGTGATTACAACAGACAGACAGACGGACAGACGGACATCGTTATATCGTCTTAGAATTTCTCTCTGATCAAGAATATATATACTTTATATAGTCGGAAATCGATATTTCGATGTGTTACAAACGGAATGACAAACTTATTATACCCCCGTCCATTAGCGTAGCTAGACAATTTTCCTAGGGGGGGCTATAGCCCCCCTAGCTAAAAATTTATAGACTGAACTTATAGGTTCAATTAATGTTTTATTTCATAAAATTGAATAAAAAATTAGACATCAAAATAACTCGTCAATTAATTTATAATAAAGCAACTAAAAGTAGTTCCACACTTTTACCAGCAAAAAAAATTGTGAGTTGTTCTAAAGGCACAACTTTAAAAGAACTTCCAAAAATGCCCTCAATTATTTTAACTACACAGGAAGTTTTTTTACTTGATTTTTTTCATATTTTTATGTGTAATTTTTTGTTTTCTTTTTTTCAAATACTTTAAAAAAGAGTAAGCATAAATAAATTGGTACAAATTATTCAAATTTTGCCACAAAACTGCTAAATCCATTATAGAAAAATTGATAATTTTGGCAATTGTTCGAGGAAAAACGTTTCAAACAAGCGTCAGGATGCATTAAAAATCATAAAAACAATATAAAAATTATTTAGTTAAAATATCACAAAATGTTTTAATTCACATTCAAAACACTGAATTCGGATCTCACCTTAAGAAGTGATGCAAATTCATTGCAACGGCTGTTGCTTCTCCGCCAATTTTGCACCACTTCTATACCCAAAAAGAACATTTTCACTACTTTTTTGGCGACGCTTTTTCGCAGCATTATTAAGATATTAATTTATGAAAGAATAGTTTTAATATCAATTACTATTTTTTTAAATTAAATTGACTAAGATACATCAATCATAAGTTCAACCACAGCTTTATTTCATAAATATCTGACTTCAAACATTGCCATCGGCAACTGCTACCACAAACCAAGTAATCGATTGTTCATGAAAGTTTAGCGGAACTTTGTGCGATTGTATATACTTGTTTAATTTTTATAAAAATTAAAAAAAAAAACTATTGACATTTATTGAAAAATGGAAAATCATAAATAGAATTTCAAATTCTGGGGGGGGGGCTAAAATTTTTCTGGGGGGTCTAAGCCCCCTCCCCAGAGGCCTTCCTACGCTTATGCCCCCGTCACCATTCTATGGTTGTGGGTATAAAAATGAGCTTTGACTAAGGCCATTGAAGTGCCAAGAAGTGCAAGGCTCACCGATGCACAAAAAAGTTAGACAGAAAAAAGCGAAGGGATAGCTTCGCCTGCACAAAAGTGCCCAGTTACCGAATTTGTTTTTTTTTTGTTTTTCATGAGCAACAAATTTGAGCAGTTTGCGGACAAACAAAATGATCGAGTTTATTTGCCGAAAAGTGGAAAATTTACTTCTTCGATTAGCCACCAGAATTTAAGCGATGATAATGGTGTGGACGGCTGAAACGGCCTAGGATCGCTACCCTAATATTATTGGGAAAAATTACCTTAGGTCAGTATTGAAGAGTTGAGATTCTTGGATTCATTTTTACTACACAACGGCCACCAAAATCTCTGAATCTCAATCCGTCGGACTGTTGTGCCTGGGACATTTTAGAGAGTTAGAGGGCACTAAAAATAACAAAGTGTCGATCAATGGGCCGAAATACGGCAGAGCCACTTTCGTGCAACGTGTGATGGTTTTGTCGGTCATAACTCGTGCCAAAGTTAGCCAATGCGAACAAATGTAAACTGAGTTTAAAATTTAATGTTATTTCCGATATTTTTCTTTTGATTTTTGGTTTTGATTAGCTATTCTACATTAGGAACTAAGCCATGAGTTATGACAAACATTTTCCAAGTTGCATTTTCGAAATTCCTGAATAGGGTTTTTTTGTAAAATACTTCTATCGTGGTGTTATATTTTTATCCAATATAAGCTAAAATGTTTGCTGGTTTAAGTGTTGACGACATATTTTATGATGTCCGTCAACACACAAAAAAAATTCACGAAAATTTTTCCAATTAAAATTGTAATTGAGTTTTAAAAAATATTCAATTAAAAATTTAATTGATTCAACAAATTTTTTTTAATTGAAACAAAAATCAATCACAAAAGTAATAGTATCAATTAATTTTTTAATTGGGTCAATTAACTTTTTAATTGACCTTCAATTAATGTTTTAATTGATACTATAATTTCTGTGATTGAAGACATTTCAATTAAAAATTAATTGGATCAATTAATTTCGTGATTGAATCAGAATTTTTTTTGTGAAGTATTTGTCCAGTACGACGGTACCGTAAGTGTCATTCTGATTATCAAAGTCTGTCGTTTACATCACATTCATTCAGTCTTACTTAATTCCTTGCACTGGCCATTCGAAAGGGGAGTTATACTCTCTACGACCGGTACCGAAAACAGCATCATTGTTGCACTTAAAATTAGACAAATCGCTAGAAATTTTGTCATTGTAGTCATCTTGAAGAATGCAATTAACGTCAGATGGAAAATCACTGGCACAGATGTCTTATAACAGAAATGTCTCTGTTTTCTTTTAATTGTTTTTCTTAATTCATTCAGTTGCGCCGTTTGGAAACTAATGGCCTTTTTCGCGAGCTTTATGCTTTATCCGTATTTCACTTTAATTCGTTGCGACTAAAAACTGGCCGTTGTCTGCTCACTTAGACTCAACTTTCCGAAATGAAATATTAATTTTCAATATTTTGTTGTGGTGCTGCTCGATTTGCTTGCTTTTCTGAAAAGTTAATTGTATAAGTATGAATATACAATAAGAATGAACACATTATAGATGCCAAAAAAAAAAAGAGTACAGAACCAGAATACCACAAAAAAGCGCCAAGTATTATCGGCCAAACAAAACTATAAAAACAAAAAACACAGCAACGATGGAAAATGTATGCAACGAATGAGTGTCATGAGTTAAAATAGCCAACGTCAAATGGAAAGACAAAAAACGGACAGTCTGATCATCCATTCGCCAAAGAAAGTGGCGTTGACCCATGATTTCTGAAGAGGGACCTAAATATTTCTCGGAAGTACGTGGGCAGTAGTTGGATGGAAAAATTATTGTGGAAAAGCGTCTGGTAAATGCGTCCACATTGATTCACTTTTCCGGTGGAATTTTTAACTTTTAATATTTATTGCAAATTTTGAAATTCCTCAAATTTTTTCATTATGAAATATTGAGTGCTAAAAAATTATTAACATGGAAAATGATTTGAATTTTTTATTGGGATATTTGTCTGAGAAATGTTTTATTGGAAAAGAAATTATTAGAAACATGAAAAACAAAATAACAACTTAAATATTTCCACTAACATCCAACGCAGAACAAAGCCAACTTCTCCCCTATGATGGGCTCGATGAAATAGCGCCCCAATATAATAATGCTCCATAGAGGAAATTATTTATTGGGGCATCATTTAATTTTAGTACAAGTAAATACATTACATGGCGTAGCGAAGGACTGTTCTATAATATCGCAGAGGCCTTTGACAAAATTTTGCAAAATTTTCTATAGAAATAAAATTTTGACAAAATGTTCTATAGAAATAAAATTTTGACAAAATTTTCTATAGAAATAAATTTTTCCATTCGTTTTGTTTTGTTATTGTTGGTTTTGTTCTTTAAGCATTCTTGTTTTTTATTGCAGCTTAAAACCATACATTGACTAAACTACAAGTGTAGCTTAACCAACAGAGGAAAAGAATGTTTGTCAAATTTATTTGGGCAAAGCCCTATAGACTGCAAGATGGTTGAACGGACGCTCGTTTCGGAATTACCACATTCCTCATCAGCATCCTCTAAATTTTTGACAAAATTTTCTATAGCAATCAAATTTTGACAAAATTTTCTAGAGAAATAAAATTTTGACACAATTTTCTATAGAAATAATATTTTGACAAAGTTTTCTGTAGAAATCAAATATGAACAAAATTTTCTATAGAAATAAAAATTTGACAATATTTTCTATAAAGATAAAATGTTGACAAAATTTTATATATAGATAAAATTTTGACAAAATTTTCTATAGAAATAAAATTTTGACAAAATTTTCTATGGAAATAAAATTTTGACAAAATTTTCTTTGGAAATAAAATTTTGATAAAATTTTCTAAAAAATAAAATTTTGACAAAATTTCCTATAGAAATAAAATTTTGACAAAACTGTCTACAGAAAAAAAAAAACAAAAAAAAATTCTATAGAAATAAAAATTTGACGAAATTTTCTTAAAAATAAAATTTTGAAAAAATTGTCTATAGAAATAAAAATTTGACAAAATTTTCTTTAGAAATAAAATTTTGACAAAATTGTCTACAAAAAAAAAATTCTCTAGAAATCTAATTTGGACAAAATTTTCTATAGAAATAACATATTGATAAAATTTTCTATAGGAATAAAACTTTGACAAAATTTTCTATAGAAATAAAATTTTGACAAAATTTTTTATAGAAATAAAATTTTGACAAAATTTTCTATAGAAATAAAATTTTGACAAAATTGTCTCTAGAAATAAAATTTCGCCAAAATTTTCTATAGAAATCAAATTTTGACAAAATTTTCTATAGAAATGAAATTTTGACAAAATTTTCTAGAGAAATAAAATTATGACACAATTTTCTATAGAAATTAAATTTGACAAAGTTTTCTATAGAAATAAAATTTGAATAAAATTTTCTATAGAAATCAAATTTTCCGACAATTTTCTATAGAAATCAAATTTTCACAAAATTTTCTATATAAATAAAATTTTGATAAAATTTTCTATATAGATACAATTTTGACAAAATTTTCTATATAGATAAAATTTTGGCAAAATTTTTTACAGAAATAACATTTTGACAAAATGTTCTATGGAAATAAGATTTTGACAAAATTTTCTTTGGAAATAAAATTTTTATAAAATTTTCTAAAAAAATAAAATTTTGACATAATTCTCTATAGAAATAAAATTTTAACAAAATCTTCTATAGAAATAAAATTTTGACAATTTTCTATAGAAATAAAATTTTGATAAAATTTTTTATCGAAATAAAATTTTGAAAAAGTTTTTATAGAAATAAAATTTTGACAAAATTTTCTAAAGAAATAAAATTTGGAGAAAAAATTTTCTTTGAAATAAAGTTTTGACCAAATTTTCTACAGAAAAAAAAATTTTAAAATCTCATGTTAGCCTGATACCGAAACAGGCAATTAACGTCCAATTTTACAATTATCAATCGAGCTTTATGGACAAATTTAGATTAAGGAACTTGATTAATAGAGTCATTGAAAAGAAAACGCCATATACAAATCTATACACGCCTAGACTGTACAGGTTTCGGTTCTGGCGAATGAACTTTTCCACAGCCTTTAGTATAGATCTGACTGGGACAGAGAACTCAATTTTGGGTCCTTTATGCAAACTCCTTATGGAGAAAACAAATTGAATCATCTTTACTCCCACTGTACATCATCTTTTCATATAACTACAAGTCCCTTAATCTTAGTTTTATTTCGTTTTGTTACTGCAGTAATGCAACAACACGAAAAAATTTCTCTAGAAATCTAATTTGGACAAAATTTTCTATAGAAATAAAATTATGACAAAATTTTCTATAGAAATAAAATAATGACAAAATTTTCTAAAGAAATCAAATTTAGAAAAAATTTTCTATAGAAATAAAATTTTGACAAAATTTTCTAGAGAAATAAAATTTTGACACAATTTTCTATAGAAATAAAATTTTGACAAAGTTTTCTATAGAAATAAAATTTGAACAAAATTTTCTATATAGATAAAATTTTGGCAAAATTTTTTACAGAAATAACATTTTGACAAAATTTTTTTTGGAAATAAAATTTTCTAAAAAAATAAAATTTTGACAAAATTGTCTACAGAACAAAAACTAAAAAAATTTTCTATAGAAATAAATTTTTGACAAAATGTTCGAAAGAAAGACATTTTTGACATAATGTTCGAAAGAAATAAAATTGTGACAAAATTTCTATAGAAATTAAATTCTGACAAAATTTTCTATAGAAATTAATTTTTGACAAAATTTTCTATAGAAATAAAATTTTGATAAAATTTTTAATAGAAATAAAATTTTGACAAAATTTTCTAAAGAAATAAAATTTTGATAAAATTTTCTGAGTAAATAAAATTTTGATAAAATTTTTATAGAAATAAAATTTTGAAGAAGTTTTTATAAAAATAAAATTTTGACAAAATTTTCTATAGAAATAAAATTTGGAAAAATTTTTCTTAGAAAGAAAATTTTGACCAAATTGTCTACAGCAAAAAAAATGAAAAAAATTTCTCATGTTAGCCTGATGCCGAAACAGGCATTTAGCGTCCAATTTTACAGTTATCAATCGAGCTTTATGGACAAATTTAGATTAAGGAACTTGATTAATAGAGTCATTGAAAAAAAAAACGCCAGATACAAATCTATACTCGCCTAGACTGTACATGTTTCGGTTCGGGCGAATGAACTTTTCCACAGCCTTTAGTATAGATCTGTCTGGGATAGATAACTCAATTTTGGGCCCTTTATGCTAACTCCTTATGAAGAAAACATCTAGGAATATTCCTCTTACAAATTGAATCATCTTTACTCCCACTGTACATCATCTTTTCATATAACTACAAGTCCCTTAATCTGGGAGCCACCGTGGTGCAGTGGTTAGCATGCCCGCCTTGCATACACAAGGTCGTGGGTTCGATTCCTGCTACGACCGAACACCAAAAAATTTTTCAGCGGTGGATTATCCCACCTCAGTAATGCTGGTGACATTTCTGAGGGTTTCAAAACTTCTCTAAGTGGTTTCACTGCAATGTGGAACGCCGTTCGGACTCGGCTATAAAAAGGAGGTCCTTTGTCATTGAGCTTAACATGGAATCGGGCAGCACTCAGTGATAAGAGAGAAGTTCACCACTGTGGTATCACAATGGACTGAATAGTCTAAGTGAGCCTGATACATCGGGCTGCCACATAACCTAACCTAAGTCCCTTAATCTTATTTTTATTTCGTTTTGTTACTGCAGCAATGTAACAACACGAAAAAATTTCTCTAGAAATCTAATTTGGACATAATTTTCTATAGGAATAAAATGTTGACAAAATTTTCTATAGAAATCAAGTTTTGACAAAATTTTCTATAGAAATAAAATTTTGACAAAATGTTCTATAGAAATAAAATTTTGACAAAATTTTCTATAGAAATAAAATTTTGACAAAATTTTCTATAGAAATAAAATGTTGACAAAATTACTGCAGCAATGCAACAACACGAAAAAATTTCTCTAGAAATCTAATTTGGACATAATTTTCTATAGAAATAAAATGTTGACAAAATTTTCTATAAAAATCAAATTTTGACAAAATTTTCTATAGAAATAAAATTTTGACAAAATGTTCTATAGAAATAAAATTTAGACAAAATTTTCTATAGAAATAAAATTTTGACAAAATTTTCTATAGAAATAAAATGTTGACAAAATTTCCAACCCGTATGTTTCCTCCGTGTATATTTTGCGGATAAACATTTTTATTCATCCATTTCAAATATAATTTAGCACAATGTTTAGTGTGTTTTTTACATATTAATTTAATTTCACCAAATAAATAATTTTGCGCCATAATGCATTTTTTTTAAATCATATGGCTATTTGGAGAACTGTGAGAGTGTGTCTCTATATCTATTGCAGGAGATTAATCTACCCATAAATATTAAAATCTAATTGTCTTTGAGTACACTTCTATAGGTGTGTTAGACCAACACACATTAAACGCTAATGGTATGGTGGATAAACTCACCAAACTCTCTGGCTAAAGCCGATCAGCCGAATAGCACTTTAGCTGTTGCTATACGAAAGATCACCATTGGATTTGTATGGGCGAGTGTGAGTATGTGTTTATGCATAGTGTGTATAAATACAAAATATTTCGATGACAGAAGTTCCATAAGACAAATTTGAGCAGAATCAAAGAATGTGCGTTCTTACGTATGTATGATTACCGCATTGCTTTTATCCACATACCAACTCATTGTATGAATTTAAAAGTGCTTTTGTTTTGTGTTGAAATCTATATGTAAATATTGCTGTGTTGTACTATACATACATATGTGCAAAATAATTCGTCATTTGTCATGAGGGTGTTTCTGTAGTTTTTGTTGTAGTTTTTCCTAACGATGACGCCAACATAAAAGAATGAACACAGAAATGTCCCTTCTTCTTTTGATGTTTGCCTGTTAATGTGAATTGAGTAATGAGTAGGCACACATATGCCATGGTATTGATCATACCATACAGGGTAGCGGACACAAAGTGTAATCAATTCATGGCCTTTTTGTGTGAAAATAAATTACCAATTAACATTAATTCATTTACCGGTTTCAAATTAAAATTAAATATTTTATAATACACTTCTAATTGATATTATGCAATATATCGCACATACCCCTATGTTCTGGGTGCTATCTTGTAAGTCTTTACTGGGAAAAAAATGTTCAGTAAAAAACCTTTATATCTCAAATTTTTCACAGGTTGTTTCTTTCATATAAAGATACTCATTTTTAAATCCAATCAAGAAATCTTCAGTGAAGTCAATTCGAACAAACCTAAACTGATCTCAAATTTGATATCATTTCAGACATAGTTCACTTTTGAAGAAACAAATTTAAAAAAACAAATAAGTAAAGAAGAAAGTCGGGCGGGGCCGACTATCTCATACCCTAAACCACCCATACTGATTTAGTAAACATAATCATATGGGGGGTATCATTGATATGTGTTTGGTAAGTAAACCCCAATTTCATATTTAAGAACATGTTTAAGTACATGTTAATTTCAATATGAACAGAAATACCTGATATTAGAATCTATACTTGATTTTACACCTACAGAGTTAGTATACCTCTAATATTGAGTCCATTTTTAAATAAGAGGAAACGCTCAGTTAGTGTGGGTAATAAATCCAAATTTGCAAAAATCGGGCAATATTATGAAATGTTTTATATTATGAATGTTTTATAAAAATAATGTGTGTGAATGTAAACATATATAAATTTAAAAATTTCGAGTAAACATATATATGCGTGATATTTTATTCAGAGAGCAACAGAGAGAGTATAGAGAAAGAAATAGAGATTGAAACTGGGAGGGTTGACGAAAGATATCAACATAACACAGCGAGCATTGGCGTAGCTAGGGGGGTGCTGGGGGGGGCTATGCCCCCCCCCAGAATAATCAAAGCTACAGTTGTTTTATATTTTAATTCAAGCTTTGCGATGTGTTTAATCCAATTAAGATTGTGCATATTTTTTAGTATTGATATTTACATTACAACTAAAAACACGTAATAAAAACACTAAAAGGAAACTTGAGACGCACATTTTCAAAAATAGTCAATTTATAACTACGTTGATTAAAATCATGAATCGTCACATGCCCAATTTACCATCTAAAATCGTCAAAATCACGAAAAATCCACAGAGTTGGCACCGCTGCTCTCAACAGTTGCTTCGTTGTATTCTGTTCTCACAGAATTTTTAAAAACTAATCGAAGATAGACGTTTTATAATATTCAATTTATTTTTTGCCTTTTATTTAATTTTTTATTCTTAGTATTTTTTATACACGATGAATATGTTAAGTTTATGTTTTGCTTTATGATTTCTAGTCCTGTTTTAAAACACACATTTTAAATAAAATATTTTTCAAACACATACTTAAAGCAATGCTTTTATTTTTTGTTATATTAAATAATGGTAAGTTGCTATTTGATTATTTATAGCGGTGTCGTGGAACCGGCTCCCACACACAATAAAATATTTTTTGTCTTCAACCATGAAATTAATTGATCTAATTAATTATACCCTTCACCACTACTGTGGTACAGGGTATAATAAGTTTGTGCATTTGTATATAACGCCAAGAAATAGTGGTCATAAACCCATCTTTTAGTATACCGATCGGGTAAGAATTAAAATCTGAGTCGATTTAGCGATGTCCGTCTGTCTGTCTGTCTGTCCGTCCGTCTGTCTGTATATGTAATTTTGTGCACAAAGTACAGCTCGCAATTTAAGTCCGATCGTCCTCAAATTTGGCATAGGGCCGTTTCTTGAGACAGAGACAATTGCTATTGGTTTTGGAAAAAAATCGGTTCAGATTTAGATATAGCTGCCATATATAATTATCTACGATGTGGTCATAGTTAGCGTGTTTATCAACCGATTTTCTTGAAATACTGTACATCCAAATATTTAATGAATCTCGCAAATCTTGCAAAATATCAGCCAAATCGGTTCAGATTTAGATATAGCTACCATATATATCTTTCGTCCGATTTAGACTCATATGACCACAGAGCCCAAAGTTTACTACCGATCTTCATGAAATTTTGCACAGAGGGTAGAATTGGCATTCTACCAATGCTTGGTACACTTGATTGAAATCGGTTCACATTTAGATATAGCTCCCATATATATCTTTCGTCCGATTTGAACTTATATGGCCTCAAAATCCAGGGTTTTGCCGTGATTGGCTTCAAATTTCGCACAAGGAGTACGTTTAGTAGTATAGGTAATTGTGCCAAATTTGGTTGAAATCGATTCAGATTTTGATATGGCTCCCGTATATATCTCCCGTCCGATTTGCACTCATATGACCAGGGGGCGCAAAGTTATACTCCCATTTACGTGAAATTTCGCATAGATAGCAGAATTATTATTCTAACTATGCATGCCAAATTAAGTCAAAATTGGTTCAGGTTGTATATAGCTCCCATATATACGTACACCAGAGTTGGGGAAATATGGTCGATTGTTTCATATTTTAGACCCATTTTCAATGGGATTTTCCTCCAATTGACTGGATAGTTTCCACAGAGAATACAAATATGGCCAAAATTCTCACAGTTTACACAAAATTCTGTGATGATTTCCCCATATCTTAGCCATATCCTACACACTGCAATGCCAAAATTTCCACAGAACGGATGAGTTTTAAATAAGGCTCCAAGTCGCCCTACACATATCTTGGCGAGATCTAACCAATATCCTTGTAAAATCGCCACTGCTGAGTAGCAAAAATTGTAAATATTACTCTAATTGTCCTATATCTCGAATACATATGTATCGCCTGAAAAATCATAAATCTCTTTTGTACAATTGCATTAAAATTTCTCTCACTTCATATTTCCCATATTTTTTACTAACATTGTGTATCATCCCAGGGCGTTAGCCGATTTAAATTTTAATTCTAGAGTTTTTGTAGAAGTACAAAAAATTGTTTCCATTAAAAGTATTTGTATCTGGAAATGCAAACCTTTATATAGCTCCCAGCAAATTTTAAGTAGTTGAGATGGTAACACAAATGTTTGTCTACATAGTGTTGAAGGGTATAATATAGTCGGTTCCGCCCGACTTTAGACTTTACTTACTTGTTTTTAATTGAAATGTATTCAATAAAAAAAAAAATGATAGTATCAATCATCAAAGCCAATTAAAAAATTAATTGATACAACTAATTTTTGTGATTGAGTTTTTTTTTTGTTTTTGATTGATTTTGCTGCATATTGCCTTTAACACCGCAATAAAATTGAGGATGTATAGTTTTATCAATAGGCGTAATTTATCGCTTCGGAAATTTCGACAAAATTTTGAAGGGTGCCTGGGGGGGCATAGCCCCCCCCAGAGAAAATTTCTAGCTCCGCCAATGACAGCGAGAGAATGAAAAGAGAGCAATTTCTGTGAAACCGCTTGTATGTTGTTTCGGAAAACTGTTTTATGATAAGGCCAAAAATATGAAATGCTTAACTCTAAATATTATTTAATTTGAATATTAGAATGAGTATTCGGAGTAAAGAGAATAGACATTCGGACCAAGAGAATACACATTTGAAAAAAAAACAGCATGTGTTTTCGCCTTGAGAGCAGCATTTTATGTATGTGTGGACATGTGTTTTGTTTATCATTTTGGCATTATGGGCACAATTTTTTTCTTGGTTCGTTAATATAAATCGGAACGTATGCTTACCACTGCACCACGTAGCCAACAAATGTATATTTCTGTTAAATAATGTAATGTTTGCATGGGCTCGTGGGCGCTGCAAACTATGCTATATAAATATAACTTATAATAATTGTCTATTGGTGACTATAACAGCTACGTAGCCCAGTGGTAGTGTGTTGGCTTACAAATTGCAAGGTTCCCGGTTCGATTCTCCGTCCAGGCGAAAGGTAAAATTTAAAAAAAAAATTATAAAATTGAATAATTTCTTCAACACTATTTGTATTACAGAAACAGGTGCCAAGAACTAAACATTTCGTGGAAGTGAAAATTATGTGAGGGAATGAGCACAATCTTCGTGGGGAGAAAATTCTTCCAAGCATATAATATTTTTGGGCTCAAAATGCTTCCAAACATATAATATGTTCACATAAAACAAACATAATAGTGTTTCGGCAATATCCAATAATATATGTGCTTCCTGCAAAATATGTTTGGAACATATGTTAGAGAAGCGATTTTTTTTTGAGGGTGTACATGAAAGTCTATATACGATCGGCTAGTATATCGAAAATTGAAACTTGATCGATTATAACCCAAAACACTAGGTTGCAGCTTGACTTTGATTATCGAAATATGTTCACAGACATATGGACAGATGTACATCGCTAATTCGACTCAGGGCCACGGTTTCCACTAGTGCCAAAATTTTCTACAGAAAATTTTATTTTCTCAAAATTTTAATTCTATAGCAACATTTCTCAAAATTTTTATAGAAAATTTTGTCAAAATTTTGTTTCTATAGAAATTTTTTATTTCTATAGAAAATTTTTTATTTATATAAAAAATTTTGATAAAATTTAATTTCTATTGAAAATTTTGATAAAATTTAATTTCTATTGAAAATTTTGTCAAAATTTTATTTCTATTGAAAATTTTTAAGTAAAAGTTTATTTGTATAGAAAATTTTTGGAAAATTTTATTTCTATAGAAAATTTTTGGAAAATTTTATTTCTATAGAAAATTTTTGGAAAATTTTATTTCTATAGAAAATTTTTGGAAAATTTTATTTCTATAGAAAAGTTTGTCAAAATTTTATTTCTATAGAAAATTTTGTCAGAATTTTATTTCTATAGAAAATTTTGTCAAAATTTCATTTTTATTGAAAATTTTGTCAAAATTTATTTCCATTGAAAATTTTATTTCTACAGAAAATGTTCTCAACATTTTGTCCAATTTTTTTTTTTATAGAAAATTCGTCAAATGTTTATTTTTATAGAAAATGTTGTCAAAATTTTGTTTCCAAAGAAAATCTTTATTTCTATAGAAAATTTTTATTTCTATAAAAATTTTGGTAACATTTCATTTCTACTGAAAATTTTGTCAAAATTTTATTTCTATAGAAAATTTTGTCAAAATGTTATTTCTATAGAAAATTTTTGAAAAATTTTATTTCTATAGAAAAGTTTGTCAAAATTTTATTTCTATTGAAAATTTTGTCAAAATTTTATTTCTATTGAAAATTTTGTCAAAATATTATTTCTATAGAACATTTTGTCAAAATTTTATTTCTGCAGAAAATTTTATTTCTACAGAATTTTTTTTTTTTACAGTGTTGAGCCTATAAGCTTTTTTATAGGCTATTATTTCAAAAATTAAAACTCGAAAATTTTATAATTTTAGTGATCCAAATTGATCGTTTTATTTGGCTGTAACAATGCAACTCAACTAACTATCGAAAAACAGAATATAAAAAATTCTCCATGCAAAAAAGGAATGAGAAAAATATCAAAATCATTATCGTCTTCTTGTTGATCATTGTCTCTTTAGGCAAGTTGATAGAATATCAATATGCATTTTTGCATTGCATCGCATGTTGTTGTTGATGTTGTAAAAAGAGCGTAAAAATGCATTTCAGGGGTAAACGCACCAACATACATATTTATGCGTGGCTGATGCAACGTTTGTATGTTTAGCCAGTACAATGCTGGATGCTGTTACTACAGGTAGATATTGATGTTATTGAGACTTCTCGCACAGTGGTTTATCCGAACATCCTCCCCCCGTTGGAAGGCTGTGCGTTTCAACAACATTATCATTAATGGGTAGTACGGCTAATTTGGCAACTGATCGTCGAATTATGCCGTTGATGGTTTTTATGATTGCCACTCGAACTATTTCATCGTTGCCTCTTACAACATCTACAACTCGTCCCAAAAGCCATTTCAAAGGTGGCAGATTGTCATCTTTTACAAGTACCATATCTCCGATGGCAACATTTTTGCGTTGTGACTTCCACTTTGACCGCTCTTGAAGAAGGGCCAGATAAGAAGAACTCCACTTCTTCCAAAATATTTGCTGCATATAGCAAACCTTTTGCCATCTATTCAATCTATTAATATTCAAATCTGTTACATCGGGCTCCGAAATTGTTGTTAATGGGGCGCCAACTAAAAAGTGGCCAGGTGTCAACACTTCGAGATCGTTTGGATCTTCTGATATTTGGCATAGAGGTCTAGAATTTAACACGGCACATATTTCACATACCAGGGTCCTTAATTCATCAAATGAAAGAACTGACTGCCCCACTGTGCGATAGAAATGATACTTGGCCGATTTAACCGCAGCCTCCCAAAGGCCCCCAAAGTGCGGTGATCTGGGCGGTATAAATTTCCAATTGATTTCATCCTCAAAACAGTGTTTTTGGATTTGCTGCATGCTCGTTTGGTTGAAAAAAAGTTGCCGTAGTTCACCCAATTCGTTTTTGGCTCCTACAAAATTTGTGGCATTGTCCGACCAAATAGTTTTTGGTTTGCCTCGAATCGAGATGAATCGCTTTAAGGATGACAGGAACGACGATGTAGATAAGTCGGATACCAATTCCATATGTATCGCCTTAGTTGCAAAACATATAAATATACATATGTAACTTTTTAATGGTGGCCGATTTCGTACCTCTGATTTATAATAAAAAGGCCCGCAAAAATCAATTCCAGTTATAGAAAATGCCCTGCTTGGCTGAACTCTTTCGTGCGGCAAACTGCCCATTATGTGCTCAGCTATTTTAGGCTTTAAGCGAAAACATTTTATACATTTAGCAATTATTAGGCTGATAGTTTTCCTGCCTCCTAGAGGCCAATATTGCTGACGAATATTTGCCAAAAGACTTTGAGGACCCGCGTGCAGAAATTTTTCGTGGAAGTAAATGACCATTGACTTGGTAAGTGGGTGGCTTTTCGGAACAATTATTGGGTGCTGAGCGTCGAAATTTAAATACGAATTTTGCAACCGCCCGCCGACTCTAATCAACCCATCAGAATCCATAAATGGTGCAAGCGCGAGTAATTTGCTAGATGTAGAAATATTTGATTTTGATTTCAAGGCTTTATATTCAGCTGAAAAATTAATTATTTGAATGTTTCGAAAAAGTATCTTAGTTCCCATTTTAATATCATTTCCATTGTATTTTCGCCGGATTTAAATTTTGAAAAATTCATGAAACGATATACATATCCAAAAATCCGTTGAATTTTATAGAAAGAATTTAGAAATTTGCAATTCAAAGCAAAATCATATACCGTCGAAGCAATTAGAACTGCACGTCGACGTTCAGGCAAATCTTCAATGAAATTCATATTATTTGGCCAATGTTCAAAATTTTTGTATAAAAAAGAGGGTCCATTTTTCCACAGGTTACACTTCACCAGCTCTTCTGGTGTAGAACCTCTCGATAATATATCCGCAGGATTTTTAGCGGTAGGCACATGGTGCCACATCATATTTTTGGTCAGATTTTGGATACGACTCACTCTATTACTTACAAAAATGTTGTAATTCGAAGACTCTTCCCGCAGCCACGACAATACTACCATGGAGTCCGACCAGCAGTGACATTCATAACCTTTGCCCAGAGTACTTGAAACATCATCCAAAAGTTCAGCGAGAAGCAGCGCTGCTGATAATTCCAATTTTGGTATCGTTAGAACTTTAAGGGGTGCCACTCTAGATTTGGAGCATAATAAATTCACCCGAATCTCTCCTTCGTGCTCTGATCTCACATAAATACAGGCTCCATAGGCTGATATGCTCGCATCGCAAAAGGCATGTATTTGAACATCCGAATCTGGAAGTAAAACAAATCTAGGATATTCGAATTGGCTAGCAAACGAAAATTTTGAAACATATTGCAACCAAGCAGTGTGCAAATCTTGGGGCAAGCTCTCATCCCAATCCAATTTAATTTTCCACAAGTTTTGCATAAAAACTTTGGCCTTAGTTATGACAGGCCCAATTAGCCCCAGAGGGTCATATAGACGGGCTATAGACGATAAAACAGTCCGCTTTGAAATATTTGTTGATTCTAAAAAATGCGAAAATGAAAAAATAAAATTATCCAACTTTGGATTCCAAACAAGGCCCAGGGTTTTAGTGATATTTGTCCCATCATGAAATTCTAAAAAAGTTTCACGATCACCAGCAGGCACATTTTCCAAGACGGAGTCATCATTAGAACACCACTTTCGTATTTGAAAGTTTCCTCTCTTCAGAAGAGACGTGATTTGTTCTCTTATTTCAATGACCTCTTCTATTGAATCCCCTCCGGAGATCAAATCGTCCACATAAAAATCTCTAGTGACGATATTTGCACCAATGGGAAACAATTCTCTCTCATCAAAAGCAAGCTGATGCATTGCACGTATAGCAAGAAAGGCGGCGGGTTTTGTGCCGTAAGTCACTGTGTTCAGCTTGTATATTTGTATGTCCTCACTAGAGCTATTTCTCCACAATATACATTGGAGGTAATCATCTGGTGGATTAATGAGAACACATCTATACATCTTACATATGTCGCCACTTAAAGCGATTTTGAAAAATCTAAAACGAAGTATCGTATTAAATAATTTGGCCTGTATAGTAGGGCCCGAATGAAGAGTTTCGTTTAATGAAAGGCCTGTGTTTGTTTTTGCCGACCCATCAAATACTACCCTGAGCTTGGTAGTTGTGCTCTCCTCCTTATGCACACAGTGGTGAGGCAGAAAATAAGTTTTGGTTTGTGGAGGAATATCTGTGACGAGACTCATGTGCTTTAGATCGATATACTCACTCATGAACTCACTGTATTTTTTCTTTACTGCAGGCAATTTATTCAATTTTCTCTCTAAATTGAGAAATCGACTGTGGGCTCTCCCATAAGAATCACCAAGTTCATTTGAATTTATTTTCTTTGGTAATGAAACTGAATATTCACCAGAGGATAGACGCACTGTGTTTTCAATAAAATGTTGCTCACAGAACTCATCGTCGGAATTAAGCTGCCCAGGGTTTCCAAAATTCTGCTCTACTTCCCAAAAGCTCTTTACAATATCAGCCAACGATTCATGTTCGCCTTTTGTAATGGCCTTTGATGCAGCGGCTAATGAACATGCATTCGAGTGAGATGCGCCCCCACCAGATACCACCCATCCAAGACGGGTTTTTTGTAAAATTGTCGAATTATTTCCACAGCGTATTTGGCCAACACTCATTAGTTCGAAAAATAGGCCAGCGCCAATAAGTAGATCTATTCTTCCCCTCTCACAAAAGTTGGAATCAGCTAATTTAATGTTATGAGGGATTTTGAAATCATTTACCTTAAGATTTCGATTTGGCTGGTATTCTGTAATTGATGGTATCACAACAGCTACGAATGAAACAGAATATTCACTGTGGCATGATTTTATTAATATTTCTGTCGATTTATCAGCCAAAATGTTACCTTCGCCGATACCAGATATTACGATATTTGAATTTCTCACCTTTAACTGGGCCTGATTGACAAATCGAGTTGTTATAAAATTTAGCTGGGAGGCCGAATCTAGAATCGCTCGGCATGGAACGAATACGCCAGAATTAGTTTTAACCAAAACAATAGCGGTCGCTAACAAAATATTTGTACCATCAGCAGTTTCGAATTGTTGGGTAGGATTTGATGAAACGAGAGTAGATTGTGTTTGTACTTGCGGTGGCTGCGAGGAAGATGGTGGGTGCCCTTGATTGATGTTGTTGTTAGCTTGTGTGGGTGTTGATAGTGATTCAAAATTATTATCGATATGTAATAGCGAGTGGTGTTTCATTTGGCAGATATTGCAGGGCCCAAACTTACATTTCTGGAGTCTATGACCCTTTCTTAAACAGTTAAGACACAAATTTAGTCTTTTTATACCCACCACCATAGGATGGGGGGTATATTAACTTTGTCATTCCGTTTGTAACACATCGAAATATTGCTCTAAGACCCCATAAAGTATATATATTCTGGGTCGTGGTGAAATTCTGAGTCGATCTGAGCATGTCCGTCCGTCCGTCCGTCCGTCCGTCCGTCCGTCCGTCCGTCCGTCCGTCTGTTGAAATCACGCTAAATTCCGAACGAAACAAGCTATCGACTTGAAACTTGGCACAAGTAGTTGTTATTGATGTAGGTCGGATGGTATTGCAAATGGGCCATATCGGTCCACTTTTACGTATAGCCCCCATATAAACGGACCCCAAAATTTTGCTTGCGAGGCCTCTAAGAGAAGCAAATTTCATCCGATCCGGCTGAATTTTGGTACATGGTGTTAGTATATGGTCTCTAACAACCACGCAAAAATTGGTCCACATCGGTCCATAATTATATATAGCCCCCATATAAACCGATCCCCCGATTTGGTTTGCGAGGCCCCTAAGAGAAGCAAATTTCATCCGATCCGGCTGAATTTTGGTACATGGTGTTAGTATATGGTCTCTAACAACCACGCAAAAATTGGTCCACATCGGTCCATAATTATATATAGCCCCCATATAAACCGATCCCCCGATTTGGCTTGCGAGGCCTCTAAGAGAAGCAAATTTCATCCGATCCGGCTGAAATTTGGTACATGGTGTTAGTATATGGTCTCTAACAACCATGCAAAAATTGGTCCACATCGGTCCATAATTATATATAGCCCCCATATAAACCGATCCTCCGATTTGGCTTGCGAGGCCTGTAAGCGAAGCAAATTTCATCCGATCCGGCTGAAATTTGGTACGTGATGTTAGTATATGGTCTCTAACAACCATGCAACCATTGATCCACATCGGTTCATAGTTATATAGCCCCCATATAAACCGATCACCAGATTTGACCTCCGGAACCCCTTGGAAGACCAAAATTCATCTGATTTAGTTGAAATTTGGTACGTGGTGTTAATATATGGCCTCAAACTCCCATGCAAAAATTGGTCGATATCGGTTCATAATTATATATAGGCCCCATATAAACCGATCCCCCGATTTGGCCCCCAGAGCCCCTTGGAAGGGCAAAATTCTTCCCATTCGGTTGGAATTTGGTACGTGATGTTGGTATATGGTATCCAACAACCATGCAGGGATTGGTTCATATCAGTCCATAATTATATATAGCCATATTTCAATTCTGGCTCTCTACGTACAAAAAGTCCATATCGATTCGTAATTATTTGTAGACTTAACTATACATAACTTTTTTGTCTAATATATACCATGTATGGACTAAATCACAATTTAGAAAACGATGTTAAGAAGTTTTAAGATACCACAACCCAAGTAATTCGATTGTGGATGATAGTCTTTCGTAGAAGTTTCTACGCAATCCATGGTGGTGGGTACATAAGATTCGGCCTGGCCGAACTTGCGGCCTTATATACTTGTTACTTCTCTAAAACGTAGCGTTGGGGAGAGATTTGAAAACTGTGAGCAATTCGATATGTAATGATCATTTGCATTACAAAATGTACAAAACGATTGCTTGGCTCCGGAAGCTATCAAAACATTTCGACCTTGGGAATTCGATTTCTTACTTGATTGTTGATTAGATGTGGTTGGTTTCATAGAGCTCTCAAGATTTTCCATCATACGACATCTTCGTTCAAGAAAGGAAGCCATGAATGGCCATGTTGGCAATCTATCATTTTGCAACTCTTCTTCCCACTTGGCTTGTGTTTGGTGATCCAGTTTAGAAACCACTAAATTAACGAGAAATCCATCTGCCAATTGCTCTTTGGTACATATCGTTTCGAGGGCTCGTATATGAGCGTTGAGTTTATCGTTAAGCTGGCGAAGACTGGATGCAGACCCTTTTTCAACATTTTTCAACCCAAAAACCTCTTTGATATGCATCTGAAAAAGAAGCAATTTATTATCGAATCGATTTTTAAGTAATTCAATTGCTTTATCATAATTTGCATCATTCGGCTCCAAAGATGATATCGTATCCAAAGCAGATCCAGTTAAGAGAGACCGTAGATGCTGGAACTTTTCTATATTGGTTAAATCCATATCGTTGGCTATAACTGTGGTAAACATAGCAAAAAAGTTCGGCCAGTCGGTGTATGAACCACTGAAAGCTGGAATTTTTAGTTCTGGCAGTCGAGTTTTGCGAATATTTCTTGGTTCCTCTATCGAAAATTGACGAAAAGTTGATGATGAAGGTAAAGAACGTGTACCGCCACTGGCCACAATTTTCCGCTTTAGTTTTGCCTTTGCTTCAAAATAAGATTTCATAAAATTGTCTCTGATAGTTTCATCCAAACTATCTCCTTGATAATTTTCCACAATTGATAGGGAATTTTCGAAATTTGTATTTAAACTTTCAACATAATCGAGGCGGACGGACAGATCAGCTTCATCCAGTGTTTGCAATTCATCGGAAGTAATGCGCTTATTAAATTTCTCCAGCTGCTTACCGATTAATTCCACTTTTTTTAAGCACTGCGATAAATCGGAGCTTTCCTTACCCGATTCCTTGGAATTAGATGATGATGATGTATTAAAATCTGGCATATTTTTCCAATTTTTAATCAAAAATCCAAAATTCAGCTTTTATAATTACGCAATGGATTACGCAATATTCGCTGTCTGAGCAAGTCTCAAGTTTTTTTTTTGGCTTAAAATCCGACGAAATTTTTATATTTTAATACCCGACTTGGCACTAAAAATACGTGATTCCAATCAATCACGTCGGGGTCACCAATGTTGAGCCTATAAGCTTTTTTATAGGCTATTATTTCAAAAATTAAAACTCGAAAATTTTATAATTTTAGTGATCCAAATTGATCGTTTTATTTGGCTGTAACAATGCAACTCAACTAACTATCGAAAACAGAATATAAAAAATTCTCCATGCAAAAAAGGAATGAGAAAAATATCAAAATCATTATCGTCTTCTTGTTGATCATTGTCTCTTTAGGCAAGTTGATAGAATATCAATATGCATTTTTGCATTGCATCGCATGTTGTTGTTGATGTTGTAAAAAGAGCGTAAAAATGCATTTCAGGGGTAAACGCACCAACATACATATTTATGCGTGGCTGATGCAACGTTTGTATGTTTAGCCATATGTACAATGCTGGATGCTGTTACTACAGGTAGATATTGATGTTATTGAGACTTCTCGCACAGTGGTTTATCCGAACATACAGAAAAAAAAATTCTCAAAAGTTTAATTCTATATCAACATTTCTCAAAATTTTGTCCAATTTTTTTATAGAAAATTTTGTCAAAAGTTTATTTTTATAGAAAATTTTGTCAAAATTTTATTTTTGTAGAAAATTTTGTCAAAACTTTGCTTTTATAGAAAATTAGCGTAATCCGGCCCGCTTTCCTGCGCCTTCCGAAGCGTATTTTTAGGAACATTTTGCGTTAACATAGTCAACCATATCCTTCGTGCTGAAAACAAATTCGAAAAGATTTTAATTCTTTCAAACAAATCGGACTACTTGCTTTTTCGTTTATAGGTACATATACGGCGGATATGCGTATGTAAAACGATTCGTCTTAAAAAATTTCGGGGAGAGGGTGTACCCTTTCCTCCAAATTTTTTAAATAGCATAATATTCTGTATTCAAGTAGTTGGACAATCTTCTATATTTCTTGTGAATTTTAAATGTGGTTTGTCAAGAAAAGGTATCCTTCTCCTCAACATATCTTATAATTAAGCACTATATTACAATAACATACAAAGAATTACTGTTTCCCATCCAATAAATCGGAAAAAGCAAAAGTAATAAAAAAATTTACCACATTAACATTTGCTAAAATGTTGGAAAATGATGCACCCTATACGTTGGCTGCCAATTTCATGTAAATTTAAGTTCTTTACTAAAAAGAAGTCTGGCAGAAGCCTGTGCAAAAATCATAAAATTATGTACCGAGTTCCCATTTACGGACAACCCTCTACTTTCAATTTAAGAAAAAAAAAACCGGCAAAAGGGAACTTTTCCCCACCTTCGCTCCACTCCGACCTGATATCGGACTATCACGTACCCTATATTAATTTCACAACTACTCAATTGTCCTTATAAATTCTATCGAAGTAAATCGACAAAGTTTATTTCAATTTTCCCCTTCCCCAACCAAATATCCAAAAATGATATACTAATCTAAAAATCATGTATAAATTTAATCACCTCTTCCCACGTTTCCTGTAAATTTCAAGTAGATCGGAGATGTTTAAATTTTGCTCTATTGTTTTAAAGGGACGTCACTTTCCCCGATACAATATCGACAAACACCGTAGTGAATAGCACCCCTAACCTTCCCTGAAAATTCTTGAAACTTTCCTTCAAGTGTGGGGCAAGGAAGGTTGCCTCTTCGTTCATAACCTTCCCCCACTGCTTCTGTAAATTTCAAGAAAACTTAAGATTTTTTTTTTTGCATTTTTAGAGGAGGACCTCCTCCCCGACCAAATATCGAAAAGTGATATAGCAAATAATAAGCCTAAAGGGGCGGCCTCTCTTCCGTCCAAATATCACAAAATCAGGTATCAACTATTAATATCGTAACCTCTCCCCAGTCCTCTATAAATTTCAAGTAACTCGGTAAAGTTTAATTGTTTCTCTGTATGTACTTAGATTTCACCTATGAGGACTATATCAGATTCTGGATTTATAAGAATCATTTTTGTGTGAGTTTTAGAGGAAACATTAACATCTCTTGTAAGTGTGCAAGAAAATTATAAAATAACGTCTTGATTTGAAATCTTAAATCTGTAGAAGTAAAATCTGGAAATTTAACATTGAGTTTCAAGCAACTTTCATGATCAGTGCGCCTTCTAAATACATCCTCAAGAAGTGAAGTCGGTCTATATGGATGCATTACCAAATGGACCAATAACAACTTAATCCGATACACGTTTTTGTGAGCCTAAAATACCAGAATATTTACAATTTCAGGCAAATCAGATAAGAACTACGGTTTCTAGAAACCCAAGGAGTTAAATCGGGAGATCGTTCCTATGGAGGCTACACTAAAATATGGACCGATATTCACCGTTTGCGGCACACCTCTTTATGACCCGAAAATACCTCTAGATTTCCAATTTCAGGCAAATAGGATAAAAACTTCGGATTCTAGAAGCCCAAGAAGTAAAATCGGGAAATCGGTATATATGGGGGCTATACCAAAATATGGACCAATACTCACCACTTTTGGCACACCTCTTTATGGTCCTAAAATACCTCCAGATTCCAATTTCAGGTAAATTGAATTAAAACTGCGGTTTCTATAAGCCCAAGAAGTAAAATCGGGAGATCGGTCTATATGAGGGCTATACCAAAACATGGACCGATACTCACCATTTTTGGCACACCTCTTTATGGTCATAAAATACCTCTAGATTTCGAATTTCAGGCAAATTGGATAAAAACTACGATTTCTATAAGTCCAAGACCCCAAATCGGGAGGTCGGTTTATATGGGGACTATATCAAAACCTGGACCGATATGGCCCATCTTCGAACTTGACCTGCCTGCAGACAAAAGACGAGTTTGTGCAAAATTTCAGCACGATTGCTTCATTATTGAAGACTGCAGCGTGATTACAACAGACAGACAGACAGATAGACGGACAGACGGACATCGTTATATCGTCTTAGAATTTCTCCCTGATCAAGAATATATATACTTTATATAGTCGGAAATCGATATTTCGATGTGTTACAAACGGAATGACAAACTTATTATACCCCGTCACCATTCTATGGTGGTGGGTATAACAAGTAAGGAAAGTCTAAAGTCGGGCGGGCCGACTATATATGCCCTGCACCACTTTGTAGATCTAAATTTTCGATACCATCCGTCAAATGTTTTGGGGGCTATATATAAAGTTTGTCCCAAATACATATATTTAAATATCACTCGATCTGGACAGAATTTGATAGACTTCTACAAAATCTATAGACTCAAAATTTAAGTCGGCTAATGCACTAGTGTGAAACACAATGTTAGTAAAAACAAGTAAGGAAAGTCTAATGTCGGGCGGGGCCGACTATATTATACCCTGCGCTTTTTGTAGATCTAAATTTTCGATACCATATCACATCTGTCACATGTGTTGGGGGCTATATTTAAAGGTTTGTCCCAAATATTTACATCTAAATATCACTCGATCTGGACAGAATTTTATAGACTTCTAGAAAATCTATAGACTCAAAATTTACGTCGGCTAATGCATTAGGGTAGAGCACAATGTTAGTAAAATAAATATGGGAAACATTTAAATCTGAAATATGTATTTAGGAAAATTAGAGTCATTTTGACAACTTTTCGACTAAGCAGTGGCGATTTTACAAGGAAAATGTTGGTATTTTGACCATTCTTGTCGAAATCAGAAAAACATTTATATGGGAGCTATATCTAAATCTGAACCGATTTCTTCCAAAATCAATAGGGTTATATTCTGAGCCAAAACACATACTTGTGCCAAATTTGAAGTCGATTGGACTAAAAGTGCGACGTAGACTTTGATTACAAAAATGTGTTCACGGACAGACGGACATGGCTATATCGACTCAGGAGCCCACCCTGAGCATTTTTTCCAAAGACACCATTTGTCTATCTCGTCTCCTTCTGGGTGTTGCAAACATATGCACTAACTTAACAGGTTGGCTGATAAGTCCCCGGTCTGACACATAGATGGCGTCGTTAGTATTATTTTTATATAGTTCCAACCTATTATTTTTATATAGTACCAACTTTCAAATGATTCGTGTCAAAATTTGACGTATGTAAGTCAATAAGTTTGTGAGAAAGAGCGTCTTTTGTGAAGCAACTTTTGTTATTGTGAAAAAAAAAATGGAAAAAAGGAATTTCGTATTTTGATAAAATACGGTGGAAGCAAAAACTTGGCTTGATAATGAGTTTCCGGACTCTGCCCCAAGGGAAATCAACAATAATTGATTGGTATGCAAAATTCAAGCGTGGTGAAATGAGCACGGAGGACGGTGAACGCAGTGGACGCCCGAAAGAGGTGATTACCGACGAAAACATCAAGAAAATCCACAAAATGATTTTTAATGACCGTAAAATGAAGTTGATCGATATAGCAGAGGCCTTAAAGATATCAAAGGAACATGTTGGTCATATCATTCATTAATATTTGGATATGCGGAAGCTCTGTGCAAAATGGGTGCCGCGCGAGCTCACATTTGACCAAAAACAACAACGTGTTGATGATTCTGAGCGGTGTTTGCAGCTGTTAACTCGTAATACACCCGAGTTTTTCCGTCGATATGTGATAATGGATGAAACATGGCTCCATCACTACACTCCTGAGTCCAATTGACAGTCGGCTGAGTGGACAGCGACCGGTGAACCGTCTCCGAAGCGTGGAAAGACTCAAAAGTCCGCTGGCAAAGTAATGGCCTCTGTTTTTTGGGATGCGCATGGAACAATTTTTTATCGATTATCTTGAGAAGGGAAAAACCATCTACAGTGACTATTATATGGTGTTAACGGGTGATACGGTCAAAATTTGGTCAAGGGAAAACGCGTGTAAACCGGTTAAATCGTTTATTTAAAAAATCAAATTAAATTTCTTTTTCAAGTTTAATTAGTATAAAATTCAGGAAAAATATTCAGTTAGGCTTTCGCTTTTCCAAATCCGAATTGCCGGGCCTCACGCTTGACACCTGCCATCAGATTTTGTACAGCCACCATGTCCACCTTCTTCGCCGCAGAAAGCCAGTTTGCCTTGAACTGCTGCTCGTCCTTAGCAGTTTTTTTGGTCTTCTTTAGGTTTCGCTTGACAATAGCCCAGTATTTCTCAATTGGGCGGAGCTCTGGCGTGTTGGGAGGGTTCTTGTCCTTGGGAACCACCTGTACGTTATTGGCGGCGTACCACTCCATGGCCTTTTTACCGTAATGGCAAGATGCCAAATCCGGCCAAAACAGTACGGAACAACCGTGTTTCTTCAGGAAAGGCAGCAGACGTTTATTCAAACACTCTTTCACGTAAATTTCTTGGTTGACAGTCCCGGAAGCTATGAAAATGCTGCTTTTCAAGCCACAGGTACAGATGGCTTGCCAAACCAGATATTTCTTTGCGAGCTTTGACAGTTTTATGTGCTTGAAAATATCTGCTACCTTTCCCCTTCCTTTTGCCGTATAAAACTCCTGTCCCGGAAGCTGCTTGTAGTCGGCTTTGACGTATGTTTCGTCGTCCATTACCACGCAGTCAAACTTCGTCAGCATCGTCGTGTACAGCCTCCGGGATCGCGCTTTGGCCGTCGTATTTTGTTTATCATCGCGATTTGGAGTCACTACCTTCTTGTAAGTCGATAGTCCGGCTCGTTTTTGGCTCGATGCACGGTTGTAGACGATACACCCAGCTTATTTGCGGCATCTCGGAGAGAAAGGTTAGGGTTTCGCTTGAAACTACCGGCAACTCTCTTTTTCGTCTCAGCGGCTTCCGGTTTTCGATTTCCCCCCGACTCAGACTTCCTGGCTGTCGACAAACGTTCCCCAAACACTTTAATTACATTTGTAACGGTTGATTTGCAACTTTTAGCGATTTTGCCAGCTTTGCGTGCGAGTAGCTCGGATTTTCGCGATGCGCGAGCAAAATTTTGATACGCTGCTCTTCTTGCTTGGACGGCATTTTGACAACTGAAGAGTGAATTCCAAAATCAAAATATGAGCAACATTCTACATACACACACCTTCAAAATGAGGGTTGTTCAGGTTTTTTAAATGCAAAATTGAAAGAAATACGTTAAGTTTATATTGACCAAATTTTGACCGTATTACCCTTTATTGGAGCGTTTGAAGGTCGAAATCGCGGCAAAACGTCCCCATATGAAGAAGAAAAAAGTGTTGTTCCACTAAGACAACGCGCCGTGCCACAAGTCATTGAGAACGATGGCAAAAATTCATGAATTGGGCTTCGAATTGCTTCCCCACCCACCGTATTGTCCAGATCTGGCCCCAGCGACTTTTTCTTGTTCTCAGACCTAAAAAGGATGCTCGCAGGGAAAAAATTTTGCTGCAATGAAGAGGTGATCGCCGAAACTGAGGCCTATTTTGAAGCAAAATCGAAGGAGTACTACCAAAATGGTATCAAAAAATTGGAAGGTCATTATAATCGTTGTATTGCTCTTGAAGGGAACTAAAGTGTGATACGGTCAAAATTGGGTCAAGGGAAAACGCGTGTAAATCGGTGAAATCGTTTATTTAAAAAATCAAATTAAATTTCTTTTTCAAGTTCAATTAGTATAAAATTCAGGAAAAATATTCAGTTAGGCTTTCGCTTTTCCAAATCCGAATTGCCGGGCCTCACGCTTGACACCTGCCATCAGATTTTGTACAGTCACCTTGTCCACCTTCTTCTTCCGCTTGACAATAGCCCAGTATTTCTCAATTGGGCGGAGCTCTGGCGTGTTGGGAGGGTTCTTGTCCTTGGGAACCAACTGCACGTTGTTGGCGACGTACCACTCCATGGCCTTTTTACCGTAATGGCAAGATGCCAAATTCGGCCAAAACAGTACGGAACAACCGTGTTTCTTCAGGAAAGGCAGCAGACGTTTATTCAAACACTTTTTCCCCTTCCTTTTGCCGTATAAAACTCCTGTCCCGGAAGCTGCTTGTAGTCGGCTTTGACGTAGGTTTCTTCGTCCAATACCACGCAGTCAAACTTCGTCAGCATCGTCGTGTACAGCCTCCGGGATCGCGCTTTGGCGTATTTTGTTTATCATCGCGATTTGGAGTCACTACCTTCTTGTAAGTCGATAGTCCGGCTCGTTTTTTGGCTCGATGCACGGTTGTAGACGATACGCCCAGCTTATTTGCGGCATCTCGGAGAGAGAGGTTAGGGTTTCGCTTGAAACTACCGGCAACTCTCTTTGTCGTCTCAGCGGCTTCCGGTTTTCGATTTCCCCCCGATCCAGACTTCCTGGCTGTCGACAAACGCTCCCCAAACACTTTAATTACATTTGTAACGGTTGATTTGGCAACTTTTAGCGATTTTGCCGGCTTTGCGTGCGAGTAGCTCGGATTTTCGCGATGCGCGAGCAAAATTTTGATACGCTGCTCTTCTTGCTTGGACGGCATTTTGACAACTGAAGAGTGAATTGCAAAATCAAAATAGGAGCAACATTCTACACACACACACCTTCAAAATGAGGGGTGTTCAGGTTTCTTAAATGCAAAATTGAAAGAAATACGTCAAGTTTATATTGCCCAAATTTTGACCGTATCACCCTTTATGTGGAATAATAAAAACGAATTTTGACAAAACAAGTAAGGAAAGTCTAAAGTCGGGCGGGGCCGACTATGTTATACCCTGCACCACTTTGTAGATCAAAATTTTCGATACCATATCGCATACATCAAATGTGTTGGGGGCTGTATATAAAGGTTTGTCCCAAATACATACAATTAAATATCACTTGATCTGGAATTTGATAGACTTCTACAAAATCTATAGACTCAAAATTTAAGTCGGCTAATGCACTAGGGTGGAACACAATGTTAGTAAAAAATATGGGAAACATTTAAATCTGAAGCAATTTTAAGGAAACTTCGCAAAAGTTTATTTATGATTTATCGCTCGATATATATGTATTAGAAGTTTAGGAAAATTAGAGTCATTTTTACAACTTTTCGACTAAGCAGTGGCGATTTTACAAGGACAATGTTGGTATTTTGACCATTTTTGTCGAAATCAGAAAACATATATATGGGAGCTATATCTAAATCTGAACCAAATTTGGCACGCATAGCTACAATGCTAATTCTACTCCCTGTGCAAAATTTCAACTAAATCGGACCAAAAAATTGGCCTCTGTGGTCATATGAGTGTAAATCGGCCGAAAGATATATATTGGATCTGAACCGATTTCAACCAAATTTTGCACGCATAGCTACAATGCTAATTCTACTCCCTGTGCAAAATTTCAACTAAATCGGAGCAACAAATTAGCCTCTGTGGTCATATGGGTGTAAATCGGACGAAAGCTATATATGGGAGCTATATCTAAATCTGAACCGATTTCAACCAAATTTGGCACGCATAGCTACAATGCTAATTCTACTCCCCGTGCAAAATTTCAACCAAATTGGGATAAAACTCTGGCTTCTGGGACCGTATTAGTCCATATCGGGCGAAAGATATATATGGGAGCTATATCTAAATCTGAACTGATTTCAATGAAATTTGGCACACTTGACTATAGTACTAACTGTTCTTCTTGTGCAAAATTTTAAGTAAATTGGTGTAAAACTCTGGCTTCTGGGGCCATATAAGTCCATATCGGGCAAAATATATATATGGGAGCTATATCTAAATCTGAACCGATTTCTTCCAAAATCAATAGGGATCTATTCTGAGCCAAAACACTAACTTGTGCCAAATTTTAAGTCGATTGGACTAAAACTGCGACCTAGACTTTGATTACAAAAATGTGTTCACGGACAGACGGACAGACGGACATCGTTATATCGACTCAAGAGCCCACCCTAAGCATTTTTGCCAAAGACACCATGTGTCTATCTCGTCTCCTTCCGGGTGTTGCAAACATATGCACTAACTTATAATACCCTGTTCCACAGTGTGGAGCAGGGTATAAAAATGTGTTTTTCTTTGTTAGACCGGGGACTTATCAGCCAACCTGTTATAATACCCTGTTCCACAGTGTGGCGCAGGGTATAATCAGGAACCAGATATAAATTTCATAACCTCACCCATTTTTTCCGTAAAATTTCAGTGGGGGGAGTTTAGTTTTGTTTTCACTGTACTTTACTTTCGAGCAAATCACATAATTTTGTTCCAAGTTTCAAAAAGTAGGGCAAGGAGAAGGTCCCCCTCCCCGTCCACATATGAAATCATCAGGTACCCCATATTAATTCCATAACCTCACCACATGTTCTCTGTAAATCTCAGATAATTTAGAAAATTTTAGTTTTTTCACTGTACTTTAAAAAAAGTCAAACAAAGGGAGGCCCCCTCCGCCTCCAAATATCGAAATATAAAGTAGCGGATCTTTGTCTAGATGCCAACCCCAATCTTCAATGAAAATTTCAAGCAAATCGGTCAACTTTGGCCACCTACGATCTCTGGAAGTTTCAAATAAATCGGTTCAGCCGTTTCGGAGCCAACTCGGAACATACAAACAAACAAACAAATAAACAAACATAGATTGAATTTTATATATATATATATATACGCTCACAAAAAATCGCTTCTGTAACATATACTCCCAAACATATTTTGCTTCAAGCATATACATTTTTGGGTATTGCCCAAACATTTATATGTTTAATCTCTTCCAATATATAATATGTTTGAAAGCATATTGGTCTAAACAATATATGTTTGGGTAGTCTAAGTTCCAAACATTTTGTATTTTTGCATCCAAATTCAATAATGTTGTCTTCCAAAAAACAATATGTTATTATGTGAACATATAATATGTTTGGAAGCATTTTGCACCCAAAAATATTATATGCTTAAAAAAATTCTCCCAAACAATATTGTGCTCAAAATTTTATTTATTTATTTATATATTTACAATCATAATGAATTATGAAAATAAACAGGTAATATAGGTGCTAACAACATAGGTTTTCGACCTGAATGCTCAAAATTTTGTTTCTGCCCAATTGTATATTCCCCCACATCTTTCTCACTTCCACGAGATTTTTTAGTTCTTAGCACCTTTTTCTGTAATACAAACATTGTAGAAGAAATTATCCAATTGTACGATTTTTATACCCTCCACCATAGGATGGGGGTATATTAACTTTGTCATTCCGTTTGTAACACATCGAAATATTGCTCTAAGACCCCATAAAGTATATATATTCTGGGTCGTGGTGAAATTCTGAGTCGATCTAAGCATGTCCGTCCGTCCGTCCGTCTGTCCGTCTGTCCGTCTGTCCGTCTGTCCGGCTGTCCGTCCGTCTGTGGAAATCACGCTAACTTCCGAACGAAACAAGCTATCGACTTGAAACTTGGCACAAGTAGTTGTTATTGATGTAGGTCGGATGGTATTGAAAATCGGCCATATCGGACCACGTTTACGTATAGCCCCCATATAAACCGATCCCCAAATTTGGCTTGGGGAGCCTCCCGGAGCAGCAAAATTCATCCGATCCGGTTGAAATTTGGTACGTGGTCTTAGTATACGGTCTCTAACACCCATGCAAAAATTGGTCCATGTCGGTCCATAATTATATATAGCCCCCATATAAACCGATCCCCAGATTTGAACTCCGGAGCCTCTTGGAGGAGCAAAATTCATCCGATCCAATTGAAATTTAGTACGTGGTGTTAGTATATAGTCTCTAACAACCATGCAAAAATTGGTCCATATCGGTCCATAATTATATATAGCTCCCATATAAACCGATCCCCAGATTTGACCTCAGGAGCCTCTTGGAGGAGCGAAATTCATCCGATCCAGTTGAAATTTGGTACATGGTGTTAGTATATGGTATCTAACAACCATGCAAAAATTGGTCCATATCGGTCCATAATTATATATAGCAAAAGTCATCCGATCCGGTTGAAATTTGGTACATTTTGTCAATATATGGCCTCTAACAGCCATGTAAAAATTGGTCAATATCGGTCTTTAGTTATATATAGCCGATGACTTATTACACAAAAATTGGTCCATATCGCCAAAAATAATCTACCAAAACTTTATTTCCATAGAAAATTTTTTCAAATTTTATTACTATAGAAAGTTGTGTCAAAATTTCATTTCTATAGAAAGTTTTGTCAAACGTTTATTTCTATAGAAATGTTTGTCAAAATTTTATTTCCATAGAAAGTTTTGTCAAAATTTTATTTTTATAGAAACAACATTTTATTTCTATACAAAATTTTGTCAACATTTTACTTCCATAGAAAATTTTGTCAACATTTTATTTCTATAGAAAATTTTGTCAAGTTTTTATTTCTATAGAAAATTTTGTCAAAATTTTATTTCTATAGAAAATTTTGTCAAGTTTTCATTTCTATAGAAAATTTTGTCAAACCATATTATATACGTATTTAATCGGCCTTTTTTTGTTTAATATATACCCCGTATGGGCTAACTTACAATTTAGAAGACAGTGTTAAAAAGTTTTACGATTCCTTGCCATCGGCAAGTGTTATCGCAACCCAAGTAATTCGATTGTGGATGACAGCCTTTAGTAGAAGTTCCTACGCAATCCATGGTGGAGGGTACATAAGATTCGGCCTGGCCGAACTTACGGCCGTATATACTTGTTTTTATTTTAATTTTACCTTTTGCCGGACGGGGATTCGAACAGCGGACCACACAGTTTGTAAGGATCAAAGAAGTAGTAGATCAATTGCCCAAGGAAAAATAAAATGTTAATTTTGTAATAACAAGCAACAACCACCAACTTAATTCAATATCGCTCCCTGTTAAATAGAGCTCCAAGCTACTAAACACATATTTGTTTATAGGCTATTTCTAAATTAATATATGTTTGCATCCAAGCATATTATATTTACAAACATTTTATGTCCCAAACATAATATGTTCTAACATATTAACATATATGTCCCAAACATGTTATGCCAGTTTATGAACATTATATGCTTGCACTCAAAAATATTGTGTTTAAAAATTTGTGTTCCAAACATATAATGTTTATAGCCAAACATATGAAAAGCAGTCTTTTTCATCCGTGTAGATTTTGCCAAAATTTTATTTCTATAGAACATTTTTATTGCTATAGAAAATTTTGTCAAAATTTTATTTCTATTGAAAATTTTGTCAAAATTTCATTTCTATTGAAAATTTTGTCAAAATTTCATTTCTATTGAAAATTTTGTCAAAATTTTATTTCTATTTAATATTTTGTCAAACTTTTATTTTTATTGAAAAGTTTGTCGAATGTCATTGCATGGCATTCAATCTCCAGTAAATCAGTTGCCGACGGCAACATACTGGAGTGGTGTAGTTGGAAGGTGAAAGTGTTTTCTACTGCATTTCTTTTTTTGGACATGTTGGATTTGCTTAAGCTCGTTCTTTGCAATAATTGAAATCAGTAGATCGTCCAATAAAGGGAACTGATGAGGATGTGGAAATCCGAAACAGCTGTCTTCTCAACCCTTTTGGACAACATTTTCACGTATCCATACACCATAAAAATAACCGGTAATGATAGGCTAATAAATAATGCCATTATATCATTACAAGTAAAGGGTGATTCTTTTGAGGTTAGGATTTTCATGCATTAGTATTTGACAGATCACGTGGGATTTCAGACATGGTGTCAAAGAGAAAGATGCTCAGTATGCTTTGACATTTCATCATGAATAGACTTACGATCTGCCACAACGTCGAATTTTCAGTGAATGGGCCCTAGAAAAGTTGGCAGAAAATCCGCTTTTTTATCGACAAATTTTGTTCAGCGATGAGGCTCATTTCTGGTTGAATGGCTACGTAAATAAGCAAAATTGCCGCATTTGGAGTGAAGAGCAACCAGAAGCCGTTCAAGAACTGCCCATGCATCCCGAAAAATGCACTGTTTGGTGTGGTTTGTACGCTGGTGGAATCATTGGACCGTATTTTTTCAAAGATGCTGTTGGACGCAACGTTACGGTGAATGGCGATCGCTATCGTTCGATGCTAACAAACTTTTTGTTGCCAAAAATGGAAGAACTGAACTTGGTTGACATGTGGTTTCAACAAGATGGCGCTACATGCCACACAGCTCGCGATTCTATGGCCATTTTGAGGGAAAACTTCGGAGAACAATTCATCTCAAGAAATGGACCGGTAAGTTGGCCACCAAGATCATGCGATTTGACGCCTTTAGACTATTTTTTGTGGGGCTACGTCAAGTCTAAAGTCTACAGAAATAAGCCAGCAACTATTCCAGCTTTGGAAGACAACATTTCCGAAGAAATTCGGGCTATTCCGGCCGAAATGCTCGAAAAAGTTGCCCAAAATTGGACTTTCCGAATGGACCACCTAAGACGCAGCCGCGGTCAACATTTAAATGAAATTATCTTCAAAAAGTAAATGTCATGGACCAATCTAACGTTTCAAATAAAGAACCGATGAGATTTTGCAAATTTTATGCGTTTTTTTTAAAAAAAAAGTTATCAAGCTCTTAACAAATCACCCTTTACTACGGTACACTATGTGTACTTCGTACAGACAATCAGTCTAAATGCGCATCACAGATGATATATAGAAATTTTATTTCCATAGAAAATTGTTGGAAAATTTTATTTCGATAGATTTTTTTCAAAATTTTATTTCTATAGAAAATTTTGTCAAAATGTTATTTCTATTGAAAATTTTGTCAAAATTTTATTTCTATTGAAAATTTTGTCAAAATTTTATTTCTATAAAACAATTTTTATTAAAATTTTATTTCTAAAGAAAATTTGGCAAAATTTTATTTCTATAGAACAATTTCTGTCAAAATTTTATTTCTATAGAACAGTTTAAAAAAAAATTATAGAACATTTTTTCAAAATTTTATATCTCTTGAATATTTTGCCAAAATATTATTTCTGTATAACGTTTTGTCAAAATTTTATTTCTATACAAAATTTTGTCAACATTTTATTTCTATAGAAATTGTTTTTCAAAAAAAAAAAAAATTTATAGAAACTTGAAGTACCTCTTAGCTATTTTGCAAAATCTTACAAAGCATCAAGAATTCTACCAATCTTCCAAACAGCAGTTGTAGAATTCTATCAACGGTGACAACCATGCTCAGGTCGCGACCATGAGCATTTTGTTGGAGACACACTGTGTCTATCTCATCTTCTTCTGGGTGTTGCAAACATATCCACTAAATTAGAATACCTTGTTCAACATAGTGGCGCAGGGTATATAAAGTTTACAATTTGTTGTAGCACAATTTTTTTTCTTTGGGTGTATACATTTTCCCGAATCAAAATTAAAAAAAAAAAGTTCTTGGAATTCATGTTTTCAACGCTTTACCCTTAACAATCTATAGAAATCATGCAATAAACCAAATTGGACAACTAGAGGGGACACCATCATGATGGAAATGGATGGATCAAGCAATTAATTTCAATAAAATATTTTTGTTTTGTTTCTATTTTACTAATATATGTCAATTGTTGACTAAATTTAAATTAATTTCAAAACAAAGACCGATTATAATTGAAAGGCGGACATAGTCATTTCCGCTTCCTTCTGTCCCACTGACAAACACCAACAACTTTCTTTTCCAACTTATAAAAAGCAGCAGCAATGACGAAACAGAAACAACTCACATTTATCCCGAGAAAAAGAAACCAATAAAACTTCACAACTATAGTCCAATACAGTTGGGATTAAAAGGAAATCTAACCCGAGACTATTCACCCCATCCAGCTCTAAGAAAAATGACCCATACTTAGTGTAATGAGTTGAAAAAATTAAAAGTCATTGTTGAAATTGAAATTAGAGAAAATGTCGTATTTTGTTTGTAAGAAGAAAGATTTTCTTTCAAATTAAATCAATGGATGATGAAAGGAATAAACTGTCATGGGATATGACGATAGCAGCAGGGTATGTTGGCTAGCATTTATGCTGTCATTTGTTTTATTTGTTTTTTATCCGTCAACATCATTAATTTCAATTTAAAAAGTATTTTTTGCGATTTAATTATGTTTTGAGAACACTAATGGATGACAATTCATGATTGACCCCATGGGAATCTAGTGTGATTTTATGTATTTGCCACATAGCCTATGGCAAATTTATAATCGTAGTGTTAGCCTTTATAATGAAAACAAAATTTACATTTCAATTAATATTAATAGATGTGTTTCCGGCGAATTAATAATAAGCTGATAGCAAAACTTTGACAAGATAAGACAAAAAGTCAATAGGGATAAACTGGGAACTAAAAAAATTTTACATTGGCTGTATATGGCAGTGGTTATATGGTATGGTACGCTTTGGTATTGTGGTTTGGTGGCTGGCACTTCAACAATCGAGAAGTTTTGAAAAAATCAGCGAATGGAGCTTTTGCTTATCTCAGTAAGACAGTGTCACATTATATTAATGTCATGTTGCATTGAATATTTGCAACATGACATGAATATTTTGACCAAATAGTCAGCTGTAACAACGGCTGTACGACTGCTATCGTTGTGATCGCAAAAAGAGGAGTCGTTCTTCAATATTAACTTTGTCATTCCGTTTGTAACACATCGAAATATTGGTCTAAGACCCTATAAAGTATATATATTCTGGGTCGTGGTGAAAATCTGAGTCGATCTAAGCATGTGCGTCCGTCCGTCTGTTGAAATCACGCTAACTTCCGAACGAAACAAGCTATCGACTTGGCACAAGTAGTTGTTATTGATGTACGTCGGTTGGTTTTGCTAATGGGTCATATCGGACCATATTTACGTATGGCCCCCATATAAACCGACCCCCAAATTTGGCTTGGGGATCCTCTAGGTGGAGCAAATGTCATCCGATGCGGTTGGAATTTGGTACGTTATGTTATTATGTGGTCTCTAATAACCATGCAAAAATTGATTCATATCGGTCTATAAATATATATATAGCCTCCTGATTTGACCTCGGGAGCCTCGTGGAAGAGCTAATTTCTTGGAGGCGCAAATTTCATCCGATTCGGCTGAAATTTTGTACTTTGTGTTTGTATATGGTCGCTACCAACCATTCCAAACGTGATCCATATCGGCCCATAGTTACTTATAGCTCCCAGAAAAACCGATCCCCAGAGGTATTTTCGGACCATAAAGAGGTGTGCCAAAAATTGTGAGTATCGGCCCATGTTTTGGTGTAGCCCCCATACAGACCAATATCCCGATTTTACTTATTGGGCTTCTAGAATCCCCAATTTTTAACCAATTTACCTGAAATTGTTAACCTGGAAGTATTTTATGTTAGAACCATAAAGAGGTGCTGCAAAAATGTTTTTATCCAATTTGCCTGAAATTGGAAATCTAAGGATATTTTCGGACCTCTAGATTTCAAACTTCAGGCAAATCGGATAGTAAGTACAGTTCCTAGAAGCCCAAGAAATAAAATCTGGAGATCGGTATATATGGGGGCTGTACGAAAACATGGACCGATACGAACCATTTTCGACGCACCTCTTTATGGTCCCAAAACACCTCTAGATTTCCAATTTCAGACAAATCGGGATGTAAATACAGTTTCTAGACGCCCAAGAAGGAAAATCCGGAAATCGTTCTATATGGTGTCTATACCAAAACATGGACCGATAGGCACAATTTTCGGCACACTCTTTGATGGTCCTAAAACAACTCTTGATTTCCAATTTCAGGCAAATTGGATAAAAACTACGGGTTTTAAAAGCCTAAGACCCCAAATCGGGAGGTCGGTTTATATGGGGACTATATCAAAACTTGGACCGATATAGCCCATAATCGAACTTGACCTGCCTACAAACAAAACACGAACCTGTGCCAAATTTTAGGACGATAGCGTGGGTGCCACCGTGGTGCAATGGTTAGCATGCCCGCCTTGCATACACAAGGTCGTGGGTTCGATTCCTGCTACGACCGAACACCAAAAAGTTTTTCAGTGGTGGATTATCCCACCTCAGTATATATTTCTGAGGGTTTCAAAGCTTCTCTAAGTGGTTTCACTGTAATGTGGAACGCCGTTCGGACTCGGCTATAAAAAGGAGGTCCCTTGTCATTGAACTTAACATGGAATCGTGCAGCACTCAGTGATAAGAGAGAAGTTCACCACTGTGGTATCACAATGGACTGAATAGTCTAAGTGAGCCTGATACATCGGGCTGCCACATAACCTAACCTAACCTAGGACGATAGCGTCATTATTGAAGGCTGTAGCGTGATTACAACAGACGGACATGCTTGTATGTCTTAGAATTTCTCCCTGATCAAGAATATATATACATTATATATAGTCGGATATCGACATGTCGATGTGTTACAAACGGAATGGCAAACTTATTATACCCCCGTCACCATTCTATGGTGGTGGCTATAACAACAAAAAAATTAAATATTTCAAAGTAATAAAAGTTGATATGGTGCAACCAAACTCACTGACTAGCTCACAGTATTCAAAGAACAACAGAAAACTTATTCCTTACCACTATGCCTACACATTGCATGCAACGTGTGATTACACTGACCTACGGCCCTATATTTAATATTAACACCTGTAGATTAAGCTACAAAAAAACGCCCATTATTCTCCCATAACAAAAAACACAAAAAAAAAAAACATCAATCAAGTTGAGGGGCTAAAAAAAAGCACAAAAAGTAAATGAAAAGCGCACACACCAAAAACCCAAACAAAACTATGGGAAAAACAACTGAAAACTAATTATGTTTACATTATAAAATTTCCACTTTGTATGTTAGTGTGTGTACGTGTGTACACATCTTAACATATTTGTGGGAATGTGGAAAGTGTTCGTTAAAAAGCTTTTAGAGATTGGCAGCGCAAAAAAAAAAAAAATAATCTCACAGAAGTGGACATATCAAAGGCACTTTATAGCTTTTATGAGATTACATGGTTATACTAAACTCTTATGTGGAACTTAAGAGGGAAACTCTTAACATAGAAAGAGAAAATTTCCCTTATGTTAATAAGAGAATAACATGAATTTGTGAGCATTCTACATTACACAACCACACTCACTATAGTATTCTTTAAAACAATGCTTAACATTAACATTGTAATGTTGTTGTGGGAGAGATGATGGAGGTGGTGGTTGTGCCACTGCTCGTGATAGGCAAGTTGGCTATTCCTCTAACATTTCGTTGTTGCTTTCGTCGACATTCACTTTTATCCCATTGTAATGACTTACATATTTTACTTGTTTGTGTGCCCTAGCGACTATATTAGTGTTTGTGTGAGTGTGTATGGCGCCTGTTTGCGAGTTTGAGAGTGTTTGTGAGTGCGTATATATTCGCATTCGCATTTCAGTATACAAAATATTTTCAGAAGGAATTTTTGGGGTAAAGGAATTTCTTCATTGTCAGTTGACACGTGCGATTCGCTGGGACAGAACACTAAACTCATAGTAGAAGAACTTGTGTTGTGTGTGTGCGTGTGTATTCCTATTGTCTTTTTGCTGTCATTTTGTCATCAAATTGAAAACTAGGGGAGTGTATTTCCTAAATACCATTGAAGTGGAAAATATTGTTGTTAAGGAATATTTTTCGCATATTTTTTTTTCTTCCTTTTTGGTTCATGGAAATTTTTAATGGGTGTGTATTCCTGGACCACGTGTATATTGACCACTTTTATTGAATTCTATTGAATAGTATTCAATTGATTGTAAACCTTATAGAAAGTTTTTTTTTTTTTTTTTTTCAAATTATTAACATATAAGTTATAGTGATATTAAATCTAAGGAAATTTATTCGATTATATTTTGTGTTTAAGTATTCTCAAGTAGCAAACTAGTATGTTGAAACATCTGAATCTCCTTTGTCCATGGGGAATGGAAATTATTCTACGAGGGCGGTTCGGAAACTTCTTAGCCTATCAATAAAAGAGAACAGTTAGTTTTTCAAAAATATTCTTTTAGCAATTCTATCCCTTGATTAAAATAGTTTTCCACAAGGTCTTCAAAATAGTGGTTTACAACTGTAATTGCATCTTCATTTGAGGTAAAACGCTTGCCAGCAAAGAATTTTTTTTAGATTTGGGAACAAGTAAAAGTCACTGGGAGCTAAATCAGGAGAATAAGGTGGGTGGTCAAGCAACTCGTACTTTAACTCGTTGATTTTAGCCATTGTGTTGTAAGCCAGGACGCTTTTCTCGAATTTGTACATTTAATTGATCCAAAAGGTTGCAATATTTGAATTTTGAATATTGAATTTATAGTTTTACCCTTTTGCAGATAGTCAATCAATAAAATACCTTTGAAGTCCCAAAAAAACCGTTGCCATAACCTTACCAGCCGATTGAATTGTTTTTGTGGCTTTGTGGCTCTTCCTCCAGCTTCAGTCCATTGTTTGGATTGTTCTTTTGCTCTGAAGTATAGTGGTGGATCCATGTCTCATCAAGAGTTATGAAACGACGCTTAAAGTCCATTTTATTTCGCTTAAAACGATTCAAACAAAGCTTGAGAAATGTTCATTCTTAGGCGTTTTTGATCGACTGTTAACAACTGCGGTACCCATCTTGCAGAAAGCTTTTTCATCTGTAGCTCTTCATGCAAAATTAAATGGATTCGATCATTTGAGATGCCCATAATATTAGGAATTTCACGCACTTTTATTGGTCGATCATTTAATTCCATATCATTGGCTACAATTTATGTTGTTGTTCCTGTTTTTGGACGTCCACTACGTGGTTCATATTCAATGCTTGTACGACCACGTTTAAATTCAGCAACCAAATTTTTTACTGTTGCATATGAAGGAGCACTTTCACCTAACACATTCACCATATCATTATGAATTTCTTGTTCCGATAAACCTTTTTTATGTAAATATTTAATGACAGCACGAATTTCTAATTTTTCCATTGTAAAAAAAAATTGCGGATGCGTCTGTTTTGAACACCTGTTCTATATGAAGGAGTTGCCAGACCGAAACAAAACTTAACATGTGTTCATATCAGAGATGGAAGTTTCCAAAACACTTAACTTTTCTCTGTTTATACCGCGTTTTTTGTGCTAGGCTAAGAAGTTTCCGAACTGTCCTCGTAATGGTTGATTTCCCAATCTAAGAATAGTACTCACCCGGAAGATAAAGCACTTTTTAGTAAATTTTTATATGCTTCTGTTGCTTTAAAGACGAATAAATAACAACAAGGCCTTAAGAAACCGGCCAAAAAATTGCTCTTGGACAGATGATTAGGCCTCTACAGTATAAACAATCAGTCGTCCGTCTTACAGAGTATTCATATATGTAGTTAGGGAAATATATAAAAAATATATTTATAAGCGCAGAAAGACCACCTTTAAGGGCTTATTATAAAATTGGAACCCAGGGAGTTTGCAAACCAATTCGTTTCAAATTGTAAAACTACTATTTGTATTTTGGTTCCTAACCGTAATGTGATACGCCTCTCAAAGTCGGCTACAAGAAGGAGGTTCCTTGTCAATGAAATCATGATTATTTAAATATTCCTGTTCATAACATAGAACTATGTTATGTTAACTATGCATCTTGGGAACCACCGTGGTGCACAGGTTAGCATGCCCGCCTTGCATATACAAGGTCGTGGGTTGATTCCTGCTTCGACCGAACACCAAAAAGTTTTTCAGCGGTGGATTATCCCACCTCAGTAATGCTGGTGACATTTCTGAGGATTTCAAAGTTTCTCTAAGTGGTTTCACTGCAATGTAGAACGCCGTTCGCACTCGGCTATAAAAAGGAGGTCCCTTGTCATTGAGCTTAACATCGAATCGGGCAGCACTCAGTGATAAGAGAGCAGTTCACCAAAGTGGTATCACAATGGACTGAATAGTCTAAGTGAGCCTGATACATCGGGCTACCACCTAACATAACCTAACCTTATGGCCTCCATCATCGCGGTCATAAGCCCCATAAAAAATGTGGGTGTTATGACCGTTTGAATATAATTGAATATAAAGAATATTTGAAAATAACAAAATATACATTTTTATACCCTCCACCATAGGATGGGGGTTATATTAACTTTGTCATTCCGTTTGTAACACATCGAAATATTGCTCTAAGACCCCAGTATATACACGCAAAAAAATAATTCTTTCCTCCCAAACGAAATTTTAGACAAACAAAGTTCGTTTCTCATTTGCTTTTCGTTGAAACGAAGTGTATTTGGAAGAAAAGTATATTCTTTTTGTGATAAACGTTTATTCTTTTCCAGGATGTAATAACAATTTCATAAAGACTAACTCAAAAAAATTTTTTTCTGGCTAATTGCATTTTCCCTCACATCTTTCTCACTTCCACGAAGTTTTTTATTTCTTAGCACCTTTTTCTGTAATACAAGCAATGTAGAAGAAATTATACGATTTTATAAATTTTAAATTTTTTTTTACCTTTCGCCTGGACGGAGAATCGAACCGCGGACCATGCAATTTGTAAGCCAACACACTATCCACTGAGCTATGTAGCCGTTATAGTCATCAATAGACAATTACCCATATAAGTTATATTTATATAGCATAGCTTGCGGCGCCCACGAGCCGATTAAACAAAGTTTATTTAACAGAAAAATACATTTAGTTGGGCACCGTGGTGCAGTGGTTGCTACGTCCGACTTGCATGCCAAGGGTCGTGGGTTCGATCCCTGCTTCGACCAAAGTTTTTTTTTTTTTTACATATATTCCAGAGATGGTCGAAAGATTCCGAAAAAATGTTCAACATTACATTCTACTATATTAAATTTTACTATGAACTTTAAAATGTGTCTTATTAAAGACCTAAAGTCAGAAAAGAACAGTGTTTGAGATAAACGAAATGGACTATGTTTTTGGTTCAAAAATAACTTTTTTTATTGAAAAAATAAAAATTTTGTACCAAATGAACTTTTTTGGTGATAAAAGTGTATACTTTTCGAAGCAATTCAAAAAACTCTAACAAAAGAAAAACGTTTTCGGTACACATTTTCCAAACGTTTTTTTTCTTTGCGTGTATATTCTGGGTGGTGGTGAAATTCTGAGTCGATCTAAGCATGTCCGTCCGTCCGTCCATCTGTTGAAATCACGCTAACTTCCGAACGAAACAAGCTATCGACTTGAAACTTGGCACAAGTAGTTGTTATTGATGTAGGTCGGATGGTATTGCAAATGGGCCATATCGGTCCACTTTTACATATAGCCCCCATATAAACGGACCCCCAAATTTGGATTGCGATTGCTCTAAGAGAAGTAAATTTCATCCGATCTGGCTGAAATTTAGTACAAGGTGTTGGTATATGGTCTTTAATGACCATGCACAAATTGGTTTACAGCGGTCCATAATTATATATAGCCCCCATATAAACCGATCCCTAGATTTGGCTTGCGGAGCCTCAAGGAGAAGCAAAATTCTTCCGATCCGGCTGAAATTTGGTACATGATGTTGACATATGGTCTCTAATAACCATGCAAAAATTGGTCTACATCGGTTCATAATTATATATAGACCACATATAAATCTTTCTCCAGCCTCTTGGAGGAGCAAATTTCATCCGATCCGGTTCAAATTTGGAACGTGGTGTTAGTATATGGCCGCTAACAACCATACCAAAATTGGTCCATAACGGTCTATAGTTATATATAGCCGATCTCCAATCACACAAAAAGTGGTCCATATCGGTTCATAATCATGGTTGCCACTCGAGCCAAAAATAATCTACCAAAATTTTATTTCTATAGAAAATTTTTTTAAAATTTTATTTCTATAGAAAATTTTGTCAAAATTTTATTTCCAAAAAACAAAAATTGTCAAAATTTTATTTATATAGAAAATTTTGTTAAAATTTTATTTCTATAGAAATTTTTATTAAAATTTTATGTCTATAGAAAATTGTGTCAAACTGAATTATATAGGTATTTGATCGATCTTTTTTGATTTAATATATACCACGTATGGACTTACATACAATTTAGAAGACGGTGTTAAGAGGTTTTAAGATGCCTTGCCATCGGCAAGCGTTACCGCAGCTTAAGTAATTCGATTGTGTATGGTACTGTTTATAAGAAGTTTCTACGCAATCCATGGTGGAGGGTACATAAACTTCGGCCTGGCCGAACTTACGGCCGTATATACTTGCTAATATTTCAAAAGCTATACATATATGATTACTTCATCTATCTATTATTTTGTATACCCACCACCATAGAATGGTGACGGGGTATAATAAGTTTGTCATTCCGTTTGTAACGCATCGAAATATCGATTTCCGACTATATAAAGTATATATATTCTTGATCAGGGAGAAATTCTAAGACGATATAAGCATGTCCGTCTGTCCGTCTGTCTGTCTGTCTGTCTGGCTGTCTGTTGTAATCACGCTACAGAATTCAATAATGGAGCTATCGTCCTGAAATTTAGCACAGAATCGTCTTTTGTTTGCGCGCAGGTCAAGTTCGAAGATGGGCTATATCGGGCCATGTTTTGGTATAGCCCCCATTTAAACCGTCCTCCCGATTTGGGGTCTTTCGCTTATAGAAACCGTAGTTTTCATCCAATTTGCGCGAAATTGAAAATCTAGAGGTATTTTGGGACCTTGAAGAGGTGTGCCAAAAATGGTGAGTGTCGGTCCATGTTTTGGTATAGCCCCCATATAAACCGACCTCCCGATTTGGGGTCTTTCGCTTATAGAAACCGTAGTTTTCATCCAATTTGTGCGAAATTGAAAATCTAGAGGTATTTTGGGACCTTGAAGAGGTGTGCCAAAAATGGTGAGTGTCGGTCCATGGTTTGGTATAGCCCCCATATAAACCGACCTCCCGATTTGGGGTCTTTCGCTTATAGAAACCGTAGTTTTCATCCAATTTGCGCGAAATTGAAAATCTAGAGATATTTTGGGACCTTGAAAAGGTGTGCCAAAAATGGTGAGTGTCGGTCCATGTTTTGGTATAGCCCCCATATAAACCGACCTCCCGATTTGGGGTCTTACGCTTATAGAAACCGTAGTTTTCATCCAATTTGCGCGAAATTGAAAATCTAGAGGTATTTTGGAACCTTGAAGAGGTGTGCCAAAAATGGTGAGTGTCAGTGCATGTTTTGGTATAGCCCCCATATAGACCGATCTCCCGACTTTACTTCTTGGGCTTATAGAATCCGTAGTTTTTATCCAATTTGCCTGAAATTGGAAATCTAGGTGTATTTTCGGGCCATAAAGAGGTGTGCCGAAAACGGTGAATATCGGTCCATATTTTAGTATAGCCCCCATAAGAACGATCTCCCGATTTAACTCCTTGGGTTTCTAGAAACCGTAGTTTTTATCCGATTTGCTTGAAATTGTAAATATTATGGTATTTTAGGCTCACCAAAACGTGTATCGGATTAAGTTTTTATCGGTACTTTTGGTAATGCCTCCGACTTCACTTCTTGAAGGTATAGAAGGCGCCCTGATCATGAAAATTGCTCAACTCAATGTAAAATTTCCAGATTTTACTTCTCGGGTGAAAATCTACAGATTTAAGATTTCAAATCAAGACGTTATTTTATAATTTTCTTGCACACTTACAAGAGATGTTAATGATTCCTCTAAAACTCAAACAAAAATGGTTCTTATAAATCCAGAATCTGATATAGTCCTCATAGGTGAAATTTTTAAATTTATCTTCGGGAAGTGTCCTCAAGCCCTCCTGAAATTTCAAAGGAAACTCTAATATTTGGTTCATGGTGGTGGGTATTTAAGATTCGGCCCGGCCGAACTTACTGCTGTATATACTTGTTTAAATATTTAATAGATAGATAGATATTGACAAATATCGAATCCTGCTTTTATTTCATATGCTGGAAGAAGAGGTAAAACTAGCATTCTTGGCTTCATCGTTTGTTTTAATTGTTTTAGGCTGGATCAAAATTTTTGAACATTTTTCTTCTCAGCGTACGACAGAATGGAAAAGCGGCTAAAGTGGCACTACGAAGACCTATTTCGCTCGTGAAATAGGTCGGTTTAAACTTAAAGACATTAGAATTTATATGCTGAAATATGAAAATTCGGAAAATGATTTTTTTTTTTTTAACAAACCAGACAAATGCTGAATTGAAAATTATAATTGGAACGAGATGAGATGATCGATGTGCTGCTGATGGGTACTTGAAATAAATGGCGCGCGCGAATTCTTTTTTAAATTCATCACATTCAGTTCGTCCTCAAGATCTTGCATTTTATTAACTTGTTTTAAAAAATTATTACAGTTATACTGACATGTCGTTCGTAACCTTCGTAAATATTATTAATTTCTTGTACCCATAAGATGAAATGGAACGAATGAAAAACGGACATCAATAAACTAATAGCATCTCCATCATCCATATTATTTATTATTTCAGTGACTGGGGTGGAACACAAAGATACTGTATGCCAAATCGGCTTCCATAATAGTGGTTTGCTAAACTATCTTTTCCAACGCACTTTATTTTCACTCATATGTTCCGATTTGGCAAATAGTGCTTTGATTTGTATTCCGACATTCATTTTCCCCATAAAATATTGGGCGTTTTGACCGTCTATTTTTTGAAACATATGGCCGCGATGAGGGAGGACATGAAGCTCAAACTAAAATTGGGCGTTGTGACCGCCCCAATGGAGGTCATGACGCCCAAAAATTATTTTGGGCGATGTGTCTATTAGGGGATATGTCCGGTCGCCAATACGTATATTAGCTTTCAGACAAGCGGTGTACAAATGACCGATGATCCATTACCCGATTTGAATTTTTATTGGTTTATATGATGTATATTGATATACCGGATTGGTGAAATTTGCACCTCCAGCAAGCTCCGGAAATCAAATTTGGTGTATATGGGGGCTATATATAATTGTGAACCGAGGGTAATTGGTTACTCATGCACATTCAGGAAGATATTATTTTCGTGACTTACGCTCACCCACGACCCTTTGGTTTGTCAATCACGCTCACGCACACTCCCGCCGTTACCATCAGTGATACGTGCACACCTCTATTCACCACTACTGTGGTACAGAGAATAATAAATTTGTGCATTTGTATTTATGTAATGCCCAGAAGGAGTAGTCATAGACCCATCTTTTAGTATACCGATCGGCCTAGAATTAAATTCTGAGTCGATGTATTTTTATGTACAAAGTCCAGCTCGCAGTTCAAGTGCAATCGTCCTCAAAATTGGCATAAGGTCTTTTATCGGCTCAAAGACGATTTTGGAAAAGATTCGTCAGATTTCGAATAAGGTGCCGTATTTATTTTGTAACCGATCTGGTTATAAATGAGGTATTTATCAATCCATCTTCTCTCAATTTTGTATAATCGAATGCTTTGTGAGTGTCGTAAATGTTGCATAAAATCAGCCAAATCGGTTTAGATTCAGATATAGCTCTCATATATAGCTTTCGTCCGATTTACACTGCTATGGCCCCAGAGGCCAAAGTTTTACTCCGAGTTACCAGACATTTTGCACAGGGAGTACAATTAATTGATACTATTAATTTTTATAGGATGGGAGGTATATTAACTTTGTCATTCTGTTTGTAACACATCGAAATATTGCTCTAAGTCGGATGGTATTGCAAATGGGCCATATCGATCCACTTTTACGTATACACGCAAAGAAAAAAAACGTTTGGAAAACGTGTACCGAAAACGTTTTTCTTTTGTTAGAGTTTTTTGAATTGCTTCGAAAATTTTAAACTTTTATCGCAAAAAAAATTCGTTTGTTACAAAATTTTTATTTTTTCAATAAAAAAAGTTATTTTTGAAACAACAACACAGTCCATTTCGTTTATATCAAACACTGTTCTTTTCTGACTTTAGGTCTTTAATAAGACACATTTTACAGTTCAAAATTTAATATACTACAATGTACTGTTGAACATTTTTTTCGGAATCTTCCGAACATATCTGGAATATATGTAAAAAAAAAAAATTTGGTCGAAGCAGGGATCGAACCCACGACCCTTGGCATGCAAGTCGGACGTAGCAACCACTGCACCACGGTGCCAAACTAAATGTTTGTTTCTGTTAAATAAACTTTGTTTATTCGGTTCGTGGGCGCCGCAAGCTATGCTATATAAATATAACTTATATGGATATTTATCTATTGATGACCATAACAGGTACATAGCTCAGTGGTTAGTGTGTTGGCTTACAAAGTGCATGGTCCGCGGTTCGATTCTCCGTCCAGGCGAAAGGTAAAAAAAAAATTTAAAAATATATAAAATCGTATAATTTATTCTACATTGTTGGTATTACAGGAAAAGGTGTTAAGAACTAAAAAACATCGGGGATGTGAGAAAGATTTGAGGGAAAATGCAATTAGAGGGAAATGCAATTTTATTGAGTTTGTCCTTATGAAATTGTTTTTACATCCTGGAAAAGAATAAACGTTTTTCACAAAAAGTATATACTTTTCTCCCAAATACACTTCCTTACAGCGAAAAGTAAATGAGAAACGAACTTTGTTTGTCTAAAATTTCGTTTGGGAGGAAAGAATTATTTTTTTGCGTGTAGCCCCCATATAAACGGACCCCCAAATTTGGCTTGCGAATGCTTTAAGAGAAGCAAATTTCATCCGATCCGGCTGAAATTTGGTACATAGTGTTAGTATTTGGTCTCTAACAACCATGCAAAAATTGGTCACATCGGTCTATAATTATATATAGGCCCCATATAAACCGATCCCCCGATTTCGTTGCGGAGCCTCTAAGAGAAGCAAATTTCATCCGATCCGGATGAAATTTGGTACATGGTGTAAGTATATCGTCTCTAATAACCATGCAAAAATTGGTCAACATCGGTCCATAGTTATATATAGCCGCCATTTGACCTCCGGAGCCTTTCGGAAGACCAAAATTCATGTGATTCAGTTCAAATTTGGTACGTGGTTTAAATTTATGCCCTCAAACACCCATACAAAAATTAGTCGAAATCGGTCTATAATTATATATAGGCCCCATATAAACCGATCCCCAGATTTGACCACCGGTGCCTTATAGACAAGCAAAATTCATCCGATGTGGTTGAAATTTGGTACGTATTATATGATATTTAACAACCATGCCAAAAGTGGTCCATATTAGTCCATAATCATATATAGCCCCCATATAAACCGATCACGAGATTTGGTTTTGTAGCTTCTTGGAGGAGCAAATTTCATCCGTGTCAGTTGAAATTTGATACATTGGGCTAGTATATGTCCGCTAACAACCATAAAGGGTGATACGGTCAAAATTTGGTCAAGGGAAAACGCGTGTAAATCGGTGAAATCGTTTATTTAAAAAATCAAGTTAAATTTCTTTTTCAAGTTCAATTAGTATAAAATTCAGGAAAAATATTCAGTTAGGCTTTCGCTTTTCCAAATCCGAATTGCCGGGCCTCACGCTTGACACCTGCCATCAGATTTTGTACAGCCACCTTGTCCACCTTCTTCGCCGCAGAAAGCCAGTTTGCCTTGAACTGCTGCTCGTCCTTAGCAGTTTTTTGGTCTTCTTTAGGTTCCGCTTGACAATAGCCCAGTATTTCTCAATTGGGCGGAGCTCTGGCGTGTTGGGAGGGTTCTTGTCCTTGGGAACCACCTGCACGTTGTTGGCGGCGTACCACTCCATGGCCTTTTTACCGTAATGGCAAGATGCCAAATCCGGCCAAAACAGTACGGAACAACCGTGTTTCTTCAGGAAAGGCAGCAGACGTTTATTCAAACACTCTTTCACGTAAATTTCTTGGAAGCTATGAAAATGCTGCTTTTCAAGCCACAGGTACAGATGGCTTGCCAAACCAGATATTTCTTTGCGAACTTTGACAGTTTTATGTGCTTGAAAATATTTGCTACCTTTCCCCTTCCTTTTGCCGTATAAAACTCCTGTCCCGGAAGCTGCTTGTAGTCGGCTTTGACGTAGGTTTCGTCGTCCATTACCACGCAGTCTAACTTCGTCAGCATCGTCATCGCGATTTGGAGCCACTACCTTCTTGTAAGTCGATAATCCGGCTCGTGTTTTGGCTCGATGCACGGTTGTAGACGATACACTCAGCTTATTTGCGGCATCTCGGAGAGAGAGGTTAGGGTTTCGCTTGAAACTACCGGCAACTCCCTTTGTCGTCTCAGCGGCTTCCGGTTTTCGATTTCCCCCCGATCCAGACTTCCTGGCTGTCGACAAACGTTCCCCAAACACTTTAATTACATTTGTAACGGTTGAGTTGGCAACTTTTTGCGATTTTGCCAGCTTTGCGTGCGAGTAGCTCTGATATTCGCGATGCGCGAGCAAAATTTTGATACGCTGCTCTTCTTGCTTGGACGGCATTTTTACAACTGAAGAGTGAATTCCAAAATCAAAATAGGAGCAACATTCTACACACACACACCTTCAAAATGAGGGGTGTTCAGGTTTTTTAAATGCAAAATTGAAAAAATACGTCAAGTTTATATTGACCAAATTTTGACCGTATCACCCTTTACCTAACTAGATCCATATCGGTCGATAGTTATATATAGCCCTCAGATAAATCCATCCCCAATCACACAAAAATTGGCCCATATCAAGTTCATAATTGTATATAGCCCCTACATAAGCGACCCCCATATTTCAATTCTGGCTCTCTATGCGTATGCATACCGATTGATTTTTTTTTTTCAATTAAAAAAAATGTTGAATCAATTAAGTTTTTAATTGAATATATATTTTAAAACTCAAGACTTTAATTCAAACAATTTTAGTGAAATTTTTTTCTGTATATGCATATCGAATTTGGTTGAAATCGGTTCAGATTTAGATATACTTGATGTATTACAAACGGAATGATAATGTTAATATACCCTCTATCCTATGGTGGGGCGTATAACAACGGAAGTAGGGTATATCTCCCAAATTTATTTTAATAATACCCCACAAATGTTTATGTTCACTAATTCGGTAGGGTGTGATATAGTCGGCCCCGTCCGACTTTCTACTTTGTTCACTTGTCTATAAAGGAGTCTGTATATTTTTTCGGCTTTTGACCCACTTTACCTCTTTCTTATCAGTATTTAAATTATTCTAATTTGCTGTTATCGGCAGTATTTCCCAAAAGATTTTCATAGAAACTCCGTTAACAAATTGCCGACCTTAATACATAATCCAAGAATTTACCAAAAAAAAAAATAAAAAAGAAAATTATCGTGAATTGAGTTCTTAAAACTACAAAAAGCATAACACACAAAAATTGTCAATGTATTTATTACCTTGGTAAATATTTTTGTTTTCCCCATCAATTTAAAGAATTTTTTTTTTGTGAAAATAAAAATAAATATTTTAAGTTTACCTATACAAATGTTTACGGTTAAGTATCACACAAACACAGACTCACACCCACACATGATACAGGATACTTTGATTTCATTTTCAGTGATAATAGAAAAGGTACACAATATCCTAGTAATCATAATCCACTTGTAGGCAGAAAAAAAAATAAGGATGTTGTTGGAAAGAGATTCCTTATGAATAGCATATAGGCATTTTTTGGATTCCTGGAAAATATTCACAATTGTCTGCTTTGATAATCTAGAGCAAAAAATAAAAAAAATAAAAACAAAACAAAAAGGAAAAATAAACCAAAACTCACGCAACAACAGCAATCCCAACAATGTAGTAAAGAAACGGATAGAAAATGTTTATCTTTATGGTGAAGGCAAGAAAAAAAGGCTTCCGGACCATCCCCTCCCTCCACGCCCTACTTTAAGTGTGTAATCAGAGTTTTCTCAAGCAATCATGTGGAAAGAAAATAAAAGTTTTTACCTACTTATTAGGATGAGTCGATTGTGAAAAGTTATTGTGGGCATTAGCATTTAAATAATGTCTTTACAAAGATAATGTTAATGTGTGTGTATGGGATATTGTATGGCCAGTAGGGAAATATTTGATTATTCGTTTTTTTTTTGCTTAGGGAAAAGGACTCTAGAACATCTTCAGATATTTCCAAAAAGTTTGAGACCCGATTGATTAAGAAAACAAATCATAAATATTTGTAATAGGAAGACTTTTTAAAATATAACAAGTATATACGGCTTTAAGTTCGGCCAGGCCGAATCTTATGTACCCTCCACAATAGATTGCATAGAAACTAGTACTAAAGACTGTCATCAACAATCGAATTACTTGGGTTGCGGTAACACCTGCCGATGACAGGGAATCTTAAAAGTTCTTAACACCGTATTTTCAATTGTAAGTTAGTCCATACGGGGTATATATATAGATCAGTTTGACAACGTATATAATTGAGTATGGCAACATTTTCTATAGAAACAAAATTTTATGATTTTTTAATCTCATAATCTCGGCTATAGGTTTATATTAGACGGACTGACATGCTTAAATCGACTCAGAATTTCACCACGACCCAGAATATATATACTTTATGGGGTCTGAGAGCAATATTTCGATGTGTTACAAACGGAATGACAAAGTTAAGTCCTATGGTGGAGGGTATAAAAATGTGTCAGCTGTTTAAACCGGTGTTGCCAAAATGATAATATCTAAAAAAATCACCATTTAATTATCCCGCCTGACGCACTGTCAGCTTTATGTATGAATGCAATAGATCAAAATGCTTTAGGAGGATTGTACACAATAAAATTTTTGTCACCGGGAAAAAATTGTCAGCTTCTAGAGACTGCGATTTTTATCCCATTTTCCTGAAATTAAAGTACACCCATAAGTGTACTGAATATGGTGTACATCGGTCATTAATTGGGTATAGCCCCCATATACAACGATCTCCTGATTTAATTTCTTGAGCTTCTATACATCGCGATCTTAATGCGATTTGCCTGAAATTTAAAATCTTGTGACATTTTTGTTCCATTAATTGATGTGCTGAGTTTAGCCTCCACGATCATCCGATCCGATTTAATTTTTTTGGCTTCTAGACACCTACATTTTTATCCGATTTGCCTGAAATTGAAACCCCCTACAATTTTAAGCCGACACATAAGTGTGCGAAATAGGGTGTGCATCGGTGAATATTGAGGTATATCCTCCATATGTTAGGTGGCAGCCCGATGTATCAGGCTCACTTAGACTATTCAGTCCATTGTGATACCACATTGGTGAACTTCTCTGTTATCACTGTGGAGAGCCAGAATTAAAATATTGGGGTCGCTTACATGGGGGCTATATATGTTACAATTATGAACTTAATATGGACCAATTTTTGTGTGATTGCCATAACGGCCATATACTAGCACAATGTACCAAATTTCAACTGACTCAGATGAAATTTGCTCCTTCAAGAGGCTCCAAAACCAAATCTGGGGATCGGTTTATATGGGGCCTATATATAATTATGGACCGATTTCGACCAATTTTTGCATAGGTGTTTGAGGCCATATATTAACACCACGTACCAAATTTCAACCGAATCAGATGAATTTTGGTCTTCCCAGAGGCTCCGGAGGTCAAATCTGGTGATCGGTTTATATGGGGGATATATATAATTATGGACCGATGTGAACCAATTTTTGAATGGGTGTTAGTGACCATATACTAGCACCATGTACCAAGTTTCAGCCGGATCGGATGAAATTTTCTTCTCTTAAAGAACCCGGAAGCCAAATTTGGGGGTCCGTTTATATGGGGGCTATAGGTAAACGTGGACCGACCCAGAATATATATACTTTATGCGGTCTTAGAGCAATATTTTAATGTGTTACAAACGGAATAACAAAGTTCCTATACCCCCAATGCTATGGTGGAGGGTATAAAAAGACCGATTAAATAATTTTGAGAAAATTTTCTATAGAAATAAAATTTTGAGTAAATTTCTATAGAAATAAAATGGTGACAAAATTTTCTATAGAAATGAAATTTTGACAAAATTTTCTATAGAAATAAAATCTTGACAAAATTTTGTATAGTAATAAAATTTTGACAAAATTTTCTATAGTAATAAAGTTTTTGCAAAATAAAATATTGGTAGATTATTTTTAGGGATCTGCTATATATAATTATAGACCGATATGGACCATTTTTGGCATGGTTGTTAGCGGTCATATACTAGCGCAATGTACTAAATTTCACCACGTACCAAATTTCAACCGGATCGGGTGAAGTTTGCTCCTCCAAGAGCTCTGGAGGTCAAATCTGGGTATCGGTTTATATGGGGGCTATATACAATTATGTACCGATGTGGACCAATTTTTACAAAGTTTTTAGAGACCATATACATACACCATGTACCAAATTTCCGCCGGATCGGATAAAATTTGCTTCTCTTAGAGGCTCCGCAAGCCAAATCGGGGGATCGGTTTATATGGGGGCAATATATAATTATGGACCGATATGAATCAATTTTTGCATGTTTGTTAGAGATAGTATACTAGCACCATGTACCAAATATCAACCGGTTCAGATGAATTTTGCTCCTCCAAGAGGCCCCGCAAACCAAATCTGAGCATCGGTTTATATGGGGGCTATACGTAAAAGTCCATTTGCAATACCATCCGACCTACACCAATACCATCCGACCTACATCAAGTTTCAAGTCGATAGCTTGTTTCGTTAGCATGATTTCAACAGACGGACATGCTTCGATCGACTCAGAATTTCACCCTGACTTGCTTCAAATTTTGCACAAGGAATCCATTTAATGGTATCGGTAAGTGTGCCAAAGTTGGTTGAAATCGGTTCAGATTTAGATATAGCTCCAATATATATCTTTCGCCCGATTTGCACTCATATGACTAACTATGCATGTCAAATTTAGTCAAAATCGGTTCAGATTCTATATAGCTCCCATATATACGTACACCAGAGTTGTGGAAATATGGTTGACTGTTTCATATTTTAGACACATTTTCAATGGGATTTTCCTCCAATTGACATTTAAGTGTGTCAAGTTTGATCTAATTTGGTTCAGATTTAGGTAAAGCCTCCATATATTCGCTTTTCCGGTTTATACAAATATGGTCAAAATTCCCACACTTTACACAAAACGGTTGAGTTTTAAATAAGGCTCCAAGGCGCCCAACTTGACCAAATAATATATCACAACCCACACTTGACCACATATCTTGGCGAGATCTAACCAATATCCTTGTAAAATCGCCACTGATGAGTAGCAAAAATTTTAAATATTACTAAAATTTTCCTATATCTCGAATACATATGTATCGCCTGATAAATCATAAATGCTCTTTTGTACAATTGCATTAAAATTTATCTCGCTTCATATTTTTTTTCTAACAATGTGTTTCATCCCAGGGCGTTATCCGATTTAAATTTTAATTCTAGAGATATTGTAGAAGTACAAAAAATTGTCTCCATTAAAAGTATTTGTATCGGGAAACGCAAACCTTTATATAAAGGGTGATACGGTCAAAATTTGGTCAATATTAACTTGACGTATTTCTTTCAATTTTGCATTTAAAAAACCTGAACACCCCTCATTTTAAAGGTGTGTGTGTGTAGAATGTTTCTCCTATTTTAATTTTGGAATTCACTCTTCAGTTGTCAAAATGCCGTCCAAGCAAGATGAGCAGCGTATCAAAATTTTGCTCGCGCATCGCGAAAATCCAAGCTACTCGCACGCACAGCTGGCAAAATCGCTAAAAGTTGCCAAATCAACCGTTACAAATGTAATTAAAGTGTTTGGGGAACGTTTGTCGACAGCCAGGAAGTCTGGATCGGGGGGAAATCGAAAACCGGAAGCCGCTGAGACGACAAAGAGAGTTGCCGGTAGTTTCAAGCGAAACCCTAACCTCTCTCTCCGAGATGCCGCAAATATGCTGGGTGTATCGTCTACAACCATGCATCGAGCCAAAAAACGAGCCGGACTATCGACTTACAAGAAGGTGGTCACTCCAAAACGCGATGATAAACAAAATACGACGGCCAAAGCGCGACCCCGTAGGCTGTACACGACGATGCTTCATAGCTTCCGGGACTGTCAACCATGAAATTTACGTGAAAGAGTGTTTGAATAAACGTCTGCTGCCTTTCCTAAAGAAACACGGTTGTTCCGTACTGTTTTGGCCGGATTTGGCATCTTGCCATTACGGTAAAAAGGCCATGGAGTGGTACGCCGCCAACAACGTGCAGGTGGTTCCCAAGGACAAAAACCCTCCCAAACCGCCAGAGCTCCGCCCAATTGAGAAATACTGGGCTATTGTCAAGCGGAACCTAAAGAAGACCAAAAAAACTGCTAAGGACGAGCAGCAGTTCAAGGCAAACTTGCTTTCTGCGGCGAAGAAGGTGGACAAGGTGGCTGTACAAAATCTGATGGCAGGTGTCAAGCGTGAGGCCCGGCAATTCGGATTTGGAAAAGCGAAAGCCTAACTGAATATATTTCCTGAATTTTATACTAATTGAACTTGAAAAAGAAATTTAATTTGATTTTTTAAATAAACGATTTCACCGATTCACACGCGTTTTCCCTTGACCAAATTTTGACCGTATGACCCTTTAAGAAGGCTTTGGGGGCTCCCCACTATATCTAAGGGATATTTTCGATCACACCATGTTTTATGTGAATTTCTACTTTAAGTTTTACAAAAAGAAACTAATATGGTTATTTGCCTTTTTTGCTTGTATTGGTTAAATCGTATATAACCAGAGTTGGCTCTTAGACAAAAAAAAGGATATAAAATCATAATAACACATGATTATGGAGGTAAGATACTTGGGTTTGGATGATTCCTGTTTTGCTTGAATCCCTTCTCCATGGATTTACTTCTCCCCCCTCCCCACATGTCGATGGTATGTTCTTTTTCATAAGGGTCTCTTTCTTGGGCTTAACAAACCAAAAAAATAAAACTGGGTTATTTTGTGCATATTTAAGTTTTCCATAGACATCTCAAATATATAGGCAAAACAGGCAGATTGCCACGAAACAATAACAAAAACTCAAGGATAATAAAAAATACATGCTTGGTCGGTTAGTTGTTGTGTCCGTCCATCTTTTGGTTTTCTTCATTGTTCTTCCCAAGGCATTTGCCGTTTAGGTGATTGTCATGAGGTTTTTGCATGAAGACGAGAATAGTAAAAGGGAGAAGAGCGGCAGGGGACAATATAGGCTAGATATCGTATAGAAATAAGGATGTGTTGAAAGTATTAAACGAGAAATCCTGGGTCAGGTTGTATTACAAAGGGAAAAAGAAGGATAGGGCAGGAAAATGCGCAAGCACACACTCACAGCTAAGTAAAACGGACCATTAAAAAAAAACCACAAAAATGTTAAAGTTGATGTCAGACATCTACAATATGATGAAGCAAGAGTGATGGATATTTGAATTCCTTTGGCAATGGTCATGATGACGATGACTAGTGGGTCCATCATCCGTTTGAGTTTGTGAATACTGAAATAGGGCAACATCAGTCAGCACCAGCACTTACGATAAACACACACTACGATACATTTTTAAGATAAAAGCTTTGCCCCTCATGTGGCATAGCATCAAACGACATCGCAATGAAAAACAACAAAACGAGGAGAATAAATGAAATGAAACGTAACGTAACGTATAAAATACAAAACGTGTGTATTTTACTTCATTTGTTGATTTCCTACTTTAGATCCTTTTGAGTGTGTGTATGTGTGTATGCGTGTGAGTTTGTTATTTAAGGAAATCCTTGAGCATAGTATTTTATATTTAGATGAATTCAAATCAGTCATTCCATTGTAAAACAAGTAAGTAAAATCTAAAGTCGGGCGGGGCCGACTATATTATACCCTGCACCACCAGGGAGCCACCGTGGTGCAATGGTTAGCATGCCCGCCTTGCATACACAAGGTCGTGGGTTCGATTCCTGCTTCGACCAAACACCAAAAAGTTTTTCAGCGGTGGATTATCCCACCTCAGTAATGCTGGTGACATTTCTGAGGATTTCAAAGCTTCTCTAAGTGGTTTCACTGCAATGTAGAACGCCGTTCGGACTCGGCTATAAAAAGGAGGTCCTTTGTCATTGAGCTTAACATGGAATCGGGCAGCACTCAGTGATAAGAGAGAAGTTCACCAATGTGGTATCACAATGGACTGAATAGTCTAAGTGAGCCTGATACATCGGGCTGCCACCTAACCTAACCTACCCTGCACCACTTTGTAAATCCACATTTTCGATACTATATCAAATCCGTCAAATGTGTTGGGTGCTATATATAAAGGTTTTTGTCCCAAATACATTTAAATCTGACTCCAACAAAACAAAATTTATAATCTATAGACTTAAAATTTAAGCCGGCTAATGTCCTGGGACTATGTTAGAAAAAATATGGGAAATATTTTAATCTGTACCTAAGTTTGAGGCAACTTCGCAAAAGTGTATTTGTGATTTATCGGTCGATAGATATGTATTAGAAATAAAGGAAAATTTGAGCCACTTTTACAAGTTTTCTACTTAGCAGTGGTGATTTTATAAGGAAAATGTGAGTATTTTGGCCATTTTTGCCCAAATCGGAAAAACATATATATGGAAGCTATATAGAAGTCTGAAGCGATTTCGACCAAATTTGACATGCATACTTAGTAGTTTAATTCTACTCCCTGTGCAATATTTCACGTAAATCGGACTACAACTTTGACCTCTATGGTCATATGACGGAAAATCGGGCGAAAGATATATATGGGAGCTATATCGAAATCTGAACATATTTCAACTAAATTTAGCACACTTGACTACACTACTAATTGTACTCCTGGTGCAAAATTTCATTTAAATTGGGCTATAACTCTGGCTTCTGGGGCAATAGAAGTCTATATCGGGCGAAAGATATATATGGCAGCTATATCTCAATCTGCACCGATTTCAATCAAATTTGGCACGTCTGACTATAGTACTTATTGTCCTCCTTGTGCAAAATTTCAATCAAATTGGGCTAAAACTCTGGCTTCTGGGGCCATATAGTCCATATCGGGCGAAAGATATATATGGAAGCTATATCGAAATCTGAACGCATTTCTTCCAAAATCAATAGGATTCTATTGTGACCCAAAGCAGGAACTTGTGCCAAATTTGAAGGTGATTGGACTTAAACTGCGACCTAGACATTGATCACAAAAATGTGTTCACAGACAGACGGAAGAACGGACGGACGGAGGGAGGGACGGACAGACGGACATGGTTATATCGATTCAGGGACCCACCCTGAGCATTATTGCCAAAGACACTATGTGTCTATCTCGTCTCCTTCTGGGTGTTGCAAACATATGCACTAACTTCCCAGCAAAAAAAGCGTCGCCAAAGAGGTAATGAAAATGTTCTTTTTGGATCCGGAAGTGGTGCAAAATTGACGCATGAATTTAACATGGGCTTGTCATAGGATGGAAGTCTTCCCTCTCAACAGCCGTTGCGCTGAATTTGCATCACTTCTTTAGGTGTGATCCGAATTCAATGTTTTGGATGTAAATAAAAAAGTCTGTGATATTTTGACAAATAAATAATTTTTATAATTTTTTATACCCTCCACCATAGGATGGGGCTATATTAACTTTGTCATTCAGTTTGTAACACATCGAAATATTGCTCTAAGACCCCATAAAGTATATATATTCTGGGTCGTGGTGAAATTCTAAGTCGATCTGAGCATGTCCGTCCGTCCGTCCGTCCGTCTGTTGAAATCACGCTAACTTCCGAACGAAACAAGCTATCGACTTGAAACTTCGCACAAGTAGTTGTTATCGATGTAAGTCAGATGGTATTGAAAATGGGCCATATCGGTCCACTTTTACGTGTAGCCCCCATATAAACGGACCCCCAAATTTGGCTTGCGATTGCTCTAAGAGCAGCAAATTTCATCCCATCTGGCTGAAATTTGGTACATGGTGTTAGTATATGGTCTCTAACAACCATGCAAACATTGGTCTACATCGGTCCATAATTATATATAGCCCCCATATAAACCGATCCCCCGATTTGGCTTGCGGAGCCTCTAAGAGAAGCAAATTTCATCCGATCCGGCTGAAATTTGGTATATGGTGTTAGTATAGCGTCTTTAATGACCATGCAAAAATTGGTCCACATCGGTCCATAATTATATATAGCCCCCATATAAACCGATTAACAGATTTGACCTCCGGAGCCCCTTGGAAGAGCAAAATTATTCCGATTTGGTTGAAATTTGGTACGTGATGTTAGTATAGGGTCTCTAATGACCATGCAAAAATTGGTCCACAGCGGTACATAACAATATATATAAACCGATCCCCAGATTTGACCTCCGGTGCCTTTTGAAGAAGCAAAATTCATCTGATCTGGTTGAAATTTGGTACGTGGTGGTAGTATATGATATTTAACAACCATGCTAAAAGTGGTCCATATCAGTCCATAATTACATATAGCCCCCATATAAACCGATCCCGAGATTTGGTTTTGGAGCCTCTTGGAGGAGCAAATTTCATCCGAGTCAGTTGAAATTTGGTACATTGTGCTAGTATATGGCCGTTAACAACCATGCCTAACTAGGTCCATATCGGTCTATAGTTATATATAGCCCTCAGATAAATCGATTCCCAATCACACAAAAATTGGTCCATATCAAGTTCATAATTCTATATAGCCCCCATACAAGCGGCCCCCATATTTCAATTCTGGGTCTCTACCTACCGTGCATAAGTCTATGTCGATTCGTAATTATTTGTAGACTCACCTATACATAACTTTTTTGTCTAATATATACCACGTATGGGCTAGCTCACAATTTAGAAAAAGATCTTAAGAAGTTTTAAGATACCACAACCCAAGTACTTCGATTGTGGATGACAGTCTTTCGTAGAAGTTTCTACGCAATCCATGGTGGAGGGTACATAAGATTCGGCCTGGCCGAACTTAAGGCCGTATATACTTGTTATAATTTTTAATGGATTCTAAAGCTTGTCGCAAACGTTTGACCTCAAATATTTTCAAAAATGCAAAATTTTTCAGCATTTTTTTCGACAAAATTTAAATGATTTGTACTATGTTATGAATTCTTACTCTGTTTTTAACCTATTTGAAGCAAAAACAAAAAATTAAAATTACCCATTAAAACTATGAAAAAAAAAACAAGTTGTAAAAATTTAAATTAAAATAACTTCCTGGGTAGTTAAATAAAAGAACATCATTGGGAGTGCTTCTTCTGGAAGTGCTTTTAAAGTTGTGCCTTTGGAAGAACTTCCAAATTTTTTTGCTTTGGTATAATACCCTGTTCCACACACGCAGAGAAGGAATATGATCACCTCAACCATGTTTCAAGAGCAAAATGTTATTTTTGGATTTTGGACCATGTAACATGTTTATGGCAAAAATGTTCTTTTCTAGCCAAAAATAATATGCTTGCCTAAATCAGACACATAATCTCCGATAAAATAACATGGTTGCGGCAAACATGTTACATGGTCACCATTCAAAAATAACATTTTGCTCTTGAAACATGGCTGAGGTGATCATATCCCTTCTCTGTGTGCAGTGCGACGCAGGGTATAAAAAAGTATACGAGTCAATTTCACAGCAGTTTAAAAATTTTTAAACTCATATGTTTTCACAAATTTTCCATGAAATGGCTCATATCAAATCACTTGACAAAAACAAAAACTCCTATCCAGATTTCAAAAGCCTACAAGTAAAGTGAATGTATTTGATTGATTGAGGTATGAGTCATGATGGAAAAAAAAAACATCTAAAGTAAATTTCCGATTTTTGTAGTATGTTAACCCATATTTGAGACCACATTCACTCGATATTCAAGTTGTATGTGTATGATTCCTAGATTTCAAGAGATCTGATCTAAATAACTTTAAATGACTACAATAAAATAGATAGGTCAGTATACAGAATAAGAAAAAAAAAACAGGAAACAAATGAGATATTGTCTTCTTGGAAATACTATACATAGGAGTACATGATGATGAAGTAAAATACAAAGCTAAAGGTCGAAATGAGGCAATGGACACTAAATAAAAATTCAATCAATAAGTCATACTTGATATAAGTGAATACTTGGTATTTATTTCAAGTTTCTCGAATTGAAAATGTGATATCATGAATATTAAATAGACTAAAGAAATATTCAATTATTCATAGATAGTTTTATCGTATAAAATTTGTTTTTCTTATGCATTTAAATAAATAAATGCCCTCAGGGCGAAATAAAATATTGTTTATTAAATCCAAAAGAATAAATATATTTTTTAAATCCTGGCAATTTTTATTTAAGATTTATTAAATTGATCGAAAAAATTGAATAAGTAATATATTTTTATACCCTTCACCACTACTGTGGTACAGGGTATAATAAGTTTGTGCATTTGTATGTAACGCCAAGAAATAATTGTCATAGACCCATCGTTTAGTATACCGATCGTCTTAGAATTAAATTCTGAGTCGATTTAGCGATGTCCGTCTGTCTGTCGGTCTGTCTGTCTGTCTGTCTGTCTGTCCGTCTGTCTGTCTGTTGACGTATTTTTGTGTGCAAAGTACAGCTCGCAGTTTTAGTTCGATTGTCCTAAAATTTGGTATAGGGTCCTGTTTCGACTCAAAGACGATCCCTATTGATTTTGGAAAAAATCGGTTCAGATTTAGATATAGCTGCCATATATATTTTTCACCGATCTGGTCATAATTGGCGTGTATATCAACCGATCTTCCTCAAATTCCGTACATCAGAATATTTTATGAGTCTCGAAAAACCTGCAAAATATCAGCAAAATTGGTTCAGATTTAGATATAGCTCCCATATATAGCTTTCGCCCGATTTACACTCATATGACCACAGAGGCCAATTTTTAACTCCGATTTAGTTGAAATTTTGCACAGGGAGTAGAATTAGCATTGTAGCTATGCGTGCCAAATTTGTTTGAAATCGGTTCAGATTTAGATATAGCTCCCATATATAGCTTTCGCCCGATTTACACTCATATGACCACAGAGGCCAATTTTTTGCTCCGATTTATTTGAAATTTTGCACAGGGAGTAGAATTAGCATTGTAACTATGCGTGCCGAATTTGGTTGAAATCGGTTCAGATTTGGATATATCTCCCATATATAGCTTTCGCCCGATTTACACTCATATGGCCACAGAGGCCAATTTTTAACTCCGATTTAGTTGAAATTTTGCACAGGGAGTAGAATAAACATTGTTGCTATGCGTGCCAAATTTGGTTGAAATCGGTTCAGATTTAGATATAGCTCCCATATATAGCTTTCGCCCGATTTACACTCATATGACCACAGAGGCTAATTTTTAACTCCGATTTAGTTGAAATTTTGCACAGGGAGTAGAATTAGCATTGTTGCTATGCGTGCAAAATTTGGTTGAAATCGGTTTAGATTTAGATATAGCTCCCATATATATGTTTTTCTGATTTCGACAAAAATGGTCAAAATACCAACATTTTCCTTGTAAAATCGCCACTGCTTAGTCGAAAAGTTGTAAAAATGACTCTAATTTTCCTAAACTTCTAATACACATATATCGAGCGATAAATCATAAATAAACTTTTTCGAAGATTCCTTAAAATTGCTTCAGATTTAAACGTTTCCCATATTTTTTTACTAACATTGTGTTCCACCCTAGTGCATTAGCCGACTTAAATATTGAGTCTATAGATTTTGTTGAAGTCTATCAAATTCTTCCAGATCGAGTGATATTTAAATGTATGTATTTGGGACAAACCTTTATATATAGCCCCCCACACATTTGACGGATGTGATATGGTCTCGAAAATTTAGATCTACAAAGTGGTGCAGGGTATAATATAGTCGGCACCGCCCGATTTTAGACTTTCCTTACTTGTTTTTTACTAACATTGTGTTCCACCCTAGTGCATTAGCCGACTTAAATTTTGAGTCTATAGATTTTGTAGAAGTCTATCAAATTCTTCCAGATCGAGTGATATTTAAATGTATGTATTTGGGACAAACCTTTATATATAGCCCCAAACACATTTGACGGATGTGATATGGTATCGAAAATTTAGATCTACAAAGTGGTGCAGGGTATAATATAGTCGGCCCCGCCCGACTTTAGACTTTCCTTACTGGTTTTCTATTTATAATATAAACTCAAAGTATTAAAATTGTATTTACTTTTCCAAATAAAAGCAAATTTAAATAAATGGTAGTCCATTATTAATATATAATTGTTGTTACAAAATCTAAATTAAAAGCCGAATTAAAGTAGCACTATATTGCACACATATATTATGATATTAGGGAGCCAGTTTGATGTCATGCCCAAAGGGAGTATCTGGTTCAACAAAAACAAAGTTAAACAAGTTTCAATGGTGGCTAAATCACCAAAAAACAAACTTCACCAAACAAGCGTTAAAAATTTATTTCTATAGAATATTTTGTCAAAGTTTTATTTCAATAGAAATTTTTACTACTTTGAGAAAATTTTATCAAAACTTTTTTCTATATAAAAATGTTGTCAAAATTTTATTTCAATAAAAATTTTTGTCAAAATTTTATTGCAATAGAAAATTTTGTCAAAATTTTATTTCAATAGAAAATCTTGTCAAAATTTTATATGACTAAATACCCAAAATATAAACTTCACCAAACAAGTGCTAAAATTTTATTATATTATTCAATAGAAACTTTTACTTCTTTGAGAAAATTTTATTAAAACTTTTTCTATAGAAAATTTAGTCAAAATTTTATTTCTATAGAAAATTTAGTCAAAATTTTATTTCTATAGAAAATTTTGTCAACATTTAATTTAAATAGAAAATTTTGTCAAAATTTTATTTCAACAGAAATTTTGTAAAAATTTTATTTCAATAGAAAATTTTGTCAATCTTTAATTTCTATAGAAAATTTTGTGAAAATTTTATTTCTAAATAACATTTTGTCAAAATTTTATTTCCATTAAAAATTTTGTCGAAATTTTATTTCCATTGAAAATTTTGTAAAAATTTTATATATACAATTTTGCCAAAATTTTATATCTATAGATAATTTTACCAAAATTTTATTTTCATTGAAAATTTTTTGTCAAAATTTTTTTCTATAGAAAATTGTAACGAAATGTTATTTTTATAGAAAATCTTGTCAACATTTCATTCCTATAGAAATTGTTGTCAAAATTTTATTTCTAAAAAAATTTTATTCTATATATAGAAAATTTTATTTTATGTCAAAATTTTATTTCTACTGAAAATCTTGTCAAAACTTTGTTTCTGTAGACAATTTTGTCAAAGTTTTATTTCTATTGAAAATTTTGCTAAAATTTTATTTCTATAGAAAATTTTGTCAAAATTTTATTTCTATAGAAAGTTTTGTCAAAATTATGTTTTATAAAAATTAGTCAAAATTTTATTTCTTTCGAAAATTGTACCAAAATTTTATTTTTATTTGTCAAAATTTTGTTTTTCTAGAAAATGTGTAGTAAATTTATTTCTTTAGAAAATTCAAATTAAAAAAAAATAATAATAATTAAAATTTAAAAATTTTTGTTAAAATTTTATTCCTATAGAAAATTGTATCAAAAATTTATTTCTATAGAAAAATTTTATCAACATTTTATTTCTATTGAAAATTTTTGTCAAAATTTTATTTCTATAGAAAATTTTGTCAAAAATTTATTTCAATAGAAAATTTTGTAAAATTTTATTTCAGTAACAAATTTTGTGTTAATTTTACTTCTCTAGAAAATTTGGTTAAAATTGTATTTCTATAGAAAATTTGGTCTGATTTGATTTGATTTTTATAGAAAATTTTGTGAAAACTTTATTTCAATAGAAAATTTTGCCAAAATTTTATTACCGTAGAAAATTTTGCCAAAATTTGTATTTCTATAGAAAATTTTGTCAAAATTTTATTTCTATAGAAAATTTTGTGAAAAATTTTTTTCAATAGAAAATTTTGACAAAATTATAGTACTGTAGAAAATATGGCCAAAATTTGAGAAAATATGTGAAAAATTTATTTCAATAGAAAATTTTGCCAAAATTTTATTACTGTAGAAAATTTTGCCAAAATTTGTATTTCTATAGAAAATTTTGATAAAATTTTATTTCGATAGAAAATTTTGTGAAAAATTTATTTCAATAGAAAATTTTGACAAAAATTTATTACAGTAGAAAATTTTGCCAAAATTATATTACTGTAGAAAATATGGCCAAAATTTTATTTATACAGAAAATTTTGCCAAAACTTTATTTATGTAGAACATTTTGTCAAAGTTTTATTTCTACAGAACATTTTGTCAAAATTTTATTCCTATAGAAGATTTTGACAAAATTTTATTCATATAAAAAATGTTGTCAAAATTTTATTCCTAGTGAAAATGTAATTTCTATAGAAAAATTTGTCAAAACTTTATTTCTATACAACATTTTGTCAAAATTTTATTTCCATTGAAAATTTTGTCGAAATTTTATTTCCATTGAAAATTTTGTCAAAATTTTATTTCCATTGAAAATTTTGTCAAAATTTTATTTCCATTGAAAATTTTGTCAAAATTTTATATCTATAGAAAATTTAGCCAAAATTTTATATCTATAGAAAATTTTGCCAAAATTTTATTTCCATTGAACATTTTTGTCAAAATTTTTTTGTTTGTTGTTGATATTGTTGACCTTTTTATTTTAATTTTTATGATTTTTTATCTCATAATCTCGGCTATATGTCTATAAATTAAACTTGAAATTTTTGGTTTCTTGCTTTCTTATTTTCCGATATTTCGGTTGACTTCGTCAGAACCGTTTTTTTCCTATAGAAAATTTTAAAGAAATGTTATTTTTATAGAAAATGTTGTCAACATTTTATTCCTATAGAAATTGTTATCAAAAATTTGTCAAAATTTTATTTCTACTAAAAATCTTGTCAAAACTTTGTTTCTGTAGACAATTTTGTCAAAGTTTTATTTCTATTGAAAATTTTGCTAAAATTTTATTTCTATAGAAAATTTTGTCAAAATTTTATTTCTATAGAAAGCTTTGTCAAAAATATGTTTTATAAAAATTTGTCAAAATTTTATTTCTTTAGAAAATTGCGCCAACATTTTATTTTTATTTGTCAAAATTTTGTTTTTCTAGAAAATTTGTAATAATTTTATTTCTTTAGAAAATTAAAATTTAAAAGAAAAATTTTTGAAAATTTTAAAATTTTTGTTAAAATTTTATTCCTATAGAAAATGTTGTCAAAATTTTATTTCTATAGAAAAATTTTTTCAAAATTTTATTTCTATAGAAAAATTTTGTGTTAATTTTATTACTCTAGAAAATTTGGTCAAAATTGTATTTCTATGGAAAATTTGGTCAAAATATTATTTCTATTGAAAATTTTGTGAAAAATTTATTTCAATGAAAATTTTGCCAAAATTTTATTACCGTAGAAAATGTTGCCAAAATTTTATTTATGCAGAACATTTTGCCAAAATTTTATTTGTGTAAAAAATTTTGTCAAAATTTTATTGCTACAGAACATTTTGTCAAAATTTTATTTCTATAGAAAATTTTACCAAAATTTTATTTATTTTTGTCAACATTTCTCTAGAATATTTTGTTAAAATTTTATTCCTACAGAAAATGTTATCAAAATTTTATTTCTATAGAAAAATTTTGTCAAAATTGTATTTCTATAGAAAATTTTTTCAAAATTTTATTTCTATAGAAAATTTTGTCAAAAATTTATTTCAATAAAAAATTTTGTCAAAAATTTATTTCAATAAAAAATGTTGTCAAAATTTTATTTATACAGAAAATTTTACCAAAATTTTATTTATGCAGAAAATTTTCTCAAAATTTTATTCATACAGAACATTTTGTCAAAATTTTATTCCTAAAGAAGATTTTCTCAAAATTTTATTCTTTCTATAGAAAATTTTATCAAAATTTTATTTCTATAGAAAATTTTGTCAATATTCAACTTGTCACTTTAAAAGTTAAAAATAGCTTCACATTAAAATTGATTTAGCATTTTGCCAAAATTGCCCAATTCACTATTTAATAAACTTTATTTTTTCATGAATATCTAATTCTAAATATTTGTTCAATAATATTTGTTGTTCCAAACAACAAATATTGTTGAAAAAACAAACGTTTTTTTTTTGTTGTTTTAGTCAAATTTGTTTAGTCAAACAAATAAATTTAAGTTTTATACACATTGAAATAAATAAAATAAATTTGCTATTAAACATTTGCCGTGCAGTCTTTATGGTCAAGTAAATATTTGCAGATGGACCATTTTGAGAGTGGACCACACACACATTAAGTGTAGCAAATTATTTGGTTTGGTTTTTGTGTGTGACCCAAAAATACATCTGCATGATTTTTAATAGAGCGATTTACCACCACCAGCAAACATTTAAATATTCCAAAGGCATAGCAACAAACAAACCTAATTCTTTTCTATTTACCCACTTTGTATTCGGGGAAATGTTTACCCATAGATGTTAGATGGAATCAAAAGCCAGTCGAATAAAATGCCAAATAAACAAAAATCATAATAGACAAAATGCGGAGTAGAAGATGGCTGGCATTTGGCCCGGCCCTACCCCAACATTGTTCTCGATGAGTTACTTGGGTGTTTTCTGTTATTTGCTTAAACTCCTTCAGCGTGTGTATTGTTAAAATATTGACAGTTGCTTGATAATAAAATACAGGGCTGGAATAGAGGGTTAGGAGAACAATTTGATTTACTCTTGTGAAGGTAATGTAAACACGGTTAAAATTAGTGTCAAAAATAATCTACCAAAATTGAAGAAAATTTTGCCAAAAACCTGCAAAAATTAAAAAAATTATTTTGAAGTATTTGATCAAAGTTTTGCCAAAATTGTATTTCTTAACAAATTTTCGTCAAAATTGTATTTCTCTACAAAATTTTATCAATATGATATTTCACATAGAAAATAAGAATGATAAGATCGAATAAAATCAAATTATCTAAAATTTTGTTTCTATAGAAAATTGGGTCAAAATTTTATTTCCATAGGAAATTTGGCCAACACTTACACCTATAGACAATTTTGTCAAGATTTTGTATCTATAGAAAATTTGGCCAACATTTTATTTCTCTAGAAAAAAATTGATAAAATTTTATTTCTCAAAAAAATTTTGTCAAAATTTTATTTCTCTAAAAATTTTTGTCAAAATTTTATTACTCTAGAAAATTTTGTAAAATTTTTATTTCTATAAAAAATTTTATTTCTATAAAAAATTTGTTCAACATTTTATTTCTCTAAAGTGGTTAAAGTGGCAGCCCGATTAAATTTCAGGCTCACTTAGACTATTCAGTCCATTGTGATTTTATTTCTCTAGAAAAAAGTTTGATAAAAATTTATGTTGTTCAAAATTTTGTCAAAATTTTATTTCTCTAGACAATTTTGTCAAAATTTTAGTTCTATAAAAAATTTTATTATTTTAAAAAATTTTATACATTTTTTATGTCTTTAGAAAATTTTGCCAAAAATTTTACAAAAATTTTATTTCTACAGAAACTTTTGCCAAAATTTTTTTTCTCTTCAAAATCTATAGAAAATTTTGTCAAAATTTTAATTCTCTAAAAAATTTTGTCAAAATGTTATTTCTACAGAAGGTTTTGTTTACATTTTTAGTTCTCTAGAAAAATTTGATAACATTTTATTTCTATAGCAAATTTCTAGAAAATGTTGATGAACTTTTATTTCTCTAGAAAATTTTGTCAAAATTTCATTACTTTAGAAAATTTTAGAAATTTTTTATTTCTATAGAAAATTTTACAAAAATTTTATTTCTGCACAAACTTTTGCCAAAATTTTTTTTCTCTAGAAAATCTATTAAAAAAAGTTTTCTAAATTTTATTTCTATAGAAAGTTTTGTCAAAATTTTATTTCCATAGAAAATTTTGTCAAAATTTTATTTCCATAGAAAATTTTGTCAAAATTTTATTTCTATAGAAAATTTTGTCAAAATTTTATTTCTATAGAAAGTTTTGTCAAAATTTTATTTCCATAGAAAATTTTGTCAAAATTTTATTTCTATAGAAAATTTTGTCAAAATTTTATTTCTATAGAAGATTTTGTCAAAATTTTTAATTCTCTAGAAAAATTTGATAAAATATTATTTATATAAAATTTAGTAAAAATGTTATTTGTATGGAAAATTTTGTAAAAAAAAAATCTGTTGGGAATTGTGTCAAAATTTTATTTCTATAGAAAATTGAAATACCACTTATTTGGTGAGGAATGTTTTGCGTAATCTACCAAAACATCAAGAATTCTACAAATCTATCATACGTTAAAAAATCTAGCATTTTTGCAAGTATTCCTTCCATGCTTATCATATTTGTTAGTGGCTTTGCTGTTATTCATTTGATTTAGTCCAACCCTGTTAAATTCTCTCTGTATACGCATATCACACAGTTTATATAAAAATCAACATTTTATTAGTAAATAAAATTCCATAGTTGGTAGTTATATTTTCTGGTTTTCTATAAATTTGCCCTTGGTCATAGAGTTATAGTTAAAATGAACTAACCATCGAACAATGGTTTCAGATTTTTTGCTCTTTGTAAATTCCTATGGATTTCTTTGCCAAACAAGCCCTTCTTCCTCAATTCCTTTCCCTTCCTCAATTTAAAGACCATTGTGGGAGTGTATGTGTTAAATCACCATGATTTATTGTTTTTTCTTATGTTTGTTTGTTTCAAATAGTATACATGAATTCAATTTACCAATCATTTATTCATTTTAATTCAACATGAAAATTGTTTGAAATTACTTTGAATTCAAGTCTTGATATTGAATCTCTATTTTTGTATCTCATACTGGCATCCCTACTACCAATATCGTAAATGTCATTCTTGATTCTCTACTTACAATATTTTCGTTTTTGTTGTTGCAACACTTTGGGGCAACGATCAACATATACATAATGTAAACACAAGCTGACATACATACACATGTACATATATTATAACTGTCTCTTCTTTTTGTATTATTAGAAGTTTGAAGTTTGGCAAATAATAAATCATTATTGAAAGGTGTAGAAGTGAAACGATCGTGTTCTTACTACAGTGGGCCAATAGTGATGTTTATAGAGACATTCTAAGTAATTAGAAGTGTGTTCGAATAACTCTTGCATATAGATATTTATAATAACTGGAAAAAAGTGTGTGAAATATTGAGCCAGGAAATTGTGGTGCACAGAGACAGTAAATAATTCGAAACAGTGTAAAATTGTGGGACAATTATTAACTTAGTGGAGACGAAATAGAAATATTTAAACCAAATTATTTGGACTAATTTAATCAAAAAGTGAGATACTTCTATATAATCCATATCTGAAAATCAGTATAAACATTATCATTGAGACATATTCAGTGTGGTAATTCATAGTGTTCCCTGATAATATTAAATTTTTACCGGAAGTGAAGCTGACTCTATTTCTGTGGTATTCAGAGGAGAAAAGAGTACTCCGTTTGTGTATTACCTCGTAAGTTGGAAGTTGGCCCAAACACAAGGTAACGTTTTATTTTATATTTCAATACAATTTGCATACCCAAACCGAACCATTGGGTTAGGAATTTGTCCCATTACATATTGGACAAATTCCAGGGCTGTCAAAACAGGCAGTCCTTAAACATTGGCGACCGTGACAGGACAAATATTCAGTGGCATTGTAACATTTTTTAATATTCTGAATTTAATAAAATTCAGTAGCGAGTGTCTCAGTACCACGAAAACCCATTTGTATAATTCGTGCGGTTACATAATCACTGACAACGTTATTGGAATACATTTGTTTTTGCCCCTGGAAATTTTACGCCATTTTTAAATTGCATTCGGTAATATTTTGTGCCGCGAATAAAATCATTTATGTTATTGGCCCACATCGAATTTCCACCATTTCTTAATTTTGATTTTTCACATATTGGATTGTTGTTGGAATTTCAAAGGGCAATCACATCGCATACATTGCAATCCTCACATAGGAAATAAATTGCCTCGGTGAATTTTTTTACAACAACATTCAAATTATAAATCATATTATATTGATTCTGTCTCGAAATTTAAATTTATTGGGAAGTATATTTTCGGAGTTTTTGTATACATAATTTTGAACTAAAAAAAAAATATACAATGCCAAACGGTGAAGAAATAACACAGCCAAGCCCATCGCTTGAAGAATTAAAACAGCGTCGTGCCTCATCGAAAGGTAGTATGACCCGAATCAAAAATGTTGTCGAAGGAAAAAATATATTGTCTCATACTGAGTTAGAATGTCGATTAGGCATTATTGAGTCATACTACAAACAGGCTTCGTATTATCAGAACCAAATTGAAAGGCTGTCTCCTCTAGACGATGGTAGGGCTGATATAGATGAACTTTACATCACTATTAAGACCAAAATTTTAGATCTGATTGGTAGTGGTAGACGGCATAGTGTTACTGAACAATCTTTTTCTGTCCCTCAACACTCATCAAGTCGTCTTCCTAACTTGAAACTTCCCAAGTTTGATGGAAAGTATTTAGAATACAAAAATTTTATAAATACTTTCAACAATTTAGTCCATAAGGACCCAAATATTCCAGTGACGGAAAAATTCAACCATTTACTTTCGTGTCTCAGTGGTGAGGCCTTATCAACAATTAAAGCGTTTCAAGTCACAGATGAAAACTATCAGAGTGCCCTCGACAGACTCAAAGAGAGGTACGATAATGACACACTGATATTTTTGGAAAACGTAACATCAATGTTTGAAATTTCTAAATCAAGTAAACCTGTCCCAAAGCAATTAAGAAATATTGTAGACACTATATCAGCCCTTTATAGTTCTCTGAAATCACTTGGCTCATATGAACAAATTTGTGACGCATTCATAATTCATTTGGCAATGAGCAAAGTTGACCCTGATACAAAACAGAAATGGGATGAGTTTATTGATTACTCGAAATTACCTTCGTGGACTGATTGCTGCTCTATGTTGGACAGACGTTGTCAACAACTCGATGCACAGTGCCGAAGAACATCTAAACAACAAAACCCATCTACCTCATCGAATTATTCACATAATAATCAACCATCGAAGCAACACTCATTGCTGGCGAAAAATATGACTCAAGAAATAATTTGCAATCATTGCTCAAAATCTGGTCATTTTATAACAACTTGTCAACGATTCATTGTTTTGACTCCAAATCAACGAATGGAGCAAGCAAAACAACAAAAACTTTGTCTCAACTGTCTTGCAAAGGGACACATGTATATGCAGTGTCCATCTCGATATTCATGCAGATTTTGTAAACAAAAACATCACTCGCTTTTACATAAGCAAGAGGAGCAAGAAGAAACTCCGACTACGTCATCTGCCTCAACTCACGGTACATTTCGACAAAATTCTGACTCACAAATAAGTAATGTTATTTTAGCGACTGCTTTGGTTTTAATTCGAGATTCTGAGGGGAATTTTAGAATGGGGAGAGCACTTCTTGATTCTTGCTCTCAAGTAAATTTCATAACGGAATCTTTCTCAAATTCACTCAATTTACGGAAATCGAAAAATCCTATAGATATTTTGGGAATTGGTGCTTCTGGTGTAAAAGTTTCATACAAAACACAAAGTACTGTCCGATCTCGATTAAATAATTTCGAATTGTCCCTCGATTTCTTAATTTCCCCAAAGATAACTGGGTATCATCCTGATGAGAATTTATCGATAACGGATTTCAATCTACCCAACAACATTGAATTAGCTGACCCTGAATTCCATCGTAGGCGTGGTATCGATATGTTACTTGGTGCCGAGTCATTTTTCTCACTTCTTTCTGTGGGACAAATTCGTCTTGGGGAAAATCTACCGACTTTACAGAAGACACTGTTAGGGTGGATTGTTTCCGGAAAATATACAAGTAATCATTTGAATCGACCTTCAAAAACAAGTTATGTTGTCTCAGAAGATATATTTTCAAAAATCAATAATAATGTTGAAATGTTATGGAAATTAGAATCTGTTGAAGGCAAACGCCAACCATTTTCATTGGAACAACAGGAATGCGAAAATCATTTCATTAAAAATGTATCGGTCCAAAATGATAGAAGAATCATTGTGAGATTGCCTCTTAAGGAAGACCCAATGGTTCTTGGTGATTCAAGAGACATAGCTCTTCGTCGTTTTCTTTCTATTGAACGAAAATTAAATAAAAATTCTGAATTGAAGGAACAGTACTCAAAGTTTATGAAAGAATATGAAGAGCTAGGACATATGTCTCCAATAGAAGAAAAATCGATTTCTTCTCCAAACTATTACATTCCCCATCATTGTGTTTTACGACCTCAAAGTGTCTCGACCAAACTTCGTGTGGTTTTTGACGCATCATGCAAATCCTCATCTCAATTGTCTCTTAACGATATCATGATGGTTGGTTCCACAATTCAAAATCAGTTACTAATAACTTTGCTGCGCTTCAGATGTCATAGGTATGGCCTTACAGCCGATATTGAAAAAATGTATCGGCAGGTATTGGTCCATCCTGATGATAGACATTTGCAACTGATTTTATGGCGTGATCATTCTACCAGTCCGATTAAAACATATACCCTGAATACTGTCACATATGGAACTGCATCTGCCCCATATTTAGCAATACGAAGTCTTCATTATGCCGCAGAACAATTTCCCAATTCTCACGAATGTGGCAAGGCTGTTGTCACAAAAGATTTCTATGTTGATGATATGATTACTGGTGCTGATGATTTGCATACATTGCAACTCATCAAAAAGGAGGTAACAGAAATATTGACTCATTCAAATTTCTCTCTCTCAAAATGGCATAGTAACTGTCCCAATTTAAACTTGATTGATACTGGTATAAAAGAGGTTCGAATTGACGATGATTATACTAGCACATTAGGAATATCGTGGTACACCTCAGATGATACTTTCCGCTTTGAATTTCGCCCATCAAAATCGTATTCGCATAATACGAAAAGAACAATTCTGTCTCTTACATCTACGCTTTTTGACCCAATGGGGTTAATCAGCCCTCTAATCATTAAATCAAAAATTTTGCTACAGAAACTTTGGATTTTAAAATGTGATTGGGATGAATCTGTGCCTCAAGAAATTGATAGTGCTTGGACTAATATTTTGGCTGATTACCATAATCTACCCCAATTAAAAATTTCTCGATTCATTCGTTTAACCAATTTGATTGATCTTCAAGTACATGGATTTGGAGATGCCTCTACTAAAGCGTATGGTTGTTGTCTCTATTTCCGATGCATCGATTCATTCGGCAATGTTGTTACAAATCTGGTAGCTTCAAAATCTAGAGTTGTCCCACTAAAAACAAGATCTTTGCCCCGGTTAGAATTGTGCGCATCACATTTACTTGCAATTTTTTGGAATCAACTAAAAGATCATTTCAATTTTTCAATTTCAACAATAAATTTTTGGTCTGACTCGCAAATTACATTACATTGGATCAGAACTCATTCATCAACTTTATCAACTTTCGTCGGTAATAGAGTTTCTGAAATCCAAAATTTATCAAATGATATATATTGGCGATATATACCTACAGACCAAAATCCTGCAGACTTAGTGTCACGAGGTTGCTCAGTTATCGAACTGGAGAATTCTAATTGGTTTTATGGCCCATCGTTTCTACGATCTTCCGAATCTGAATGGCCACCGTTTGATGGTCCGAATGTCAGCGAAGAAGAAATGACGATAGAAAAAAGGAAAACAATTTTACTCGCGCAAGAAGAAGATGTGCCATATATAGTTCAAGCGGTTCACAAATTTAGCAACTATTTGAAATGCCTCAGAATTTTCTCATATATTTTCCGATTTCAGTCGAAAAAACTTAGAAACTGCCTCACTATATCTCCTGATGAACTGAATCATTCACTTCACCGTATTATTTGGGCGATTCAACGTCACTATTTTTCGAATGAAATTAAGCAAATAAACAATACTGGGACTTTACACAACCATTTATCGTCTTTGGCTCTCTTCATACAAGAAGTTGATGGAGTCGAATTAGTTCGTGTTGGAGGTCGACTTCTAAATTCCGACTTACCTGAAGATATGAAGTTTCCATTCCTCCTGCCTAAATCTGACCCATTTGTTAAAGTTATGATAAACCATTTTCACCAATCAAATTACCACGCTGGCCCTAGAGCTCTGGTGTCGTTAATACAACAACAATTCTGGATCATCAATTGTCGCTCGTTAGCAAGACAAGTGGTTTATAGCTGTATACATTGCACTAAATATAAGCCAAAGCTTTTGACTCAGGTGATGGGAAATTTGCCAAAGGATCGTGTATCTGGCTCTCGCCCATTCCAGGTTGTTGGTGTTGACTTTGCTGGTCCGATTGCAACGTATCTCAGAATTAGAGGAAAAGCGCCCTACAAATCGTATATAGCTGTTTTTGTCTGTTTTGCGACAAAAGCAGTCCACCTCGAAGCAGTTTCCGACCTTACGAGTGATGCTTTCATAGCAGCTCTCAAGCGGTTTATTGGTCGAAGAGGTCTTCCATCCAAAATATACTGCGATAATGCCACAAACTTCATTGGTGCTGAGTCTAAATTAAAGGAATTCCACAAACAATTTCACTTAGAGGAAACAAAATCCAAAATCGAATCATTTTCTGCCTCAAAACATATTCAATTTGTATTTATCCCACCCAGAGCACCTCATTTTGGCGGTTTATGGGAGGCGGCGGTCAAATCGGCGAAAAGTCACTTATTTCGCACTCTTCCAAATGCACGTCTCACATTTGAGGAATTATCCACAGCTTTAGTGGAAATAGAGGCCATTATGAATTCTCGCCCAATTTCTCCAGCTTCAACTGACCCCAATGATCTTCAAGCCCTTACACCGGGACATTTTTTAATTGGTTGTCCTTTACTCAGTTTACCAGAAAGAACAAATTTTGACTCAGATATCTCCCATTTGCAATCATGGCAAAGAATTTCTGCAGTGAAATCACATTTCTGGCGCAGGTGGCATAAAGAATATTTGGCTCAACTTCAACATCGTCATAAATGGCAAACCCCGCAGCAAGAGCTAAATGTCAATGATATGGTAATCGTCCATGAAGATAATGTCCCACCGATTAAATGGATCACTGGCCGTGTAACAAACATTGTCCCAGGTGCTGATGGTTATGCTAGAGTTGCTGATGTGCGGACTCCAACTAATCTACTTAGACGTCCGGTGGCAAAGTTGGCGAAACTACCAATTGATTGAAACCAAGGGTTTCAATGGGGCCCGGCATGTTAAATCACCATGATTTATTGTTTTTTCTTATGTTTGTTTGTTTCAAATAGTATACATGAATTCAATTTACCAATCATTTATTCATTTTAATTCAACATGAAAATTGTTTGAAATTACTTTGAATTCAAGTCTTGATATTGAATCTCTATTTTTGTATCTCATACTGGCATCCCTACTACCAATATCGTAAATGTCATTCTTGATTCTCTACTTACAATATTTTCGTTTTTGTTGTTGCAACACTTTGGGGCAACGATCAACATATACATAATGTAAACACAAGCTGACATACATACACATGTACATATATTATAACTGTCTCTTCTTTTTGTATTATTAGAAGTTTGAAGTTTGGCAAATAATAAATCATTATTGAAAGGTGTAGAAGTGAAACGATCGTGTTCTTACTACAGTGGGCCAATAGTGATGTTTATAGAGACATTCTAAGTAATTAGAAGTGTGTTCGAATAACTCTTGCATATAGATATTTATAATAACTGGAAAAAAGTGTGTGAAATATTGAGCCAGGAAATTGTGGTGCACAGAGACAGTAAATAATTCGAAACAGTGTAAAATTGTGGGACAATTATTAACTTAGTGGAGACGAAATAGAAATATTTAAACCAAATTATTTGGACTAATTTAATCAAAAAGTGAGATACTTCTATATAATCCATATCTGAAAATCAGTATAAACATTATCATTGAGACATATTCAGTGTGGTAATTCATAGTGTTCCCTGATAATATTAAATTTTTACCGGAAGTGAAGCTGACTCTATTTCTGTGGTATTCAGAGGAGAAAAGAGTACTCCGTTTGTGTATTACCTCGTAAGTTGGAAGTTGGCCCAAACACAAGGTAACGTTTTATTTTATATTTCAATACAATTTGCATACCCAAACCGAACCATTGGGTTAGGAATTTGTCCCATTACATATTGGACAAATTCCAGGGCTGTCAAAACAGGCAGTCCTTAAACAGTATGTGTTGATGTTTTCCTCGGAAACAAAAATGAAACATTTTGGTGCTAAATTGTCTTTTTAAGGGAATTTTTATGCAAATATTAGGATTTTCCATTTTCTTGTTTTAACTCTTGGGGCTTTTGGCGTTGACAGATTTAGTGAGAGAAAGAGAATTTGGGAGAATTCTTGAATTCTTGAAAGTTGAGAAAATTGTCACATTGTAATGTGAAGGACATGGATTTTGCCAATTTAGGGAATGGGTTGTGATACACATATGCAAATGATGTTAATGCTTTAACTGTCAACAGGATATGGAATCAAGAGATCCACTCAGATTGCTGACCTTTCAAAAGTGGGATTATTTCCGCAAGAATATTAGGTTTTTAACAAGCAAATTCAGATTAAAGTTTTCGAAAGAGAATTCAGTAATTTGCGAGAAGTTGAAAAGAAAGTGCGTAGACAACATTTAAACAAAAGGCGATACGAGTAGCTGTACATTCATAGACCACACACACGAAGCCTTAGCTAATGAATGTAACTTATATATCCTCATTTTTAGACGAAATATATGGAAAAAATATTTTAGAGGAAATTCATGTGAGTTTCCTCAAGTATACAACTACGGAGCCCCTTGGAAGAACAAAATTCACCCGATCCCATTGAAATTTGGTACGTGGTGTTAGTATATGGTCTCCAACAACCATTCAAACATTGGTTCATACCGGTCTTAATTATATGTAAACCCCATTTAAACCGATCCCCAGATTTGACCTCCGGAGCTCTTGGAGGATCAAAAGTCATTGGATCCGGTTGAAATTTGGTACATTGCGCTAGTATATGGCCGCTAACTACCATGCCAAAATTGGTCATTTTCGGTATATAGTTATATATAGCCGATCCCCAAAAATAAACTACCAAATTTTTATGTCTATAGAAAATTTTGTCAAAATTTTGTTATTATAGAAAATGTCGTCAAAATTTTAGTACTATACAAAATTTTGTCAATATTTTATTTCTATAGAAAATTTTTTTTTGTCAAAATTTTATTGGTTTAGAAAATTTTGTCAACAATTTTTTTTCTATAGAAAATTTTGTCAAAATTTTATTTCTATAGAAAATTTTGTTGAACTGAATTATATACGTATTTAGTCGGCTTTTTATTGTTTAATATATCCTGTATGGACTAACTTACAATTGAGAAGACGGTGTTAAGAAGTTTTAAGATACCTCGCCATCGCACAGAGGGTTGAAATCCATCAAAACTGGCGATTAATTCAAAAGATGAACTTTAACTTTAATAACCGTATTTGGTACCGGGTGAAAGAAGATAAAATTCTACATCACTACTTGCCAAAATAAAAGTTCTTAGTCGTTTACTTTATTTGCAGTGTGTCTTCAAAGTTCAATAATTATTATTATTTTTGCGCGCATTGGTTAAAAGTGAAAATTTGCATATTTCCAGTGATAATTTTTTTAATTAAGACTTCTAAAAGTGAAAATTTTATAATGGAGCCGTCTACTTCAGGTATTTGAGCATATGATAAATATATGTTTGTTTAGATAAATGTTTTTTAAATATTGAAAAAAAATATTAGGAAATTGCTCCAAAAATGAGGTATTTTTGATGTTTGTATTGGATTTCAACTGAATTATCGGTGAAACTTTGTAAAACTGCTTATATTTTCTTAAAATATGAATTTTCAGCTTATAAATTCCAAAACATCTTTTTGCCTTTTTGTTGCATTTTTTGACTTATTAAAGAATTTGTAAAATAACTCCAGTCGCTAAAAATATATATGAAAAAATAAAACAAACAAAAAATCACTTTGACCTTATTAGCTTTTGTCTTTATATTCCGTTTAGTATTTGTTATTGTAGCTACTGAGTGTGCAGTTTATTAGAGATGGGTACGTGAGTAATTTTAAATCACGCGCACTCACGAAAAAAAAATTAATTAATTAATTCCAAATTATTTACAAAGCTTCGTAAGCTAACTGAAGAATATCAGGAAGCCAGAAATAAGGACTTCAAAAGCTATAGGGAGCACTTTTCCCGTAAATTCAGTCAGGAAAATACAATAGAAGACGTCTTTAATAGATTTCTTCTAAGTTCAGATCCATTTATTTCGAGCAAGAGAAAGAGTTGCAAAATGAAAATGCAGCAAATGCCTTAGACTGCATTGGAGTTACTTATTCTTACCCAAAATGAAAATGATAATGGTGACGAAGATAATGAAGATGAAGATTATGTTAACGAATTGTATGATGATTAAGAAGAAAATTATTATTATTAAGTAAATTAATTTTATAATGGTTGTGAAGTAAATGATGATTATGAATACTTTTAAAATTAATGAAATGAAGTAAATAAAAAAACGGTACAATTATATTTTTTTTACTTATTTTTTTCCTTTAATGGTTGTTTGTTTTATTTTTATACTATGTTTTTTATGAATATTGTTCAATAAGATATAATAATATTTTCTAAAATAATTTTTTTTAAATATGTGGAATTACGGAACTTGAAGAAAAAAAAATCGGATTTTAATTTAAAATTTTGGGTATATAAATACAGATTAAATATTTATTAATTTTTATTTTTAAGAACATTTTTTTTCTAAAAGCACATTAAGTATACTCTAATTTTCAATTGCATTTCCTAATTTATCGTTTTTCTTTGAAAAGTTACAGCGAAAATTGTGATATAAGACCACTTTTTCCAAAATACAAAAAAGGCTATAAAAGATTAAAACAACAATTTTTAAAATTTTTGTTGTTGTTTCTAGTTATGCCTTTTTATGTATTTATGAATATCCATCAATAAAAAATAACAATATTTTAAAATTACGGCTTTCCTGAATTAATCGCCACTTTGCCTACCGCTCAACCCACTGTGCATCGGCTGGTGTTACCGCAACCCAAGTAATTCGATTGTGCATGACAGTCTTTAGTACAAGTTTCTATGCAATCCATGGTGGAGGGTACATAAGATTCGGCCTGGGCGAACTTACGGCCGTATATAGTTGTTCCTTTTAATATTGTTAAAATGTCTCGCGAATTTGCAGTAGCAATTTTAAAAGGAAGTTGACTAGATTTCGCAGAGATAGGAGGCGAGATGTGGCCAATAATAATATAAACAATATTTGGCCAATTAATAATATTAACAACTTCTGCCAAAAGTATACAACTGTGATGGGTAGGATATGAACATTTTGCAAAATTTTATTTCTATAGAAAATTGTCTCAAAATTTTATTTCATAAAAAATTTTGTAAATTTTGTTATTTCTATAGAGAATTTTTGTCAATTTTTTATTTCTATAGAGCATTTTGTTAAATTTTTATTTCTATAGAAATTTTTATCAAAATTTTATTTCTATAGAAAATTTTGTCAAAATTTTATTTCTATAGAAAATTTTGTCACAATTTTATTTCTATAGAAAATTTTGTCAAAATTTTATTTATATAAAAAATTTTGTCAGTATTTTATTTTTATAGAAAGTTTTGTCAACATTTTTATACCCTACGCCACACTGTGGAACAGAGTATTATAAGGTAGTGCATATGTTTGCAACACCCATAAGGAGATGAGATAGACATATGGTGTCTTTGGCAATATTGCTTAGGGTCGGTCCCTGTGTCGAACTATCCATGTCCGTCTGTCTGTGAACACATATTTGAAATCAAACGCTAGGTCGAAATTTAAATCGAATCGACTTTTGGGTCGGAATAGAACCCTATTAATTTTGCAGAAAATCTTTTCAGATTTAGATATAGCTCCCATATATATCTTTCGGCCGATATGCTCTTATATGGCCTCAGAAACCATAGTTTTGCCCTATTTTGATTGAAATTTTACACAAAGAGTACAATTGATAGTGTCGTGATTGAAATCGGTTCAGATTTAGATATAGCTTGTATATACAGTGTTGTTCAGAACTTTTGCAACTAGCCCTACCATGAACTTAATCTAGGAATATCTCCCATAATAATAACTTTATTGTTTCGCTTCCACTTAAAAAATAATCGTTATTGAGTGGTATTTCTAAATTCTATCTGGGAAAATGAATGGGTTGTTATTAAAAATTGATATTTCACGAAAGGTAAAGAATCGTTTGATTCGACATCTTCAAAATATTTGCAACTACCTAGCACCCTGTAATTTGTTCTTCTTTAAGGGCATTTTTTTTTGTATTTTTACCTGAAATAGTTATAAGGAGCTATAAGAAGATGGATTAAATGTACAAAAATGGCATTGAGGGAATATCGTTAAGTTCATTGCTTAATTTGGCCATAAACTGATCGCCATAGGCCTTTATGCCATACTTTAGACACTGGGGTAGGAGAAAACGTAAGGCTACGCCAAAAGAATCAACCATAACGATCAGATGTAGAGCATTAGAAGCCGGAGTGCGATTACACAAAAATGTCCACTTATTTCCACGAAAAATAGGCTAAGGCGCCTTCAATTTTTACAAAAATACCTTAAATGGCCTCATGAGCAATGGATATGTGCTATATTTTCCTACGAATCAAAATTTAACTTGCATGGATCGGATGGTAGAAATTTAGTACGAAGACTGCAAAGAAATCATAGTGGGCCAATATTAGGGTGTTGGGGGTATTTTTCTGGACAAGTTAGTCGAGGGTATTATGCTGTCGGAAGTCTACAAAAACATCTTGTTCCGTGCGACATTGTCAGGGGCATTCCGGGAAATGCCGTCTGCATGGAAATGCATTCCGGGAAATGCCGCCTGCGATCATGACCTCCAGCACAAATGTAAAGTGATGAAACAATGGATTTCCGAAATTGTGGGTGCTTGACTGATCTGGTTTATATGGGGACTATATCAAAACGTGGACCGATATAGCCCATCTTTGAACTTGACCTGTCTGCAAACAAAAAACGAATCTGTGCCAAATTTCAACACGATAGCGCCATTATTGAAGGCTGTAGCGTGATTACAACAGACAGACAGACAGACGGACATATCGTCTTAGAATTTCTCCCTGATCAAGAACATATATACTTTTTATAGTCGGAAATCGATATGTGTTACACACGGAATGACAAACTTATTATACCCCCATCACCATTCTATGGTGGTGGGTATAAAAAGAGGAAGCACGCTCAAAATAAACCCAGCCAACTGCACTCAAATCGATAAGAAAAAGAGATATGTTTGTACGAATTTATTTCGGCATAAGCCGGCTATCAACTAAAACCCTTTTTCGGAAGGTTCAAGTGTGGTTTACTTTTGGGTTTAGTGAACTGCCTGAATTTTTTCTGATAATTGGTTGATAGTTTTGCTGCAAGTAGAGGATGCTGATGAGGAATGTGGTAATTCCGAAACGTGCGTCCGTCCAACCATCTTGCAGTCTATAGGGCTTTGTCCAAATAAATTTGACAAACATTCTTTTCCTTTGATGGTTAAGCTATACTTGTAGTTTAGTTAATGCCTGGTTTTAAGCTGAAATCAAAAAAACAACAAAATTTTATTTCTATAGATTTTTTTTAAATATTATTTCAATAGAAATTTTTTTCAAAATTTTATTTCTATAGAGAATGTTATCCAAATTTTAGTTCTATAGAAAATTTTGTCGAAATTTCAGTTCTATAGAAAAATTTTGTAAATTTTTTTTGTTTTTTATTTGATGGCAAAAAGTAGTGGCTATCCATGGACAATACTTCGTTTGATCAGTCTTAAAATTGTTTGTCGGAATTAATTCTCAAACATTCGCAAATATCCTGCATATTTAAAGTGTGCTCCGAAAATTTTTTTAAATACCTGTTATATCACTCACATTTAATCTTCTGTCTGCCAAAGGGATATCATGGATTTGTGTCATTTAGTGGTATATATCTATTATATACTTCAATTATTCTGAATTTAATTATATAATTGGCAAACGAAAAAATATTTAACCTTAAACAAAGCTGATTAAAAAGCCTCATTTAAGGCTTTTTCACAAATTAATTTATTCAGTTTATCACAAATTCATTTTATCACAAATCAGTGATATTCGTGTAGAGAAAATTATCTCTTATTTTGTTTTTCCTTTCCATTATAGAGGCCTGCTACAACAAAGAAAACAAAACGTTCATACATGCATATGAAAAGGATATTATAAAAAAATTTACAATTCTTTAAAATGTCATTAGAATTACTTAAACTTGTCTTATCAGCGTCATTACATGAGCAACAACAAAAAACAAGAAATTTCAAATTATCCTAAAATACAAAACCAAAATACATTTTAGTAACACCACCGTCATCATTATCATCACCAGTTTGAGACAAGAGGTTACAAGGACCTAAAACACACACACACATATATATGAATTCTTATGCCTTCGGTCAGACAGAAGATGAGGACAGAAGCCAAAAAAATAAAACCAAAGGAAGAAAAATCAAATCAGACAGCTATTGAAAATGCAAAGAATATTCGTGTGTATGTATGTATGTGTGTGTGTACGTGTGTTGTGTTGAGTTGTGTACAAAAACCAACCAAACCACACCACAAACAAGGACCTTTAATAGCTCTCATTTACTCTATGACATACATTTGTACACCAAAGCTCTGATGCTCACACATTGAAGTTGAAGTGAAACATTCCCGCATAGTCATTCAAATGTCAGAATAAAACATTAAAAATACAATAATGATGGCACATTATGGCACATCATTGCAGCCACTCAAGTATAAAAATTTCCTTCGTTTTGTCCTTAGTGTTTTCGTTTGTTTTTTTTTCTGCTTTTGCCGCAATAGAATAGAAGAATACGTGTGATACGCTACATATTCGTAGTCACAGTGTTGAGAAAACTTGCGTAGTTGAAATGACAAGAATAAAAAAAAACCAAATATTTTCAATAATAAAAATATTACAACGATTTATTTATTTGCTGTAGAAAAAGAGTTAAATAATTAGTACAATGTTCAGGATACTTATGTTGTTTATTCCTTGATGGTTAGACAAGAAGAGATCATTTAAAATTAATTTTCATAACAAGAAACCTTAAAGCTAATAATAATTATCGTCTAGAAAAAAATACATAACAAACTACATGGATATGTATGTACTTAAATTTCAGCGGAACATATGATTTTGAAAAGGAGTCATTGACCACATAGATACTGCAATTGCATTCTCAAACCTTTTACAAATATACGTACAATGCAATTCTAATGTTCATATGTATGTTTGTTTGTTCATATGCGTATGAATCCACCTATTAACATTCTGCGCTCCCGTATACGATGTTGTTGTTCTGCAAAGGAATAATGCGTGCGCAGGTAAGTGACTGCGAGTGTTGACATCAGGAGTGGGTGGCGACGCACAAGCTGCTGGCTATTCGCATTGTAGTGAAGGGGGCAGGGGATGCACTCACTGCAAATGAAACTGCATATGCAGATTAGTCAAGTGGACAGCTAAGCAAAGCAAACAAAACTTCATTATTAAGTTTTGTATGCTTAAGATGATGATGAAGTTTTTGTTATTTGATGATTTTGTGGGTGACTGTTGCTGCTTTATAAGAATGATGATTTTATGATTTTTCCTTGAATTTTTCGTTGGGAAAATGAATATTTTCGCCAACATTCTCCCCCCTGGAGAACGAATGTTTTCAGATGAAGATTTTCTACAAATACGGCCTATCGGTGGAAGAATTTTAGTCGAGGTTTCCCTCCGCTATGCTCCGACTCACAGCGCTGTCAGTAGGCTCCATACTTGTGAAAATTTATTGATTAATTATCCATACAAGAAAAGTTTATATGTATGAAAGTGAATGTATAAGTAAAGTGTATCTGCAAGTATAAAGTAAAGGATAATAAGCATAGATATTAATTTAGATTAGTGCAAAAGCTTTGATTTTTTATTTTGTTGACAAATGTTTTGAGTAGAGGTTTTAGTTTAAGCCTAGGGAAATTATTTTCAAAAAAGGTTATTTTCAAAATATTAAATATTTTTTAAAAACATTAGATTTTCAAATTCAATTTAGTTGTATGTTTAAGCAAAAGTTAGGGATATAAGAAAATCCTGGCATGCTGTGATGTTTAGGGACTATTTTGTATTGGTAAATATTTTGAATTCCAATTGAATCTGGAATAAAAATTGAAAGTGTTCGGAAAATAATGTTCATGCCCATGTCTGCTAGTATTCTGGGAATGTTGTGAATGTATAGGAATGATATTTGTATTATGAATATGAATTCTCCTTGGAGGTGAGTATACGCTAGATCCTGAGAAAACCCAACCGAAGCAAGTGTTCTGAAAGAATAGTCCCTTATGGATAAATGATTGACCAGCTAATTTAATTTCAGAACAAATATCTGACCCAAGGATTAGATCTATGGGATCAGAATTGTAAAACCATGGATCAGCTAAGTTATTCCTTGCGATTTCAGGTAATGAAATTTGTTGAGATGAAGGATCAGGGGCATATGATGAGATTGTGGGAAGAACAAGAGCTGTACATGAAAAACCAAAATTTTCATTTCGTGGAACTAAATTCAGTTCTACAGTGAATTTTGAGACATCTCCATGATGATTTCCAATTCCAACCACTCTGCAGTTAGATCTAGTTTTAGTTAAAGCTAACTTCTCCACCGTTTGCTCAGAGATGAGACTGCCTTGTGAGCCAGGATCAAGAAGAGCCCTCAGTTGGAATCGACCACGGCTTGTATTGACGTTAAGTCTAATTGTGTAGAGCAGGACACTAGAAAACGACTGAGCGCTATGGGAAGTTACCTGAGTGGGAGGATTTGGGATTGGACTGACAGGATCTTCAGGATGGATTACTGTATGATGAGGTTGTTGGCATGTTGCACAGCGAAAAATGGAAGTGCAGTTATCGTGATTATGACCAACAATAAAACAATTAAAGCAAATGTTTTTATCGTTCAGAAAATTAATTTTGGAAGTTCGTGGCAAAGCCAAAAATTTGTAGCATTTGGTAAGATTGTGGTTTTTCTCACAAAAAACACAAATTGGCAAATCAGGTTTAGTGATAAGGCCAGAATGGAATGTTGCCTTTTTTGTCTGAGACGAGTTCTGGTATTTGTCAGTCCGCGGGGGAAAATTTTTAGGAGAGTTAGTAGTTTCGCCAGCTATGGATTCCAGCGTACGGAATGTTCTTTCCAAGAATAAGAAAAGTTCAGATAGCTGCGGAATTTCGGTTGAAGATTTTAGAGACTGTTCCCAGTCTCGGCGTGATTGGATATCAAGCTTCTGTACCAAGAGATGGATAAGAAGTGGATCCCAAGTTTTGGTGTTAATATCAAGATTCTGTAAAGACGAAATACACTCTTGGGCGGAGTCAAGCAAAGTTTTAATTGATTGGAAATTGCCTTCTGATTTTGGAATATTGAATAATTTGGAAATTAAATTACCAACAAGCATTCGTTTGTTGTGGTATCTGGATTCCAAAATCTTCCAAGCGGAATCATAGTTAGCCTCAGTGGCTGAAATGTTTTTAATTAGATTTGCAGCTTCGCCTTCTAAAGTGCTTCGCAAATAATAAAATTTTTGAATTTTGTTCAACGAATCGTTCTGATGAACTAATGAAAAATATATGTCGCGGAATGGAATCCACTCAATATATTCTCCAGAGAATTTAGGAATCGATATTTTAGGAAGTTTAGATTCAGAAGTTATGGTCGTATCCGAGCGGCCATGTGGGGCAACGAAGGTACTAGTCATTGGAGAATGTGATACGGAGCGATCAGGGAAGGAATCGATAAGCATTCCTTTGAATGTAAAATATGTCTCGGAAAAGTCGAGATAGAAATCATCGTTAAGATAAGGAACTTCGCTAGAATTTATCGAATTATCGCGCACGTGTTCCACTATAGTTTCATGCTGCGCTTCAAAACGATTAAAAATATCATCGATCCTTTGGGCCAAGGCGCTTACATAACCATGAGTTTTCTCCGCGGAATGTTTTACCACAAAACGGCTTTGATATTTTACCAACAAATTTAATAATTGTCGTTGATCATTGATAAGTGCAGAAAGATCACACATCGTTATGCTTGCACACACAACACCAAAGGATGAAATTTAAAAAGCACAAATAAAGTCTTATTTGAAAATCAACTGTAGCCTTTTTCGCCAGTAAAAACGGTCAGTGATTCAAATAACGCAAAGTTTCGATTGAATAAATTTCAAAGGAATCACAAAACGAAACTTTATAATCACAAATGCGGAAAAAAAAAATTGTTAATCTAAATCACAAAAAAAATTCACCAATTAGAACTTTTATAATTTTCAAATGATTAATAAATGAATAATTATTTATTATGTGAGAAATTATGTTGATTAGCGATTGAAAAATTTCGTTTGTGTTCACTATTTTGAAGTTAGTTGTTTTTGAAAAACCGTTCACTAATTTCGCGAGAAAAAATAAAAAAATTCACAAAAATTTCTTTTTTAATTAAAATGAACAAACGAGGAAAAGTTCCCGGGTTTCGGCACCAATAAAATGTTGAGAAAACTTGCGTAGTTGAAATGACAAGAATAAAAAAAAACCAAATATTTTCAATAATAAAAATATTACAACGATTTATTTATTTGCTGTAGAAAAAGAGTTAAATAATTAGTACAATGTTCAGGATACTTATGTTGTTTATTCCTTGATGGTTAGACAAGAAGAGATCATTTAAAATTAATTTTCATAACAAGAAACCTTAAAGCTAATAATAATTATCGTCTAGAAAAAAATACATAACAAACTACATGGATATGTATGTACTTAAATTTCAGCGGAACATATGATTTTGAAAAGGAGTCATTGACCACATAGATACTGCAATTGCATTCTCAAACCTTTTACAAATATACGTACAATGCAATTCTAATGTTCATATGTATGTTTGTTTGTTCATATGCGTATGAATCCACCTATTAACATTCTGCGCTCCCGTATACGATGTTGTTGTTCTGCAAAGGAATAATGCGTGCGCAGGTAAGTGACTGCGAGTGTTGACATCAGGAGTGGGTGGCGACGCACAAGCTGCTGGCTATTCGCATTGTAGTGAAGGGGGCAGGGGATGCACTCACTGCAAATGAAACTGCATATGCAGATTAGTCAAGTGGACAGCTAAGCAAAGCAAACAAAACTTCATTATTAAGTTTTGTATGCTTAAGATGATGATGAAGTTTTTGTTATTTGATGATTTTGTGGGTGACTGTTGCTGCTTTATAAGAATGATGATTTTATGATTTTTCCTTGAATTTTTCGTTGGGAAAATGAATATTTTCGCCAACACACAGTAAGTGAAGCGTATAGCTAGGGGATTTTATTCACGAACTTTTTCTATTCCTGGGAAAGCGGGAATTTTTTTCAAATTCCCTACAATTTTTGTAGATTACATTTTAGACTTTGAAACAAATTAAAAAGTAGTTTTGGGCTCAGGCTTTATGGCAATATGTGTAAATGTAGCAAAGTATTGTAAAGTTGGACTATGTAAACCAAACACTACATAGGTCCTGGTCCACCATACTACCTCTAGATTTATAATTTTAAGAAAATCAGATACAAATTGCGGTGTCTACATTTTGCTCACAACAAATTTGAAGGATTTCAGATGGTATCACAAATTTTGTTCTAAAAAGTTGTAGAGTGTATAATATAGCCCTGCCCGACTTTGGGCTTTTATTACTTGTTTTCATCTAAACCCTATTGTAAAATAAAAAAACATAAATAATTATCGCTGTGAAATTATGGGAAGCAAGAGCGAAAATAAGGTAAAATCCGGGGAAATCACTGGAATCCAGTTCCCGGAGAAAAAAAACCTACAAACATCCAAACTCACATAGACACACACACACACACACACATTTTGCTATTATGTCTTATACCCAAATTTTCTAATGATATTTAAGGCAACATTTTTTCAAAGGCAAATCAAGGCCTTTGAAAATAAACGATGATATCGACAGGAAACGGAAGTTGAAAATATTAATTTTAAAGATTATAAAATTTAGGCAAACATGTAAAAAAGACAGCACTCAAGGACTGTTATCGAACGAATGAATGGATATTCTTTTTTATTGTAAACTCCTTTCTTTATACCCTTCACCATAGGATGGGGGGTATATTAACTTTGTCATTCCGTTTGTAACACATCGAAATATTGCTCTAAGACCCCATAAAGTATATATATATATATATATATATATATATATATATATATATATATATATATATATATTATATATATATATATATAATATATAT